>NW_027325359.1:11800000-13000000 GCF_036924035.1 Leuresthes tenuis
ACACATGGGCCTGCAGAGCGGAGGTCCTCTCATGGTGCAATAACTGCCCTAAAAAAAGGGGGCTGGGGGTCAGGTCAGATTTGGACAGCTGACTGATGGAGAACCTCTCAGGTCAGGGAGTGTGGGCCAGCTCTTTTAACAGGTTGGGTGGCTGCAATCGCTACTGGTCTGTCAAACACTAACATGATTTATTCTACTACGTCAGTTTCAACACCTCATTTGTACCACAGACAAAAATCTATGAAGAAACACAGTTATTAGTCACGGTTACAACCTAAAATACACTCTTCTTCATCTTAAGTAGATGTCTCGGAGGACTTTACTTGACTTTCGATTTTATTTTGTGGTTTAATTCTTTAGAGATTCTTTATCGGAGCTGTAAAAGGCAGAATGTGTCTCTGGGGAGTCACTGTGGTCTGTACATTTTGGCATTTGTGCAACTCTCAAAAATAACAGAAAACTGCTGATTAAGTGATGCGACCTAAAGTCACTGCCGATAACAGTATAGAGTTCAGATAACAGTGAGGAGGTCAGTCACTTACTTGTGAATCTGTATTCATCCTCTCGTCTTCTCATCTCTAGCTCTACAAGGAGAGGATCAAAGTGCTGGTATCAATATTATCATCTATCATTACCACTACGACATTATCAATACAGTCTCTGTCAGAAGGTTTGTGTAATTTCATGTAAGAATTATTGAACAAATGCCAAATAATACAGATTATGATTCATGATTGAGGCCACCGCTATTCACGTGGATTAAAGGAGACTCTCAATATGTTCCAGCTTTAATGTGCCCTTATTAGTCTGAATAAGTGTGACAGACATGAATGATTGCAAATCCACTGAGAACAAATCACTACTGTTGGATTCCTGCAGGATTATATCAGTAAAACATACTGTAAGAAAAGTAATATCTATCAATATTAAATAAAAATCTAAGACCAAATAAATACGCCCATTAAATAATCCTGAAATTAAGATGTATACCTACGTATCTGAGCTGATATAGTCATCTAAATACATTTTGTTTGTTTTCCTTAGATATTTTTCTAAAGGACAAACTTTATTCATTCACTGGTCTTTTATTTTTCTAATACCCCAATTTACTCTAAAAGGTTTTCTCTTCTGCTCAAACGAGGGCCCAGCATGTGTTTTAAGGTCCAATAGAAAACACTTCAGAGCCCCATTATTAAATCAAATCTTTGAAATTACGTCAGTTCATTCACCATCATAACAGCAGTTACTATATGTGTCTTTACTAATGCTAAGTGGCAACAGCGCCACTCAGAAAAATAGGTTAAGCTCAACATTGTGTGCTGAGGCAAAACAGATTTCGCATTAAACCTCGAAACCGGACTTTCTCTTTCTCTTTCTTTCGCAAATGCCACATCAGACTGAGACGACAGGTTGAGCAACACACACGATACATTTTCAACAACTAGGTCGTGAGAAAAGTGATAAATATAGTTGAACAGCGAAATGAAGCGCTGTCTCCAGAAACAGAAACACTGACCACGGGGCGTTAAAGACGGCTGTTTTTCCACCTCCACCTGCTGTCGACTCCCTGCAGGGATGTTGTTGTAGATGCGCTTGTAGTGATTGTACACTGCAACCGCCAAAACCTTTTTTGCATAGGACTGACCGACAACATATTTGTCCAGATAAGCATAAATCTGAGGGTGGAGAAAGAAAGAAAGAAAAAAAAAAAAAAGGTATTTTAAAATGTACAGAACGTTGGAAACTTTGAATAAATACCTTCACGACCGTGAATCCAGCTTCAATTTCTTACCTTCTTGGGGGGAGGGGGGGGTTTCTGTGCAAACGCCAGTTTCACTGCCTCCGCAGCAGATTCTGGCTCTTTGTTTAGCCCTTTCTTGGAGTCCGTTTCAGACAAAACCACAAAAAAGTGATGACATTTCTCACATTTGACAAATCGCGTTGATGCTGCAAATAAAGAACACACGACACAAAGGTTTAGAGCAACATTCAGAACAATATGTTAAAGGTTGCAGCTTACGCCAAGTGACACTCAAAACCAAAAACAAGTCTTAAAATGGATTTTTTTTAATGTATTTCTTTAAACTGTCTGAACGAGTTATCTCTTAAACCCAGATCTACTGATTGCTGTGTTGGTCGGACTGGGGAGGGGGGGGGGGGGGGGGGGGGTCTGGTTTGATGAATACATGTTTAAAGAATCTGAATAAATAGTTGGTTTTGTTGTTGTTGTTGTTTATTCTTTAAATAGACAGATTCTATGTGCTATATTTTGCTGATCTAACGACAGCTTGTGTCCAAACATGGAAAGGTTATTGTGAGGGGAACACTGTGACTGTGATGATTAAAAAAAAAAAAAAAAACTGAGTAGACTTGTGCCTTTTCCCAAATGTTAGTCATTGTGAATGACTGAACAGTCGCCACAGAGATAACAATGTGCAAATGGCAATAACAAAACTGCTGAAATTCCTCATCTACTTGTCTTTCTGCAAGCATTTCATTCACTCACAGTTTATGTTGCAACACAAAGCAGAAAATAGTCCCTGGACAACAGTGAAACGGACACCTCAGTTTTTCATTGTGAGTCCTTATTTTGACAAACTGAGCCTGGAAGCTGTTTATTGTGGTTGTTCGTGCTGCACTATCAAATTACTGTGTTTGCACTTCTGTTTATTCAGTCCGCCTCCAAACTCTGTCCCACAGAGGAGAGTTAAAGTTGGCACAACAACAACATAACACACATATATATATATACTTCCTCACAGACTTGAGAATTTATTCAACTGCAGAGGCAGTGTGCTCCACCGTCCCAATTTTATTATCAATATTCAAGCTTTTTTTTCTCCTATTGATCAACAATGAATGAAATCAAACAATGACAGCCACATTTCCATGATCTGGCAGCGATCATGATTAATCATTTACAACACTTCCTAAGCATAATTTATAGACTTAATCTAGATTAAAGATTTAATTTATCCATATTTTCCAATGTTTGGCAAACCACTATCAGTTCAAATCCCACGAATTACTTTAAACTGAGTCCGCTTGATTCTTGAAGTTTGAATTAAGTTGAAGAGTAATACAACAGAATAGCTGCTGTTGAAGTTCAAACATTTACTCACATACAAAGGTCTCTACATGTGTGCAGGGGTCCCCACATTTAGGGCAGCGTAGCTGACTTCCCCCCTTGCCTGATCCTCCAGAACCAGACATTCTCTTCCCTTCACTGATGCTTTTCTGTATTAGGAGGACAGAAGTAGGATGTGTGTATTTTCATTGCTTCCATTAATAAGGTGGTATGTGGTCTAACAGTGGACAAAGCTTGCAAATGAGATTTATCCTTCAAGAGTTTACCTTTCCACCATCATTTCCGGCATCCTTTGTTGTCCCGTCTTTGGCTGCATAACAGACAGCAGTCTCTGAAAACGACCTCACACGCACCGGGGGATGAAAATGAGTTTCCCGAGACCCCTGACGACTCAGAGAAAACAGCTGGATTCTGGAGCATGACAATCCTGCAACACCAGCAACATTTGCTTGATTTCATGATTTGTAGCAAAAGCAAGAACATGTCATTAATTAATCAATTAGTCAATCAGGAAGATAAACAAGTATCGTTTTAATCAAGTAATTATTTCACATACTGTAGAATGAAAAAATTAAAATTAAAGAGTGGTTACGGATTATCAAATGGGTTTATTCTTTTATTAGAGAGAACATTTCTGACAGTAAACGTCATATTATTAACCAAAATTATGTTTAAGATGTCTGATTGAGCTGAGAAAACCTCAGCCGATTACGCAAGATTATTACAATGAAGGGCTATTATTGAAATTGTTTAATTGAGAAATAATCAGAAAACTAACAGAATAAAAGCATTTAAGACACATCAGATGATTAAAAAAAAAGCAAAATAATGAGCTCATATTATGTTTCTATAAAGTGACCATGCATATGTTTAATATTCATCATTTGCTCTACTGAGTTTGCTCCTACTGCACCTTGTATAGCTTGAATGAAAGTCTCTGGTAGACTAACTAACAAAAAACAAGTTAGTTTTAGTCAGTATAACTATTTTACACATCTGTTTGGGTATTGTCTAAAAACTCACCCCTGACCGACAGTTCAAAAGAATGTGTGATGTAACAGCGTTGCCCTATCTATGGCCACACAACTGTTAAAGTGACTTTTCCATCTGCTGTTGACATTAACTACATAAGTGTCATAACAAACCGTAATGTAGGTAAGCTGGCACAAATAGCACAATGTCATGCAGCTTAAAAAGACAGAATGTACTTTCCCCTTTTTTACCTCTGTTGGCGGTGTTTAGGAACAACCTGACAGCTGAAGTGCATGGACAGGACATCTCTTCTTCTTTCTTGAAAATCCTGAAAATACATGTTTACTTAAGACGGTGCAAAGAGGGGAAACGGGGGGCTAAATTAGCCACAAGCTAATAGATAGCAGCTGCGAGCAGTAGAGGCCGGTGTAGGGCCAAATTATGTGACCCGTCAGATTCTGTGACCCAAATAGGCACTTGAGTTGTCCTGCTTTTGCATAACGCTTTATATGAAATTTAGCATATTACTTTATAGTGAGATATGTTACTCTATGATTATTATATATACATAGAAACATTTACGACCCCATTCTAAAAAAATATTAAAAGCATGAGTCTGTCGGTGTGGTACTTAATAACCCACCTGTCAATACTTAGTTAACTGGTTTATTTTATTTTTTATTACATTACTTTTTAGTGAACATGACTGCCGAGCAATAAATGATATTTCATGTGGCAACACGAACATAAGACCAAGTTTGCAAACAGTTATCAGAATTTATATGAAGAGTAGAAACATTTCTGTTTGCAGAAGCTCAAAATCCCAGTTAGGTCACAAAATCCAACACAACTACAAACCCGAAACATTTCATAACTTCGACGTCAGCAGTTGCATAGCACTACAGTCACTGCTACTCGATACGAGTGAGAATAATTTTATGCTTGGACCAAATTAAATGTAACGGCTTCTATCACTACGCTATCTCGATTCCTGGTCACGCTAGTGATACATAACAAAATAAACAAAGTAGCCAGTTAGCATACTCGGTTGGATAATGTTAGCTGCTTAAACTAGGCCCAAGCCAAAGACAGCCAGGGGGAATGACAAACAGTCATGGCTGGACGGACAGCCGATGTTGAATAAGCAAAGAAGCAGGGTGGCTTTACACTGGTAGAGACGAAAATTTAAATCTAAGGTACACTGTTAATTTTTGAAAAAATAACATTGAAAAGCCTGCTAGCTCTACTCACAGTACACGATGAAACCAGTCGCGTCTTGACAGCCCAGAAAAAAAACAAATTTGCTAAGTCACAAAAGATGTATCAGCCTTATTTAAGTCTGACAGGTCAGCGTATCATGCTAGGATTATATGGCTTGTGGTGTGAAAAGGAGAGAGTTGGTTCCTTCAGGCCGTTATTTCCCAGGTGGGACACGACCCAAAGTGATGTAACGCCTGCTGTTATGAACTAGGTTAGATCTGGCGAGCTAACTAGCCTCCCCTCTAGGAACGGTAGCTAGCAAAGGTATATAAGCATGTTGAACGCGAAAGTAACATGGATGCTCCTTTCATGTCTATGTTGACCCTCACATCCAGATATTTTGAGATCTGCTAAAATACAGAACGACTGCTGAGGCGTTCATGGACATTTCGTAATGGGAACATTAACAAGGAGATTGTGAAATTTTTGTTGCGTTTACGTCGGATACGGAAAAAAAGTTTCTTTTAAAATTATGTAAGGCATTCGGTAACAGTCGTGTTCATGCATCACTTTATTAGTTTGATCTCTGTGCACAGTTCTGGTTAAATAATATAAACTTATTACGGATTTCAAGTATGTTAATAATATTGAAATTATTCTTTTTTGTAAACAGTCAGACCAGGCAGTTAAGTGCTGTAGCAAGAGAAGCAAAGGGTAAAAACTACTGAATTACATGTGGGTAAGCTAGTGCTAGGGATACTATACAGCCTCACTCTCACATGGTTTCCAGGAACTCTTGGTAGAAATGATCCAGTGTTAATTAAATTTCTTTCACCCCCTATGAAAAAAAAGTCCTCTACATAACTCAAATGGAGGGAATCTTGCCGTACAATAGTCTTTGTTCTTTTTGATAATGTGTGTCCTCTGTGAGCCAAGATGATTTTCTTTCAATTCTAACCCACGCCCACCTTTTAATCCAAGAAATTGCAACTCTTCAGTCTGATGATAACAGCTTTGTTGGACCAGACAAGAAACAGAGAAGGTCTGTCTCATTTTACTTAAACAAAACATCCTGTGTTAACAACATATTAATGTAATGCCGGTAAACCTTGCTGCACGTTCTCCCCATGTATATGTGGGTTCTCTCCAGATACTCCAGCTTCCTCGCACAGTCCAAAAATATGCACATGAGGTTAATTGATTATTCTAAATTGACCCTAGGAGTGACTGTGAGGGTGCATGGTGTTTTGCCTCATTTGTCTTTGTGATGTTTGGCAGGTATAGAAAATGGATGGATGGATGTAAACCTAGTGTTCTTAATATTGATGAACTATAAAGACTTTTCCTTGTTTCAGCGATAAGTTCCCACTATTTGACCCAAAACCACTCTTATCAATTCTTTCTTCGTAGCAAAGGAACTTCCAAAGAAAGATGAGAGTTGGGGGTGGAACTCCTCTCAGAGTTTATATTAACAGAGTGACAACAACCTGCATACAATACAAATTAGGTCTACATTTCAGATTTAGTCTCAGTCAAACTGAAGGCACTGGATGTCTCTAAAGACAATACCTCAGCTACGCTGTGTGGTAAATCACATAGGTTCATCATGTCAGAAAAAATCCTGTAACAAAGTTTAGCTTTTGAATCAGAGTGCTGACCACCATTAACCTACAATATTTATATATTGTGTCTCCTTCAAGGTACCATCAAAATAGGTTCTCATGGTGGGGCACTGTAAAATTCAACTAGGTAAGCAGCAACTTTATGTACAGAGGCTGTAGTTCCTTAATGCAGTCAGCCTAGGTTTGAGTCCTGGTCCGAGGCCCTTTACTGCAGGTCCTTCCCATTTCCTGACTATCTACTGACAAATAAAGGCCACTATTACCAAAAAACATTTTTAAAAAAGGTGCTCAGGGTGAGCTGATAATGTGATGCCTACTCTGTGTTGGCAATTTGCAAGAAGTTATAACTATAAGATTATAACTATATAGTTCCAACTAATATTTAGCAAAAAATTAATTTGGTACAATTCAAAGTATGGAGTTTTGGGTCTTTTGTTGTCTGGGGCCACTAGTTCCTTCTTTTTCTTCGACATCTTTTCTTTTAAGTTATGGTTTCAATTGACTTTGATTATATGCTTTTATTGAAAAACTTTATGTCACAATGTTTTCAAAGGGAGCAATATGAATAAAGTGTATAATTATTCCATTCTATTATGCATTTGCTTACAGCTCGCATTCAAAATGCAAACATATGTAGAGACTATTCTCCATCTGTACTGACAGTCTTCAACCTAAAAGCAGACTTAACCTCAGCAACGTGAAATTTTAGACTGCGTTATATTGTCTGTATTTGTTCTTGCTTTTGATCAGGTCATACTTTGTAAATCCAGCAGTGTAATGTCTTGGTATCAGTCAGTAATGTGAGGCTGAAAAACCAAAGAAAACAGTTGAACTTTCAGAACAGTTTTACTTTTTTTAAAGTTCGATTTCTCTTTTCTAGGTCTGTTTGAATTTAACTCGGCAGACATGAATACTTCTGTTCTCCCACATGTACAAAAGCCTTTTTTTGGGATAGTATGACAGCATAGCCAAGGTATTGTTCCCTGGCCTTAAATCAAAACTTGCATCCAGAGGACTTTGTGTCTTTAAATCAAAGGCATATGTCACTCGTCTGTCTTTGTCATCTGTAAAGTACAGCACCCCACACACAATGAAGGCATTCCCTGCTTTGGCTGTGGGATAGGAGGTGTTAACAACAGACTCCTCTGTGAATGTGTTGGGGTTCAGCTTTGCAACCATGGTGTTATCATCTGTGTTCGAGGCAAAGATGACCCATAGTCCATTTTCATCAACAGCAAACTTGAAGTATGTCTTTGAGTTGCGGAAGAGATACGTCAGGTTGTGATATCTGCTGTGTGCCATGCTCAGAGTGTTTGTTCTCCTGGTGTTCAAGGAAAACCTGTAAAATCAAAGTTTTGATCATGAGTACAGTGAGAAGCTGGTCATTGAGAACTCAATGTTTGAAGCCAAAAGTTTGAACACAGAGACTTACTTTACGAGCATGTTTGTTCCTCCTTTGTGGAAGTAAAATGACCCTTTATAAACAACATGGCCACACCCCTGGTAGAACGACTGAACATTTATACTTTTGTTTCTGCCCTCTGTGGCTAAAATGTTCCCAAACTCCAGTAAAATTCGACCTGTTGAAGAAATGTTGCCGTGTTAGATAAGTGAACTCTATGATGGAGTGAGGAAAAAATGGCTGCTTCATAAATCACCTGAGAAATGTTCAGCCAGCCAGACTCGACTATCATCCAGCTGCGATGCATCCAACATCCAAGCTCCAAAGGTCGACTGCATTGTGGTCACCTTCTCCGAACATTTGATACTTTTAACTTTGCAATCTTATGAGTAAAGAGAAAAATTAAGTTTCTGAACTAACTGTAAGTTAGTTTTGTAAAACAAAACTTGAAGCATTATTCAACAAAATGTTCACACCAGTTTTGTTCCATCTCTCAGTAGTGGTCACATTGATCTTACTGTAGTCCTTTAAAGGATATGAAGATTCTGAGGGAAAAGGGAAAGAAAAAAGTGTATTCATCTGCATACTAAAAGTATCGGGCAGCCTTTAAGACAAATAAAGGAAATCTAAATGAGAGATATGAAAAAGTCAACAACTGATACAGCTACACATGGCAGTTTCTCACCACTTTCCATTGGTTTATCGACAAAGCCTCCACTTTGACCCACATCTGCAGAGGGTGAAGCTGTAAAATGAAAAGAAAAACAAACACACCGCTATTATTGAGATATAAAAGAACACACACATTAATGTATTACATTTACATTAAGTGAAAAATAGTGTTTCTTACTTGTCAGTAAAGTTTCTGGTGTTTCTGTAGCCTTCTCTCTTTGGAGGTCATCCAAGGCGTTACGGCTGTTATCTTGATGATTTAATACTAACACTAGAATACAAATGATCAGGTATAATGAGCATTTTTTATGACATATATAGTCAAAGTTCGACTTGTCTGAAAAATTTCTTTTGGATTACCAGCTTCCTTTTTTCTGGTTGGATGATTTCTAGAGTCAGTGACATTGAAGGCATCTCTGATGTCTCCAGCTGCTGTTGGTGACTCTGCAGAGCGGCAAGTAAGGTGAACACATGAAGTCAAATCCACATTTTCATATAAAATCAAGACAGAATGTCTATGTATATATTCATATTGGCCTTGTTTTCTCTTTCTTGTTTTATATACAAAAGTGTTACTCTGAAATCTTGTGCTGATAACAAATACAGTGTGACATTTTTACCGCTCTTCAAGCTTATTTCATTGATGGATCGGCTGCCATTGAAGCCATCACTGGTTTGGCTTGCATCTAGTGGATCTGCAGAGTGAATTCACACATTAAATATTAAATTATTTCATTTCAATACAGCAATAAGACAATGTTTTAAACATGATAGGTGGATGTAGAGGATTTCCTGCCTGGTAAAGATTTAACTGATCCCTTTGTAACGTTTCCATAATCCATGTAACTGTTGTTATCATCAGGAAATGGCAGTGGCTCTATAGATAAAAATACAAAATAAATAAAAGGGCAGGGATGGGCGGTGTAATTTAGTTCTTTTTATTTTCTCTCAGTTTCTTTGGTGATTTCTAAAATCTTGATGATTTACTATGTTCCAGATGTGTGCCTTGAAGTTTCTCAGAGTTGGTGACATTCACCACATCGCTGGCGTTTTCAGCTTGATGTGGTTTTAACGAGTCTACAGAAAGAAGAAGAATGTTCTAATTGAAGAGTTCATACACAAATTAAACACATATACAATATTGTCATCACAGTTTTTCTGTCCCTCAAAATTCAAAGTTTGTGTGGTGAAATTTCTCAAAGTCAGTCACATTAAAGTGACCTTATTCTAAGTTTGATACAAATATTAAACAATGGTAAAGATCAATGAGAATTATCAGTCCTCATAATGAATACAGTATGAGTACTGACCAGTATTCAGGCTTATTTCGATTATAGCTCCGCTGTCATTGTAGGAATCACCATTTTGGTTTGCTTCTAGCTGATCTGAAGAATAAAATGACACATTTACATTCAAATTTAACTCCTACTTCAATCTAATTTATCTATATAACACATTTCCTACTGACATATAGATTAAGGTGTTTTGTGAGATAGAAACAAAACTAATAATAGAAATGACACTACATTCATACGTGCACATAACAATCACATATATTCACATGCAAAAAAAAAAAAACTCTAAAGACAATTTCAAATAAAGAAAGAAGATGATCGAGTAAATTATGGGACACAAGGGATATAAACTAGTCAAGGTAAAAAAAGAAATAAAAACATTAACAGTTCAAAGCCAAAAATGACCACATTTCACAGACTGTTTATGAATGACGATATACCGTCGAACAATTTTGTACATTGGGGAACTGGCATCTGATGAAGAAGGATACCTCAAAAGCATCGGACAGAATCTCTCAGAGACCAGATGCACAACAGCATACTTAAAGGGAGATTCTGGATCACCTGAGACAGCACTTAGCTGAAGGAAAGTTTGAAGTCTAACCGTAGAAATCGAAAAGGTGTCTGCCTTCCTGTCCCGAACCAGGAGCAGGATCTACAGGAGAGGGGCCTAAAATCTGAGGGCTCTGCTTCCCATTCTGTTCTTGGAAACTCTGTGAACCACAAGCAACTCTGCAGTCTTTGAGCAAACATTGTGTAAAAAAAAAAAACTACTGTGGTGTTGGCTGTAGAGGGCCTGGGGGCTGTGGGTTTCGGGTGATATCTCGGGTTGGGGGGCTGGGTTGGTTAATGTGGAGGCGCTATTTGCCTGGCCCAGATGAGGACTTTGGTGGTCCATCAAATTCTTCTTTTCTTTGCTCTCCCCCTTATTTGTTCCCTCTGTCAGGTTCGGCATTAATATATCGTTTTAATAAAGATAGATAAATAGTTCTGAAGCATCAAGGGGAGCTTCATATCCATAAAGCTTCCCTTAGTTTGCCATGATGCTGGACAGGACAGGGTTAAAAAGATAAAGTATAAAAACGACTGTGAGGTCCTGAAGATATGATGGAGACCAGATATTTAGAGCTTTGTAAGGGAAAAGAAGAATTTAAAATTCCACAGGGAATGAAGGGTTTGGGACCTGATAATATGGAGTTACACCATTCCAGTCCAGAAGTAACAAAAACAAAGATTTTACTTATTCATTGCATTCAATACTTCAAATTCTACTACAGAAAAAAGAGTGAGATTTGAAAATTTAAAGAAAGTAGAGCATTTCTTACTTGTTAATAACTCCACTGGTCCCTCTGTAACATTTCCTGAGGCCGAATCATTCAAGATGCCATGGCTGTCGCCCTCATGAACTGGTAATGATTTCAGAAAACATTAAATAGAATAAGGTCAAGCATGACTGTTAGTGATCATATTGTTAGAGGTTTTACAGGTTTACCAGGTTCAGAATTTCTGTTAGGATGTCTCTTAGACTCAGTCAAAATCAAAGCATCTCTAGTGGTCTCAGTCGACTGAGGAGTTGGCGATTCTGAGAAAAGAAAGATAAGATTCAACTTTAGGATTTGATATACACAATGAATAAGTGTGCCAATTCATTTTTAACTTGTACAAAATCCTAATTTGAGGGTTAAATTCACAATTTACCCATCACTTTTCAGAAATCTTTTAGTGCTGGTTAAATTAGTCTTTCTGTTGATAAGGTTAACAGAAGATAATCAAATCCACATTTTCGTATAAAATAAAGAGAGCAGTGTTCCTCATCTACGATCCTCAGAGGCCACCGCGCAGCATGCTATAGATGTTTCCCAGCTTCAACACTCCTGACTGAGGTTAATGGGCCATTAACAGGCTGGTGCAGAACTTGAGGAAAACTAGTGAGGAGAGCCGTTTCATTTGAATCAGGTAAGAAAAAAAGTGTATTCATACTTTCAAAAATTCAAAAAGATCATTATTCTGTGTGCAGTTGTGATCGGTTGTAAATCTGCATACTAAAAGTATCGGGCAGCCTTTAAGACAAATAAAGGAAATCTAAATGAGAGATATGAAAAAGTCAACAACTGATACAGCTACACATGGCAGTTTCTCACCACTTTCCATTGGTTTATCAACAAAGCCTCCACTTTGACCCACATCTGCAGAGGGTGAAGCTGTAAAATGAAAAGAAAAACAAACACACCGCTATTATTGAGATATAAAAGAACACACAAATGAATGTATTACATTTACATTAAGTGAAAAATAGTGTTTCTTACTTGTCAGTAAAGTTTCTGGTGTCTCTATAGCCTTCTCTCTTTGGAGGTCATCCAAGGCGTTACGGCTGTTATCTTGATGATTTAATACTAACACTAGAATACAAATGATCAGGTATAATGAGCATTTTTTATGACATATATAGTCAAAGTTCGACTTGTCTGAAAAATTTCTTTTGGATTACCAGCTTCCTTTTTTCTGTTTGGATGATTTGTAGAGTCAGTGACATTGAAGGCATCTCTGATGTCTCCAGCTGCTGTTGGTGACTCTGCAGAGCGGCAAGTAAGGTGAACACATGAAGTCAAATCCACATTTTCATATAAAATCAAGACAGAATGTCTATGTATATATTCATATTGGCCTTGTTTTCTCTTTCTTGTTTTAAATAATACATATAAATACAAAAGTGTTACTCTGAAATCTTGTGCTGATAACACAGTGTGACATTTTTACCGCTCTTGATGGATCGGCTGCCATTGAAGCCATCACTGGTTTGGCTTGCATCTAGTGGATCTGCAGAGTGAATTCACACATTGAATATTAAATGATTCCATTTCAATACAGCAATAAGATGAGGTATTAAACATGATAAGTGGATGTAGAGGATTTCCTGCCTGGTAAAGATTTAACTGATCCATCTGTAACGTTTCCATAATCCATGTAACTGTTGTCATCATCAGGAAATGGCAGTGGCTCTATAGATAAAAATAAAAAATAAATAAAAGGGCAGGGATGGGCGGTGTAAATGTTTCTTTTTTTTTTCTCTCAGTTTTTTTGGGGGTTAAATCTTGATGGTTTACCATGTTCCAGATGTGTGCCTTGAAGTTTCTCAGAGTCGGTGACATTCACCACATCGCTGGCGTTTTCAGCTTGATGTGGTTTTAACGAGTCTACAAAAAAAAGAAGAATGTTCTAATTGACGTTTATACACAAATTAAACACCAATACAATATTGTCATCACAGTTTTTCTGTCCCCCAAATGTTTGCATACCAGGTTCAAAGTTCGTGTGGGGAAGTTTATCAATGTCAGTCACATTAAAGTCATCTTTAATGGATTCACCAAATCCAACGTGAGCTGGATTTGGTGTTGGTAACACTGTCGAGTAAGAAGTGACATTGAGGAAGGTGAGTAAAAGATGAAGTTAAGATCTCATCTGTACACAAAACTGAGACTCAAACCTAACCTGTCATTGTTTCTGAACTGGATTCAATCCAGGTTTCGTCTCTGATGTCTGGACGAGGTGACACCAACTCTGTAGGGGGAAAAAATGGGATTGGAAAACATAGTCCATCACACCAAACGTTGTGTGGCAGTACAGTACAGAGTCATTCCCAGTAATTCATTTTTAAGTGACTAAGAGCCACAGTGCTTCTATAACAGATTTCTCATATGTGTTCATAAGTTCGACATACTTATGAATGTATCAGTACTGACAGCAGAGTACAGTAGAATGGTTTCTTACCATTTATCACAGTGCTGTCTGTGACATATCTACTGTCACTGAAGGCATCGCTGTTGCCATCTGAAACTGCAGTAAGTAGGACTGCAGGATGAAACAAGACAATATATTACCAATGATCTAATTTTGCAGCAATTCTATTTCTGAAGCAAGAGATAAAATCTGTGACAAAGCATAACTGTGTCTACTTTCACTGTCAGCTCTAAACACAGTATTTCTTACCAGTTGATAACTGAACTGGAACCTCTGTGACATTTTCCCTGTTGGTATCATCTAGTGAGATGTGACTCGAGTTTGGATGAAAAAAGACAGACTCTAGAAAATCAAAGGGGTTCAGTTTTATACACTTTTTTGACATAATACTTCTTATCGAACATAGTGTCAGTGGTTACAAACCAGAGTCCATCTCTGTGTCCGGACGATTCTTAGAGTCAGTAACATTCAAATCATCTCTGGGGCTATCAGGGCGGGATGTTGTTGATTCTGTGATGAGAAGGACACATATTTTACACATGTTCAGTACCATCCAAGCAACATATAAAAGGAACATGCTGCAAACTTAAAGGCGAAATTGTCAAAAAGAAGCTTGAATACAGACTTTCTCCAATGTGGGCCTGAGAAGGCGGCTATAGTTTGAGGTTTTCCTGTTTTTGACTCATGGCAGATGTGTTCATGGTAACAACGATTATTCATTTTCTCCTTCAAGACTTCATCCATCTCATTTTTTTTTTTTTCTCATCCTGCCAGAATGTTATTCCAGGCGATAAACTTTTAGACTATTTTTAAGGTGCTTTTTTATGTGTGTTTTTCCTTTTTCCCTGCGGGAGAATGACAGACGATTTCAATATTTTGAAAATCCAGATTCTCATACAGACACAGCGCTCGAGCACAGAGGTTAAAACTTTTGGTGGAAACAAAGGTGGAAAATTGAATCCTATTTTGAACTGTGAGGATAAACAGCTCAAAACCTTTGTCATCACTGGAGCCTGAATTTGAGATGACAGTGTACAATGTTTGACACACAGGGCCCCTGGATCATTTCTGCTTTGTGGGTGTTTTGGTCTGAGAAGATTAAATGTACAGCTTCACTGTATCAAAGTTCCTACCCTTTGACAAGTTGGTGTGATGAATGTGCTCTCTTATGATCTTGTTTATCAATTCAGTGGAACAACGGCCAGGACAGGGTGCGCCAGGTGGACCAGGAGGACCTTAATATAGATAGATAATCAAGACAAAGTTTCACAGTTATGAAAAATATACTGCAGGTCTGTGACATGGAATCTTTACAAGAACAACAACAATTAAAGAGAATAGGTATGTCTTGATGTTTACATGCAACACCTCAAATTCATTATCGTAAATGCTACCAAATTCAATACATTAGAGAAAAACATGAAACATGGACAATTTTTGCATTCAAAGCAGAGGAAATCTTCAACGAGTTCAAAAGATTGAGCTAAAACAACATCCCATCAGTTAATATCACTACAGGATGAAAAAAAAAAAAACAGTGTAAAGCTGTGGAATGCCCAAAAGAAAAAAAACCTCACAGCTGATGAGTGCCTATGCGTAAAACAGTTTACTAAAAACCAAGAGCCCTCCAGAAAAGCCGAGTGTTTAATAAGGGTGAAGTAAAATTACAGAGATGTGGGGGATTATATTACCTACGGTACAAAATGTTCAGGTACAAATATTCCAAGAATCCAGAGATCTTCCAGAAATCTATTTTGGAAGTCTTGGACACTGCGTCCGCCAGACAAAGGAGGAGAGGGACCATCGCCATTGTGTTTGTTATAGGCACACGTGTCTAAAGTCATCGAGCTGCATTACTGCACATCGTGGTTAAGTTGTACATTTTTTAAAGCAACATTGATGTTGAACAATGTCAGAAGACAATACTAAACAACATTCTGCATGTATTAAAACTGCGTGACTCAGTGTTTAAACACAGATCTGTTCAAAGAGTTTTGTGCTCCTTTAAGCATTCCGCTTTTACAGCGCTGTTGACTCGTGCTGCTGTTTAAATGACATTTTTTCTAAACATTCCTTGATTTTAACATTTGTTTTTGTCCAACTTTTGACTTGGTCAAGTATTTGAATTATTGGCAAATCGTTCCGTTTTTTTTGTTTTTTTTTACATTTCAGACAGCATGCCAACGGTTTTTTTGGGAAACATTGACAGGCGATCATCAGCTCAAACCACCAAAATAGAAATCTAGACAAAAAAAACAGGATGGGCCTAAGTTTATGGCATGGTAGCGAATCTTTCAAAACATGACGGAACATGCATTTTTTTTTCAAAACAAAACTGAAGCGAACTGAGGTGAACTGTTTGACGTGAATTGTGTTCATTCCAAATTCAGCATAATTTATGTTAATCAGCTGCAGCAAACATTTACGCTGGCGCCGCAGTAAGCAGCTGTGTGGCAGCTGTGGACAAAGGGTCTTGCAGGCAGTGAGTGGGATACTTGTGTTATGCAATCACAACTGAACAATGACAGGCTGTTTGAAACATGGGAGCAACTTCTGTTTCTGGGCTTCTTCTTCTGTTTTGTCCTGCTGTTCTGTACAAGATCACTCCACAAGAATGGGTGATTCGATTTATAAGACATTAAAGGATCTCCCACCTCTTTTTCCTCGTCTGCCCTGTGGTCCTGGTGAACCGGGTCTGCCGGGCAAACCTGATACACAAAAAGACTTTGTTGTGCCGTAGTGACAGACGGAAGAAAGTTGAACGGCATAATAAAGAGTAAGTTTTTACCTGGGGGTCCAGGTGGACCTGCAAAAAAAACACAAACAGATGTTTCATTTAAAATGAATGCAGCATAAGGACCACACGAAGACAAAGAGCTGGTGTGGAAAATATTCTTGACATGCACCTGTTAAACAAATTCCTCTGGAGCTGTTGCACAGATCAACAAAGGCTTTGACCTGGAAATAAGGAGAAAAAAAAACAGAAAGACTCGATAAAGTTGAATTGAAACTGAAATACACATTATTGACCATTTTTGTGCAAGTAACACAATTTAATTTGAAATGACTTTGAATTAATATCAGTACAATCAAATCAATTTGAGTTAACCTATGTTAATCCTTTAATTAGAACTAAAACAATTCAGTTAAATAATCAAGTTGATCAAATAATGTTAAATAACAACCTTTTGGACTTACAGTCTTATTGAATTATCTGTGTTTTCTGGCTCTAAATATATTAAACTAAATATCCTCTGGTTTGAACTGTCAACAGTTTCAGACGTAACCTTGGGATCTGTGAGCTTGCTTGGAGGTGTTATTTCCATTTTCATTGCTTGCATTTGACAGCCTCAAAATAATAATTAATTTAATCAAGCTAAACATCAGTTGATAATGAAAACAACCAGACGTTGCAGTCTGTACTCTCCATCAAAGAACACAGTAGTACCCTCTGAACAATTGCCAGTTCTTTCAGGATGTGAGTCTAGTAAGGAGCAGGCGGCAGTCACACTCCACTGATCAAAGTATTTATCCAGGAAACATTTAAACATAGACCCCTCTAAATTGCTTCAACAGACTCTTGGATTCCTTGAATAACATGGACATGCTTCTTATCCCAAAAGGGGAAAGTGAGGAAACATTCCAATTAAGGATTAAAACAATAACCTGTTGATTCCTCCCCTCTTTTAAATAATTATAAATAAACTATAAATTTCTTGCCCAGTTGAAACATCGCTCAATATCTCAAAATAGCCCACATGCAAGCATTTAGGTGTCTTACAGGAATCACGGAGTATGTCATTAGCATCAGCATGTCTTTGTCTTGGCTTTCTGCCGGGTCTCCCTCCTGATTCCGCCTGCTGCGGTGGAGCTTCTTCATCTCTCCGGCTTCTCCAAGTTGTTCTGGCAGGATTCGTGCCTGCAGTCTGCAGCTCTGTGACAGCTCCTGAATTTGGGAATCCAGTCTGGCTACCTCTTCTGCCAGCTCTTTGTGCTGGACCAGTAGTAAAACTAAACCTGCAAAGCTCAGGAGCAGCAGCACACACATCCCCGCCAACAACATTTTCCACATGAGAAAACTTCCACGCGTCTCCTCTTTCATGTCTGTGCGCTGTTCCCTGGACCTCGGCCGCAGAGTGATCTGAGCTCTGAAATTCACAAGCACACACAACACATATCTGAAGCTCTGCCAATAGATGAGACGTCAGAGCGAAACTACACTCAAGCTGTTGTAGAGGAATAAACATGTCCAAATGTGTCTGTGTGACTGCAGGGGAAACATGAGTTGCGCAACAAGAGCCTGGGAAACAGTTAAACAGTGGACTTGCCTGATTTAGAAACAGTTAATGGACATATTTCAAGAATGACACATCCTGCAGACAGTGTAGGGGTTCGTATTATTCTGGTGCGCTTCCTTTCAATGTTATCACCAGCCCATCCCACTCAAATTGACATGGAAGTGGAATAAATAAGTTGGAAACAAGGGACACGTTTGTTTGGATCTACAACAGAGCTTTCAGAGAGTTTTCCGTAAATGACTGTGCGGGGTGTGCATGCGTGGGTGTCAAATTATCCTTTTTGTAAAAGGGGTATTTTGCCACTATGCATCTCCAAATACACAAGCAATGTTACATAAACTTTCCGCTTCTCCTATAAGAGAATAAGCAAACTCAAAGTATTCTTATTTAAAAAAAAAAAGAAGTCCAACTCATTTCAGCTTCAGTTGCAAGGTGCAATGTACCGGTAAGTTTTTTGGCCTGTTTCGGATGAAAGCCTGCGCATTAACTCAAAAACATTAGAGGCCAGAATCTTTATCCACAGACAGTGGATAGTGGCAGCTATTCATAGGCAGTGAGTTTGAAGAACAGCTCATTATGAGCACATAATATATTTTCATGAGCAGTGTTTTCTCTTTAGTAAGTTCCAGCTATAGAGTAATACGCACCAAGCATGTAACTATGTAAACAGAAGTTTTGAACACATTTTGTCATGACTTAGCTTATAAAGTTAATCATATTATCTTTCCCATTCTCTTCTTTCTCTTTTTGAACTGCAGGGGGAGAGCCCGCTTCCTTTGACACGGGTCAGCCTGACCCAGCTAATTAATTTCCCCTTGAAAAGCCTCCTGGGTTGATGAATTGAATGCTGGGGTTTCTTTCTGCGCGACAAAGCTAAATGTGAAGTAAGCCCGTCTAGGGGAAAAAATAAAATAGAAGACAACCAAAGAAAGACCTGCACTTTTTGCATTCTTATGAATGAAATTTAGAGAAAAAAAAAAAACAGTCTTCTTTCTTCTTTTTTAAGCTGATCTGCGGTTTAGACGTGCACTCTTGTCTGGCCTGTCCACCACTTTGCCATAACAGTCCTTGTAACCCAAAAGCGGTAGTGTTTCTAAGCAACCGGTAAAGTGAAGGCTCGACCAAGGATTTATAAACACTTGATCCACTGTGATTTATTTGGAAAAAGAATGTTGATCACCTTTAAAACCAACGGAGGGAGATCTGCAGTCCTATTTGTTAGAGGAAGAAGAGGAGAGGAGAGGTAAGAAGCATTATTTGATCTTATATGACAAGCATTTAAAAACAAGTTCTGGTAATGTATTTTAAAGACACAGCTTAAATATGCCACATTTGTAAAATTACATTTCACTCAATGAGAACGTTCTGAAAGGCTTTGTTTGTTATCACACTGAAAACAGAAAGTTGAGTCAGGAATTCACTTAAAATCCCAACTACAACTGTATTTGCACATCTGTGGAATTTGCAGTGTCTTTCCAAAGCCTAAGAGTTTTTGTTTGTTTTTTTTTGCTTCTCAGCTTTTGTGACAAAGGAACTTAAAGCAAAATGCAATTCTTTAATTTCTTAAAAGGCTCAAACTGAATAGTTTCACTAAAGCTTTTTCATTGTAATTGCCCTTTATGATATTGCTGAAATTTAATCCCACCATCGTATTTCTGTTTTTTTCTTTTATTATCCATCAGTAGTAAAACAATCAAGCGTGATCTGCCTGCTCAGGTGCAATTTGCTGTAAAATGTCAAAGGAAGAGATCATCTAAATCAATTATTATTCTAGCCTATGTAATTCTCATACCAATGTTAGGCTGATGATACCCAGCTCTATCTGTCATTCCCACCTGACGACCACACGGTCTCTCTGACATATCAACGTGGATGAAAGCCCATCACCTCCAACTTAACCTCCCAAAAACTGAACTGCTTGTCTTCCAAGCCAAACCAGCCATACACGACAGCATCTGCATCCAAACTGAATCCCTATCTTTTGCTCCATCAAAGGTAGCTAGAAACTTGGGTGTCATGATTGATGACCGACTAACCTTTAAAGATCACGTTACCTCTGTTGCTCGTTCATGCCGCTTTGCATTGCTAAACATAAGAAAGATCAGACCATACCTAACCCAACATGCCAGCCAGCTCCTGGAGCAGGCCATGGTCATCTCCCGCATCTCCCACTACTGCAATGCTCTCCTAACTGGTCTCCCAGCCTGTCCTGTGAAACCTCTGCAGATGGTCCAGAACGCGGCGGCGCGTCTGGTATTCGATCAGTGTCGTCCCACGATGGTGGAATGACCTACCGAGCACTACCAGAACAGGGCCGTCCCTGTCTATCTTCAAGAAACTCTTGAAAACCCAGCTCTTCAGAGAGCATCTCCTATCCGAGCACTTACCTTGTACTTCCCTCATCTATCTCTGCACTTTATCTTTCTGTACTTTCCTCTATGCCTGCACCCTATCTCTACTCTGTCACCTCTGACAGAGTCTTGACTAGTGGGTTCCTTCAATGTAGTTTATTGTTAGCTTTAAAAAAAAAAAAGAAAGATAGATATAGCTTGTTATATCTTCATTTGTAAGTCGCTTTGGATAAAAGCGTCTGCTAAATACATAAACATGATTCCCGGAGGAAGACGATCACCACACATGACAGTTCAAATGATGTAAACAAAATGACAGAAAAGCTGAGGCTATTAACAAAAATCAAAGACTTATAAAATTCAAACTGATAACAGTGATATATTTCATGTTATGGGTGTACTTTACAACAAATCGTATCGCTCAGTGTGGGTGGATTTGGTTAATAATGTACCTCGGTGCTGTGTTACCTCCCAGCGCAGAAGGACAGAGGGATTACAGGGGAGGAGGAGGAAGGCTTCCCACAGAGGTTCCTTCACTTTAACAAAAAGCTTGCATTTTTCTGCTCTTAGGACACCTAAATCCTATCTTTGAGCAGACAGCAGATGCAGTGAGTCTACTCTGTTGTGCTGGACAAACAAACGTAACGATGGCATCAGAGATGCTCACCATCGGCCCCGTGGTTGTTGATCATTTGTCTGAAGTCACCCCCCTTCTGCTTCTTCTGCTGCTGTTTCTGTTCATCACCACCTGGAGCCGAAGACATCAGTCCCACATACCAGGTACGTTATAACACTTCAGCTTCTGTTTTTGTTAAAATAACAAACAGAGACAAGCGGAACTGTCTCTAAATGGGGAGAAGCTAATTATATCACACTTGAATTAAATTAAGTTATTTTCTATTATTTTTATTATTACTTTTAACACACATTGACACAATTATATGATACCGATTTATTCATTATGAGTAGTGGCTTTAATATTACGGAAATAAGAACGTGAACATCGCATTATCGCTAAAATAACATTGGTAACCTCTGCATGGACATGAGACTCTGAGACTACTTCAGGTGGTTTCTATTAAGACATAAAAACGAACTGGGATCACTTCGTTCTGAATTAAGCCTTTTTCTCTCTGTCAGGTCCTGCTTTCTTAGCAGGACTTGGTCCACTTCTAACCTACACCAGATTCATCTGGACTGGAATTGGAACAGCGAGCAACTACTACAACAACAAATATGGCAGCATTGTCCGGGTGTGGATAAATGGGGAGGAGACCCTCATCCTGAGCAGGTATGTCTTTTTGGATTAAAAAAAACAAAAACAAAAAAAAAAAAAACTGTGACAAACTGCTTCTCTTGCAGGTCATCTGCTGTATACCATGTGCTGAGGAGTGCTCACTACACATCAAGATTTGGGAGCCAAAAAGGCCTCGAGTGTATCGGAATGGAGGGGAGGGGTATCATTTTCAACAGCGATATCCCACTGTGGAAAAAAGCGAGGATATACTTTTCCAAAGGTGAGAAGTCAGTGTATTGCGGTGGTACCTTGTTTGATGAATGAAATACTGCTGCACTGAAGTGCTGAATGGTTTAATGTGGCACCGCAGCTCTGACAGGTCCCAGCCTTCCGAAGACGGTGGGAATCTGTGTGAGCTCCACGGCCAAACATCTGGACTGCCTGCAGGACATGACCGACACCTCTGGACATGTGGACACCCTCAATCTCCTGAGAGCCATTGTGGTTGACATCTCAAACAGGCTGTTCCTCAGGGTGCCGCTCAACGGTCAGCTGCATGTTTGCTGTAAACACTTCACTCAAACTATGTATTTTGTTCTGTTAAATTTACGTTGTAAGCTCCTACATGGAAGCCTTCAGCTCCTGATTATCATTTTTTTTTCGTGATGACTCAGAGAAGGACCTGCTGATGAAAATCCATAACTACTTTGAGACCTGGCAGACAGTCCTAATAAAACCTGACATATTCTTCAAGATGGGATGGCTGTACAACAAACATAAGAGAGCAGCGTAAGATCCTCAAACCTCACAAATACTGAACATTTAGTTTGAGACTTCTACAATCTGATCTGGGTTTTTGCCCCAACAGCCAAGAGCTGCAGGATGTGATGGAGAGCCTGCTTGAAATTAAGAGAAAGATTATCAGAGAAACTGAGAAGCTCGATGATGACCTTGACTTTGCAACAGAGCTCATCTTTGCCCAGGTCTGTCCTCTTTTGTGAATCTGTGTGTCATCAAGTTACCGTCCTGTTGTTTGATTCCCGTTTGTTCTCTCAAACAGAACCACGGAGAGCTCTCAGGAGATAACGTCAGGCAGTGCGTGCTGGAGATGGTGATCGCGGCACCTGACACACTTTCCATCAGCCTCTTCTTCATGCTGATGCTGCTGAAGCAGAACCCAGATGTGGAGCTGCAGATAGTGGAGGAGATGAACACCATGTTGAGTTAGTGCAGACTTACACAACATTCCTGCTTTAACTATGACCGTAACTTTCATGTCAAACTAGTCTAACGGATTGCTCATTTGCAGGTGGCAAATCTGTAGAAAACGCTGATTTTGAAGGACTGACAGTTTTGGAAAGTTTCATCAACGAGTCTTTGAGGTTTCATCCTGTGGTTGATTTCACAATGCGGAAAGCTCAAGAGGATGATAATATTGATGGCACAAAAATCAGGAAGGGAACCAACATCATTCTAAATATTGGTCTCATGCATAAGACCGAATTCTTCCCTAAACCCAAAGAGTTCAGCCTAACGAACTTTGACAGCACAGTAAGTCAGCTGAATGTTGTGCAACAATGTGTGACTCTGGAGGATGAAATAAACAACAGTTTAGTCATTACTTCCTCTGCTTGGCAGGTGCCCAGTCGCTTCTTTCAGCCCTTTGGCTGCGGCCCTCGTTCCTGTGTGGGCAAACACATCGCTATGGTGATGATGAAGGCCATCTTGATTACTCTGTTGTCTCGTTACACGGTGTGTCCCCGCCAAGGTTGCACCCTCAACAGCATCAAGCAGACCAACAACCTGTCGCAGCAGCCTGTGGAGGACGAGCACAGCCTGGCCATGCGCTTCATCCCTCGTACAACGCAACCACAGCACAGTCAGCTCTGAAACATAAGAAATCTTTTGGCAACACCTTGCATTTGCAGATGTTAATATTTGCATAACTCCTATGGTTAACGCGTTAGACCTGCTGAACTGGAAAAATTCACATGTCGAGACAAAAATCTATTCAAACGTTCACTATTAAGAGGGTGTTTTGTCTTTTGATGTCCTCTTTAACAACGGGGGTGAAATGTTCTACCAGAAAAAGAGCAAGCTGTAGTTTTCTGCCTCATTGGGTACAATACAGAAGCCAGAGAAATTAAACTCCAATAATATAACCAGCACGTTCTAACAGTGGGCCAACTTGGCCTTAGACTTAATACCTATTACAGTGGTAGGAATATGTAATATCTAATAGTGTACCATTTGTAATTTGTACTACATAGACCCTGTTTAACCTTGAAAGTTATTTTCTATAAGGTTTAATATTCGTAGCATTATGGTGTAGTGAGCAGTGCAGGTAACATTACAGTCTCATAAGTGATTGTGTGGATGTGGATGGAAATGTAGACTTTATTAGATGAATATGGGGAAATGTTAGTCATTTTCACATTTGTTGCACAAATCCCATCGTTACTTTACAAATTTTTTTCCAAATAAAAAGTGGACTGTTTAAGAGCCAAGAACATGGAATTATTTCTAGAATATTATTCTGCAGTTTACAACCAGCATATCTGTATTTAAGGTTTATTTAATAGCCTATGTTAAAAGAATGAGGAGTCAAAAATCAGGGTCAATTTGCTCGTGTCAGATTTATTCATAATTTACCAGAATGTAGTGACAGGCACTCCAAGAAACAAGGATTCTTCTCTGTACCACAGGCACAAATTAAACACGCCATCCTGGCATTGAAACATAAGGCATAAGGTTAAATATAGAGTTCTACAGACACTTTCAGCACAACTCTTGTGCTTTAAATCAGTACACGTGTAAGACTGAAAAAATAAAGCAAAATCTCCCTTCAGGCCGAATCTAACAGACATGAAACACTGACAAAAAAAAAAAAAAAAAAAAAATCAAACCTGGCACCGAGCAATCAAACAGCAGAATGATTTCTACTTTTTCTGTGAAACCAATACAAAACATTTCAAGCATAAACACAATAAATATGTTTCTAATACTGAACTGATACAAAAATATATTAATCGACCACCACTAAAGTTCAGCTCTAACTGAACTGACCGGAGAAAACGTGAGTGCATAGATATTCATGCCCCAGAGAAGGCAACATCTGCAGAGCGTCATTAAGACAAATGGACAATGTAGCGTGAAAGCATCGCTGCTATACTGAAGTCAACAACTCTTTCTGTAGATGAACAATGTTAGTGTGATCAAGAAGCAACCTTTAAAACACAGAATGTAAACCTCTTTCTGCTGCACCGACACTGAAAAGCTCAGCTTTCTTTGATGCTTTAAAGACACCTGGAGCATTTTCTTAAAGTTTAAGTTGTAATAATAACCAGGTAAATACCAGTATTTAACTTGCATGATTCATCAACTGCCAGAAAGCTCTTTCATCACCTTCCACATCCCTGTGCTTTTCCCATTATGAACAGAACGTCTTAAAAAATAAGATCTGAGTGTAAGAATGCGAGCGACTCTTCCAATTTCATGCACTCAAAAACCCCAAATCTGAAGTAGTGCTGAGCAAATAAATCATGAAATAATTGTAAAAGCATTGATTAAGATTTCTTTTGACAATTTTCATATAAATGCTAATTATATGTGGATGCCACTTTAAACATAATTACAGGAGGCCATGAACACTGCCACCTTTTCTACACGCCTATTTGTATGTCGTCATGATACGATTCCACCGAAAGGTAGAAACAGAAACAAAAAAGTTTTCTTTTCTTTCTTTCTTCTCTCATGATTGTTGTGGCATCAAAATAATTCACAGAACAGATTCACAAATCAGAAGATCGTAACTTTTGTTACAATTTTTTAGATCTGGATGGTTTGTAGAACGTTTGAATTTAGTTTAAAGAGGAAACTACAAATAGAAGGTAAATTGCCATCATTTAACGCAGGAAAAAAAAAAAAGGCTTCAGCCATGGAGTCATCATGGATCCCCGTCACCTTTTTAAGACAATAAAGTTATTCCAAAAACACACCATCTTCTTTTCTTTTAGCCCTGAGCTTGTTACTTGTCATCACTTTCAATGATTATCACCAACCTGTGATTCAGTGTAATAATAATACTAATTCAAGTTAAAGAAACAACTAAACAGTTGTTTCCTGCTGCTCTGTGTGCATCTCTGGACCAGGGGGTGAAGCTGCTCAGTGGTCTCGGTAATGGTGCTGCAGCTGTGTGTGTGTGTGTGTGTGTGTGTGTGGGGGGGGGGGGGGGGGGGGGGGGGGGGGGGGGGGGGGGGGGGGGGGGGGGGGGGGTTCAGTGCTCCTGTAAAGCTCTCTGACAGTGGTATAGCAGGCAGTCCGGCAGGTCGGGGACCGGAGAACGCAGCCACACAGCCAGCATGCCGGCATGCACGCGACAGTGCATGAGACACGGCTGATCCTGGAGCAGGCAGCAGGCTACAATACCTTCCATACCTGTGGAATTACATTAGAAAAGTCACACTTTTTACCATTTTCCTTAAAATGTTTAAAAGTTCTCTGATTAACACGTTTTTTTCTCCCTTTCTTTCTTGTTTAGCGCTCCAGTGGCAAGAGGCCCCCAGATAAAGAGTTAAACCCTAACTTCATACACAGTCCTGTTGCAAATATTCCTTTTTTTTTTTTTTTAGAAATAATAATAATTTGCACTGTTGTTTACTTAAATATTAGGTTTGAATGAAGGATGTACAGACTAGTCGACCTAACACACGTATTTGCTGGTATTCAGCTTGTTGACTGCAAGAAAATTTGTCGAGAATTACGTAAAATTCAATTTCACAGGGTGCAAAACATTCTGATGCACCACGTAAGCACTGAAAAGTCTGTGTCTGTAACGGTTTAATGGGATAAAACACCTTTTGGGACTTTTTTGGTGAAAGCATATAAAAGGTTTTTCTTTTTTTATTTATATACATTTGTACGGATCTGTGGTCATTCAAAGTGACGATGGACCGAAACACTGGTCAGTTATTTTTTCTATCAATCATATTCCATTGCCTCCCTGGCATTAAAGGGGAAATAAATGTCATTAACTGTTTGTATTGGCTATCAGCCAAATTATTTTTAACATTGGTAACAGCCTAAACTTTGACAAGGGGTGCGTCCCTAGATAAAATTGTTGAGGTATTGTCGCATACTGTTTTTAATCTATATCTTACATAAGGTCCCAATAAATCAAGTTTCATATGAAAATAAATAAATCGATAAATACAAGAACATCAACATGTGAAATCATTAGGCAGTTATTGATTTTTCACAAGCATCAATTCATAATGTCCTACTTGTTTTAGTAGACTGAGACAGAGTCAATAAAGTAGGGTCTGAGCAAATGAAGCAAATGTCTCTTTACCTATAACTTCCACAACCTGAACCTGGAGTTTCTTCTTCAGTGCATTCAGAGTGGCTGCGAGAGGCTCCTGGTCATCACTAACTAGTGTCAGATTCTGCTTTGTGTCATGAGAGAAGGCCAGCCACATCGTTCCGTATTCCTCTGTGGTCACCGTCAAAGGTCTGCAGGAGACGTGAAAATGTAAACACTTACCTTCACAACAAGGCTGCTCTGAACAAAACAGAAAACATGTCTCACCTTATGAAGCTTGTCAGCGGAAGTTTGTACGAAAACTGCACCGACTGAGGCGTCCCAACAGGCAGCTGGTAAGATACCAACCCAGCCAGTTCAAAGTGAACTGAGGGCCTCTTCACAGTTAGGGAATACTGACACACTGCTACGCTGTGGCTTCTCACCTCTTCCACCGGACTGGCACACAAACAAGATACCTGAGAAAAAAACAAACAAAAAAAACATTACAACAAATTAAACTAAAAAATGGACACAACTCAACTGATTCATTTTACTGTATAAATTACCTCAAGCTCTTCAGATTCGACTCGTACTAGTATCTGCTGAATGGCACAGTCGGAGGAGTTTGTGACAAAAACAGCCAGCACTAAAGAATTCTCTTTCTGCACGTGGCAGGCTGAGAGATCCAGGCTTCGATCGGTGCAGACAGGAATGATTTCTGAGTGAGAAAATCCAGACAACTCTGCGGGAAGATGAGAAGCGAGACTCGTGTCTTCGGGTTTGTCTGGGTCTTCACGTGGAGCAGAATCAGCAGCGGCCGCGCAGTCATCTCTGCTGACAGCAGGGACACTTCCCTTCACGTCACTGTCGGTTAACTCTACTTCTGTATCACAGGCGCCATCAGCCGTAGAGGGCCCCTCAGAGAGTTGAGACGTCTGTTCAGATGAGGAAACGACCAGTTCTGAGGCGATGTTAGAGTCCAGCAGGTTGTTACACAGCAAGGAGTCCACAGCACTGGAGGGTGAGGCGAACGGTTGGCTGGTTTGCTCACTGGCGGTCAAAGATGTGCCCGAACCTTTGGCTTTTCTTCTGAATCGCTGGGGTGTCGACTCAGATTTCCCCAACTGTTGAACAGGAAAACTTTAGGATGTAGCACACACATTTGCAGTAATTCACTACGTTTTTTTATATATGTATTAAAAAAAAGGGGGACTTTCACATCAAAGGGCAGCAAGATCACTTTCTGGTAATAAGAAAATCCTCTGGCTATTGATAAGAAACTTAAAGAACTGAGCTCATATTTCACACACCAAATGATTTAAGAAAATGGCTGCCAAACTGATCACCAATAGCCATTAGATACAGCATTAATCCTGTTGCCTGTGCTGCAATTTCAAATCCATTCATTTTTCCCCTTCAAACGTTTCAAACTGAGTGGAAAATGTATTGAATGCATCCAGCAGGGCATGACTAGAAATCATGTGCCACAACATATTAAGACTAACAATAGTCTTGCATTTCCTCCATTAGTACGTCATCTCTTATGGACAGAAGTGGTCCAAACTCTTTAGAGACTGTTTTCTCGCCTTATAAACATCAATAACTATTTAACTAACTGAGGTCCTCAGAAATCTGTTTTATTTTGTCCACCTTCCACAAACTTGTTGTGGGCCTCAGATTTTGATAGTGCCATTTTATTTAAATAAAATAGGGCGACACCTGATGTCACATCACAGCACAGACTGAAAAAAAATCTCATTCTAATTTCACCCTCAAATGAACCGATAATGACAGAGATTCAAATATTTTTGCAGCGACGGACAAATGAGCAAAAGTAGATCATTTTTTCTTCCGGAATTAATGACCAAGCGTAATATTTTTGGCTAATTTAATTGAGTTGTCTGTGTTTTGGTATGGAGTCGAATTTGTTTGTGGTTCACTAACTTTCATGAACTACTGAGCACTTCCTTTAGGCCAACACAGTGGATTACAGGCGTTGTGTCAGCAGCTGCCTCACAGTAAATGAGTTCCAGCTCGGAATATTCTTTTAGTCTCAGGTTGCAATTATAATACAAACAAATTAATCAAGACCTCAATGAAGAATCAACAAACTCACCAGACACACTGAGCTCTGGGAGGAAAGCCCGACAAAAAGTGAGGAGGCCAACTGCTGTTTCTCTTGTTCACATTCAGGGGTCGGTGTCGGAGTCGGCGTCTGCGAGCCGTCACCGTCGCCCTGCTGGCTGGAAGACCGAAGGGGACTGGGAACCTCAACCTGGGCAGGTTCCTCCACAAGTTCTTTCTGGGCCAGATACCCCTCTTTTCCCCAAACCCTCTTCACACCATCCAGCTTCAGAGTTGTGGAGCTGAAACCCAAACAGTGACTTAGCAGTGTGAGATCATAAAGGTAAACCGACTCCATACGTTTGCATGTTGAGTCCACCTACCCTCCTTTGTGAGAGACGTCAGTGCTGTCACCTGAGAGACCAGAGCTCATGGACAGCAGTGTGGGAGACTGTCTGTCTGTAATGCTGCAGGAGGACATGCTGATAGGCAGGGACAGGCCATAGGGCTCCAAACTCAGCGCTGAGACAGATTTAAAAAGTCAGTACAAATTCAAACAAGACAGTGAACACGCTGCCAAAACGTTTAAACAAGTTTCACCTTTTGATCGAGACAGTTCCTCCTGCCTTTGATGGGGAGGTTTGTACGGAGCCGCGCCTGCGGCCAACGCCTCAGACACAAATCCGTCCAGGAATGACAGTGAGGAATCCACCTGGAAACCAACATAATTAGACCTGTTCAAACAAATCACTCCTTCAATGAGGCTTGAAACGAGATGGCGATATCATGTCCGAGTACGTGCTCGTTTTCATATCTTGTCATGCCACGAGAGACAATAAAATGACAACATAAAACTTGAAAGAAGGAATCATTTGTTCCGATTATAAAAAATATTCTTGTTGTAAAAATAATGAAAACAGATGGGAAACTCCAACCCCCAGATCTACCCACACATCCTTATCATTGTTATTTTGGTCTCTGCTATCATTATTCTAATCCCTTCTGTGATATGGAGGACAAGCCTTAACCTGCCAAACAGCAGCTGACATCAAACTAAAATGAAGGTTTCGGTCTAAACGACATGGCTAGTTTTTGTGATTATTTTTGCATGAAAACAACAATACAATAAAAATACACTGTACGTTTAAACATCAGTATGGTAAATCCTGCACTGCTGCACATATGTTACCTCCACAGGCTCCAGACGGTCACTTCGAGGTAACACCCTGGCTTGTAACTCAGAGTTCTGGCTGAGGTACTGCAGCTCATGTGCTCTTTGTCTCAGTATTGTATCCAGGGAGCTGCTGCATGCTTCAGAAACCTCTTGAGCCGCAGAGGAAGCAGCTCCACCCAAGCAGAGCTTGGTCATTGCCATGAGGACCCAGCTCTTGGTTTCACTGCTGCTGCTCTTCATGTCCAACAGCTTGGCCAGCAGCTTCAGGACTACAGCTGGGTCAAGATCCTCCCTAAGATGAGAGTATTCCCCAAGGACCTGGACACAGCGAGAGCAGTCAAACCTCTTCTAAACAGAAAATAAAAAGACTACACATAGAGCTTTCAGCTAGTTCTTTTCTGGTTTATTAGCCTTTCTACCTCCTTGGTCATCCTGAGTCTTACGCTCCTGGCCAGATGAAAGTTTTTTTAACTAGATTTCCAGTGATTGTTTATATTGTATCAAGCTCATAATAAACTGACTTGTTTTTAATTGTATTTAGTCCAGGCTGAACTGTGGACCTTTTTTGTCTCCTTGAGCAGGAATATTCTCCAAAAATAAAAACAAATATGGGGTTTAGTAACAAAACCAGCCACTGATAAAAGTCTCAGCAACACACTACAAGAAGCAGGAGCAATGATCTGCCTGCAGTCTATACCAGGCATGCTTTATGCACATCTTTACAGGTGAAGCCAATGCACCACCTAAGGACTCTTGTACTGCCACAGTATTTTTTTAATTAATTTATTATTAATCAAATTTCTTGTACCACTGGCAGATAGTTGTGCTTGTTTTAAGCAACATATATGACTTCTTACAGCTTTTTTTCTTCTTTTTGAAAGCTGAGCTTTTGCAGTGTTGGGCGGGATAAGAATCTATCCAATTGGGCGGGGGAAGAATCCATCCGATTTAGATGTGGAAAAGATCCCTTTTGTTTAAACTAAGACGAATATTGGCCTTGGTGAAAAAGCTGTCTGAGTGCAGCTTTTCATGATAGGGCTTGCCTTTATATCTTCAGGTTAATCTATGACATTAATTTAAAAGTATTCAGTTTTTCCATCAAATCTTCTTGTTCTTTTTCATTTCCGAAGTTTGTTAAAAACCTGTCACGGCATTCTTCAAATATTCTCTGCAGTGTTCTTCTGCTTCAGTTTTGAACTATTTTTACTAGTAATTATACCAACTCTTTATCACTGACAAGGTGTTGACGGGACTCACCCAGCAGATGACTTGGAGGAAGCGCTGTGGTAGTTTGCTGGACTCCCCTTGCAGCAGAGAAACGTATGAATTCACAGCAAAGAGCCTCAACTTCCTGTCCTCCTCCACATTGTCAAATCCTGGCCATAACAAAGAAATCAAGTATTATAAAACTCCCAACAAATGTGAGTACTTGGTTAATGAACACAGGATTAAAACAGAGTATCTGCTCGTCGTTAACTCACCCTCAGAAAGCAGCTTAAGGAAGCCGTTTGGGATGTCCGGCTGCATCATGTCTCCACCAATGGAAAACACTGTGTTCATGGTCTCAATGAACCATTCATTGTCAGGTGCATATGTATGATGGTTTATAGGAAAAATAAGCAATAACAACATTTAGGTGTGAAAAGTGTAGCACGGGGTTATCAAAAAGTTAGATTACCCAGCAAAACTACTGAACATCTGTACCAGGCATAGTCTCAGAGGGCCAAAGGAGTCCAGGAGCCTGCTGTCTTATCCCATGAAAATAATATATTATCCAGTGCCAGACACTAAACGCTCAAATGAGATGCACCAACGGTGTTAATGGAGAGATGTAAAAGAACCAAAAAACTATTTCAGCTACTTAAACTGTCAAAATGAGACACAACATGACCCACGCAGTACAAAAGCTCACCATAAGAGACAAAACGACACAGAATCACTACACCAGATGCCTAACGACCTTGACAAGCAGAGACACAAAAGAAACTAGCAAGAATCTAGCAACAGAACCACAACGAATAGATGTAAAAATGGCAAATATAAACACACACAAAAAAAGACCAAATGGAGCAAAGACAGGAAAAAACAAAGAAAAACTAAAGCAATGCATGAGGAAGCAAAACATCTGCAAAACATCGACAAGACACACAGACCCAGCAGGCAGTCTTGGTTTCATGAATTACTCTTTCAATCAATATCAGCATAACTCTGTGGCTGTGGTGCACATCTATGTGAATTTTCAAACTGCATAAGATGTAGATTTGACAAAAACTTTTATGACATTTGGAAGGATATTTTTCTGCCAGCTCTGCCACTTTCCCCACCAGGTCAATGGTTGTATAATCATCTTTGCTAATGCGCAGAAACTCCAGCATCTTCTCAACGATGACTGTGACGTTCTGAGCGTTAGTGATCCGGAAAAGCAACTCCAGCGTCTACAAGAAAGAAAAAAAAATGCTCATAATGCTGTAAACGCTCTGTTTTTCTGCATAAAAACAGAGACCACGAACACATCTGACTCACCTCTCGCTTGATGATGAAGTCGGGATGATCAAGACACTCTATGATGGTCATCTGGTGCTGCAGAGCCAGTTTTGGATCCTGCTGGACCACGTAAGTGAGAGCCTTCAGGCCTACAGGAACATTAGTTAGATGTTGGAAACCCTGATTTTCAGTGCAGGAAAATTATTTATGTTAAATCGTATTTTTTTTTTGGCTTCTTACCTAAATACTTCAGATTTATCTTCCGTGACAAAACAAAGTTGCCGATACACTTTGCAGCTTTTTCCAGAAGGTCAGACGCAGGATGAATTGTGTAAATACATCTTACACACTCGTATAAAATTGCTGGAAATAAAGAGAAACGTATGTAAATGGCTGAGGAAAACAGCCCAGAAGTCTGTCAGAGACACCAAACACCAAGTGAACACACCATATGTGATGTTGTGGTTCATTTCTGCTCTTCGTAAGGACTCATCGAGGACTTCATACATTATCTCACTTGTGCTGTGAACACAGAGGAGACAGACACTCAAAAAAAAAAAAACTTTCCTAAAGACAATCAGGAAACATTACCGACATTCACTTCATCTGAAGATGAAGGTGAGAAACGGTTACCTCTGGTCGTTTTTCCCAAGTAACGAGAGTATTCTGAGCAGCTGCATTTGAACCCATGGAGAAGGAACACTGTGATAGTTAAAATCCATGGGAAGCTTTCCTCCCACCACCTGCTTCAGTATGGCGACAAAACTTGCCGTCAGGTCCTTATAACCCTCTGGATTCTCCTGTAACAATGGAAAACATGAGGGGGGGGTCATGTGATGAAACCAATCCTTTTCAAACCAGAGTCCAAATAAAAAAAGTTACCTGGATCAGCTGTAAGTAGATGTGTAGTGAAGCTGACATCACACCTGGATCCTTGTCACACAGAGCTTTTCTAAATTTGTTGTGGATGTGTTGAACTTGATTTGGCGCAATCAGGTAGAATTTGTACAGTGCCAGGACGGCTTTCCGTCGGATAATTTCTCTACAAGTTTTTAAAGAGAAATACTCGTCAGTCGTAATCGTTATTCCTCACGTTCCACTTAACGATGCTAGGAAAGTAATCAATGTGAAGAGGGAATGAGCATTTCTTACTTTGGGTGATTAAGCTTTTCCTCCACCAGAGGGAGGATTGCAGGTATCATATCTTTGGGGAACATCTGGCTTACAACAGTGAGAGCCATGCACACTTCAATAAGGTTTGTACTCTGCAGATCCTGCAAATACAAAAAAAATAATCATCAACACGATGTGATCTCTGTCTCTGTCAGACAACCTCTGGCCAAATTCACGTCACGAATGTAGCTGCTAAGACCAATGCCACGGGCATATTTTCACTTTAAGCCAAACGACAATCAGAGCATTACAGCCACTCCTTCTTGATAAATAAATCAATATCAATAGACTTGACAGGGCAAACAATTATGACTGATTATGTAAAAACTTAAGATTCACCTTCAACACTGTGTTAACCAGGAGAAGAAGCAGCTCGTGGCTTTCGTTCAGAAACAAGGAAACAGCAAGGTAACCTGAAAAATGAAAAATAGGTGGATTTTTTTTTTTAAATCACAGAAAAACTTACTTTTTCACTTTAAACTTTTTCATGTGAACAAATCTGTAATCATTTGAGATGGATTCTGAAAATTCACTAAAGGTTGGAGTTTTAAACGTTGAGCCTTTGTTGCTTAAATCTTTAAAAAGCAGCTTTCAAATGAAGGAGAACTGGAGAATTGGTGAGGACTTCATTCTTCAATTTATTGGGGTTTGTGGGCAGCTTCCGTAGGGTATTCTTTGCATATTTCTTGACCTCGTATTCGGTATGAGATTCGTGACCATGATCAACCAGCTGCAGTCCACCTCCAGTCAGCACCTTCAGTTTAGCAAGTTCTCCACTCTAATAAAACCCCTCCCTGAGCACATTTTCCTGCCAACAGAATTCATTCAACCAAATCTGCAATAAACCTAGAAACCTGCAGAAATATGTCACACAATACTGAGCTTTTTGTTTGTCTCTGTAATGTTTGGTTCAGGAAAATGAGAAAACCACATACCAACTCTCTTCTCCAAAACATTGCCTTGTTGAGCCAGTTTAATGGCATGAATATAGCTGAACGAAGCCTCATAGCCCAACATCTCACAGTAGATCGTTCTCACCATGAGCTCCTTCATCTGTCTCTGAATTAGATTTGGTACAAGGAAGAAGTGAGCACATCAGTACAGAATATCATGGTGTCTTGTGCCAGAATAATAAATAGTAAAACCAGAAGAACAGTACCATGGTGGTGTTGGGGGAGGACACCTGTTCTTTGATGGATGATAATTCACGTTGAATAAGTTTCTCCTCTTCCTGCACAGAAAGAAATGTGACACAAAATAAATAAATGAGTCAGTAACTTTAGTGTTATGAGCCTTTCCATAGGTAAGGTATCAACAAACTGCAAAGACTACAGTCCTTACTTATTTTTTATTCTAAATCTTGCTCTGGAATTTAAATAAAAAAATTCTCTCATCTCCATAAAAGACTCACGCAGAAGGCATTTTACACTCAGATCCTCAAATGAAGACAGTGAGACTGAATGCATAAGGATTGTGAGTAAATGGGACAAAACAAGGACTAAACTGTAATAGAGAGACAATGGCGAGGGGCACCTCAAAGTGTAAACCCTCCTCTCAAATTCTCCAGATCATGGATTGGTTTGACATATGATGCATGAAAATGGGAACGTTCAGGACCTAAAGAATCTGCTGATAAAATCTTAGAGCCTGATGGCGCATGAAACTTACAGACTTCATAGATCAGAGCTGCTATGCCAATGACTTACATATTATCTTGCTGATGGGTGTTATGTTAAATTCACTCTTTAGATAAACTGCTTGAAGTTTTAATAGAAAAACGTAATATAGTCATATCATTTAACAGCTAAACAGCTGCTGTTTTCATGATGCCTGAAAAAAGTTTAGCTTATTACGTTTGTACTCTGATGAACATCAACAATAATTTCATGTTTTTAAGTTAGACTTTACTTACTTTGTGAATACAAATTATATCAACAGGGAGCTCTGAGGTTTCGAATAACCGAGCTCAGCACAAGCACTTGAACGTAGCACTGAGGACATGTCTCAGGAAATGTACCAGCTTTAAAATTGCTTAATTTCCCCATATAATAATAACAGAGCTAGTACTGCAGACTGTCTGTAAATCTGTCTATAACTTGTAATTCAGGGCACACAGAAAGTGGGCAGCACGTAAATCCACCTTTTCAGAGTTAGCCCAGTCAGCTTAGCAAGCTAACGTTAGAGCAAATGTTTAGGTTTTGAATTTGTTTTGGGAGTTTTAAAGACATACTCACATGTTTGGATGTCAGTTCAGTAATTCCTCTTATGAGGTTTCCCAGTTTAGAGTTGGAAGACAGTCTTGCTGACCCAGGCTGGGTGTCTAAAGAGAGGAGGCTCGGCAGAGCTGTCAGCGTCTTCTCCACAACATCGCTCATTTCAGCTGCAAAAAGGCTGCTTAACAGCTGGCGTTCTTCCTATTAAATACACTTATTAAATCACCTATCCATCCCAAGAAAACTCTCCAGCAAAGGTATTATTTAAACATTTAAAACGGCTACATTAAGTAAAATACTACATCACAGGTCGGCCATTATTTTGAATCCACAGACTGACCGAGACGTCCTGATGATGTCACTTCCGCTTTCATTCAATAAACTTTATTAGACTCTACAGTTCTGAAAGATTATGGCTCAGTAATTTCGCAAAATAAGACCAAGAATATGTGAGACCGTGGTGATATTCAAAACTCAATTTATTATGTTTGTAATATTTTTGATTAACAATCCCTTGTATATCTGTACACTAAACTACAATAAAATTATTACAGAGAATATGAAATTACAGTCATGGACAGCTGCATGGGAAAGAGTACATTCTGATACTTTTCTATGTGTGACTATTTAGACTGCTAGTGGTGGACCATAAATTCAGGTGTTTCTAGAGACTGAATGTGCACAATGAGTACAAGTCGAGGCGGCTTCGACAGCTGGGAGCAAACATGAGTAAAATAAACCATGTTTTATGATTGCTGAGGTGAAATATCGACAGCATAAAGGTTAGTCTGTAAGTGGGCTTTCTATGCCTTAGTATAATATTGCCATGTGAGTTAAGAATTCAAAAGTATTTTTTGTGTGTATGGGACATGTAACCTTTTTTTCCAACCACCTTTGATAAACTTCAAATTGGTAAGCCAGTGCTCCCTCCGATCCAACATTTATTTCAAACTGGCTTCAGACTGACTAATAATTTCTACAAGCCACTCCAGCCACCTTTACCATCAGCCCTACAGAGTCATCATCAGTCAGATTTATTTGGTTTTGCTCCTCTGACTGTATTCTCCATCATCACTTTTGAAAAAGAAACAACTAAATATATAAATATTGTCCTTTAAGTGGGCGCAATACAATACATCACTTTATTGTGGCACTTCTACCCTAGGCCAATGCAAGTCACTACCACTGATATTTTCTGCAATATACTTTTTACATCATAAATTGTAACCACAAGTACTTCTGTGCACTTTTCTTTCAGTCATACTGTAAAACAAGCGTGCCGTTAGGTTTAATTACTCTTGCAAATATGTAGATCTACCCTGACCAGGAGACTGGACTATATACAATGCTATTGATATGCCCCATGTACAACCAGGACTGAGTCGTCTCTCTGCCTATTTCTGTGATTGTACTCTAGCAAACCGAAACATCAGTGTGCCTTCAGTAGGTCTGTCTACTAATAAATCCTTTGTGTCCTGATGATTAGGCCCAGATCTGGAAGGAAGAAAGGAAGGAAAGAAAGATAGAAAGGAAATACATATCACTAAAAGATTACTGAGGTTTGCAAAGTTGTCAGCTCAGACAATTACAGCAAATATCTCATACCCGAAGAGTGTGGTCCCAGGACCCTGTGCAGAAGGCCGTTCCATCAGGGGAAACGCGCAGTGTGCTGACACGGTTCTCATGTCCAAACAAAATAGAGACTCGTGTTCCTTTGAGAACATCCCAAACATTTATGGTGTAGTCATTGTAGCCACCAAACAGTAGCCGACCTGGGGTAAAAAAAAAAAAGATGTATATAAAATTGTTTTACAGCATTTTCTAAAAAACAATATACTTTACAAATATTATAAGCTCCAGAATAGATGAAACTCTGTTAACCTTAGTATTCCAAATAATAATGATGAGAAAATTATATATATATTGTACCACTGAGGGAGAAATCAACACTGGAGACCCCAAATATGATGCTCTCTTTGGAATAAATAGCCACTTCTCTGTCTGCCCTTAAGTCGTACAGGCGGCACTGGAATAAAAGCGAGTGATTTTTAAGATTTAATTTAAATACATTTGAACATGATTCAAGCAGCACAATGTATTGCAATGCTATGAAACAATTTAAGAAGGTATAATTAAATGATATCTGCATACGTACTGTAGCATCATCTGAGCCGGATGCAAAAGCATCTCCACTGGGATAGTATCTATAGAAAAGTAAACATACAACGTTATGAGCAAATATAATCCGTTCTCCTATAGACGCTCTTGCTTTGAGCAACTCCCCTTAGACAATAAAAAAAATTAATAAAAAACGTAATTTTACATTTAGATAAGAAGGAAGAACAGTGACTTACCGCACGCTATTAATGTCTGACTCGTGAGTTTCAAAGGACTGAATACATTGCCCTGAGCGCATGTCCCACACATTAGCCTTCTTATCGCAGCCCTGTCACGACAATAAAGCAAAATGTGACAACATATTCAAATTTTACATAAGCTGTGAGGAAAACTACCGTGGGAGTGACTTCACCCCTGAAACAAAGGTGTTTCCGGTCTCAGATGGGGCCAGATCCAGACAGAGTACATCTGCTGCATGTCCATGGAAACTCTGTAACAGCTGCCCACTCTCAACATCCCATAACGCACACGTTCCATCCCCGCTGGATGTCAGGATCTATAACCAGAGAAGACAAGTGGGAGAGAGAGTGATGACTGTTTTCAACTTTTAAGGAGCTTTAATACATTTAACATGTGGCTATAAATGGCTCATCTTTGCTGCGTGAAACATCATGTGACCGACACGTCAAACCAGGAGCGATGCTGTGGTAAATTATTAACAGAGTGAGAAAGCTCTTGCCAGAGGAGTATGGAAAGCAGTGATTTCTGATGAATAGTAACTGATAAGAAAAGCTATTCAGTTGTGTTCTGAGTAAAACGCATTGAGAAAAAATGTTCTCACGTAGTACACCCCTGGACATCGTAACTTGTGGACACTTAAAGGTTGATATGTGAAAATCTGTGTGCTTGATACTCTCACCTGCATGTCTGAGTTGGTAAAGCTGCAGGCGGACAGATAATTTGTGTGCATGGCCACTGACTTCTTCTTCGCAGCCAAATTTTCGTTCTTGTCCAGGGAAAGAGGATACACTGAGCATTTGTTGTCCAGGCCGCTGTGACAGAAAATGAACCAGACTTACAAGAAAATAACAAGATCACACACAGATTTTGAGCAGCATGGGAAGTAATCTACTCACCCACAGGCTACAGCACAGCCAGAGGGAGCATAGGCGCAGGCCATCACCCAGGTGCAAGGCATTGTCACAGCATGCTCCTAATAAACATCAAAACACAAAGCAGCATGAGCCTCAGCACCACAGAGAGAATTCATTAGTCATCATTAAAACGAACAGGAAGCTTTGGGATGATGGCTGTAGGACATATTACATTTTTTTCTAAATAGATTGATAAAAACTTAGAAATTATTTTTTTCGGGACAATAATGAGGACGGTCTTCAGTTGTCGAATCTGGAGTTCAAAGGCCCTCAGCGTCCTCTGCCATGATTTCAATATATGTTCGTGTAGAGTGTGAAATCCCCAATTCTACATATGGCTGAAACAGTAGGAAAATAGGGCAGAAACATGAAAGCCAAAGGGAAAAAAGCCGTGGAAAATGAATGTTGGCTCATGGATTTGTTGTGGTCATATTTAGGTTCTAATTCCTTTGTCTTTATTTTAAGCTGTTTATGGCAGTTGATAGTTGTTGGGGTTTTTTTTGTAATTGTTTTGTACATCTCTGTGGTGGTTAGACTGACTAACATGAATTTCAAACAGATTATCTGAACCAAGGCCCCAGAGAATAAAGGGGGCCTGTGCTGGATTCTTCTCTAGTAAAATAGACACATGCCTTGATAAATGTAAATATCTATCTCAGGTTTTCTCGATGGCTTTCTTGTCTTGATAAAAAAAATCTTGATACGGAAATAAAGGAATTACCTTGTTGGTGGTGAAAGCATCCCACACAATCACTTTTCCATCCTGTATCCAGAGATTAAACAGTTAGAGAATACAAAATACATTCATCCATCAACACAATGACTTTACAGGGAACTGAAAAAAACAAGGAAGTCAAAGCCTTAAAAGCTTAGCAGGAGCATAAAGTTTGTGACCTGTGAGGAGCTGACGATTCTCCTCTTGTCTTTACACCAGTCCATGCACAGAACTTTGTTTCCGTGTCCTTTCAGAGTTCTCCGAGTCTTCATGACAAACTGACCCAGCCCATCCACCTTCTCTGCCACCTGATGCACTGCACACATGCACATGATACAATACATTAATGCTTCTCCTGCACACCCTTGATTCATATTTCTGGTAGCAATAATGAAGTAAGTAATAAAGTAATAGAGTAAGCCACTGCAAAATCAAATCAATCTTTGCTTAATGAGCTCTCAAACAGAATAAATCATAAACACCTGCAATAAAAAAAAGCCTTTGGACATTTTTATCATACGTTCCTGTGTAATGCTAAGGCATTGTATACTTGATCAAGACCACTACAGAGAATAAATTGGGATGGAAGCACTGGGCTACAAAATGGGGAAGCAAACAAACAGCCTGTTCCACATCCGTAACATCCGGCCATTCAGATCAATAATCTGTGTCGAAATTTTCCAATCCTTCTATCACTGCAATACCTGACTAAAAAAAAACCGCGAAGTTATAACGAGACATTTGTTGAAATTTGTCCCGCGATGGTGTGAAAGCAGGGGTGAATCAAGGCCTCTCCATTTTCAGCACTCACGCTCGACATCGTGCAGTTTCGCTCTTTCCTCTTCCAGCTTCGACTTCAGCGTGTCCGACTCCGTTTTGAGATGGGCCAGTGTCTCGTTCAGCTGTACCTCCTGTGTCGCCATTTCAGGGATTAGAGGGGCTCTCATATATTTCCTTTGTGCAGGAAGCGATCGGCGGCGGAAAGGCTTACAGCGGAACTAACAGCTGATGCTGCTGTCATGACGTCAGAGGGAGAAGATGCTCCTTCAGCTTCCAGGGTGGGAGGGTGGGGGATGATCCTGTATCCTGGTGATGCTGCTCACAGGCTGCATCCTCAGCAGCGCCTGCCTTCACTGCTCTACAGATGAATAATGTCATTGAGGGACAAAATTTTACCAGAGGTGTCCAGCATCACGAGGAGATGATTTTGGGCAAAAAAATATTTAATTTTAAGAGGGTGACGATATATATTCAACATCGTTTGTTTCAAAAATTAAGAGGACAGATGTTGGAATTTTCACACATAATGAAATGAGGACATTTTCAAAGTAAGCTGATGGGGAAACAAGCAACTAAATGGGTTTATATTTAATGAACACGTGAGATTCAATGTATGCTGTTTGAAGTTTATTTTTGCTATTCAGTATTGATACTTACATGTCCACATTTTTCCTTTAGTACTTGATTTCTATTTTCAGCATTATTGTGCATCACAATCATGATGCACAATTTATTGTGCTCCGTCCTCTCTGAATCATATCACTAATTTCTGGGCAAGCAATCTGTCAGGTAGCAGCATACAGCCTTAAAGCTTGTCTCATTTCTATTTAACATGGTACAGAGCCCCTCTGTTGAAAGATTTCCCTGTGGCTCTACACAGGTTTTATTAGAAGCCAACCGGTTAATATGTACAAAAAACAAATATCTCAAATATCTTAGATGTGCTTCAATCCATTATTCAGATTTCAGGTATCAGCTCAAACAGGAACTGGACCAGCACAGTACAAATCCTGTCTTTTAATATGATCTCGAGTTGTGAATGGGGCTGCACAGTGGTGTGGTGGTTAGCACGGTCGCTTCACAGCAAGAAGGTCACTCGTTCAAATCCCAGCTGGGGCCTTTGGATGTTTACATGTTCTCCCCATGCACGCGTAGTTTCTCTCCAGGTACTCCAGCTTCCTGCCCCCTTCGTTGAAAAACATACATGTTAAGTTAATTGGGGACTCTAAATTGACCCTAGGAGTGAGTGTGAGTGTGCACGGTTTGTCTCTGTGGCCCTGTGATGGACTGGCGACCTGTCCAGGGTGCACCCTGCATCTCACCCAATGACAGCTGGGATAGGCTCCCGCAGCCCCATGACCTGGTAGTAGATTGTGCGGGCATAGAAAATGGATGAATGGAGTTATGTATGACAAAACTTGATTATCCAAAAGCACAAGCTGTATGCTCCAGCTGTTGGTTTTATGTAAGCCCTAATAGTGATCTGCCAAGATCACTAAGATCATAACATGAGGTGTTCTGTATGTCTTGTAAGATATACCATACTTATATACTGACTACATATACCTACATATACCTTTTAGTATAATCACCTTAAAAAATCTGCACGTCATTAAAGAAACTACATGTAAAATCTTTAATTCAACGTGACATTATACGCTTCAGTGTCAGTGTGTCCCGACAGTCTCATCCTGTGTTGACATGACATCAGAACTGAAAAAGTGACAGATTTTAAGGAGAGAAGTCTTTATGAAACTCCTACAGCAGTTGTAACATGATTGTAAAGACACCCCGTACTGTCTATGGTTAGTTAAGTAATTCTGCATCTCATTGCAAACTCAGATGTGTAGAATTTAAAACAATTGATATATCACCTCGTAATTTAGTCTTACTAAATATATTTCAGCATGACAAAGCAGCTTTGAAATCACATATATACAATAGATCCTAATGTTTAAAAATAATATTTAGTTCTGAAACTAACAATATTCACAGTAGTTTAATAATTTTTTCTTCAGTGACCAAATCAGTGAAAATTTAGCCAACATGACACTTAAAACAGAAGAAAGCTTCTCAAAAGTCAAAACTAGAGCTTGAAAACATAAGCAAATCATTAACATAGCTGCAAAATTACTGTTCAAAACTAATAAATTGATTTGAATTTGAAATTAAATTTACAAAATACTAGAAAGAATAAAATATCAACCTATATAATTTGGATTTTGGTGAGAATATTGCTCTGGGAAGACTTGTGCTCAGTTGTTTGTCATCATTTCTCTGGTCCTGCATTTCAAATATGTGCTGTACATTTCCTATTGAAAGTGTTCCATATAGAGTACGGTGTGAGTAAAGGCCACTGGAGTATTAGTCAGGCATGAGAAGTGAAAGGTCAAAGGCCTGTGGTGTCAGATCCTGGTTAGGAAGTCCAGATAGAGGCTGCTCGGGACCTGCAGCAGCTCCAGAGCCTGTGAGGACGGGCAGAAAGGAAACGTCACCTGGAAACGATAATCTGTATCCAGCATCAGCTGCGTGGACCCTTCATGATCTTGAAGTAATGACTGCAACGAAGGAGAATTTTAATCAGGTGTAAATATGGCAGACTTTTCATCAGAAGGGGCTCATCACATTCATATCCGAACAAACAGTGACGCTCACCTGAACTTTGCGGACAAATGCTGAGGTCACTCTTTTCTCAAAGTCATCTATAGGTGTGTAGGAATTCAAGATCTTGACAATCTACAAATTCAAATTTGAGGTTTGTTTTTGGTGTAAAACACAAGCTTCTTAACCTCCAAAGCATGTAGATCATACATCACTGAATAAAGTACCTGAACAGGGTTGAGTTCAGGGCATTTGTCAATGATCTCTTTGGCGTCGTCATCAGTGGATTTATTGACTTGCAGTAGCCAGGCAGCCTGAGTCAGCGGCCTCAGAGTGTCAATAGCATGAGAGCTTTGAAGTTCCTTCTCCTTCAGCCACTCCTCCAGATAACTGATGTTGCATCTAAAAGAGCAGAGCAGCTATAAAACTGAACCTTTTCTTGTCTTTTATTCAGATGTCACAAACACAAACCTGATCTGCATTCCTTTCCTGCAGGAGCACATGTCTTTGCGGAGCATGATGTGGTTGAGGGTGATGGCACCCACGATAAAAAACAGTTGCTTGATGGCTTGTTTGATGAGGCCCTGGTCCATGCCATGGTGGCTCATGTTGGAATGGAAGACAGAGAGCAGCTCCAGGATGGAGGAGATGGTGTATGCCTCTGCGTCCTCATAAGTACTGTTGGAACGCTTCCTGAGGCCCGTTGGCTTCATGCTAGAAATCCCCTGTAAACTCTCATGCTCCAGCATACCAGGTACTGTCAATGAAAACACGGAAGCACACGTTAGCTTGCTCACAAAAGTTAACCCTGGTTAGAATCAGCACGTGTTTTTTTTTTATAAGTTTTGTAAAATACCAATGGTGGGAGTAAGAGTTTTCTGCATGACTGTGATGAACTGATGGTAAATTTGTATGGCCAGGTCACTGAGAATCTGTCTGTGTTCGGACAAATCAAAGTTCTGCAGGCAGTTCTTTTTCTGACGAGGGGTACTTTGTTTCAGGAACTCCTAATGGAAGCAGGATACAAAAAATAAGCACCATTAGCTGTATGTGACATTAATGACAGATATATATAAAAATATATAAAAAAAACCTGACAGTGGAGTCCCAGGTGAGTAAATTCTTACCTCTTCCCCACTGTACTGCTTCAGACAGTTGAGCAGCTGGTATGTGTTTGAGAGCCAGAAGGACAACAACTCCAAGTCTTTGTGGTGACCCTAAAACAGAAACATGTCAACAGGGCTCAAATTCAAACAGAAAAGGCACTTGAATATCTTCTTTATAATACAACAAAATGCTTTCAGTGAAAATGTTTTCAGTGACCACAGCCCGTTCTGGAGCCCATGTAACGATTTCCACCCTAAAATCATGACGTTTTTAAGGCATGTGTCATCTCCTCCACCATAGATGAATTTTCCAACTTGCTCCATATGACGACAGCTGAGCATTTCTGCTCTGAATGTGCTCAGCACCGCTCTCAGCCTCATTAAAGGTGAAGTTTGACAGCTCAAATGTTCTACATAGATTGTTTGGATGAACTGGCACCAACCAATCATAATTACTAGCTGGGTGGGGTTCTAGCAAGTTATAAAAGTTGTTTAAATGGCAGAGATAAAATGTTCTGCTTATGACTGCGATAGCATGAAACCAGACTCTGTGAGCTTTAATGTCTCAACCAAAGATGTTAAACTGCAGCAGAAGTGGACTCAGCTTATGTGAAATACACCTCTGCTGCAGAGTCCCATCAAAAAGTACCAGAGAGGACACGGGTCTACAGTCTTCGTTTTTCCAGAAGCTGTTTCACAAATTTGACGCAGACGCAGTTCTACGCATTAACATGAGAGGCACTGCGACTATGAGCACGCATGTCCAATAAAGCCATTTATTTTCATGTGCTTTCTCTCAAGATCTCAGTGCAGTTAACCCGCAGCCGGTTGAGTTTCAGTGCTGCAGCCGCCACTGACCCTGAACAGCTGAACCCCAGGAGAGCGGTCCACCAAAAGTGACTGCCACGTTCACAATTTAACAACCCAACAGTATCAAAATAATAAGGGCTGCTAACTCTCACTTACTGAGGGGCCGAATGATAAGTTTTTCTATAAAGTAGACACCCACTGATTGTCCTGCCGAAATGCAAGAGGCTAAGTCGTGGGTGAGACTCGTTAGCATATTCATAGAGTCCCACTCACTGAATGAGGAAAAAGGGCGGAGAGTTTAATGTTGGCTAATACACTGAGAATGACCCTCACCACGATGACCTTTTTAACAGCACTGATGATCGCATTCATAAGGGACTTGAGTTTGGCTTCATCGTTCAGGTAGTCAGCATGGCGAACACACATGAAGAGGATGTAAGCTGGCAGGCTGGGGATCATGTTGACCACCACACCTTTTGGTTTCAGGTCTGTGAACAAATTGCAATGCATGTTAAGGAGAACTTGTCGTGTTTTTCCAATATAATACTTAAATTTGTTCACTGCAGCGCTCTGAGAATAAAAGTGATTGGTTTTAATGTGATCACGTTAAAAGAATAGTGGAGGAGAAGATTACCCAGAACGATGTTTTGAATGAGCCTGGCTTCGTCTTCTCTCCTGTACTCCAACATGCCGAGATATTCTTTAGGGATGGCAGAGGTAGAGTTTTGTTTTGCTGTGAGAGACAAGACAAGCAAAGAATATGGTGTAACTACAGTCATTTGACATTTCACACGCTTCTTTTTTTTATATATATAAGTTACTTAACACTACCTTTCTGTGATGTTTCAAGGCTCTTGATTTGGCGCTGGAGTTTCTTTATTAATCTGTCTTTCTGGTCAAGCAGCTCTTCAAAGTCCTGGGATAAAAGTGTTGTTTTACTGTCTGGTATTCTTATACTCACTTCTTATAATCATACAGTAACGCTTTACCCTTCACACACAACACACCATGTTCACAGCAGCTAACTGTGATGTCTCCTCTCTCAGTTTCCTCTTCACTTCCCCTTCCATCAGCTGTTGTCTCTTCAAGTGATCGTTCTCCTCTTCCAGGTCGTCTACTCTACATTCAAGCTCCTCCTTTGCCTCTTCCAGCTCTTTGGCTTTCTCCTCAAAATACCTAAAAAGCATGAATAATCAGGATAACTCAAAAATGCACATCCTTTCTTTGATCAAGAAACAGATTTACGAAGCAGAGGAGTGATTTACCTGCGCTGTGAGGTCTCTTCTGTAATCCTCCTCTGAAGAGTGTGAGTGATCTCCTGGTTTTTTTCTTGAGGATGACATGGGAAAATCCAACAGACGAACAATTAAAAATACTAAACTACAAAAGAACTTCACCGTGAGATTCTTGGACTGAAAAATAATAATACCTGCTAACTCTCTGCTCTGATCATTGACGTGGGCCTCGAGCTCTTGCTTTTGTCTCTGCAGCTCGGAAACCTGCAGTTTCAGCTCTGGTATAACCTGTTGGTCACATCAAACACCAATTTTTGAGTATCATCTATTCCAATGATGTGATGTGGAATAAAGAATCCAAAAACATACCGAGTTCTCACTGCTGAGCCGAGAAACTTCTTGACGAATGTCTTCATTGACATTGCTTTTCTCCTGGAACAGGTTTTGCAGCTTGCTGTTCTCATTTTGAAGGTGGTCCACTTTCAGTGTCAAGCCCTCCACTCGAGTCTCGTAGTTCTCCCTCTGCTCCCTCTGGTGGTTTTCCAGAATCCTGAAAACAAATGTGAAATCTGGATATCTCACCCAGGTACAAAGCACAAAATGGTTAACAGTAAAAATGTAAAAAAAAAAGTAAAACCTTGTAGCTTTCTGAAGGCCTTCAAAGGCTGCCAGCAAATCTTCCGGTTCAGAAATCTTCTCAGAGTCGTCTGGAGTTAGTCTTCAAAGAGAAGAAGAGTGTGAGATCAAATGCTAAAAGGACATGCAGTGAGAGATGGGAATACTTTAACAGTGGTTTACCCCAAAAGTACCTCCTCTTCAACAACACCACCAATAAGCTGTCGAGCAATCTCCTTCATTTTGGCTGCAGAAAAATATTCAGGGATCATTACCAAAATACTGTATCTATGTAAGGTGAGTTCTTTTTCTAATTGGAGGTATGAACTTTGTACCTCTTGCTTGTTCTGACTGTTGCTTCATCTTTCGGTCCACGTTATTCCTCTGATTTTGCAGGTTGTTCAGGTCTCTGCGCAGCTCTGGGATGGCCTTGACATGCTTGGTGAGCTGAATGACCTGTTCCTGCAGGTCAGAGTTCACCTGCGCCCCCTCCTCTACCTTCCTCTGCAGACTCACTCGCTCCTCTTTCAATCTCTTTATCTCTTCTTTAAGAGTTTCCACCTCAGTCTCGTGGTCCTTTCTCTGGATTTCAATGTTGTTCTCGGCAATCCTGCAAAGAAACAGCTCATCAACTGTCTGCATCTATCTGCTGAAGATGTACGTTGCGCATTTTAATGACTCACTTTCTAAGCCTTGCTTCACTCTCTTTCTCTTCCAGAAGATTCCTTCTTACTTGATCAAAGCTCTCTGTAAGATTTCAAGGCTGGTCACACATTTGCATGCAGTCAGTGTACTATACAGTGATGCTTAAAGGTTTGCGAATCCCTTCATATCTTCTATTTCTGCATGAGTACAACCAAAAAGATTGTCACATTTAAAGAGGCACTCATTTAAGTACTACAATTAAACAAAAAATATACACTTTGTCATTCATCTATTGAGGAAATTAATCCAATAAGACATGACAAAATGCGACTGACGAAATAACGAGAACCTCTGCTTTCAGTGACTGGTGAGACTCCCTTGTGCAGCAAAAACTGGGACTAGACTGTTTCTAGTCACTGCTGATTAGTCCTGCACATCAGCTCAGAAAGAATTTAGCCCACTTATCTGCACAGAACAGCTTAAACTCTGGGATTCTGGTGGGTTTCCTCACAGGAAGTCCTCACATCAGGTCCCTCTCCAACATATTTTTATAAACTTATGCCACTTGTACGTATGTAATAAAGGATAATTTTCCTAAACAAATAAATAATCAATTCTTGTCTTATTTGTTGGCTTGTTCTCAATTGATGATGCTTTAGGGCACATTTAAGCACAAATAAAGAAAACCCTACAGTGCTTAAAAACATCCAAGCACCACTGTATACAAGAGGCTTGACTCTTCTTACCTTTGGCCTCTCTGATGGAAGCCTCAAGCTTTTTCTCCAGGTTCTGCTTTTCAAGGTTAAGTGCTTCTATCTCCTTCTGAAGCTGCGCAATTGTCTAGAGTTACGATAAGATGTCAACTAAATTAATTCAAAGAAGGTTCAAATATAACCGAATCAAAGTTTAGGCATTAATTCAAAGACGGACCAAACTAGCGTCTTCCTTTGCTTTTCTCTCCCTTGCTTCCAGTGACGCTTTCAGGTTGGTTGATTTTTCCAGCTGCACCTCCAGGCCATGAAGTCTGTCCACGGTTTGAGAATGAGAGTTCACCAAACTGGTCAGTCTTTCCATCAATCCCCGATTCTCTTTGTTCTGCAAAGAGACACGGATTGAGTTATGTCATAAGAATAAAATCCACAGCTGAAATATCTCTGGAAGCATCATCACCTGCTCTTCGATCTTCTTCCTGAGCTGCTGCACCCTGTAGGAAAGCTGGACATTGATTACCAGCCGACGCATGGTTTGAAATCGGCGTCGTGCCAGCCACGCTCGAGCGTACTTCTGTAAAACCAGAGCTTTGTGCTCTTTCATCATCTGTGAGGTATATATATAAAAAAAACACATCAGTACTATGAAATAGGAAAATAGAAACAGGATGAATTAATGTGGCTTCAGTTACCAACCTTGCTGTACTGTTTACGTGCCATCCACCCGCGTATAAAAGCCTGGATGGTGATGGAGGCCAGACGGACTGCCTGGTAGATCTGTCTCATGCGGTAACCTCTCCAGTGTCTCTGGATCACCACTGCTCCCCAGCCCTGCTTTAGCGCTGCAGCAGTCACTGTTTTGCTGTAAGTTTAACAGACGTTTTCTAAGCTTTAGAATTTCATTTCAGAGGATGGTGCCCAACGAAACTGAACTGCACTGTAAGTGAATGGTTCTAACCGGACTGTCCTCTGTCCTCTTAGGTATTGTTGGAGCACAATGGCCGCCTCTCTCGTTCTCAGGTACTTCCTCCTCTGGCTCCACCCACGGACGTGTTTCTGGATGGTCACACAGGCTCCACGAAGTCGATCCAGACGCAGCTTCTCCAAATAAGCAACCTGACCGGCTCGGAAGAAGATCTTTGTGCGGCCAAACTTGTACTGGTTAGAGTCCTGGAGATGAAGACACGAGGCGAAGGGGCTGTATATAGATGCAGCGCCTGATAATGCTTATACAAAGAGGTGCTATATAAAACACACAGAACCTGAATCAGCCTCTGCAGCACATTTTTGCAGGTTTGTTTCTTGTCATTGAGGTCTGCCTCCAGGTGTGACATAAGGACACTGTATCGGCTGTAAAACTCAATGTATGTCCATCTGAAAACATAAACCATGTAAGCCAGGGTAGCAGAAACATTTGAGGATAACAGTCTTATAAGTTGGGTAACTATGTGCATACAAATAAAGTCACCTGGAGGGATAGCTTTGAGCACTGATGCGAATAGTTTCAAGGACGCCACAGGCTCGCAGCTGCTGCACTACTCTCCTGGAGTCGTATCTTTAAAATCCGAGCAAACACTCACTTAAACCAACAACAAACATTTGCAAATGCTTTGGTGGAATAGAGCTACTTATATGAATCAAAGATTTATGAGCACTCACTCAAAAGGGAGCTTTTCATCATTAGGCTTAATGCAGCGCACATAGTGAGGGGTGGTGGCGTTCAGCGTCTCCATCAGTAAAGAAAGCGAACTGCGGAACTGCAAGAGAACACGGTGCTCATGAGAAAAGACAGGAGACGCCAGCTCAGCCTTATTGTACGCACACCAAGTTCAAGCCACAGCAAGCAGAGAGTAAACATGTCCACCTTATCTCCCACAGAAGTCCTCAGCTGCTTATTGGCTGGTTTCATCGAAGGCCTGGCCGGCTTCACTTTGATGCCCTTACTGGTCGCCCTGCTTTGCTCCTCCTCCTCTTGGAAAAAGCTGGCCAGAAATGAAAACTGATAACAGACACAAATAGGAGAATTATGCTACGATGAGAAAAAAAAAAAACAATCTTGTGTGGAACAGCTTTCATAACAAAAATGTATTTATTTTTGGTCATAAAAACATTTAAATTGATCACCTTACTGGCTCTCATTGCATCCACCAGCTCTTCATAGAGAGCATCTCGATTCTTCTCAAGAAAACCTCTGCACTGATATTCCACCTGTTCAGGCAAAAAAAAAACAAAAAACAAGAGTTTAAATCGGACAGCAGACAGAGATCCAAAACTTGAATAGCTCTGGGGTAATAATAGGCCTAATTCTAAATGCAAGTGCTTGCAGTTTGGTAAGCTACATTATTTGGACACTGGCTCACTGGACTACACCTTGTCTGCAAAGTGTTGAATCACAAATGCCTCACTGGATAACCTGGGCTTCTCAAACAGAGGGCCGGCACCAAGGTAGTTAAACAGCTTCTGCAACCAGCTCTGGTCTGTGCCTTGAGGAAACTGTGAGGCAAAAATATATCCATATGTAGTAGGTCAGACAGCAACTCTTACACACAATCAAGGGAAAATGGATTTACTGAATCGAAAATGTGTAAATCGTACTAAACACTCTTCATCAAGCAAGTCAAGGATCCCCATCTTTGCCTCAATCAGGTCAATAACAGGCTGATTGTCATAGAAGTCAATCAGCGTCCATGGGATGTCCTCCTTCATGTACTCCTCCTGCTCCAGCTTGAACACATGCTGAAATGAAAGAGCACTTAAGAGGCGCAACAACACCCCCCTCAGAGCTGATCAAGAGGTGTGAGCAGACTAAAGCAGAGATTGTGGATGATGGTGCCGCATACCAAGTTAAACTGCTGCTGGAGCTTTTCGTTTGCATAGTTGATACAAAACTGTTCAAAGCTGTTGATGTCAAACGTTTCAAAGCTGAGGACAACAAACAACACGATCATGGAGAGAGACGGAGACAGACCAGCGGAGGAAACGGAGAAAGGGTCGTATTTGGGTTACCCGTAAATGTCCAGAACACCTATGAAAGCGTGCTGCTTTCCAGGAACCTGCAGTGCTGTGTTGATCTGGTTAATGATGCAGTCAAACAGATGGGCATAGATCTGCTTAGCCAAAACATCTCTGGCAGTTATCGCCCGCTCCTTGGACACTGACTTTACAAAAGTTTCAGCCACCAGAACAATCCTCCGATTACACAGCCATCGCTCCAGCCCCTTGGCGCTTACACCCAACAAATCACAGAAGACCTCCAGGTGATGATCGCCGGGCTGCAGGATATATCAATTTAGCTTTGCATTCAACTTAATTAGAAGACCTTTGCAGATCTATGACAAACTACTCACAGCAACTGATGATTTTTCATCTCCCAACTTTTTGAATTCGACATTCCCCAAATGAAGAATTGCTGCCAGGACTTGAAACACATCTGACTGAAAGTCCTTCTTCAACCCTGGAGAGTAAACGGAGTGAAGCTAACCCAAAAGTTGCATTAAAAGCAAGATGCAGTCTAACAGCGGGCCTTTACCCAGCAGCGCGAAGGTCCGTCGAGTCTCTTCCATGTCCTTCCTGTCATCTACACTTTCGATGGTTATGTCACCGCCCATGCAAGTGTACCTGAACTTATCTGCGCTCACTGCAAATGAACAAACATATTATTGCTCTGTGCACTTTCACACACCGTATAATACCACAAAGTAATGACTGAAGAAGTTTGGGGTTTTTTTTAAAGCTCATTTTGTCCTGTGTTTGATGCCAGTAACAGTTTAAAAAAGACACAGTTGGGACATCGGTATGTTTTTGCATCACATCATCTTTGATTGTAACTGATCAAACCTCTCAGTTCAAACACTCACACAGTCTCAGGTTCTTGAACTCCGGCGAGTCTGCACAGGAACACATTTGGTAGAATATGTGATAATTACGCTCGTTGTCGGACTAAAAAACAACAACAACAGAACAATAACAAAATCCTTAGTGTGGATGAAATACGACAAAACGAAACAGACACAAAAAGCATACTCCTCTCATATACTTACCTGGAAAACGACTCTGGATTTCTCTAACAGGTAGGTCCTCATGTTCGCTCCAATGATCCGGTACCTCCTGTCAAAGCTGATCTCTGTGTATTTTCCAAAGCGGCTGCTGTTGTCATTCCGGGTGGTTTTGGCGTTTCCTATTGCCTGAGAGACAATCAAAAGCCAGTTTCGTCAATTAACATGACAGCCCGTTCTGTAGTTTAGCATTGGGGCAGTTCTTGAGATGTCAACTCTTTAGTCAGACCGGATGAAAGGACAGCTGCACATTTCCTTGTAAATAAGGCTCTTTATCCAGGAACAAATATAGATATCATACCTCTGTTATTGGATTGGAAGCCAGCACTTTGTCTTCAACTCGAGTTTTACTTTCAGATTTGCTCACGACAGCAAAGTACCTCATAGCATACCGAGCGGAGACCGTTTTGCCGGCCCCAGATTCCCCACTGACAATGATGGACTGGTTCTTATGGTTTCTGAAAAAGAAAGAAAAAGACTGTGAGAACGCTCTAACTGCTCTTTAGCGTAGATTCTGTGTGAGGTTTTTACTACCTGGCCATCTGTTTGTAAGCCTCCTCTGCCACTGCAAATATATGAGGGTCCATGTCTCCCATGTTCTGGCCTGAGTAGGCATGAATGATTGCATCTCCATAGATATGAAGCTGTTTATAAGGATTTACAGCCACCAGAATGATACCTGAAAATGAGGAAACGGCACAGGCTGAGCCAAAAGCACAACCTGCCAGGAGCCCACGCCTCAGCACTCAAATATATATTTTGAGAAGATGAGAGTGGCCATGAGTACCACAGTAGGTATAGATGATCCTGGATTCGACGAATCGCACTTTGAGGTTGTGCAGAACTGCAGGCTCATGCAGGTAGCTGAGCGCTGTCAGGTCGTTCTCTCCCACCAAGATGTCTGGGTTTCGAAGAGGAGGGAGTTGCAGTTTAGATGGATCAACGGGGTAGTGGTAGTCCTGAAACAGGAGTCAGGTCTGCGGGTGATTCTCACGATAATAAATGCATTTCACGTACATGTTAAAGTTTTTGTTACGTTGTACTTACAGTTCCATCTTCCAGTACTAGCTCAAGAAGAGTTTCTGCAGAATTGAAGTCCCTTGTAATTTCGGCTGATTGCCACACATGTTCTGCATCTGGGATCCACACTCTGTTATACTGAGGGAGACCATTTTTAAGAGGGACATTTCAGTTGTCTAATCCATTCATATTATATTCGCTAAAGAGACAAATAACCTGAAATTAAAATGAGCGGGCTACGACTCATTCGTCGACCCTGTCGTATACCATTAAATCGCAATAGATCATTTAAAAAATGTCATGAATATAAAGTCTGGAAAATTCCATTCTGACGGATCCAACCTGGATGCATCCCTAAAACATGCCCAGGCTCTGAGAAAGTTTCCATATGTCTCTGTAAAATAATCGAAATAGCATGAAAACAACCTACTGACTTGTGAAAAAGTGAGCTTTTCCTTTACCTTCGTGTACAGCTCCAACAAAGCCATGTCTGTGCATTATTCTTGCCACTTCGACTAAAGGTATTTTGTTGTACACCTGCTGTTCTTTTGTGCTTTCCTAGTTACTGTCTGATCGTCTCAACTTCACAAAACTTCACAAAAACAAGTTTTACAAGCTCACATCACGCTTCCGGACAAAATGTCCATAATAATAGTCCAGCTGGAATAAGTCACAATTAAACACGCTTCAAAGAACATCTAAAAGGCTTTCGGACGTTGTATATTTTCTATTCATGCCTTCTAAATAAATGTTCGTGAGCTTATACTCTTTGCCGTTACAGAATAATTCAAGTTTATGAAATCTGTAATGATATTGTTTCATTGACTTGTTGTGAACATGGTCAGAACTACGCTAAAAATCAGTGGTGTTGAGTATTAACCCCAGATATGAACTCGAATGTGACACACCGAGAAAAACACAGCCAAAGATTGAATGAACATATGACGAACAAAAGAGCGAGTGAAAACATTAAAGCTTTTATTCTGAATCAGGAAGTAGTCATGTTCCAGGCTTTTCTCGTTACTAATCGCTCGACTTGTCGCGCACCTGCTGAGACTTTGACTGTCTCCGCCCTCCTGTCTCATGACCACAATTGACAGCGTGGGTGTGCTCGTTTTACAAGGATATATGCCACATAAGAAGCCGGATGCAAACTTCGGCTAACTCCATATGTGCGCATTTCACACCTAAAATTGTACGCTCAAAAGACTAAAAACCAACTTGACCCCCAAATGTTAGTGCACTTGGAATACTGATAAGAACAAGGGATATGGAAGTTTGTCTGAAAGGCCTTTACATGGAAACACTTCAACACAATCCCTGTGGGCACAAGGAATTTTAAGGCTGCATATTAATCATTGATGAATTTGTAGGCCTTTTAACATGTTAGGCTCTTGCACGCTGGTTCAGTAAAAGTCCATTTGTAAATGATGAGATACTCTCAAAGGAAAAACTCATTCATGTTTGTCAGCTCCGTGTAACTAAAGCTTACAATGACGTGCAGATCCTTCTTAACTTCAGCTGCAGCGCTGCAGCCAATTAAACCATTTTACAGGAAAGCAGTAAAAGTCTAAAACCAAAAATCTTTTTCGTCCTCCACCTTTTGCCCAAATAAATACTTTTGAATTTTCATGTTGTAGTTATAGAAATAGATATGGTTACAGGTATAAAACTGAGTTTTAAGACATTTTTAACATTCATATGAAATTGACAAATATCATAGCACAGCTCATAATTACCAATTTAAGATCTGTTCAGAGAAACACCCCGATTCATAGTTTGGAGAATGTTTGACATCCCAAAAATCAGACACATCCCTTAATATGTGAAATATCACATTTCCTTGCCTGAGTTTAGGCATTATCAGTCTTGGAGTCTCCCAATGTATACACGAAATCAACAGCAACAACAGAGTTGCCAGAGATGGGTGAAAAAGATGACTTTTAACACTTGTTTTTCTTTTCTTACTCTTTGGTATTGCACATACATATAAATATAAATAACCTAGTCTTGCTGTACAATCTGATCAGGAAAATATTCCTTTTGGATCAAACTTTGGTGAAAAAGTGTGTTTTCTTCCCCCTCCGCTACACAGGATTTGCGTCAGATCTGATCTAGACGCGTGTCAGGAAACCCAGATTAAGGCTGGCGGGGATCTGAAGTGTCTCCAGAGCAATGGAGGATGGTGTGAAGGGGACAGAGACGGAGAAGATCTTCTTGGCGTCCATCATGAGGGTGGACGACTCAACGCGGTCTCTCAAAAGGTTCTGCGAAGGTAAAACCGAGACATTCATAAATATTCGAACTTCATATAAAGCTTGAAAGTAAACTGCACAAATTTTTTTTACTCACTTTAATAGTTGTGATGAACGTTGGTGACACTCGCTCTTCAAACTCGATCACTGGGGTGTACAAGGTCAACACTTTAACAATCTGCCAGGAAAAACAAACGATTATCAGAGCGCTGGGGAAATATTGTGTGAAACGATTTAGACTGTTGGGCCTTTACTGATACTGGACCTGTGCTGTGGTGAGGGCAGAGCACATGTTGCAGATTGCTCGGGCATCTGCTTCAGTATTCTTCTTGATCTGTAGAAGCTGTGCGGCCTGTACGAGAGGCTCCAGAGTTTCCTTTGCACCACAGTCTGCCAGATCCCTCTCAGTCAGCCACTCCTCCAGCTGCCAAACGTTGTACCTGAGGCCAGACAGGAAATGGAGAAACAATCCAGATTAAACCCAGACACAGACATGGTGAATCCACCTCAGTTCTGTGTGACCACAGTGGAAAAGAGTGAATGTTAGAGATGCATTTTCAGCAACTTTTATGCATTGAAAACATAATCCGTGTTAATAAATTGGTAAACGCAGGTTTTGATTAAAAAAATAAAATAAAAAATGAGTTCAGTTTCCCAGATTTTCCAAAATATCAATGAAGTGAGAAAGAATTTTTAAGGAAACACAATCATTCCTAAAATAACTACAACAAATGCTGACGTTATCTATTATTTCACTCAGTTTAGACATATAAACTGGTTTCAAACTAAATGTTGGAAAAAGAGGATTCATCATACAGAGTATGTGATCAATCAAACTTCTGTTTGAAAGGGAAAACTTCACGGGGAACTCTTGCTTAAAAAAAATGCAGGAATTATGCAATATACAGTGAATTAGTTTGAAACAGTAGAGGTCTTTGTAGGAGTCTGACTTCCAGACATGTAATTATAAACTATGATCACGCTAATTATCCTAAATTGGCCATGGGTATGAGTAAGCACGTGTATTGGTTGTCTGTCTCTCTGCGAGGGACTGCAAACTGTCCTTCTTATTCTCGGCTTCTCGTAGGTAAAGGCAAAGATAAAGGTACAATATCGACATCACCAACATTCTGCTGTGGTACCTGATCTGCAGGCCTTTGCTCCATGAGCACATCTCCTTCCGCAGCAGCAGGTGGTTGAGTGTGACCGCAGAGATGATATAAAACTGCTGCTTGACCACCTGTTTGATGAGCTCCGAGTCCACTCCATGCTGACTCATGGTGGTGTGGAAGTAGCTGAGACGCTGCAGGAGGACCTCCAAGGTAACAGCCTCCTCAGGGAAGCTGGTGCTTCTCTTCCTCAGGCCTGATGGTTTGGAGCCTAAAACTCCCTGTATCGTCTCGTTCTCCAGCATGCTTGCCACTAAACACAAGTCCCACAATTGACAAAGACCTTAAACTTACAAAGAATGTGACGCTAGTTACTATGTACAGTGAGATTAAGTCCTCTCACCTATAAGGGGCTGCAGGGTGTTCTCCACGCATTTGATGAGCTGACGGTAAATTTGGATGGCCAGATCACCAAAAAGCTGATGGTACTCCGACAGTTCGAAATTAGTCAGGACTTGCTCATTCTGCTTTGCAGTGTTGTGAGTCAGGAAGACCTACAAAACAAAGGAGTTTAATATGCCTCCGGGGTTAATTAAGGGACATTTCGAGCTGTTGGTATCAAAACCTGCTCAAGCTCACCTCATCTCCACTGTACTGCTTTAAACAGTTCATTAACCTGCATGTGTTGGCCAGCCAGAACGACACCACTTCGAAATCGTCTTTCCTCTGCAGAAGCAGTGTAAAACTTCATTAAAAAAAAAATGAACGCGTCACTCTTTTCATTTGCACAGATCAAGGTCAAACACTGCACCTTTATGACGCCTTTGATGCAGCTGATGGTAGAATTGAGCAGAGTGCTGACTCGCTTGTCGTCGTTCACGTTGTCTGCATACCGCAGGCACATGAAGATGACGTAGGCTGGAAGCCCTGGAGTGAAGCTGACTGCCACACCACGGGGCTTCAGATCTGAGATTACAACAATGTGTGGCAAAATGCTTAACAACTGTGACCTTTATCCATTTACTCCTCACGTGGGGAGAAGGAAAAAACAGTCAATAAGCAACACAAATGTGGCTCACCTATGACCAGATTCTTAAGCAAGCGGCTCGAGTCACTCTCCCTGTACTCCAGCATGCCCTGGTACTCCTTCTCCTTGCGGGTGATATTCACTGTTCTGACGGGGGCACTCATCATAGAGGCATTATTTGCAGTCGCTAAACACAGCAACGAAAATTTGAGCAATGACAGGATTAATGCACGGCCCGTGTAATCTTGAAAATATAAGTGATTTTACGTAAAAACACAGTTCCACCATATTACCTTCAAAATCTTCAACTCTTTTCATGTAGAATTTAAGCTGTTTTTTTAACTTCCGTATGGTTTTGTCTTGTTTTTCCTGTTGCTCCATTCGTTCCTGAAATCACAGGAGCAAAAAAGATCAATGCCAGGGCAAGAGAAATTGAATAGTTAGTAGTTTTTATTTTACTTTATGACGTTAAATAAAGCTCTATTCCAATATATGGCAGACAGATGTATCTAACCTTTTGTTTTAATAAACATCTGAGGGTCTAAGCAAACAGTGAGCAGTCTTACCAGGTTCTCATTGGTGAGCCGTGTGATCTCATGCTTCAGGCTTGCTTCAACTCGGGCATTCTCAGGCAAGAGGAGGCTCTGAGCCAACAGCTTTTGCTGCTGCTCCTTTTCATACCTCAACTTATTCACCTCCTCAACCAGCTTCCTGTTCCTCTCATTGTGGTGGCGCTCCTGCTTCTGCATCTGGCATTCCAAAAGCCTGCAGGACGAAGGGAAAGCAATCGTTTCCATAGAGCGTGAACGCGTTTGAATGCACCAAGTACAGATTATCACCTCATTACCTGTTGGTCTCTTTCAATCCTTCATAAGCCAGCCACAGCTCTCCATCCTCATTCAGTGTATGAATGTCAGCGGTCCTGAGGGGAGGCGTGAGAAAGTGAATATAAAACATTCGGCTCAATAGTTTACAGGGTTAAACGTTCAACTTTTAACTGCTGAGCTGAAACAATGGAGGCTGCATTGTTAAAAGAGGATATAATGCAATACAGTGGCATGCATAGCCTCCACATCCTGGGAACATGCTCTAAGTGTAAATTTGCTGCCTTTATTTACAAGAAAAAACAGCCCAGTTGGCTTCTAAAGGATTACTGTGATCTGTGTCATCTGGAATCTACACCAAAAAACTCTTACTGGGACACACACACACAGCATGAACTGGAGAAATGAATCATTTAATTAATAAAAAACTCTCATTATGAGACAACATAAGAGGGCTGAAGAAGTGCAGAATGTTGCATTTTAATGCCTTCTTTGGCCTTTTATTTTTGGGGAGAATAATGAATGCATGCAGAAATGGTCTTACCTGTCAACATCTTGGTATGAGGGGATTTCACTGAGATCTAACTTCACAGATTCACCAAGTAAAGAGTCCTGTGATTCAAGTTGAAATGTCTATATTAGCATTTAGCTTTGCATCGTTAGATTTTCTAACGAGGTCAGATGACTGTTCTGTCAAAGACCGCAAAGAACTTTCATTCTCACCCTATGTTTCAGAGCTTCTTGGCGAACCATATGCGACCGGAGGAGCAGCACCTCCTCTTTTCGCATCTCCAGTTCCTCGCTGGAAGAATTCAGCTGGTCCAGTAGTATGTTGTAGGGCAAAGAACCAGGAACGGGAGGCGCTAAATCGCCACTGTCACTGGTCAAAGACTTTCGCAGCTCATTTAGATCCTGCTTCAATTTCTTGTTCTCAGACTCCAGCTCTTGTCGCTGCAATAAAACATTTAGACTCAAACATCTTCAAATATTTGTTTGGTTGCTCTTCTTTTTTTTTTTACATGCCAATACAAAGACAGTTTATAGTACACTGTTTAAGTCGTAATGATTGTCAAATGTGAATACTCCCAAGTCACACCTTCAGCGTTTCCAGATCCAGCTCTGTTCTGCCAACACTTTGCTGCTCCTCCACCTCCTTTTTCAGAAAAAAGATGCATTCAATGTGGACATCAAACGTATAACAACTAAAAGCTGAATGCAAAACAAAAACCCAGTTGTTTTTCTCCAGTAGGAAATAATGCACTTCCTACTTTTGCCTTTTGTTGTTGTGCTTCCTCTCTTTTATCCAGCTGCTGCCATAGCGACCGCTTTTCCTGCTCCAGGTCCTTCACTCTTCTCTGGAGCTTGAGAAGGACTGGCAGGTCCACTGTCGCTTCGGTCTCATTCTAACAGAATACAACAAGCTTAATGGTTAATGAATCTTCACAGAGTTTAACTAGAATGCGGCGCTAATGGGATGAGAAACATGAAGACGAACAGAAAAAAAGAATAAAAATCCTCCACGCTGTTTTTTTCAAGGAAGAAATGATCCTTTCCCTATGAGTGGGCTGACAAATTCATTAAACCTGTGCGTCAACTAATGGCGAGTATTTCACACATTACCTCTGTTTGTATGGAGCTGTTGTCACTCTCAGTGGAGTCCAAGCTCTGAGAAAACTCCGATGAGTTACTGCTGTAGTTGGAGTCCGTCCTCTTGAGACTAGATTTGTTAGAATTCTAGTGAAGACAGAAAAACATTCGAGATTAATTCAACTATGACAATGTGACTCGAGACTGTATAATAAAATTTAAGGGGTACTGTAGTCTCTTTTGTGCTGCTCGCAAAAACAAAAATTGTGTGAAATTGAATTATTGTTGTGAATTAACCCTGGAAAGGAAACTGATGGCATTACTATTCAGATGAAAGGTCAGTTTTTGGATGTTTTACTGCAGAAACTTTACACATCAGTATCCTGGTAATTCAAAATCTCCTCAGAACTGGTTTCAGGAAGCCAATCATGACCGTGTAAAAGAAAAGTATTTCTGGTTTGTGATGGGATCTTTCTGCATGTTATCAGATCCATTGCATTAACCCATGTTGCTATGCAAAGAGGAGGTAAAGACAAAATCAAGTTTCTCACGTTGCTGAGACTCATCTCCTCCTTCAGATCCCTGTGCCGTTCCTCTAGATGTAGATGTTCACTCAGCAGACTTTGGTAGCGGGAGCGTTCTTCATTTAAGTCCCTCTCCAGCTGTTTGGTGTTCTCTGAGTTGGTTTTAATCTCTGAGTCAGAAAAGTACAGTCTTATTACTAACTGATTTGCTCTACATGCAGGCATTACTGGAGATCTGTGAAGATTTGGGATGAATCGCTCAAATACCTGTGAGCTGCTGAGTTTGTGTGAGGATTTCCTTGCTCAGGTCATCTATGTTGCTCATCAATAAGTTGTTCTTCATATTAAGCTCTTCCACCACCTGATAAGAGAATATTAATAATATGTTTCTAGTCATTTGACCAATTAATCACGCCTGGCCAGGCTCTTGGATGACGATGGAAGAAGCCTACCTGCTGTGTCTGCTCCTTGTAGATCTTTGTCTGCTCCTCCAGCTCTTCTTTCTCTCTGTGGGAGGTTTCCAGCTCGTGCTGAAGGAAGGATAGCTGTTCCAGTAGCGAGGGAACTCTCGCTGCTTTGGCTTTGGCTTCCTGCTCCGATCTACGTAGGGTTTCTATCTCTCTGCTCTGTCTGTCTCTCTCAGTGGTGTGGGTCCTCTCCAGAACAATCAGCCTCTCAGTGAGCTCTCTGTTTTCTTTATGCTGCGGGGAGGGGGGGGTACAGACACATGCTTTGCATGTGATATGACAACTCCCAATGACCCAATGTTTCTCATTCTCATGCTACATTACAAGAGTAAACAGCAGGCCAAAACCAGACATCCATACTCACCTGCTCGTTGATCTTCATCTGCAACTGCATAATCTTGTTCTCCATGCCAATGTTGAGCTTCTTGAAGTGCTCCACAGAACGTGCCTCCACTTTCAGCTTCTTTAATTCTTTCTTGGCCATCATGCGACGCACACAGCTCTGCAGCAGGATGATGGCCACCAGGGTGCGTCTGTAATGCTGCCTGGCAAGCCAGCCTCTCACCCACCTCTGAAGGACCACTGCCTTTTGCTCAAACATCAGCTGTGAAAACAGGCGGCATGGCTCTGTTTGTGTCTCTCATTTCCCCATTCTTCTCCACAGCAGTGCGTAAAAACATTGTAACGACCGTTATGTAAATGAGATCTGGTTGTGGGATTATATACATATTTTTGTCACTACCTTATAGTATTGCTCTCTCGCCATGTGGGCCCTCCAGATACACTGAATAGTGACAGCGGCGGAGCGCTGCCGCAGGTAGTGTCTCCTTCTCGCCCACATTCGCACGTTGCGCTGGATAACAAGAGCTGCCTTGGTTTGCCGCAGAAACTTGACGTAACTGACAGAAAAACAAAAACCACATTAAAGAAAATGCTTCTGGTATTTCTGGTGCTTCTAAATGCCTTTACCACGCTGGTGTTTACCATGTCCACTCACCTGCGTGCCTGGTGACCGCGAACATATTTCTGAATGGTGACAGCGGACTCTCTGAGCCTCAGATACTTTTTGCGGGCCAGCCAGCAGCGGATGGTCTTCTGGATGCTGACGCAAGCCAAACGCAGTTTGTCAGAACGGAGCTTCTCCAAGTAAGCCACCTGGCCAGCCCTGAAGAAGATCTTGTTTTTGCCAAATTGGTACTTCTCCTGGTCCTGGGAACACATTTCAAAACAAAGTGGCACAATTTCAGTAAAAGCTACTTTTATTTCATCACTGACATGGGAATGGTTCAATTCACACATACCTTAATGAGTTTTTCCAGGAGGTTTTTGCAGGTCTGTTTTCTATCAGGCAGCGCATCCTTTTGCTTCATGAGGACACGGTAACGACTAAAGAATTCCTGATAGGTCCATCTATAGCGTTCATAATAAAAATCAATATAAGACAAGTTATATTGACAACGTCTAGGGGTTTATGACATATAACTATGTATACAGCTGCCCTGCGCTCTATACCAGATGTGTTGCTGATACTACCTCGATGGGAAGCCTGCTGCTGAGATCCGGATCGTTTCGAGGACCCCACATGCTCGAAGCTGCTGCACAGCCCTCACAGGGTCCAAGCTTAATACAGAAAAAAAAAAAACACACGTGACAAAAACGACCATACAAGTCTTTCAACTGCGCTTGAATGCGATTGTATTACACAGAGAAGTAAATAAGTCCTCACAGGAACGACGCTTTATGGTCATTTGGTTTGATGCAGCGTACGTAGTGCGGGGTCGTAGCGTTCAGCGTGTCCATCAGCAAATGCAGAGATTGTCGAAACTGATTTAAAACACAACGATAAATCACGCTAAGTAAATGTGTCTATCTAAAAAAATACATGTAAAGATTCAGGTCTCAAGCATTTTATTGACATGCCATCATATAATCCTTTAAAGGCAACTAAAACTCACTTCATACTGACCCACGGAGGAAAGACAGCAATTCAACTAACTATTGTTTTCAGGACTGTATCTTTTCCGCTGTCCACTCCACACCATAAAATGTCGTGTAGCGTCATTGTTATGCTCTCACCTGCAGTCCAACAGTCTTTTTATTATCCTTCTGAGTCGGCCCAGCTCTTCCGGCGATGCCGGTAGGTTTGTTAGCCTTGTCATCATCCTCAAACAGCTTAAGCAGCAAGTCAAACTGAACCGTTTAATGACGGTAACAAAAGAAAAAGAAATGTTGTCACTGAACAGCAGATGGCAGTGTTTTCAATCTAAAACTGAAGGGTGGGAGTATTTCCTCCAATAGTTGTGTCTGAACAATTCAAGGGTGTGTGTCCACAAACCTAAAACACTAAATTTAATCACCAGTCATTTGCTCTTGGTATTCTGAAGCTCTGACATCAGATTCTACTCAACGCCGTACTGTGACCTCCCACTACGACTTACTTATTAAGAAATGCCTTAAAAAAATGAGTGAGACTATGCTGAGACTGCAAGCCCATCATTTCACCTTGCTCTTTTTCAGCACGTTTATCTGCTCCTGATTCACCGTGTCCTTATTTTTCTCCAGGAAGCCAGCACACTGGTACTCCACCTAGGCACAAAGGAGCAGGTCACACAGTGTTCTTTGACTGAGAGAGCAAAGGTCCTTCAAAGACTGAGAAAGACTGATTAGTACGGTTGCATTCAACACAGTCTTCACTACCCCTGGAGAAAAACCCATACAGATGCAAACACAACAAGGCTTTCTGCTGCGGGCTGCGCTAACCACTACGCTGCAAAACCAGCTCAGCATGAGCTACGGACTCGTGGTTTTACCTTGTCAGCAAAGTGGTGGATAATGAAAGCTCTATTTGATAACCTGGGTTTATCAAAGTGAGTATTCTGCTTCAGGAGGGTGTTGTACAGCTTCTGAGCCCACGTGTCGTCAGAGCCTTTGGGCATCTACGGAAAGAGGAAAAGCTGACACATCACTTAGTCATGGCATTACTCATAGCCTCCACGCGTGGTGGGGTGGAGTGTCCAGAGAGTTGTGGACAGACTTTAAGCAAGAAAAAAAACGTTAGTGGTGCCATTTTACCTTGCACTCCTCGTCCAGAAGGTCAAGGATGCCCAGCTTGGCCTCAATGAGATTAATGCAGGGCTGATTGTCATAGAAGTCGATCAATGTCCAGGGGATCTCCTCTTTCATGTACTCCTCTTGCTCCAGTTTGAACACATGCTGTAGTGAACAGTTATTTAGAAGTACTGCGTGTGTTGATAATATATGCGCAGGCTGAGGAGAGAAAGATTCCTACCAGGTTGAACTGTTGCTGAAGCTTCTCATTGGCATAATTAATGCAAAACTGTTCAAAGCTGTTCACATCAAATGTTTCAAACCTGAAGGAAAAAAACACGTTTAGAACAACAAACCGCATCTGGCTGATCTGTGGCCCATAAATGCAGTTATGAAAACATACCCGTAAATGTCAAGCACACCAATGAATGAGTGTTGCTTCACAGCGGATTTTAAGGCGATGTTAATACTGCCCACAATCCAACTGAAGAGTCTGGCGTAAATGTGTTTGGCGAGGGCATCTCTGCCATGGACCGCGTTCATTTTGGAGACGGGCTTAACAAAGGTCTCTGTGGTCGTCTTGAGTTTCCTGTGACATAACCAGTGGGACATTTCTTCACAAGGCACCCCCATCAGCTCACAGAAAACCATCAGGTGGGCATTATCTGGCTGGAAATAAATGAACAATGATGATCTCACCAGGACAGAGACCAAGATATCCTCGATACAACTGTCAGAGGAATTTTTACATGAAACAACGAGAGGCAAACAAAACACTTCAAAACACTCTATCACTGCATCCAGCTGAAATAAGTGTTTACCAAGATGCTGCATCTGTCTGCCGACTGATCTTTCACCTCCACATTGCTAAGATGGAGAATAGCTGAGAGAATTTGGTAGATTTCCATTTGATCACTTTCGCCAATTCCTACAATGTAAACAAAGCAATACATATTAATCAATAGTTTGGCTCAGATAAGCCCCAAAATAGAACATTTATATTTCGATATCATATGTGCATACAGCATATCTACTCACCTAAGAGTGAGAAAGCCCTCCTGGTGCTGCTCATCTCTTTGGCATCATCCACTCCATCTATGGCCGGATTCTGACCCTGGTTAGTGCAGTGGAAGTCCTCTGCACAACCTTCAAACAGTAACCATACAGAATGTTATATTAATATGAGCAAACTGTTACAAATGCAACAGAAACTATTAAAATCAGTCACTCGCAAATTATGCTAAAAGCTAAACAGTTATTTTCCATACTCACAGACCTAACTTGAAGGCTTTGAACTCTGGTAAATGTGAAGAGGCGCACAGCTGGTAGAACACGTGGTAGTTCCTTTCTCCGTGAGCCTAGAAGCAGAGCAAACCATGTCAAATGGCAACCAGGACTGCAAAGACATTCGGGAAATATTTCATTCAAAGTGTTGAAATCAGGCTTAAACTGTTTAAATCAAAGCCGGCAAAAATTACTTACAGGAAAAGGAATTACACGTGTAACTTAGACGACAATCGCTTTAAAAATCCCAACATGTTGCACTTTAAACTGTAAATCCAAACAATGCGTGCATGTGAAATCAATAAAAATGACATTTACCTGAAACACAACTCTAGACTTTTCCAGTAAATAGGTTCTCATGTGAGCACCAACTATAGAGTACTGCTTGTCAAACCCAATTTCAATGTACTTCCCAAAGCGGCTGCTGTTGTCATTCCGTGTCGTCTTTGCATTCCCAAAAGCCTGAATCAGATACAGACAGAAGCGGTCTCTGTGACTTTCATCAACTTAGAATTCTGTTCTGTTTTCCCGCAGTGTTGAACGTTACCTCCATGATGGGACTGGATGCAAGAACTCGCTCCTCCACATTAGTCTCCCCAGAGGAGCAGCTGACCGTGGCAAAGTAGCGCATCGCATACTTAGCAGAAACTGTTTTGCCAGCCCCAGACTCACCACTTACAATGATGGACTGATTTCTGTGATCTCTGCATGAAAGTGTAAAAATATACATGTCAAACACAAATGTCTTTGGGGTCAGTGTTAAGAGAAATCAAATTTGTTTAAGTGGGTCAAAACCTGGCCATTTGTTTGTAAGCTTCCTCAGCAACTGCGAAGATGTGTGGGTCCATATCCCCCATGTTCTGCCCACTGTAGGCATTAATGATGTCAGGTTCATAGATTGGCAGGTTCTCATAAGGATTAATGGCAACCAGGACAATTCCTGAAGTTCACAAGGAGGAAATTTTTAAGTTAGGCATCGCAGTTACCTGCCTTTGATTCAAACTAACACACAGATTATTCCAAATTAATTGCTGTCCACTCACAGGACTCAAAAACCCACCACTCTTATTTTTCATATTAAGGAAACGCCGGTTCAGATTCTTTTTTAATTCTGATGGTTTTACTTGTTCACTCAAGGAAGTCTGAAAAACTGAATGATTTCCACCATTTCTGCTACACTGACTTGCAACAGAAAGAAAAACTACGTTTTTGTCCAAAACTGAAAAAAGATCCCACAAGAGTAAACTAATGTTCAGACAATTAAAAAAAAAAGAGAAAAAAAAGAGCGAGCTATGGAAACACCATAAAACCAAACCATCCTCACGTCTGCACAATGTCCTGTCTGACCAAACAACAGAGCAACGGAGCTGTTGGTCTGCCTGAAGCTACTGTCATAAAGTTACTGGGACCCTTAGTGATTGGCCCCAAACAGGTCGGGCACACGTGACTAACACTTGTCAGGAACAACGGATTCAGCCAGTCCAAAAGCTTTGTTTTGATTTAGCACTGATAATGACTCTAATACCAGTACACGAATACTGCTTTTTAACAGCGTTATGTTCAGTTAAAACAAATACGTTGCTATGAAGTCGGAGCATCTCAGTGATAACAGGCGCGGTGTGTAGTGTTGTGTTCCTTTAAAAGCAGCGTGCATCACAATAATCTGCTTAATGCACTGCAGATTATGTCAGCACATACAGTGAGTAAGGCTCCAAAGTCTACAGTGTCAGTGATAATGCGAGTCAAGGCAGATGAAGTTAATTACCACAGTATGTGTAAATCAACTTGGAGTCGATGAAGCGCACTTTCAGGTTGTGCAGCACTGCTGGCTCATGAAGGTAGCTGAGAGCTGTCAGGTCGTTTTCCCCTACCAGGATATTGGGGTTTCTTAGCGGTGGCAGGTTATTGGTTCGGGGGTCGATCTTGTGTTCCACGCTCTGAAAAAGATGCACAAAGGTAGCTTTTAGTGTGCACTGTCTTTGTGCTGCAAAACCTATGAGGAATACCAATAACAGACAAATGAAAAAGCAATATGTATGAAAAAAATGGGTGGTTAAATACCTACATAGAAGCATCAGTTGGACCTTAGAGTGAAGGCAAACAAGAAACCACTGTGCTTGGCCTGTTCTTTTTCACTCCAGATAATACTTTGGCCTCATTTCCATACCTGACGTGCATGCCCAAACTCGACATGATAGCTGCAGGTAGCAGGAGTGCTGAACAAAAACTTTTCAAGCATGCCATCTTATTACTCATAAGTCATTTACTCTGAAGCCAGCAGATAAACTTCAGGGGTTCAGAAAAGCTGGAATCATGGACACATGGTGTCTGCCCTTCCTGAGAATGAATGCAGATGTATCCAACAGCACAGCTGTCATCAACAATCCTTTATAACAAGGAAATTTATGTGTCTCTGTTACAGCGTTCTTGTTGAGAAATGTGTGCAGAACGTCACACACCCATTTCCATCTCACTGCCTGCATCTCCCTGGGTGTGACGATGTTTATGAGAAGTATGTGGGATTTGACTGCCTCACCGTGCCATCATCCAGCTGCAGGGACAGCGTCAGGTCACCTGGAGTGTAATCTCTGATAAGCTCTGCTGACTTCCACACTTCGGCTGCATCTGGGAGCCAGACACGGGCATGCTGGAAAGAGGGGGAACCAGGTCTGAGAAGTTCAACCACTGCTCTTACAGAAGCAGTCCTTTGCACAATGACAGCAGTTACAGGAGCCTTATCAAATGGACAGCGTGGATAACCTGAAGTCATCAGACAGCAGTCATGCGTATAATGGGGATGGATATGGGGTAGATTATGTGACAGGTTTACAGAAAAGTAATAAATTGGGATTGTTAAGACTCGAAACTTGTTCAATAGTCACTTAAAACTGCCAATTAATCACCAATCTTGACAGAAATAGCTGTTATTTACCTAACGACAAATTAACTGACTAGCACTAGCTAGGTAGATAAAAACCGTTGAGTACTTCGGTATCCGACACCAACTTAATCCAGTATGCCTACCTTGGAGTAAAGTTCAGAGGCTGCCATGTTTTTCAACGTGTTCAGTGAGGCTTCAGAAACGTTTTCTTCCCGTAGAAACGAGGGTGAAACATGTTACTGACTCCCACAGAAGGAAACCGTGAACTTTTCTGGTCTCCCCCTCTGAACCCGCTGCGCTCAGCCAACAGAAGGATTCAGCTGCTTCCACAGTTGCCAGTCTGCTGCGCGTGCCCTGACACGTCCCGCTCTCGTGGGCTAAGCGTGCCACCCAGCGGTCAAAACACTCAAATTCGTCTTCATCAAAGTTGCCATGGGGTGTGTGTGGAAAACCACTGGTGCCAGTATTTACCCTCCACCGTTGCTGAACTTACATCAAAACGACCGTTTTAACGCCACGAAAATGGCGCTGTTAGTTTTGCCCACTAGGGATTTTTTAAATGTAGCTAACATCTGATAATGGCGAGTCTGTTGGGAGCAAACTATCAAAGAGCTTGTATATCATCAATATAGGGGAGGAAAACCACACCCAGTACCACTCTGGCCACACCGCACTGTCTATAATTTCCTTTTTCCTTTTGTTAAATTAATTGGCCTTTCAAGGAAATGCTGACTTCTAACAGTGCTCTGCCATATTTGTATAAACTTTACAAGAGAAAAATCCAACTAATTTGCTTGCATATCGAGCAGTATATGAAGCAACTGTGAATTAACGTTAATTCATTTATGATGGACTTCATTTGAACTGGTTACATAAAATCAAACAGTTTTGATCACTTGTAAATGGTGAGAAAAACATATCATATGAACTGTAGAATTACCACATTTTCCAAAGCTGGGCTGGGGAGCTCACCCTTTTTTTGATGATAATTTATTAGCCTGGCATCAGCTGATATTGACTGGCTAAGGTCGCCTTGAATTCGTATCGAGAACCGCGCATAACATCTATTTTGGGACATGTTATTTGGCCCCCTAAAAATTGGCTTTGGTCATAAGGCTGGTCAGTGGATTTCAGGTCATTTGGGGATGCTGTGCATGCTGCTTCCTTGTCAAAATTTATGGGCAATAACAGGAACCTTCCTTTTTTATTACACCCGTGCTTTTGTTGCTGTGAGAAGTCAGAAGCTGTGTTTGAAATGTGTGAGCTGTGTGAGTTTCATGACCCCACCTGCACAATCTAACAGACCAGGTCAACACCGGTGCACACTTTTGTGACGTTTGAATTAATATTTTCCTGAAAGAAAATGTTAAATGCCTTATGGTTGTGTCACTCTGGCTGTCTGGCGCACCCAGGATCTTCTTCTTTTTCTTCTGCATCAATGCTGGAGTCACTGCACCGGTGCAGTGGGTGAACTGGTACAGGCATGTGGTACAAGTACGATCTCCCCCTCCACCTCGTTTGCCATTGGCATCATCAGACCCCCCTTTGAATGGCTCAAGGTTTCTTTGTCAACACTTTTTGCTCTTATCAAAACTTGGAATGGATTGCACACTCATGCCTTAATGTTGAGACTATCAAACACTATCAAGTTTTATATACATCATCATGTATGTAGTTGCATATCACAGTTCCCAGACAAACAGACCTAAGCAGATGACTATATTTGCTCATTTACCCTTTAGAATAGTTACTCTTGCATTCAGAGTAGTCAAAGTTTTCATATACTCAAAATCACCCCTCATGATATACAGATATTCAATGTTTCAATGGAGGCTTGTGTATCTAGAACACCTATCCTGTTAGATAGGCATAAAAAGTAAAAACTTGACAGTATGTGCAGATTATAATGGACTCATACGTAGCTAATTCTAAAAACACCACCACACTACATTTGGTTGCAGGGGATAGCAGGTATTCTAATCATATCATATATATAGAAATAAGCCAGTTTGAAAAGTAACAAGAACACCTTTGAATGTAATTATGCAAAACTATTTTATTTACAAAACAAATGGCACAGTGTGTCTGCCACGTAAATGCACATGCACACTTCAGACATGTTTGGGGAGTTTCCTCCCATAAAATTCCAAGTGATTCCAGTCAGACAGAGAGAGACATTTCAGGCAAGATTCACAACCCAAGATTCTCACAGAGGGAGCAAATATTGCTCAGGAGGAACAACGGTTCATTACTTTTAAGGCCATTTTAGAGGTCAGGGTGCGGTGGGAGACCAGCAGCAAGTCATCGCAAACCAATGTTAATAACATGAATTTAACACAACTGCTACAAAGCGTGTCTCGTCTAGTCTTTAGAACTTTGAAAGCATGGAGTTAGAACGGCACATTAGTTCAGAAAACCAAAGAAAAAGTAAATGACTTGATTTTCCACTGTTCAAAAAGACATGCCTCCATATGAGCAGATGAACGTACAAAGCTTTCCAAGAGTTAGGGATACCTTTAAATTATTCATCGATAAACCTAAGTATATCTCTACACTATCAACACAGAAGAACCAGATTCCTTTGCATTGATGAAAACAGAACCTCTGCACAAGCCGTTCAACTGTTTGTAAGGGGGCACGTATCCTTAAAGGTGGAAACTTTGTATGAAAACACAATGGAATTCATGTTTATGAGTGCGATACCAAGTGCAGAAATCAATAAGCATGAAAACCTTCTTTTAAGAGCTCTTGAAAAAAACATTTCCTACAACTACTTTTTGGATTTATCTGAAAATTCAGCTTCTGAGAGTTGCCAACTATACTCCAGTATTGGACTTAGTACATAACTTGTTCTTAGTGAATACATACAAAGGCAAAAAAAAAAAACAACGTAAACAGCAGGTATGTGTAAGGAGGGTGATGGAATGGTAGAAGAACGCTAAACGTAAAAGCATCAACCGGCCAGTTTGCTGGCCACGATTGAAGTCTTTCTCTGAGGCAGGTCCTGAGGAGTTGGAATGTGATCGCCTGTGATCTCAGTCTTCTCCGTTGGGGCTGATGGCAACTGTTTGTTCTTCATTTTTGCCTTGGCCATGTTGTAGTCACCGGAGTCAAAATACTTTTGCTAAACAACGAAGAGGACATAAAGTGAGACTGTTGCAAGGCTGGTCATTTGAAAAAAAAATAATAATGGATAAGTTTAGGTCAGAAACAAACCCCTTTCTGAAGCCGTTTCCTGAGGAAGTCCGAGCCCCCTGGCTTGGCTCCAAGGGCTGGATACCTGGCTTTCAGTTTGGCCTCCTCTGCTTTTTCTGGGCTGACTAAATTGTCCTCCATTTCCTGTTGGGAGAAAACAGTGCGTATAGATGACAAAATCTCCTATCAGATAACTTGAGGGATGCAGAACTAGTTTCTTAAGGAGTTTATTTGACAGCTGTTATCTTAAATTTCTACAAACAACAGCTAGTATATTTACTGATTGTATTATTGATATGCAGGCACCGCCATGAGGTAAACTCCAACTACTGTTTGCTCAAGCAGTGATCTCATCGTTGAAGTTAGCATGGCTAGCTGCAGCACTAATCATTAACAGACAGCCTACAAAGGAGTGCTTATAGCAGAAGAGTTTTTGCCCTCAAAACAGTCATTTTTTAATTATTATTCACAAATCAATATTGGAAGCAAACTCGCTTGATGACATCGATGAGGAAAATCAAGCAAGGTTAGCTACTAGCTAACTAGCTTAGAGCTCGCTGCTAGTTGGCATCTTCCACATTCGATGTGCTAGCAGTGCTAGCTAACCGTCGCTCTTGTTAAATGTAGTTGTTGTAGTTCATCGTCTCCGTTTACCTTCTGTTCCTCCGAGGTCCTCGTCCCCTCAGCTTCCCCGGACATTGCTGCAGTGAAGCTTCGACTTGTTCACTAAAGCAAGGGTGTATCCGCACGACCAACTCGGGTCCGTTCTGGAAGATGAGAGGTTGAAGGTGGTGGAGACGAAGCGGGTGGCAGTAGCAGCCTGTCGGTTCAGCATCAGGCTGCCTGAGCAGCAGCAGCAGGCCGCCGAGTCGATGCCAGAGACGCAGATCGGAGAAACGCCGAGTCCACAGATTTCTCTCAGCTACGTTCCCTGTGCCAACAATTGCTGGACCTTCACGTCAAAAACTGCGCAACAATACGCATTTTCTAAGTTGTGCAAATTCAAGTTTCATAACGTATTCTAAATATCCATACTTATACATTTATGCTTTCAATGTGCATCACTACAAAAATCAATTTTCTGCACGAGTTTAACACGATTTTTCATGTTTCTAAAAGATTACTTTGACATGCTGTAATGGAGAATAATACGTTTTCTATGGACAACAAATTTCCTCAGCACAATATAAACATTTACCTAACTCTGTAGAATATAAATGGGTGAAGATAAATCTGTAGAATGAATCTCTCATCTAGCAGGATTAAAGGTACTTTGTTTTTTTCAAAGGGTTAGGGGTTTTTTTTTTCCTACTGGCTCAGACAACAGCGGCAGAGGGTATAAGTGCAGACTGAATGCATCTGCTTATTCATTCAGTTGTCTTTGTACCCATAAAACACAACACTTGTGTACAGAACACAAGATAACTGCTGTTTAATGAAGTAGCCTTTTTCTAAATCTCCAATTTTGTAGGTGCAGATGAATGAAATCATGGACACACGCATATATGGCATACGCCTGTATGTTGGTGCAACGAATGAAAATATTCTCAGTACCAACACAATATCCACTGAAGCTGAGGAATTTATTAACAAAATAACAGTTTCTTATACTTTAAAAAAAAAAAAAAAAAAACTCCAAATAAACAGGATGAATTTTTCAAAAGAGGTCTGTTTTATTACTGGTAACCTTTGAGCATTTTCTCTTTTTACTCCAACACATTTCGCCAGGTCATAAGATGAGTAAATTCTTCACAGCCGGTCACGACCAACCACACAATGTGAGAGCATTTGGGACAGAGGGAGGGCAAGTGCAGTCTTTTTAACTGTGTCTTTTCTGTCATTCGGAAATTTAAACTCAAAATAAAACACATAATATGAGGCCAACTTGTCGTCGAGTTTGACCAAAAAAAACAAAAGCCTTGAGATCAATCGTCCTCCCCCATTTCCACGTCTTCTTGTAACCGCTGCACCATTTTGTCTTCCATCTGTTTGGCTTTTCCTAAAAAAGAAAAAGAAAAAAATCCTTTAGAATTTCCATCTATATACTGTAAAAACTCACCTCTAGCTGTATACATATAAAAAAATTTATAACAATGTTTAATGGACAAGAGAGGAGGGGAAAAAAAGCATGAAATCAAATTCATTTTGAAGTTTCTCACGTGAGCACGATCAGTATTGTTTGACAAATAAAATTCTACAGTCTTGTTCAAACTGAAAGTGTCGCCAAATTATAGGATCTTTGCCTGCAATTTGACAAACCGATGCTTTACCTGCGTGCGGCGCTTTGATGAGGTGAATATTCTTCTTCACTTCGCTGATGGCCTCTTCTTTCTCCAACTGTTTGCCCTTCTTTAACCTATGCAGCGCAGACAAATCAAACACACTTAAAGCAAAGCAAACAGGTTTTTGCGGTTCTTTTTTCCTCAAAACCACGGAAATAAAATGTACCGTTTCTTACAAAAATCTGTGAAACCTGAAGTCGGCGGGTGTAAGGGACAGAAGAAAAGAAATAAATGCATTTAGACTCACAAATATAAGCTTCTTACCTGTTCATGATATATCTTGCCTGTCGTTTCTGTTTGATTTCCTCCACCCTTTTCATTGCCTCGACTGCAGAAACAGCAAAACGGCAACAAATAAACAAGCTGCTCGGAACACAATCCGACGTTTTTTATACACCGTATGATTTCGAGACATGAATCTATACATTACCTGTCTTGTCCCAGAGCTCCCTCTTATATTTAACGGGAATATTTCTGCGCTTCTCAAACTCTAAAGCGTTGTCCTGAAAGAGAGTACACGTGGTGGTTAAGGAATGGACACTGAATTAATTCTTTCTGAGAACACAGAATACAGCAGAAGAGCAGCGTACCACCGTCAACTCCTTTCCAGATGCCTTTCTGAATGCTTTGGTCCATCTGGTTTTTCTAGGGTTTCGCTTCTTCTTGAAGTTCTTGTGACATTTTGATTTGCAGAATCTGAATGTCTACATAATGGGAATAAAATCATATCATCAGATTAGTTCAGACTGAGTCAAATAAGAATCAGTGTAAGAAAGCACAAAATAAGAAATCCGTTGTATAAAAAGCAGCTCTTAGAAAAGACCAGAATGCAGCGGCCACCATGCCACATCAGCTCTGCTGCAGTCTGAAATCTGACTAAATGCTGCATTAGCTGAAAAGTCAAGTAAAGGATGATTCTTCAACATCTTTATTTGTCTTCCAGGAAATGCAGAATTATTAATATTCTTTAGGCAGGTGTTTACCGTTTAGCAAGTTTAACTAAAATTGTACAAACCTTGTACTATACCAATTTTCTGTATTTATACATGAACACATGGTTAGAAATGGCGAATAACCATAGAGAATCATAACTGTAAAGCTTATTTCACAAAGTTTAAGTAGAATGTTAAGGATATTTTCTTCCACAAAATCAATGTCACGTTTTAAAACAACATCGACGCACTTTCAATAATCAGTCTTACGACGAAGGTGTTTATATTTACACACGCGCCTGTTCCCACATCCTAACACCAGGGGGCGCACTAACTCCATAATAAGTATATTTAAAAAAGAAAAGAAAACGAGGCCCAGTTTAAGGACCCTCCAACGACTTAATTTTCATGGTTTGTTACAAATGAAAGCTCGGTCTCACATTTACGAAGACCCTTTACGTCATATAGTTCAACGTCATGTCCCGAGAATTGTTAACCAAATTGTTATTGATGGTTTGTCAGATTCTGATCGCTGTGTGGGTCCCACGTGAGAGATCCAAGCTAGGAGTAGCCACCCAGCTAACGGACAACCACTGACAGTCCAAACACCAGCTTCGGGTAAATGTACACTGATATTCAAGCAAAGAAATTGTACTTTACCTTGCAGTCGTTCCGTACAAACATCACGCCATGCCCGGGATAGACCGGTCCCGAGCAGAAATAACATTTTTCGATGCGCATTGTCGCAGCTTAGGCGCTGCGTGCGGCAGCTAATGAAAACAAGACCGTCCCGTCACTTCCTGCTTCGTCTTGTTCCCCGACAAATGGCAGCCATAGCTGCTATTGAAGATCGTCTGCCCCCTGCTGGACAAACTGTTCAGCCTTTTACTATAAATCAGACTAGTTTAAATTGGTTCATTGTGTTTGTAAACCCCTGAAAAAGAAAGAAAGAAAGAAAGAAAGAAAGAAAGAAAGAAAGAAAGAAAGAAAGAAAGAAAGAAAGAAAGAAAGAAAGAAAGAAAGAAAGAAAGAAAGAAAAAAAGAAAGAAAGAAAGAAAGAAAGAAAGAAAGAACTACATTTGAGAAACTTTAATGACTGTAATGCCAAATAATTTTAATTCACAAAATGATGAATTAGATGCGTGATGTGATGTAAATGTGATGACTGATCATAGCTGTTTATGAAGACTGTTGCAGTGACTTCAGTAAATAATCGGACGCCTTTTCTTTTGAGGTTTTCAGTTTTGATGGCCTTATGTCTCACATGATGTGTACATGTGATCCTTTTTTGGAAACCTGTTAAATATGTTGTAACTACAGCTGGTCTGACCGGCAGCTCATCTTGGCCAGGACACTCAAAAAACAAAAAGGTTTTCAATCTCAAGAGCCTTGCGTCCTGGTTCGATAAAGGTTTGATAAAAATAACCCTTACAGTTGTAGTATGTTGACTAATCATATTTTTCCCCGCTGAATTACTTACACCCTCTGCTTACATAACTTTAGATTTGAGAAAGGCCAAAAAAAATTCAACACAAATGATATTTTTCCCAAAAACAATTTTATTATCTAGTATTTTTAATCATCTTGAGAGTATCAGAAAAAAAAGAAAAAAAATCTTTTGCAACATTTTAGCACATAAAATAATATATTTTGCTGTTCACTTTGGATTCAAAGATGTATTCTTCTTCTTCTCTTGTCTGTAAAGTTATCCGTGGCTTCCAAATGAACCTCTGTCGATAATCAATATGACGACAAACTTGAAACTGAAACCAGACACGTTTTTAGATAAAAAATGTCACTTTGCAGTTTGAGAAATGTTTCTGTTTACAACCCCGTGCTTAAAAAGTACAATCCACATCGTAATTTCTAACGTAAACTAGGTGTAAATTCAAGGTGGTAAAAAACGACAACAGAACAGTTTCTGACATCTCAAGCTTAAAAGAGAAAAAAACAAGAACTATGTAACAATGCCTTTCTAGTAACCAAACCCACTGGGAAATCATTAGAACTTTCAAATGCAAATAGTGTATATAATGTAAATGAAAACCAAAGAAAATCACTAAATAACAGGGACTTCAAGATTCTTTGGTTAGGATAATTTGTATTACAAAGGTATAAAAAATTGATTATGCTGCTCTTCACTCAGAGGGCTTCCAGGATGATAGTCAGAATCCTTCACTGTCACGCCTGGACAGTAAAATTATAATGGAGCGGGAAGACAATTCTTCATCCTTGCGACAATGATCGTGAGTGGCGACAGATGATCCTCCCAATAAAGAATAAATACTATCATCTATCGCTGGCAGGACACGCTGGATCTTTGGTCTTGCGTCAATACTTTCGCACCGCAGATCAACGACATGAAACAGGCTGCGCCCGTCTGAGGAAGCAGACAACTCTTTGGATAATAGCATCGGCGTCACCTCTGCATTTAGCAATGGTCTAGAAGGCAAGTGGAGCACAAGGCTTGTGCTAAAGCTTTCACCAGAATAAAGCTCTAATAACATTTACACGGAGAAAACAAGTCATCTACGAGATATTCGCATCTCTGTCAAAGAACATTTGGCAAACGCACCCTCAATGTACACCCGCTATATTATTTTTGGCTGCCTTATAATTTTCTCTTGTTTTATCAAAAACTCTTTGGGTACGCTTTTTCCACTCTTTGGATCTAGTCGTCTATAGTATGCAAAGCCCATTCTATATTAAGGCCATGTTAAAGCTTTGAGTTCAGTGCACAGAGAATGCCAAACTACACTGTTTGATAAAGCTAAAAATACAGTTTGACAAAATGTTAAAGCACTTGTCATCTTTCACAACAAAGATAAACAATGAGAAACAAAAGTTCTTTCAACCATGAAAATAGAAACGAGAACATAATGCCCTAAAAGAGGAAACAAGACACGGCAATGAAGCATTTTCGCCTTGTCCCCTGAGTCTGAGGTAATACTGCAAAATACGTGGGAAAAGGGAGGTAGTAATGTATATAAAGAGCAGAATACTGAGGTAGATAATCCATCAATAAGGAGCTCCACTACACCCTCCGCTCCAGTGGAAAATGCAATTCAAAATAATGAAATAGCATCACAGTACGCTTCTGACATTCATCTTTTAACATTCATCACGGGTGAGCTTTGGTTAGGACAAACACCAAACACGCAAACAGGTAGAAAGTTGTTAAAAAAATGGAAATAAAATGTCATAATGGACATTCATACAAAATCCTGAGGTGAGTCCGAAGCAAATGCACATTTCCTCCACCGCAGCAGCTGGCTTCCTGATCCCTTGTCTTTGAGGAAATACTAAAAGGGCTCCTCTCAGGAAGCGAATGAGGTAGAAGTGGCATAGCTTCGGCCGCTGAAGAGCAGATACAGGCCAGGTGATGTCAAGAGATGGCTGCCTGGGAAGCGTACAGGGCAGGATGAGCGTCTTCGGAGTTGCCGCAGAGCCGGGAAGCATCCGGTGCAGAGCGATGGCGGGGATGGCTCAGCATCTCCTCATTTTTCACTCTGAACGACTGCTTCAGCTCTGCGATGGTGGTACCGCCGCCTGACCCCAGAGATTTTGCTCCGGAGCTTTGGCTGGTCGACAGGTCGCTCCCTTCTTCGTTGCTTTCTTCGTTGGAGTAGTGTCCAGAGTCTCCCGTCTCTTGGCTGCCCTCACTGGTGTGAGAGCTCTCCGAGTGAAGTGGTCCAAAGATGATTTCCCGGGATGAAGGGGGCAGGGGAGCTGAGCCCAGAGTCTCGTCATATCTCAGAACAGTTTTGCCAGTTTCGTACAAGCTGGCTCTCGTTTCAGCCTAAAGAAACAGAGAAGGTAAAGAGTAAGATAAAAAAAACCAAATCTGTGTGAAAATAAGACTGAATGACCGCGTCACTTACATCACTTTCAGGTGGATTAAGGATCTCTCTGTTGAAAAATAGCCACCTCTTGCTTTGAATGTTGCCGCCGACAGGGCCAACGCTATTTATGACTATATTAGATCCATCCTGGAATAAATATTTAAAAGGTTTTGCATGGTTGACAGCACAGAGAGCTTGTATCTGAGAGAGCAGCAGTGATCAGAAGCTTGTTCACTTTGATATGTTTATCTCACCTTAGCATCTATGAAGTGCTCACTTATCATCGGTATGAGGGCCTCGACATTCTCAGCACGGCATTCACCGGGCAACGGGAAACCAGCGTGTGGACCTTCAGAGGCTCCGACAGCGATGACTTTGGGACTGGACGATTTTCTATTTATCATACGAAGATTTTAAATGTTTTACAACATGATTGTAGCATTATTTTCTTATTGTTTAAAACTATTCTTATCATTACTACCTTGGTCTGCCCTTGCTGATCAAGATCAGGGCACACATGGCGATACATGTCAAGGCGATGCTCACGCCGACCATGATCCCCGTCATGGACCTCTGGTCTATGTGGTAGAGACCGTCGGAAAACACTGGAAGATAAACCGCACGGCGTTTCAGATGAGAAGGGAAACATTAGCGTTAACGGACTGACGGATATAGCTGGGAGATCATGCCGTGCGTGTAACACAGAGCTTTTAAACTCATTCGGTCCTGACGCAGCACATGAGTGCAGCTGTTCCAATGGCTAGAGGCTACTGCAGCTCTTTATGAGTTCACGAGTGCATGTATTTTCCAAACTGCGTGCAGGGCATGGAGTACATTTAAAAGTCTCCAAATTCTTCACCTGGATATCAACACTTTAGCCAAACAAAATGAAATGAAGAAAAAGACTAAAACTACATGGAAGCGAACGTGAATTATCTAAAGGACAGTTAAAGGTCAATCAAACCTTAGCGACATCACATCCTGATAATAACTTAAAGCCTGATATGCTCCATGTGGAAAAGTCAAACTTTTTTATTCCAGGCGAACGACACAATCCCCACAATACGGATTTGCTCTTAACTAATTAAAGATCTAAAACAATATAACTCAGAGTTTAAGAGTTAAAAGAACGGATGATCCTTCATCTTGTTGCGACATTTAACGATGCTTACCTGTTGTATCTGGGAAGTGGTCAGAGTGCCGGGGGTTCTTGCTGCGGTGCATGTGTCCACGCCTCAGTGCCAGCTCCACGATGTCAGAGAAAGGTCCGTCACCCACCCTATTGGAGGCGCATATCTTCACCAGGTACACATTCCCTGGCTCCAGCTTCTCCAGTAGGGCCATGGTATGACTTCCTATATTCATACAAAATGGAAGAGAACTTCAGAAACATGAAAGAGCGACACTTAAAGTTCAATAAATAACGACGCACAGCATGCGTATTTGCTGATGTTGTAAGAGTATTTGTTGTAAGAGATCGCTTTGTGGCTGTTTTAGGTATTAACAATCAGCAACATTCAATTTAGAGCAACACAGGAGATGTTCAAATATTTCAGGGAAAAAATGCACATCTGACTGAAATTGTGCTTGGGCCTCCACCCACATGGTCTTATAGTTGTTAAAACAATATATCTGTTCACCTGTTATTCGTTTTGGAAACATGCTAAGTGGCAGTACTTTTTAAAAATGATTCATATGGGTATTGCTCTGCTTTGTAAAAGTGCTGTTGGGATACAAGATTCCCCTCAAATACCTCAGCATCACCGATTAAATGTGATAAAGTGGAGCACTCACCCTCCCTCTGTACTTTTTGCCAGTGTCCAGCCATCCAAGCTTTCTGTGAGGCATACAGGATGGTGTAGTGTGTAATTATCACATTGGGCTCTGTGGGCTCCCTCCAGGACACCAGAGCAGTGTCATCCTCAATCACAGTTACTCGCACTCCTGCAGGTTGCTGGCTAGGTGCTGCACACAGAGCATTCACGGTCACGACAAGAGAAATGTGACGAATGGGATACAAAAACAGCAACATAGCCATAGCAATAAGATGCTACACTTATGTCCAATTTGTTTTTTACCTGCTGCAGGGGTCTGATGGTAAACAACAGAACTCCAGGGACTCGACATCATGTCCACATGGAGACGCACCACAAACTCATAGCGAGTGTTTTGAACCAAATTTTGAACCATCACACTCTGCTTGGTGCTGTGGAGAAAAAAAAACATTCACGCATTAGGCGCATTTGGCAGGGAATAATCCAGAACACACCATTTTTGTTAGAAAATATGTAAAGTACCACAATGAAGGAAGTACATGTAACCAAACTGCAGGGATTTTTTATTTTTTGTGAGTACAGGATTTATTATGTCTGCCAGAAAGAAGTACAAGCTGTTTCAGGGGCTCTTACGTTTGTAGGTAGCGTATAGCAGAGACATTATGTGTGCCCACGGGTGTATAGCGGACTGTATAGCTAACAGCCTTCCCAGGTGGAAAGGCAGGATGACTCCAACGCAGCAACACTGCAGATGAATTGCTGGTCAAGACAGTCACTTGATGTGGAGATGGAGGGGCTGCTGCCAATTGGTCTCTCGCCGCTGAAGGATGCACACAGCAGTTACATTTAAAAATGTACTCAGAGGCAACAGTTGTATTCCATATAAAGCTGTGAAGATGTTTGAAATAAAATCTAGAGCGATGTACTCACAAACACATCCTGGAGTGCTAATAGTCTGGTCGGTCTGATATCCGTCCCCAACTTCACTGACAGCCAGAATCTTGATGTGATACTTTCTTCTTGGATCTGGAGAACAGATAGCCAATTTTCAGGCATTTCCACTCATTTTGCGCAAGCAAAAAGTCAAGGTTGCCTCGCTAATATTTCAGTCACGGAACAAAGCAGCCTTGCTTTGCCCAGTGCTGCCAAAGCTTGAAATATCACCTTTGAAACACAAAGAGCGATGGCTAACAAACAGAGCAGAATCATTTTAAAGGCAGACAGACGTGAGAACAATCAGGGAGAGGGAGCGTTCGCAGGTCACGAGAGGCCACCCCCCCATGCACGGACAATACACGGTCTCGTCTGTTACCTCACCTCATTTATCATGTGTCCCTCTGTCCAAAAACATGAGAAATATCAGCCGGCCCCATTCTCTAATAAATATAATACCATGATCAATACAGACTACGGGGATTTTTTTTCCTTTCTCAAAGCTAGAGATGTTAGCATCATAAAACCTAATTAGTATGATGCTGTGCTTTAAAACACAATATAAATAAATAACTGACTTTCAGGGGGATGACAAATGTGGGTGAGGTAAAATGTTGTACATTTGAAAACAGAGGAAGCGTTAGATTAGGCTGTGTGAAGTACTGACACTTATAATCAGGAATTGGAATGATCCCTGTGGTCTGGGGCTGGGAACATTTCATTTGAAAATGTGTTTTAACTTGAAAAACTACCACTGCCCCAGGCCCTAAATCATGATGCTTTACGAAGGCTGAAAAGGTCAGCCTTTGGGTATTGACCAATGACGGCAGTGTGTCCAGGCTTGTGTAGGGGGCTGGGCCAGGGGCAGTGTTCAGCTGCTGGGATCCTAGACCCATGGGACTTGGGGGGATTTGACTGAGGTCACCGGGCCAAGCCAACATAGAACAGAAGGAATCTGGGTGCAGGGTTGCAGAATAGGAGGTGGGCCCCTTTTGTTTCCCTTTTCACAGTCTCTATTGCTTTTGTGTCATAGCCTTAAACTTGGAGCAGCAGCGCAGAGTAACAACTAAAGCGAGATTATGGATCACGAAATCAATGACAGTGAGTTTTGTGATTATTAAAAGAAAACAAATGAAGAATTGAACATTTACTTAAAGTTATAACTGTCCATATAAAGTTATAAATGTGGATATATCAAAACTAAAGACGATCACAAGGAACTTACTCAACAATCTAACTTATTTCGTATAATCTGAGCAGGAACTACACTGTGCTTTAGGACGGGATAATATTGTTCATCTCAGTTTGTCTCTGGTTGATACTGCATATGGATAGCTGTAGGTAATTTACATGGGCAGCACAGATGACCAGTGGGGGCAGGGCCCTAAATCCCACACTTCTGTCTCACGGGTAGAGGTCAGTGGCTCGGTCCAGCTCTTTGTTTGTGTGCACCAGTGTCCAGCTAAAGGGAGGTGTTGGCAAGGATCTTGCAGGGCAGGTCTGGCCCAGGACACAACACAATGCCCATGCATAATTAAGCAGGCGTTAGGATGGGAAACGGTGGTGGGAGGGACATCTGGTTACTGACCTCTAACCCTGGGAGCCTGCTCTCACACAATACCGCAATGAGGCTGGAGAAGATTGCTGGTTAGACAAGAGGGGTCAACCCATATTGATCAGGACAGAGGGTGGAAATGCAAATGCACCATCCAACTGCCCACTGAATTAAATTAGGTAATGCAAAAGAGATTCCCCCCCTCCAAGTGAGAACTCATCGGTCACTCTTTGTCATGAAGGCCTAGATGATAGAAATTGACCAAAATAGTCAAATACATCCCTCAATTTTTCTTCCCACCCACTATGGGCTGGTCACTCACCAAGGCCACTAATAGTGTAGGTGTAGGTTTGAGCCTGCAGCAGGATGTTGGGCTGCTCTGGTTGACCTTCCTCATGGTAACACAGCCGGAAACCCTGAGCAGCCACAGAACCAGGGGAGGTTTGCCAGCGTGCCACAATGGAGGTGCAGTTAAGAGGCTCAAGTTGAAGAATAGGGGCTGAGGGCACTGAGGGGGCAGAGAGAGCAGACATGGGATCAATACATTCTCATTTGTAGAGTGTCATTAAGCACAAAGGAAAACAAAAACAACAGGACAGTGACTGCAGTTAAAGTATGGATGCACAGTTTAAATTCAAGCTGACCACTTTTGGCATAACAGATTCTAAATTTTACGCTTGCTTAGTAATAAAATCCCCAATCTAGCTTGTTATACCTTCAAAAATGTGTGTGTTGTCTGTTGTGGTGCACTACAACTATACCTAAACATATGCATAGTAAGTATAACTTACTTTTTAAACATAAAATTCAGCTTTGGAGGACAAAAACCTCCCCCAACACAGTAGGCCATTTAAACAGGCTATTCTTTTCCTCCACATAGAGGCCTGAGGCCCTGTCTTTATGATCCGTGACTGAGGCCACTCTAACATCACTGACAGCAAGGGGCAAAGGTTTCTGGGTAACCAACACAAAGACTGTGGGACAATGCTACCAGAGCAAACTCTAGTCACATGCCAGCCACACTGCAAGAACTCTGTTGACACTCCTTGTATTCCAAAAGCAGCAAAAGCCAAAAGATGACCAAAAGCAAAAAGATAAGACAGCTTTAGCACCACGTTTGCATCTTATCATACCAGAAGATAAATGCGTTTGAGTGTTATATTGTACCGCACATGTAGGTAAACAAAAGCCACTGTATAAATTCATGTGATGAAAATGCATGGAAGATAATATCACATCCCCGGCTTCCAAAATTCATGACAATATTTCCTTTTCAGACTTTGGCAGGTTTACCTTTGTTGCTCGACACTTTAGGTGTACGGTGCGAGCTCCACGCCGATGGCTCACACCAGCCCACACGTGTGGCTGCAGCCATGCGGAGCAGGTAGATGGTGTCAGGCTGCAGGCCCTGCAGGAGATGTTCAGTACAGTTGTGCGGTAGCTCCACAGTCTTGACAGTGTTGTCTACAGCTGTGCGATAGGAGAGTCTGTAGGCCGACAACCGTCCACGGCTAATCTTTGCTGGCAGTGGCTGCCAGCTCACCTGAATGTCCGTCGAACTGTGGCTGGTCAGACTTAGCTCTGGGGTACGCAGAGGCACTGCAGAAAAGTATGAAAATCCCTTATTCACCATACATCCAGTCTACGAGGAGATCAGTTTGTGAGGAATACAAACATGCTTTTAAATTTTCTTTATCATGAACAAATAAAATGTTCCGTCCATCATGCTTATGCCTGTTCAAAATGAGCTGTGAACATGCATAAGTTGCTCAAGGTCTCATTGCTCGATGCTTACCGTCCTCCAAGGTATGCTGACTGACTTGATCTGACATACGACTGGCTCCCATCGGCATATAAGCCACAACGTAAAAGCTGTAGTTTCGAGCTGAGTCCAGGTCTTCGATGATGTAACTGGTTGTGTCGTTGCCAATAACAACTTGGTATTCTTCGTTGTTTAGACCTGCCGTGCAACAAGTCGTAAAGTATGTTAGCAAACGGGTTCATATTGCACAAAAAAGAAGTGACTTCCATGAAAGCTGTTCTGGCACATAACATAAAATCAGTCAAGTGTTTTGAACGACTGCAGCATCAGAATGCTGCTCATAACACTCATAACTGCTTCCAGACCATTGACACAAACTCCCATTAAACTTGTAAAAGACTTAACTTTATAGAGTTGCTTGGCTATAAATAAAATGGTTAACGTGAAACATCTCCTTACATTGTCGGTTTGCAAGACTGTGAGACGCTTAAATAGAGACCCTGTCCCTTTAAATGCAATCAGAATGAGCTTGGGAGTGGACAAAGACCTGACTAAGCCTGTTGTTATTTAAGTGAAGTTGCCATTCTGAGTCCTCCTTGACCTCTGCTCTGTGCAGCAACAACAGATGGCCTTCAACAGAGGCAAGTTGATCCCACTTAACAGTGATATGGCTTGTAGAACCTCTACAAGGTGGCGATTGCATCTTTCTCACACCTTCGTCCCTCCTAGTTCAGGACTGACTGTTTTAAAACTTAAATAATGAGATAAACTAAACTAAAAATGTTTGTATCTTAGTCTCACCTTCAGCCTTCATGTAATGGATGGAATAGGCGATGACTTTGTCCGCATTGTAGAGAGGTCTCTCCCAGGCCAGTAAAATGGCAGAGCTTGAGATGATCTCAGCATGGATATTCCTCGGTGCACTGGGTCTGTCCTCTGACATGACTACAATCAGGCGAGCCACGGAGAGCACAGAACCCTGTTTATTCTCTGCCATGCACTGATAGATGGCATCATCCTCGGGAATAATCTGGGTGATCACTAATTTACTGTGAAACAATGAGAAAAACAAGGAAAAATCAGCAAAAACCAGTGAGGAGCTATCACAGGAAGATCTCATTTAATGTTTTTTTTTTTCCATTGTATCTAATGTAAACACCACTCCTGTGAGACAGTACCTGTTGTACATCTTAATCCGTCCATTTAAATGAACCTCTTCTCCATTCTTTAGCCAGCTGATGCGTGGCAGAGGCACTCCCTCTGCCTGGCACATAAATCGGGCAGTGCCTGCTCTTGGACGTGTCTGACTCTCAGGCCTCTCAACGATGGTTGGTGGCACTGAAACAGACGTGAATGAGAAAACTAATGAAAACGCTGTCTTATGCCTTCTATTTGTTAACCAACAGAACACATATAACATATAACAGAACTAGGCATTTTGTGGCATATCGAACATAAGAAACAGATACAGGTAGTAGTATAGTCAGTAGGTAGTCAGAAGACCCATGTGGTGTAATGACCAACGGTTATAGTACCCAGAACTGTGAGGTTGGCAGCGGCAGTGGTGTGGTTGCGGGTTCCAGGTGTGGTGGCCCTGCACAGGTAGACTCCGCTGTGCTTGGAATTGACATCGGTAATAACCAGGTTCCCATTACCCAGCACTTTGGCATTGTAGACATCGATGGGTTTACTGTCAGCACGGCTCCAGGAGATGATGGGTGAGGGATTGCCTGTGGCCACACACTCCAGTACCACAGTTTGATGAAGGGAGGCTGTTGTGTTCTGTGGTCCAGCGATGATTCTGGGCCTCTGACGTGGTTTAGGACCAGCAACTTCACAAGGCAGCAGAAACGTCAGAGATTCATTCAGTGTTTTCAAAGGAAAGTGGGACAAATATTCATTTCTAATCTTCAATTAGTGCAATTACCACACCTTTGTCGACAGCGAGTGTGGCTTCTCTACTCTTTAAACGACTGCCGATGTTAATTGCCACACATCGATATTGTCCAGCATCTTCCAGCTGCACATTGTGAATCTGAAGAACTCCGTTTGGCAAAACCGTTATTCTAATAATATAAAAGGACAAAACGAGGGTCAAATTAAACAGAATTTCAAACCTGCTGCTAAGTAATTAATACAACTGGATTATAAGAGGATTTCACTCTGTCTGAAATCCAAAGTGTCTTGCAGGTACCTGTCTGTTTGTAATGGTAATGTGCTTTGGTTGTGCTCCCAGGTGATGCTGGCCGGAGGGTCGGAAATGACCACACAAGAGAACCGAGCCACAGAGCCCTCAGATGCCACCATTGGTAGAGGATGCAACACAAACTCTGAGATCCCTGTGAAAGAATGAAATATAAGTGTCTGCAGCAAATAACTCATAAAAAAAAAAGAAAACTTAACCACTGCGTAATGTTTGCTTTATGTATGCAAAGGCCTGACTTTGATATATGTTAACTGATCATGTGAAAGGTATTGATCTCTGCAAGACACCAGCTGCCTTTGTTTAGATGAGCCATCACATCCTGTTCTGACCAGCTGGCCTAATCAATGTATCAATTGAAGAATGACAGTGAATGATGCATTATTATAGATACAATTTAATCAATGCACTTTGCATAAAAAGGACTACAAGCAACTACCAATAGAAAATGTTGTGCAGTCTTTAAAGTGTGTGTGTGTGTGTGTGTGTAGGCTGCATGTAGATCTTGCAATGTAGAAACTAACTAAAAAACATAAATATAATATCAAAATAACTATTTCAACTTTATAACTATAACAGAATATAACTATAACATTAATAACATTTACAGGCCTTCAATAATGACCAGAGTTAAGCAAGCCCAGTCTGCATTTAACTGAGACACGCTCAATATGATATGATCAATGACCTTCATTCATTAAGGTGATAAGTCCCCCCCCAACACACACACAGACACACTCACAGAGAAGAAGTCAATATCATGTTAAAGAAAATCAATGCTCCTATTCTCCCACTGAAGCTCTGCATTTAAACCCTGAGCGTCAGGACAGCGAAAACAACGGAGTAAGTCTTTCACTTAAGCTCTGATCCTATTGATATTGTGCAAGTAAACTGCTGGTCCTGCTGATGGATATATATGTGGATGCATTTATGAATGACTCCACTCTTTATGCATTTGTGTATATGTAACAGCAGGATTCCAGGTCAAAATAAATGCATGTATTAGTTATTTGTCTTGTCGAGAAGTCCAGCAATAGTCATATATTCTGTCTCAGCACAACACAGCAGCCTGGTGGCCAACGTGAAAATGCTAAGTAACTGATAAGAAAAGAGATAAACAAAAAATTGCTGACTGGCTGGGATCAGCGATGCAGGTGGTGAGTGTGACCTATCTGCTAACATGGTCGTGTCTGTTGTAGGGAACAAATCAATGTCTAGGTCAAGCAGCACAAAGGTTTCCCTAAAGAGGTCAGAGGTCACCTCAACCCCCTGTCCGGTCAGTTTTAGCCTAAACTGGAGCCAGATCGCAAACAGTTTACCATTAAACCACAAAAGGGAGCTCAGTATTTCCTGTGTCATCAGTATTCTACACTAAATGACACGGTGGTAATAGAGCCTATCCGCAAAGCATGTAATACTCTAATGTGAGTTATCACACAGGTGTAGAAGTCTTGGAGGTGTAGAGTGATACAGTTCAAAGACTACGTTACATCAAAGGAAACACTTCCTGGATGGAAGGACCAACAATTTTTTTTTTTTTGCTGGGGAGAGTCAGGCTCATTCGTTCACATGACAAACTGGCCTTTCTTTAACAAAAGCACTCTGCTTGACAGGGCAACAGAGGGTTTGATCTAGTGAAAGGGACTGTGGGCTGGGAGAAAGAACAGCCCAGCCAGAGCAGGCCTGTGACATCACAAAGCCTTTCTCCTGCTGACCCCAGACCCCTGGGACCTCTGGACAGAAGGGGAGCATAGAGGAGTCCCATCCTCCACCCCAAGCACACAGCTGACCAAAAACCTTTAACCCTTTCACTGACTATGACTGGATACCACACCAAACTTGAATTTGGTATTGTTTATGTAGTCATCATATTGAAAACTAAGTTTCTGGTTGCTATTTTTAGATTACAACCAACCAAGACATGAGCACGTATACATTTCACATATGCACACGCAAATAATTGACTTTTTTCCTGGATGCGAATCTATTTTCACAAACTATTTTAAGAGTAAAGATTGCAAAGATGTTAAAATATTGCTTACAAGAGGAGATTTCTTTCCGAAAGTCTACACTCTCAGTGTCAATGTCAAAATCAGTGCCCTGCAGAGGGTTTCCATGACACCAGCCATGGGATATCCCTTCTAAGACCTTTGAAAAGAGTCCACGGTAGACCAGGCTCACTGAATAGACCCAGCTGTCTTGTCCACTGATATGTGGACAAACAAATGCCCTGAAAGCTAGTCTTTTCTTCTGGGGCAGTCGGGGGCACTCCAAACAAAGGCTAAAAAGCAAATGGCCTTTCACAGATTCCTCTGTGTAGCAGACCACTGGACAATTACCACAGAGCCATAGACTGCAGTAACAATGCAATCCCACTAACATTTAAACCGAGAGAGAGAATGATCATTTCTAACTTTTTGCTAAAGTTTACAGATCGCCTTCATAAGTGTTCATAAGTGGCTGTTTCCCTCTGCTCAGAGACAGGCTAGTGGCCACAAGCTTGGGACTGCCTATTTATGGAGTATTTATGAGCTTTTGGATAGACTCCCTGTTTATCTTTAACTATCTCTTGAAATGATCCTATAACTGGCCTGACATCTTTAAAGTCAAGTATGACCAACTTCCAGTGTCACGGAAGCCCAGGCTTTAGAGCTTTTTTTGCCCAGTAAAGAAAAAAAAAAGAAGAGAGGTGCGAGGTACATCTGCTTCACATCTCCAGGTTTATTACCCATGAACTGCCCATGCTGATGCTTGAACGGTGACAACACCACAAAGTCAATATCACCAGCAAGTGTAACCAATCTTGGTTCCGAGAGTGGAAAAACAGCCCATGTTCTCACCAGATCATCTTTTTCCACTCTGAACTCCATACTTACTTGCGATAGTCAGACGTGATCTTTGGCTTAAGATAGCTCCAAATCTGTTCTGGGACAGACACTGGTAGAAACCCTCATCTGAGTCCTCCTTGGTGTGCTTTATCTTTGGTATGTACAAGGAGCCATTGGGCAGAAACTGTAAGTGTTCACTTTCTGCCAACCTAACTCCATTCTTTAGCCACTTGATGGTGACTGGAGGCTGTCCGTGAGCCTGACAGTCCAACACAGCAGGATCCTTTGGTAATACCGTAACGTCACTGGGCTCCGTGATGAAGGAGAGTTCACTGAAGCTTAAAACACCTACAGGAAAAACGATGGGAGCATTAGTTATGGATCGGGAAAAATGAAAAATGGCCAGACGAGAATATGTGAGGTTTAATTTAACAGCTACTTATAAAGGATCAGCAAGACCACGCAAAACAATGTGGACAGAAATTAATTTTTTTCTATAACAAACTCCCAGAATGTGCTGACACAGATGTGTAAAGTCACTGAGCTAAAAAGATGGTTTTTTTTTTAATACTTTGTACAGTCCATCGCAAATATCAGACACGGTACTGAGGGTGAGAATACCAAGTCACAGAGGTGAAAAAACTCATTTCAATAACGCTAGCAAATCATTCCAAGTAAAAGAAACACTTAAAAAAAGAGAATATCATCACTAACATAAAGGCAGGTCGCCGCTTTAATGGGACCGCAAACAAGGGCAGCACAAGGTACGATAGCTCACTGACACCTTCAGTGTCAATAACAACAAAAAAGACCTTACTTACTTGATAATGGAATAAACAAAACAAAAAATAGCCAGCGCCGACAAAACTTCATCTTAAAATTCGCCATTTATCCAAACATTCGTTTCATTTCCCCCCCTCCTCGAGCTGTCGCTCCCCTGCGAACCGTACCTTAGGTCCACACAATCACTTCTGCCAGCAGCGGAGCACCGACGACTCGAATGGGGTGCCGGGGAAGCCCACCCCGCCCTCTGACGCATGCGCACACACCTTAGGACTGAAGCGAACGTGGGGACTGGGATAGGGATACTTTTTAAATGAACGGATCTGTTTATTACACGTGCAGGATGTTGTAGTCAGCTTATCAGATCTTCACTTGTAAGAGCAAATAATAGAAAGGATCTCCTCAGATGTGGGTCTGCTACGGAACAGTATGAACACTTGGTCTGCATCTGCATCCATCTTCACATTTGGGTTTAAAACATTAAAAAATTGGACACCGGATCAACTTTAGTGGCTTCCACGTTTACACTTGATTTAGTACAATAAATGTGCTTCTCCATGTTATGAACTGCTGTTATTTCTTCCTACTCAGCATGAGAGACAGTGCTTGGATGTTTCTTTATAGTATAGTTTTCCATTCAGTTTTGTGTCCTAATCCAAATTGGGTAGCTAATGACAGAGGGACCCTCCCTTATGTTATACATACATAACATAAAACACCGAGCAAAAGTTAAATGGATTTGCTTTAGATTCTTAACTCACCATGTAAAGCTGAAACACATTCTACATCAAGCTTTGATCAGGTGTAGCGTGTATATAACCCACAAAGTGATAAGTGGTAAACCTCTGATTTCCCATGCTGCAGCATGGCTTGGTGAGATCGTCTTTTCTGTATATCAGATGTTTTGCACAGTAAAATTAGATAAACATAGGGAATTATCAGTCACCAGAGTGTAGGAAGGTCACTCTGAACGGCATCTGCTCCAACCAGAGAATCTGGTAATTATGAAGAGATATTGATGGGTGCATGTCAGCTGCTTAATGAATTCAGATATTGATCCAGTGACCATGCCTTTTGACAATGACCCCCCTCGTCTCCCAGCCCTCTTTGAAAAGTAGTACAATGGGCTTCTGCTGTGAGATCAGCCATGTTGCGTCAGCAAAACACGGGTCCTCTGAAACAGGTAAATAACATCTAGTAACTGTTTGAACATCAATTTCTTATTGGAAACTTTCTGTGAATGTTGTACAATGACTTTGAGGTATTACTGCCACTGTCAGGAATCTCCACACTTCAATATCCAATCAAATAAGGAGACTGGAGTGTAATTATGTATTGATTAGAGCTAACTATTGATTAAACTATCTAATGCCTTAGTTATAATTTGAGGATCAAACTAGTTGTCTGTTTGATAGCATCTGATAATGTGTTTACTCGGTAGTTAAAATTTGGGGGAATTTTTCTTTTAAAAAAAGATTCGATCCTTGAAAAACATACATTATTGTCTTTAAACTTAATTTTCTTTGATATGAAATAGCAGTTGCTCATATTTTTACTGCTTTGGACACAAAACAATGTTTTTTTTCCATCACTGCTTCAAATCTACAGTGATTATCTCAGCTGTAAAAACAAAAAACAAAACCCGTTTTGCTCAGGTCTATAACAGGGGTATAAAACAAGCAAAGATTTGTGTTGTTGTGTAGCCTAATGAATGGGTTCTCTGCGCATAGATATGATGTAAGAATTTAAAAAGGAAAAACACAACCCTGTATTCCTCGTGAAATCAGTTGACTCACATTGTCAAATGTTGTGTTGTGGGGGCTGAGGTAAGCATTGGGCTCCACATGGCTAAAGGTCCAGCTGTTTGACCACGATCAATAGGGTTAAGGTCATCAACATGTTATGAATGGCACGAGGCCCTGGGAAAGCAGAGCAGAGGACCCCTGATCTGGGCTCTGATTGGCTGGAGTTTGTCTCTAGGCCAGGCCACCCCCCACTGACTTTAGATTTCATCTGAAGAGCTGATGACCTCTGACCTCATGCTAAGAGGGTGATGGAAAGGCTTTGAGTTTGCATAAACTTGACTGTGTAAATACTAAAAGTGTGTGGTGTTTGGTTAAATGCAAACAAACAACTGAATTAGCATTTGTGGGGGAAAAAAATATATAGTGACTGAAACAACAATTTGTTTAGAGACACAATAGATACATACTAGATTTCTGAAATATTTCCTTTTTTGGAATATAACCTTAACAGTACAGCAGTGACAGCAAATTGCTGATATTCAAAAAAGAACCAGGAAAACACACTGACACTCAAGTGATGCAGTGTTGCATGTTTCTATGAAGGCATCCAAAATCATCACCACTTCCAACACGCAGCATTCTTTAAAAAAGGTTTATTGGCTTTTAAAACCACTTTAAAAATCTCACCAGTGAGTACTTTCCATTGAAAAAAGAAACAACGTGTTTGCAATATTAACAAGCTACTGTACATTAAGCAGAACACCAGACAACACCACAGAGGAGGGTTTTTTTTTTTTCTTCTACTGGTAGAAATGGACAAGATAGTCAAACAGAGTAGGGTCAGTAAAAGGTAAAGAATCAGAATCACTGCTAGATGGAGCTTCTGTAATCATGAAGAGGTGCATTTCCTTCATTCAAATTGAAATATCAGTGCCTTATTGTGAAAGGAAAAATGGAGAATTTGGAAATTTTCTTCACAAATGCATTTAGCAAAAAAAAAAAAAATTAGAAAATAGAAAGAAAGAAAAAGAATACATAAAGTCATCAGAAAAAACAGTTGTCAAAATAAACATATAAAACATTTAACTTAGTAAACAGCACACAACCAAAGAAATGTAACTCGTGAAACTAGCACTGCCAGTCTGGTTAACAGAACCTGCCCAAATCACAGAAGACAGTGGTTACCAAGAATACAAAGTACAACAGAAGTCATCACACATGCGTGTGTACAATCATTTATCAACATAATGAGCATGTAGGTTTTAAAAGGTTATTTAACTTTTTTTTCCCTCGATGCTTTGTATTCTCATGTATGAGAATGAGTTAGAAATGTGTATCTCACTGAGATTAAAGCACATTTTGCTACAAGACAATTAGTCATTTTCTGACAATCCATTTAATTTCCTTACTCATCTTGTCATAAAAAACTATCCTTTTTCTTTTTTTTTTGCGGGTATCCCATCATTTCATTTGTCCATAAGGATGTGTCGAAGCCATGTGTCATAAAAATTTAGTGCAATAATGTGAACCTCCAAAGTTTGTTGAAATATGACTTATTCTTTTTTTTCTCTCTCTCTCTTTTTTTTTTCTCCAGTGTCTGCTGAAAGACTTTGAGCACAACGTCTGTCACAGAGATGTCTGCAACCAGCTAACAGTATCACAACTTTTTTTTTCCTCAATATACCATGCTATTGATCCTGCTCAAAGCACACATCACTTCTGCGACTGCAGAGACCTATTATCTTTGAATAGGAAAAAAAAAAAACAAAACAAACAAAAAAAACAAAAGTAAAATCAGCAAGCGAGACCAGACAGCATTACTGTTACGACACATTGAGCCAGAAATGTAACACACAACATACAGTATCTTGCCGACTATAAATCTGTTAAGCTTTTTTTTCTTTTAAATGGCACATACTTAGCTAGAATAATGGCCATAATATAGTGTCTTGATACATCAAATCTCTATGTATCTATCCTATTTACAGATGGAGCTTAAACATGACTTATACAACATTGACAATAGCCAAAAACTCAAGCAAGCATCCTACTGTATCACATAGCCTACCTGGCTTGCAGTGATGGTTTCAACATGCTTTCAGGTCCATGGTTACCTATAAAACATAGGACAGTGACCATTTCACAAATTTACAAATTGTACATAAGTTTTCACGCAACTTAATCCTTTCCCTCAAATGCAATAGAACTCTTTTATATCTCTGAGGCTGCCCGCTTCCCATTGTTGTTAACGTTGACTCGGGAGTGTTTTTATGTGTAAAAAATCTCTTTTATGATTCACAAAAAAAAAACAAAAAAAAAACAAAGTCGTCTTTGGTATGGACATAAGGCCAGATCTCTACAAACATAATTTCCTCTTGATCTCGAGATGACATCAAAACATACAGCCTCTGTGGGCCTGTGTCCTCGCAGCGAAGCCGTCTCCATACCATTGATATTGTGATCCATGCTGGGAGTGTAGCATGCTCAGAAGAAAAAAAGAAGAAGAAAGAAAAAGAAAAAATCTCATGACCGAAAGTGTGCCTGCCGTGGTTTTCATGAAATGACAGCATGGCAATATCCTCTAAATCCACTAATGATGAGGGCACACGCAATGTAGTCGTCAGCCTGTACAGTGCGCATCTATACTTTTAACACTGCGAAACAAAAGCAGAATAAGAAATAGCACTGAAAATATCAAGAGTAACAGCTGCCTTGATAGGATGAAGCTCAGGATGGTTCCGAAGATATCTTAACATTGTACTATATACACAGTCTTTCTAAAGATGGCATAAGGCCGTGAACTTTGGGAATAAGGCAGCCAGTTGTTGATTCCTTTCCATGTATAGTCCACGAAGTGGCCTGAATCCCCATCTTCTCCTTACTGACTCATCTACTCCCTTTATAAGATATTAAACAGTACAAGAAGTATAGGCTTTAAGAAAATTTCACTCTTGGACAATGCTCAGATGTGAACCAGTTTTCCACTGATTTGGTTTATGATAAAGTATAAAGATTATGTCAGAAATTCAGCACCTGGCAGCCTAAGATGCTACCCTTTTTAATATTTAGATATGGCAGGCAAACGTACTACAATTATTATGTGCATATACTACAATACCAATATTGTCTCCATTTGGTTGAACTTGAACTGCACACGCTGAAAATAGTATACAACAGTTTTTGGTGAAGTCTTTTGTGCCAGATTTCCTATCCGTCTCACTTTCTTTAATTGTTCATGAAGTACAAATATTGCATTATTTGAAGATTATCCTTATCTCACTGATCGCAGCACACATATATGCTCTTTGTAAGTGCATGCTGCCACCGAGTGCTCACACTCTTTTCTTGAAATGCTTACGTTTCTGATTTCGGATGAGGGAGAAAAGTGGTTAAATACTGAAACTCTGGGTGACAAAACCATAACGGAGGGAAACAACTAAACATCAGCAGGAGAGATTTTCTGGTTAAGCCTGGCACTTTGAACAGAACAAATGGCAAAGTCCAGACAAATCCCAACAAACTATGGTGTAAAAACAGATACTACGTATGCATCAATTCAAACAACAAAGAACAGAAATAATACAGAATAAAAGGTAACATTAACCCAGCATCTCTACTGTTGTAGGCTGGTCTTTGCTTTCTAGCCAGTCAAAACCAGAGTTCACAGTATCACTGCATATCTGCTGAAAAAGCGGGTCGTTCTTCAGTTCTTCCAGTGTTGAGTCTTCATATTGTTCCTGCTGCTGATTAGGATCAAACAGCAAGTTGGCGTCCAAAGTATTAAGGTCAGTGATGCTACTGGACAGATCTGAGGTCAGTCTGATGTCATTTGAGAAGTCGGATGCCACGGCGTTGAGCTCCGAAGCTACCTGACCAACAAGCTGGGAACTGGGATTGAGACCATCCTCTCCCAGCAAGTCCTTGACAGTGTTGTTGAAATCAAGCTGCTGTTGTTCATCCTCCACCTCCTGCTGCTGTGTACTCTGGAGGAGGAGCTGTGGTTGTGCCTGCACGGGATCCTCCTGCAGCTGCTGCTGCTGCTGCTGGTCTTGTTCACCTGCTTGTGCTTGGCTATCCCCAGTGGAGAAACTCACCTGCTCTCCACTGCCAGTAGTGAGATAGCCATGCTGCTGGAGCTCAAAGGCAGCAGGGCTGGAGCTGACAGGCAGCTGAGTCTGGTGAGCAGTTCCTCCTGCAAAGCTAGGAGTGGTCTCCAGGATCTGTGTGAGATTCATACGAGCCGTGTAGTTAGAGGGGAGGTTGTTCATGCCCAGACCACGGACAGAATCATCCCCATCAGCTTCCATCTTGCTGAGGAGAACATTGGTGATCTTGGCTGTGTTGCTCTGACCTTGCACAGGCAGCATCTCACTCTGCATCATGATGTTAAGAGGTACAGACTGGCTACGCTGGACCATGCTGTGGACAGAGCTCACTGTCTGACTGTTGGAAAGGATGTTGAGCACCTCAGAGGTGATGGGGGAGTTGAAGGGTGAAACCACGGCTCGAGTTGTTGTCGTGGTACTTGTGGTGGTGGTTGGAGGACCGGTGTTGCCACTAAAGTTCCTCTGTCGCACTGCAGGGCTAACACTGCGGCAACGGAAAGTACTGGATGTGGATGAAGTGGAGGCCTTGCTGTCTAATGGCGCGGGCACAGCAAAACTTTCCTGTTTAGTAGGAGTAGTAACACCTGTTGTCAGATGCTGCTGCTGCTGCTGAACTGGAGAAATGGGTGTCAAGCGGCCAAAGTGAGCAGCATCCTGTCTCGACTGAGACTGAAATGACTGGCCAGGGATTGCAAATGCATGAGGCTTACGAAACTGATCATCTACTAGGTCTTGATAGCTAGGCAAAATGCCAATACTATGGTTGGACAAAGGACCTGCAGAGTTGCTATTGTAGCGGTTGTTGATCCATTCTAACTTAGCCTTGTCGGGGTGTGTTGCCATAGGCCTTTGCATGGGCTTAACAGGGCTGCTGGAGACGATACTTGCATCATGATAACCTGTGATGCTCGAGTTAATGGGAGTGAAAGCAAAAGGATTACGGCACTCCACTGGGCTCGGGGGTACACTGCTGCTGCAGTTGGACAGCGGTGTGCTGATGGGGGTGTGGCGGCCCATGGCTCCATCCACAGGAGTGATGGGAGCCATGCGAGAGCAGGGGCTCTCTCTTGTCAGGCTGTGCGCAAGTGTCATTTCAGAGGTGGGGGTTGGTGTCGGGGTTGGTGTCGGTGTTGGAGTAGGAGTTTGGACAGGAGTGGTACTGCTGTGGGCAGAGTGGTAGAAGGTAGTACTGGCTTGGTGAGCATTGAGGATAGAGCTTTGACTGCTGGCTGACTGACCCTGTAGGGACACATCAACACAGTTTACAAACAGCCCCTTCAGCTTCATCTGCTCCTCCATTTGGACTAGCTCTTCCACAATGCTGTCCTGGGTCATGTCGTCATCATTGAACGGGAAATAGTCCATGTTGGGTTGAGAACCTGCAAAGTCAACCATCTCCTGTGTGAGGGTGAGCTGGCTGGAGGCCTCGGAAGGTTGAGTTATCATGGAAAGTTGGTCAGACGGGGCTTGTTTGTGTTCTGCTGGTAATTGCTGTGTCTCCCATATTGTGCTCTTTAAATCACTCATCACAGAGGCTTCGTGTGGTCCTGAGTTGGCTGGTATGGCACGAGGGTCCCCAGTGATCTGCTGTAGCAGCGCCTGATCAGACGCATTGTTTCCAGCAACTCCAGCATTGGTATCAATGCTGATAGTATGGTCTTCGTGTTTTACCACCAAGTCTTGCTGTTTCACAGCAGTCTGGGTTCCCTCTATGTGTGAGATGGGAGCATCACTGAGTGCAAGGATCTGCGGGGGGCCAATAGATGTGTGTTTCACAGTCCCTTTGCAGGGGGCGCTCTCTGGTCTCGCAGGGGTTCCTGGCCTGGGAATCCTCTTCACCGCAGCACTGACCCCAGGTTTGGGATTGTCATTTAGAGCAACTGGCTGCTGGGAGATGAACACCCTCTTAACAGGAATAACGTGGGACTCCCCAGCTGCGCGCTTCCTCGGGCTCTTGGCATCTGAGCAGGGATCCTTGGATGATGGGGTAACAGCAGACGAGCCATTCGATGATGTGTTGCCACTGGAGTTCTGATTATCAACAGTCAAGTACAAGGTACTGTCATGGCAGTTACTGTTATTGCTGTCCAGACTCCCAGCTACAGATGTGGGAGGTGATGTAGAGTCACCTTTTATTCTTACCCCTTTGTCTGGTCCTGGAGAACACTTAACAAGGAAGCTTGGCTCACTGGCAGCCCTGAACTTAGCCATTCTCTCCTCTTTGGCTACAATAGCATGTTTGTCTGTGCCGGATGTGGAGTTATTGTCATTTCCAGCTTCGGACACCCCTTTCATGTCAGTGGAGAGGGCTGGAGTTGATATCTGGGCACATGGTCTGACTGCAGGAGAGTGAGGGGTAACTAAACTTCCACCCTGTGAATGCTGGGAATCGTCTAAAATTGCTGCAGTGCTCACACCAGCTGAGGCTGGTCGCATGGTTGTGCTGTTGCCGTTACTGCTGGGAGCCAGAGCGATGGCCGTCATCTTCACCACGTTGACTGAGCTGACATGGGGAGTGGGCATCACAGTTTTTATGGGGCTGTTGGTGATAAGCAGGGTGGGTGGAGAGCGCAGCGTGATGGCACTGGTGGCAGAGGGCTTAGGCAGGATTTGAGCGTACCGTGTACTGTGACGTGCCAGCCGGTCACCTACAGGACTAGCTGGGATGTTCTGGGGAGTTTTGGGAGACTGTTTAAGAGACTGAGTGACCACTTGGAAGTTCACAGGCAACACTTTTCCTTCTGCTGTCCCCACAGGGCTGGGTGAGGTCATCAACTGCCTGCCCCTCTGTACCTGGAAAAGCAATAAATATATTAGTGCGTTCATGTGCATTCATAGAAAACTTCTCTGGACATAATTCATGGGCAATAGTCAACTGCATACCGTGACTGGGCTAGGGACAGCCGCTACTACGATTCCTATGGTGGGCTGAGGGGATAGCAGAGCAGGGCTGCCACAGGGAATGGTGGGCCCGGGAGTACTGGCCTCTGTTCGCTTGATTTGGGTCTCACTGGGCAGAGGTGAGTGGAGCTTCTGCTCCTGCTGCTTTTTCTGGATCTTGCGTTGCAACTGCTGCTTTGCATCAACAGAAGGAGAAGGCAGGGTCTTCACCTGGGGCTGGAATGAGTTTGCTTCTGCAGTGGGCACAAATGCAGAGGCCGGGGTTGGCGTCTTCATTCCTGCTAAGACAAGATGAAACAAAAGGATTATGATTATGAGGTACACAGTGGACGAAAAGGAGTAATTGATTTAGCGCGGTCTTGGGTCACTAACAATCTGGTACAAGGCAAATATGAGGTTGCGTAAAATAAATGAAATAAAAAAGCTGTATTATCCCACATTTTCAGCACCAAGGACAGTGCATGAGCTCTCAGTTTTTGAGAGCCTGATCAGTTTCATAATTTTTTTAGCGACTTGCCACACAAGATAATTTACTCTGGTGTTTATTTTGCAACTTCGACTTCGTCACTTCCAATCCAAAAACGAGCATGACGGTAAACAGTGGAACTTGTGAACTTATTGGAAATTTGCAGGTGCTGATCACTTGTGAAACAGGATGTTACATGGTTTGCAATATGAGTGTAAGTAGTGTCCACAAGTTACAGGCCTCAGGTTTAGATATATAAGAACATTTGCTGGATCACAAGGGGAAAAGCCTCCTGAATCATTAAGGCGCAGATGTATAGGCTATGATGTCCACTATCAACTCACATATATAGAAAATATTATGCACAGTAAACAATGAACTTCCAACACACAAAAATAAAAAAAAAAGCCTGCTACCTGTGGGTGTTCCAGTCATAACAGTGAGTGCAGCCATGGACTTAGTACCGATGTAGTGGCTATTGAGCAGGAAGCGAGCCAGGTCCTCCACGCTGTCAAACTGACGACTCAGGACCTTTTGGGCCCACTCACACACCAGTCCACAGGCTGCAGATCTCATTTCATCCTCAGCGCTCGGAGACTGGCCCGTGGACTCCATCAGCTCGCACTAGTCACAAAGAGCAGAGGAGCAGGCAGGTTTAGGGCATCAAACTGGTTTAAAACTTTTGACTTGAGTCAAATGTTTTGCAGCGTGGTGCAACTTACCCCGTCACCAGATTTCTGCAGATCTAGGTTGGGTAAGGTTGGCATGTGAACAAAAGCTTTCTTCCTCAATCCGCTATAACAGTATGTGGGAAGGAGTTAAGGCTTCTAAAGTGTTATGACTGTTACACCGACTGCATCCAAGTCCTGAACTGACTTTCTGTTCCTGATCTTTTCTGTGTTTAGCTTTGCATCAGCTTGAAAACAGGCAAGCGAGGTCTCAGCCCAGGATCTCTTATTATTTCTCCACTAAAGCCCGGAACATACTGTATCCCAGAGGAAAGATGATGATCGTGAAAGAATTGTGGAGAAATATTTGATTGTGGTTAAAAATGGTAGTTTAACATGGGACAGTGAGAGAGGTTCAAAGGCAACCCGCGGTGAATTTCTGGCGGCCTCAGATATTTACAACAATCATCTTTCAACACGTTACAATCTACTTCTTTTCATCAACCAACAGTAGCATAGGTTGGATTGACGTGCTGGTCAACGCAAAGCTGGAGCAAGTTGTGTGATAACAAGAAAAAAAAAAAACTCAACAGTTCAGATGAAAACCAAATGAGATAAGCAGATAAACCTACAGAATAGATCTGGTTGAGTTGTGGCAGCAGAGGTATTGTCTGTATGATGGGTCCTCCATCTCAAACCATGACCGGAAAAATAGAGACGCAAACAAGTCTACACACATCAAATGTCTTCGCCAAGATCATAAGACGCCTGTGGCACACTGTGGCTTTCAATGAACTTGCGTGACAGCTAAAATTGCACGGTTTGCAAGTGCCTTGAAGCAGTCGCGTGGTTGTTATTATTTGTGCATTTGTCGACAAGAATATGCAAAAACTGCCAACTGAAATTTCCTGAAACTTAGTGTAGTGTTGGTTCATGGGCAAAGAAAATAACCAAATAGATGTTAATGCGGATCAAAGTGGGAGCTGGGAGCTCTTGCTAGCTTTTTAGAAATAATATTCTTTGCTACAACAGCTATTTGAAAACCACAGAACACCAGTTAACAGAAAATAATTTGAGCTACTGGGATAAACCCCCCCCCCTCGCTGATCTCACATCAACAATAGGCAGGATTCTTGACACAATCACGTAATGACTGCTGCCAAAAAAGTTTGCTGTTGGTGCGGTTATGGTTGGATTTGCGCGAATGTTTAACCAGAGATGAGGCCTGGATTGTTGTGGGCGAACAGCACAAACACAGAGACTCAATTACACTTTGTAGAAGGGCTCATGAGAATATAAGGATATTTGGATTTGCCCCTCATGCCCAATCGACGTGCTTTCATGTTGGGAAAGACATTCTTCATGATCTTCCCAAAGTCTGCTGCACTCAGTGGATTGTAGCCGAGATTGTCACAATAGCTCCTGGAAAAGAAAAGAACCGGCGTGGGATTATAAAACAGCCAATACCGTATATTAGTACTTATCACATTTTCTGTCCCTGTCGTTTGCTCGACCGCACTCACTTGTATTCATCATACACTTCTTGCTTTGGGAGGGACGTCTCTGGGTGCTCTTCTAGGTGATTTCGTATCCAGTTGAATGCATACATCTGTTGAGTACGGCTTGACGACATGGAACTCTGATCACTGTAATCAGCGCAAAAGACAAATAAATCTGGTGAGGCGGTGCCCTCGACTGCTGTGCATCATTTCTTGTTAATACAGAAACTTTAATACCATAATCCAGGAGTGGAGGACCCCCTCTCATTCTCAGTCCAAATGGGTAGAATTTGGGGGTTGGGATGATGAATAGATATGGGGAAACAAATGAAACACAGACAGCTAGGTATAGCAAGAATCTACATATTTCAGTGGTTTGGTTCAGAATGATAATCATACAGCTGAATCATGACTCAGAAATTTGTACTAAGCGAGAAGGAAAAAAAAGGAAAAAAAAAAAAGAAATGAACAATGCTAAAAATGTCTCAAGACAAAAAAAAAAAAATAAGGCTTCAATTGAGTTTGGCTTTAGGGGGTATCAGCCTAACCTGTGTCTGTGTTTAAAGCCAGTGGATAAGGATTTGAATTTCTGACAAGCAATGAGACAGTGCCAATAACCCACAAAAAAAACAAAACATGTGAGTGTGTGTGAGCGGGGACAAAAAAACAAAAACAGACCAAAGTGCAACGTGGTAAACCTCAGTTTAACGTGTATCTGTGACATACCTTTTATCATTGCCACTGCTGGGACCAGAAGGCAACTTAAGGTAGAGGTAGAGTTTTTCGATGTCTGTAAACTTCTCAACATCTTGCTGTAGAAATTTAAATATAACAAAAAGGAAGAGTCAAAAATGTTTTTTTTTTTTCAAATAAAGATCAAGTTAAAAATGTAGTCCAGTGGCCTCAAGTGTTTCCCAAACAGAAATCTTTGAACCAAGCAGGTTTCCAACAGAGAACGAAGCCACTCCTAATATAACCTAATATATAGCTGTGTTTAGACATTTATAAAATATATATAGAGTATAGTAAAACAAACAAAAAAAAGGCTATCAGGTTGAAAATGAAGGTTCTTGATTAATTGTCACCACGGCTGCCTTTCAGTTGTACTTTGAATGGATTCATGTCACCTCTTCCTCCTCTATTTGCTTCTTTGTTGCTATGGGAAACCGATACTTAAATGAATGAGGTGAGAGCTGTCAGCCAATAAGCAGTGAATGAAAACGTTGTTTACCACCAGCCACTGCTACGAGCACTAAGTGAATTACGCGTCTGACAAAGTGGTGGGGACCTACATTGGGCTTCTAACTCTTTTCAGGAAAGACATTTCCAGGACAATTTTGGCGACCTCGGGGGTGCTGTGACTGCCGGATGTGACGTCTCAAACCAGCCACTGCCTCTGAGCAGAATCTCTTAGACAACATGCAGGAGTCGAAGATGCACGGAAGGATGTTTCTGCCCATAACTTGTACAGTTTGCTTGCGAGTGTACTGAAGACAACTCTGTCAGATGTAGCTGTTTTTAACCATCATTTACTAAAATTGCAAGTAGTTTCAACACTGATGCATTAAATGTTTCATTCTTAACGAATCAACACACCCAAGTCACTCCGGAAAGTTAATGTCAGGCTAAAAGAGTGAACATATTATCGATTTAACATACACTAAACAGATTTTTATTTATCCGTTTATTTGACTGGACCTCGTCTCGGTAGTTAAAACACATTTTCCTGTCCCGAGAAGGAAATGACTGCATCTGTGTCGGTCCTCCGGTCTGCTTCACCAAAGAGGGGGCACATCAATTGCCAACTATTGTAAGTAATACAGTAACTACTAAGTGAGCAATAAACAGATGATTAACTATACAGGCCTATTTCAACTGGTCCCTGAGCATCATTGCAATTTGACAAGTAACACCTCACTGAAAGACCAGTACGGAAAAGAGTTCTCCAAGACATTTTACTAACTTCCTTCATCAAATCATTCCTCGATTGACCAAATATGTTGGAAAACTACCAAGTTTTCCAGCTATGAATACTAACCCTGCTAAATACTTTACAAGCGACCTCCAAATTTGTATCCTGTTGCCATAACCTGATGTGAGGAATCCCTGGTCTCAGATACAGGAAGTCACCTGTTCATACAAATCCATTGTTCCATTTCAAAACCACAGTCTAACATTTCAATCCGAGCACCCACAAGCCATAATATTTTAAAATCTTTTTTTAAAACCAAAAGACGACGTCGTGTGTTTAAGTATTTTTCCAAAAATCATTTGACATTCTCAGCAGCTGTTTGTATCACGGCAAAATCTCTCGTCGTCTCAGGCCCATTATCACCTCACGATAAAACTGGCTTTGCGGGAATTTTGCATCCAAGTGTGTCTTGATATGTAGGTCACAGGATAAAACAAAGCAGGTCCGTTTTTTTCTTAGATGAAAACTGGAAGACGGCAGCATCCAAAGCCTACTACGTTTTACTATTCTCAGCATTAAAAATACACACGCGAACTGAATACACTTCAAACGTTTTAGCTCAGCAAACAAAGACAAAAAAAGCCACATCTTATGTGTTTTAAGGGTCTTTTAAATCCTTTTTTTAATCTTTTTTTTTTTTATTTAATCCTGTTTGATGTGATGTGTGCAACGATGATGATGTGTAAGCATCAGAGGTGCCAAATGCCGGATTTTTCATCAGGCCTAAAAGAGACTAAAGCTGCCAAACTCTAGACACATTGGCTGAAATTAAAGTACACAGCAGTTTTTTTCATTTTTTATGACAAAAAAAGCTTTCTCGTGTTGCTTTGATGTCACTGATGTGGCTTTTGTGGCCGAATAAAGCTGAGATGAACTTCAGGGCAGACAAATCTAAAGCACAATGTGCATAAAGAGACATGAAATGAATAAATGCCTTGTTCTAACTCATATATATACATATTTCTACCTGTATATATTATTATACATTTACAGACTTATTAATGGGTGACTGTTAAGTAACAAAACCACTGTTTTTTCTTTACTTTTCTTTTGAGCAGACTGGTATTTATGGATACTCACCAATATGCTGTCCACTTTTGATTGTACAGATTTGCTACAATGAGAAAAAGAGCAAAATCCAGGCAAGTGAATCAAAACAAACCTGCATTAAAATGACATTGATACATTCAGCATTTTCTTCAACAATTCCGGCAAATTTGATGAATCGGTTCTGCCGGTTCATCACAAGTTGACAACATGGGTTCTGCCAGGTCATAAAGGGGTCGTGTGAACCTAAACTTGAAGGTGGCTTAAATGATGAAACACGACCTTTGACTGCACTTTCAGGTAATAAGGCACGATTCAAATCAAGATAATGTTAATGTTATTAACATGGTGCTAACATGTTTCAGAAGGTTTGGAAAAAAAAAACAAAAAAAAAAACATCTGATGACAATTAGATTTTTTTTAATTGGCTTTTTAAAACGTCTGCGCATTTACATGCGGCCTTGGCTCAGATTTCCATCCCTTAGATGTTTGCAAGCTGCACTATAAGCCCTGAAACACTGGCCGCTGCCCCCCTGAGATAAAGCCAGGAACAAGTTGGCCCAGGCTGCTCACTTAGCTACAGTTTGGCTCCACGAGGACACAGTCCCATACCTCAGATGAGCTCACAATGCTCCTGAGAGCAATGGAAATGCTTAAGCTTTCACCCACATACATCTGTTGAGGGTTCCCAGGACTACCTGACCTCAGTGTATTTGTCAGACAGAAACGGGATGGCTGACCTGGCTCCTTCACAACTCCCCCTGAATGAAACTTTAAGTCACACTTCATCTCTGACAGATGTAGTGTTGCACACTTTAGTATAAGGCACAAGTCATTTATACAATGTCCCTTAGGATATTCCTCACAAAGAGGACATTTTCACTTTTAAAAGCACAGATAACAGTTGCACAGCTAATAAGGGGGTAATAAACACAACGGTGTGTCACAGAGCTCATCCACACAAAACCAACACAGCTAAGTGGAATTCAGCCTTCATTAGTTGCATTATACACATGCGATTTCCCTGCTGTGCAAATAAGGAGATATCAGGAGTGGAGCAGGTATCCGTGGCTCTTTCATAGGCAAATTTAGGCCACGCAGTGAAGAATCGCGTGTCAGACACGTAGATAACACGGCGGAGGGGACACATAGAGCACTACTTTTACAAAGACCATCAAAGCAGTGCGATCAAAGGACGAACAGCAAAGCCTGTGAACATTTCATTTGATTAAATAAGCAAAACCCTTTAAAGGCTCCGTTTTTTTTTCATTTTTTTTTCTGCCGCGGGTTAACTCGGAAACGGAATCTATTTCAAATCAACGTGTGCAAAAACTGTGAATATGTCTGAATTCTGCCCACGCCGTACAGCTGCCCGTGGGGAGCAATGATTATATGAAAATACACTCGAGCTGGTTTTAATAACAATTCACGGGGTTATGAATAATTTCCCACACCTGTGCGTAAAACACACAAATGTCAAAAGGTAAATCGCGATCAGAGGCAGGGCCTCTTCGACAATAATCTGCAAACGCTCCAGCTTTCTTATTGAGAGCACGAAACCCCGGTGAGGCAGCCTCTGTGGAGCCGTCTGCTTTGACACCTGTCATCCCGAGCATCAGCACCACCGGTGTGTTTTTGGTGTCATCTATTATAACATGGCCTCCTATGGCTCGACGCTAATGATCGGAGCTGCCACCGCTGCAAGTAACCCGATGTTACCGAGTTATTGCTGCATCCGCGGGACCCAGACAGCGTCGCGTGGCTCGCTGCCGTCGTATTTCGGTTAAATATTTGTGGTTAGCTGGGGAGCACTGGTGTTATTCTCGGCCGCTTTGTGCAGCACAGTGCCCCCCTCCCCTCCCTTCCCCTCCCTCCTCTCCTCCCCTCCCTCCTTCCACTACAGAGTTAGATACGCTAATTATGAGGCTACGGCTAGCGAAAAGGACAGTGTGGCTGCTTTGGGGGTGATCGTTCCCATCCTTACCAAATTGAATTCTTTATTTTGAACTGTAACGCGTTAGCCTCGGGCCCCTGGAGTCCTGGCACCAGCGCTGGAAGAGAGCCTAATCCCGAGGCAGGCTTCTGACCAGGTTGTTGTTGATCATCAGCCATCGCGATGGAGGGGTGGTGGGGGAGCTTTAACAAGTAGGCCTCATCCCCGGCTGTGCACTGCACCGGACCCACCGCTGCTGGAGCGGCTCAGTCAGCTAGGACAGCCCGCTGAATCCACCACAGAGCATGGCTACAAACACTGCGATCAGACCCTCACAAACAAAAGCTAAAAAAACACAACCGGGCATACAAAAGGCATTTCGCAGAGGTATCTCCGCTGCCGCAAATAGCACGCCTGCAGCAGCCAGCAGCAGCTACAGACGAGCTGCCTGCGTCAAGATGCACGCAGGAAGCACTGACGACACCGGAAGTGCAGTCGAAATAAAACCGTCGAAACGAAGCCAACTGACAGAAAACACTGCTAACGCTTTTGGTTTCTCTCCTTTGTGAGGTGTCATGGTGTTTTTAGGATTAAAAAGAAAAAATTCCAGAAATATTGGCATGTTTTGGGAAGATGCTTCGACCTTTTTCTCCTTTCTCTTCCTTTTCTGACTTTCTCTGTGTTATTTTAACTCGTCTAGCATGATTGTGTTGTGCACTGTGGCTGTAATAAATCAAATCATATAGATGCTTCTCAAAGTTGTTGAAGAGAGAAAAGTCGCTCACACATGTTGTTGGGAACAGTAATACACAAATGACTTTGTCTCCTGTCAAGAAAGAAAATGGGGGTACATTACAAGGCAACTTGTACTTCACCTGAGTATATCTCAGTGCCTTTTCTCCACCACATGTGTTCACAGACACACATACTTGTTACTAGACACTCATCAGTGAGCAATTTTGGCATTCAGTTATTTGTAGTAGCAACTATTTCAGTATTTCAGTTTTCTTTTACTAACTCAAGTTTATCTCCCCCATTTTGTTGACACGGTTACTTAACGGTGGTCAGATGAAAGCAGATATGATATTTTATGAAGTCTATGGGGCAAAGTAACTTTCAATTCCCTCTAATTCACAGCATTCATTAAAAAAATTGTTATGCAAACAAGTTGTTACAGGAGTTAGAAAAATCTACCACATGATAATAAACAAAATTGACTATGTTGAATGTATATGCTGTATAAAGCTATAGAAAGATTTGTGATGAGATGATCTGTACAAAAGCTAATCTTTCCAGCATATTGGACCTGTTCAGGTAGGTTTACAGATAATAGTGGCAGATTTATGTGCTGACATTGCCACTGGTTGTGTGTACCTGAATAAAAAACTACTGATTTTGCAGCTCTGGATACAAATTCTTCCCTTAAAGTCACTGGATCTAAACTTTGGTAGAATGGTCTTTATTTTAAATGTGACAGTGAAAATGTATTTCAAGCCATTTAAAGTTGTTTATTTCACTTTTCACTCTGAATATCTTTGTCTTTGGGGCTTAACTCTAAACCTAAGTAATGTTAATGGCTTTTAAGGGCATCTTTAATGCCCCCTTTCATTATATTTGTCTAATGTTTCAGAATAATTCTAGAAACTGCGATTTGCCATTCAAATCTAATTATTCCACACTTCTCTCCCAGAATGTGCCCTGGTGTGTTTCTGATCCAGCTCAACAGGGAAGTTCATTTGTCGACACATACATGCATCCTCGTTTCTCTAATTTGCTAATCTGATTTAAACTGCCTTTTAATTTAAAATACCTCGTAGGGAAATGGGTGCTTAATTATGTGTGGCTTGACGTTGTGTACTTGCTGCAGGTCCACTGACGGCCTGAAGGGGCGCTGTTGCAGGAAGCTGGTTGATCAGATAGTGACAATGACGGGTAAACAGCTAGGATGATATCACTGTAACGTGTAAGCGGGCAGCTATCAGCACATATATATTGATCCCGATATCAGCAGATGTGTTTCTGTATAACGATTCACATATAAGTGAGGCTATGCTGAGGCAGGTGTCACAGGCAGATTGCTCCAAAACTGTCATTGCTCATCAAATAGCTAAGGACACTATTTTTTCCTTCAGCTGAAATCTGAGACGTAGTTTGTAGGTAAAGAAAAAAAAACCTGAGAGAATTATCTGAATTGAGGCTGTCTGTGCGAAACAGAAATGAAAGATTCATTATTTCCCATCAGTGTGTCTGTTCTACACACAGTTTACACACGTGTCAATCTATCCACATTGATTGCCCCTTTTTTAACCAACAACTGATCAGAGATGAGTTTGTGGACCACCCTCATGAAAAGAAACGTGTATAAATTCAGGAGAATGAAGTCACCAGGTCATGAAAAACAAGACCTAAATACATGCTTTCATCATGACTTATTTTGTGCTGCCATCTGTCGATGGAAACAGGGAATGTTACTCCACTGCTTCACTGACAGCACGGTAATGAAATGGGATGCGAGACAGTGAAAGAAACGCATCGGGAAGGCATGTAAGTGGCATGTGGTGACTGATGTCATAAATAATAGAAATTTTGCTGCTTCGTCTCTGATCTTTTGCAGAACTTAAAGCTGCTCTGCTCCAGTTTCTGCACTCAATTAATCGAGCTTGTACCAGAGAAGTCCTAAATCAAGAACAGAAAATATTAAAGAAAACGTTGCTTATACAAAGAGTTCATGTGCATATAGACATAATCTGTTTTTATAAGATAGAGTTTTATTCGTCCCACAAGGGAAAATTTCAAATGGCATGTTTACTTGCAGAATATGTGAAAATAAAGTAATATAAGTTGAGCATTATTAGATCATCAATACATTTAGTTTCAAAATAGCCACAGAGTTGATTACATTGAGATCATATTAAAGGTTACTCTGTAAGTCAGTCGAGGATCATGTCGCCATGTCTCATCTTAATTACATGTTTAGTCTGCGTAACAGCCTCGCTGTTTGTTTGATGCTGTCAGAAAGCTTTTTTCTCACTCTGCATTGTTGTAAATGAGTCTTTGACATGACCCAAAGGGTGAGAGGCGCAGGCACTATTAGTCATGTTGTGGGGACATTATGGGGACATGTTTTCCTTGTATTTTTTTTAAGACATGCTTCAAGGTCATGCTTTTTTTTCTATGAGAATAGCTGAAAACAACAAGTCCTCTAATTAAAATGACCGTATAGGTAGTTCATACCCTTAGATTCAAACTCATCTTGTAAAATCCCGCCTGTACAAACGGCAGAAGGAAATTTGGATTTGTGTGACCATTTCCACATCCAAGTCTTTCATTCGAGAAGCCACAAAGTCCTTGTTAGGAAGAAGGAGAGGGGCTAAAAGGCACAGCCATGTGCACCACACCTTTACACAATTACACCTTTGTGTGATGTGAAATTAAGATCAACATCTGTATGTAGCATCTGAGTTACATACAGTCAGTAACACAACACTTTTGTCACTTCCTGGTCAGATACAGGCAATAACATTGCTTGGCTAGTGTTAGAAAACATGCATTATTTTTACTAGGCACTTGTCACCTTCACTGACGCGATTTTTCTAGTTGCTGTGGTTACTCATGAAGACGACACATTACAGTGAAGCATGTCACCACTCTGGTTGGCTTCAGAAAATAACATCCCTCGATTAAGGTCATGGTCAGTCTAAGTCATGGTTAGGTCTAAGATACACTCCTTTTACAATGGGAGCACAACTCTCTTGGCCATAATATTCACACTTTAAATGCGGTAGCTCTGACAACCACTAGAGGTTGCATAGTCTTCTGACAAAATAATACATCAGATGTTCCAGCATGAACCATGTAATCCATTAGGACATTTTGCAGGCGAGGACAGTCTCTCTGAATAATGCCAGCTCTACTTTTAGAACACCAAGATTTTGGATTCCACAAGTTAAAAGCCCAGTTTGTGGGACATAGTGACATCTGGGGGCATAGCTAGAGATAACAACTATCTCAGTATCTCTGCTTCACCCTCCCCTCCCTAGCATTGAAGAGAAAGAGAATAGTGGACTAAAAATGTGAAAGGCCTGTTTGGTTTTTAGAATGCTGAGCTAATGTAGTAGCATGGAGGTTTAAACACCGCAAACTGGGACGATCATGGTCTGAGAAAATAAAAAGGCTACTTACAAAGTTTAAAAAAATGTTTTTATTGCATTATTATGTGTTGAAGGAGTCATATAAGATGAGGAACAACTCTGGAGCAAAGTATATAATCGTATGTACAGTATTTCTTAAAAAGGTTATATTTGACCCCTTTTTGCTTCTGTGGGGAATATGAAACATCTATTGTGAGCTCTGCCTTTTTTGGTCTTAAACGTTCAAATGAGACATCAATCCATTTTATTTTAGTACCACAAGCTGATTATACCGAGGACGACTCAATGTAAATATTAATTACTCAACATTAAGTCTTTACCTCGGAATAAAACAGATGTGATGTAAAGTTATAAGATTAAATTTAGTCATTAGGGGGTGAGAAGCAAATGATTTAACCCTCTGAGGTTGTTCTGATCATATGTTTAATGTGAAAAGTGATATGAATAGTCATATTTCCAAAAATTAATATAATATGATGGCCAAAAACTAAGTTGTCTGAAATCTTTGTCACTTTGTCCATTTTTCAATGATGTGTCGCACAAACTCATAAAATGATGTCATTGCTGACCTGTTAACCAGCCCAATGTGGTACTTCATCTCAACCTCAAGAAAATGTTGTTTCCTTGTTAGTCATTGTTTTCTCACTCTATTTTTGACCTTCGGTTGTTGGCTATTCTGGACTGATTTATTTTACTGTCAATCTCCTGTCACTTCTGATTTGGCTTGGAAGGTCTCATCTCTGCAGACTTTGCCCTTGCTCATTCCTCCGAATGTTAAGATTTACACCACACTCATCTCAAAGAGGCCGCCTACTTTTGTGCCCATTTTACAGTATCTCTTGAATATCATTTCCGTCTAGAATGCATATTTCCCATGATGTATCAAGCACATTCATGCAAACAGCACTCTAAAGGAAACACTCTAAGAACTCTAAGAAAAAAAGGTAAATCAGACCAAGATTATTCAGTTTGAAAGAAAGCAAAAATAACAATGATGACAGACATCTTTAGAGAACCTTTATGAAACTTTCAACTATTTTACCACAAAAACATGTTTGCATGCAAAGACGTGAAATGAAAATGTATGAAATCAACTGGAGAAGTTTAATCTGCCACTTACTTATGCAGTAATTGGCAAAAGTCTTGAGCCCGTTGCTCATTTCCTTATATATCACCAGGAAAGCAGGAAATAAGTGCTGTGGTATACTGAAACGTGCAAACACACATTATGAAATTAGTAAAAGTCTAACAAGCTTAAAAGTCAGTATTAGGTATGACCACCGTTATGCTTCATCCCAGCCTGAACCCTCTTAGACAAGCTTTCTTATAATCCCTTCAAGTAGTCTTTAGGAATAGTTCTCCAGGCTTCTTGAAGGACATCGCAAAGCTCGTCTATGGATGTTGGCTGCCTTTTCTTCCGTTCTCTGTCAAGATGATCCCACCCTGCTTCAGTAATGTTGGGGTCCAGGCTCTGGGGAGGATTCATCCCTCCATAAGACCTGTCACCACTGATTTTCAGTCCAATTCTTGTGTCATTTGGCATACCTCTGCCTCCCACTCCTAAGGGTGGCTCTTGACAGCCACCCTTCATGACCATTTCTGATGAGGCTTCAGTGAAAAGTGCATGGATCAACTGATGGTCCAGATGCATCTTTCAGCTCCTGTGTCAGGACTTCCTTAGATTTTTGACTTATTTCTTAAGCACATCACTTTCAGAGACTGTTCATCTGCTCTAGATATCTTTTAAAGGACACTGCACGCCATGCTGAGATATGCCAACATTTCTTTAGGTATCACTTGTTAGTGCAATAATGCTTTTTATGTCTGTCAAACTGTATCTTTGGTATCTCTAAATAAGTTTTTCACATAGTCTGAGCCAGAAATTGCTACTCCAAGAGCAGTTACACACACCGATGCAATGATTTAGAAGAAATATTTGAAATTCCCCTCTTGGAAACCTTTATCTGTAACGTGTCAACAAAATAAAAGATTTACTGATTTTTGTTTTAAATGTTTGGAAATCTGTCCATTTAAGATAAGCTGATGCCTCATTGCCATGTCTAAATGTGAACTTTCTGAACACTTGTACGCAAAGTTAATCTCTCAGTGTAAGTAAACATTTGTTGAGGTTTAATGGTATAATCTACTGCTGGAAAGATCCACCTTGTTCATCTTCTGTCTTGCCTTGTGGCCAATACACATTGCTGAATAACATGAGCATTTTGTTTGTTTCCATGACAGGTCTCCAGTAGATCAAACAGGTCACACTTGATTCTGGCAGAGATCTGAAGTCACACGTCCTCTGGTACTTGTGAATGTGGGACGACGAGGTCAGCATAATGAGGAGGTCGGTGAGTCTGGCCGTCACGTGCACCCACAGCCAGTGCAATCCTCTTACAACCCCCTACTTCCTCCAGCACTCAGGCCAGACTATGAGATCAACGCGCTGTGTTCGGGTCTTATCCCGAAGATAGAGTAGATCCTCAGCACGGAGTCACGCCAGCAGGTATCAAACAACCTATTAACTTCTGCACACATCTCACAGGCCTGCTTGGCTGTTACTGTATGATGCATTCACTGACATGTCCTCCAATACAGTAGGAGATACATTTTTATTGCTTGTGTATCTACAATCACATCACAATGACATATGATAGTTAATACGCGGCTAAACCAAGATTATTTGACCAATTTTTAACCGATTTCATTTAATAAAACATGTTATAACAGTTAAGCAACTGGCCTTACAGTTGGTCAGTCAATAAGAAATCATTTTGCAAATTTTTCGAACACAAATGGCAAAAATTCTTCATGATTGCAACTTTTCTTCGTCACAATTATGTGATAAGAAGCAATTAAGTGTTTATTTGAAACAAATAGATATGGGGTACTCCACTTGATGAGTATCTACAAGTAAAACGTTCTATTTCCAGACATTTTAAGGACAAACCAATAAGAAAATAACAAAAGATTTGCAAAGCTTTTCAGTGGTTTGGCCATGGTTGTGTCCTTTGACAATTTCAGAAGAAAAAAACAACAACTTTTGTCCAAGCTGTAAGAAAGTACTGTTCCTCATTTCACATTTCAGTACTGTAATCGCAGAAATCGCACAAATAAAGTTTGTCTAAATTGTGGGTGTACTTTGGACCACTTCTGTTTTCCGACTCATATTTGGTGCCAGGGTGAAATATGGGAGTCCCTAGCTTTGACGTCACTAACACAACCTTTCCCTGGCCAAGCTGTTATTGCAGATTTTATAATGTGCTTTTTTTCCCTCCCTTTTTTTGGCGTCCTGTGGAAGAGCGGATGGGAAATTCTGATGTCATCAACCTTGGCGCAGCGGGGCAGAGGAGCATGCAGACCCTCAGGGTGCCACGATTGGTGCCCATGTGTTTGTGCCCCGTAGATGGTGAAATAGATGGTGTGGTGCTGCCCGCCTGTGCTGCACCTGCGTCCCAGCATGCTGATTGATCAGTTTGGTCATGTGGAATGTCACCATCTGCTCCCCAGTCCCACTCACCCCTTCTTGTGTGAATGCCAATCACTGGCAGGAAGATGGTTATTTAAGCCATGTCAAATCAGGCGCATGACGACGAGCAATATGCCAACAACCCTCGAAGTGTGTGTTGCAGGCATAGTATGCACAACAGCAAGTCTTACAATAAAAGGACAACCACTCAAACTGCAGAGAAGTACATGTTTTCTTTTTGCTTGCAACACAGAAATGAATTAGCTCTTCTGTTAGCTGAGGATTTTGACAGTGCAAGAGTGTATTTTCATTTGTTTGCATTTCAAGCCATCATTCTATTCTAAGCAACCTCCTCATTCATTTGTCGTCCATCTCCTTCAGTTGCTCATTTTTTCCCTCTTTAATGGCCAACAACATATCAGGGGGCTATCAAGAGTGACATTCTTTGTTGTAAAGTGTCAGAACCAATGACATTTAAAGCACGGGAAAATAAAGATATGCTAATTTTATCTCATTAACATTTGCATTACCTGTTTGAATAATCACACTTCTGACAAAACTGCAATTAACTAAGATTGATGCAAAGTTCAGGGTTAAGGGACTGTATATATTGACTCTTGGATCAGATTTGTCTGTGTTATGAACGCTGAACGTGTCAGACAGGATGACTGATCTCTGTCAGAGGAGAAGGTCATTCAGTAGCCACCAGTGTAACAGGATTTATTTTTTAAGAAAACACTCTCTTTAATACTGTTTACTTCAGCGTTTAAGGACATTTCTGACAAGTCCTGCATCTTACTCAGATCTATTAAAAGAAAAGAAAACTATTCTTAGAGTAAAGATGTAAAGGTCAACAAATTACTGCTCTGTTGAAGATAAACTGACTGACCTCCTAACCCAGTTAACACTACCATAGGTAGTCTGGATTAGACTTTGACTTTAAGGAAGCTGAGCGGACTGCGGCTCACCTTTCAGACAGATTGAAAGAAGAGTCACATGTTTGTTACAGTTTCTAAATGTATCATCCTGCCGCTGGGAAAACAGCGTTCTGCTTATTCAATTTGTGTACACAAAAACGACTGATCAGAACTTATCAGTGTGTTGGTGGGCATTTTGACAAAAAATTGGCGGCCCTCAAAGATGTGTAAACGTACCCAATCAGCTTTTAAGTAGCATATGGTCACTTCTGGCCACAGAGATCCCAATGATGACAGCTAGATGCTGAATTCAAAGACACAAAACAGTCAATGGATGGTGTCACGGTGAGAACATCCACTGTTGTATTTATGCCTCTGCCTCATCACTTAGTGACACTTTGTGTTTTTTTCTAAAAATTGTATTCTACATCTGTCTGCACATAAGGATAAATGCCCTCTGGAACATTTGTAAAATCACTGCTTCAAAGTGATGTTTGAGCTCAAAACATCAGTGTGATGTCTTCATTTGATAAATATTCAAGGAAGTGTTTATCCTGGTGTTTGGACTTTGTTCTTTTTTTTTATGATATGTACACATTTTTGTCTAATACCTGGAGTATATAATGGATGTGTGTGCTTTATGCATTATACTCTATCTTTTTCATTCAGACTGGAACATACTCAACCAAGCAGTGTTTTATTTTTTTTTGCTGGTCGATAAGACACTTTCTTATGTAGAATAAAGCACACATTTTCCAAAAAAGTAATAAGTAAATGTCATATCTGAGATATTTCTTATTTTTAAATTTTTTTTTTAAACTATGGTTTATAAAACCACAAAATGTAAATGTTTTTCTCTGGCTTTTGGGCTGGTTCTATATTTCCAAACTGTTTTAAATATCCATTAAAATTCATACTGTAGTCAACCACGCATTTCACAGGATTAGGTTTCAAATAGGAATAAGCATTATTTGAATATTCCAGAGCCCCACATTACTCCAGATCCACTGTGGCTTTAGAGTAAACACATTTGCCCGTCAGCAAAAAGTTTTAAGTAGGGAATACTTTGGCTTGATTTTTGTTACAGCTTCTGTAGAACATCCTGACATGGCAGGTGAGGGTACGCACTGCGGCTGAATTCTGCAGAATTTTTTACTCTCTGACTGTTATCCAAGCAACATGTATGATGCATGAGGCAAATCAACTTGCACTTTTTGCACAGCCTCTGTTTCATTGTTGTACTTCTTTATTTACACTCAGCCAGTATATTATCAGTGTTGGGGCAGCAGACAGTAGATTTGACCTCAAACAGGAAGACTGACAAAAGTTGGGTGTTAGATGATCACCGAGACAGACAACATGACTTCTGAACCCAGCCACTAGAGTAGCTTGCCATGCTACACGTGCCTACAAATTAAGACTTGGTTCTATTTGTAAATGTAGGTCAGACAAGGGTGTGGTATCCTCTGTTTACTGGAAACCTCTACCTGTCTAACAGAAGATTATCTTGGTGCACTCATCGTTGCTCAATGGTACTGAGGTTGGATTTCTGGCTCTACTTGCATTCGATTTTTCACTAAGACATGATGATGCACCTATAGGACAACACTTGAAAGACAACAAAATGTGTGTAGTCAAACAGCCAGTCTTTCTTTGCTCTGGTGTGTTCAGGGAGTTGTTTGCTCATGCTTTGGTGGGGAATTCCCTGATTATTAGACATTATATTTGTTCTTGTGATGCCAGCTGGCACATTAAAGCAACAGTCAGAATTCAACAGTAAAAACCACAGCCAGATAGTTTATGATACAGAAGACTTTTCTCCATAAAAACTCAAATTGTTGCACATAATATTGATGTTCAGGCTTGTGCTACAGCAACAGTGTCATTCATTGGCCACCCCTCTCTAGCTACCTGAAATGGTCCAGTCCTGATTTGCATAAGTTGTCTGTGGGTAGCTGCATGACCAGCAGGGGTAGGTTAGGAGAAAGGAGTGCATGTGGACTATACACACATGAGTAGAGATACGGACAGAGGAGCTGCTTGTGGACTGTATTGTGAACCTGGAGTCTTGCACTGAACCAGACAGAGTCATGTACTGTGCTCATCCTGTGTCCGGCACAGGCAACAACTCATTGATGTACTGCTACAACATGAAACCAGTGAGTACATTTGTTTTCCTCTGTTTTTATTCTCCACACGTTAGAATATATGACACTGTCAATGGCTTTGGTAATGATGCTGTTGCATTCTGACATTGTCTTGTTAGATGTTGTGCTGGTTTGTTTCATGTGTTTGGGGGTGAACAATATGTGCTTTAGTAGATGCGCAAATTTACATTAGTAAGACACACATTTACTTTTGCAACTTGGGTAAAAGTTGGAGGCTTTTACTTGTATAATTTTGTCACTTTGTCACTGGCTGCTTTTGTGAGGCACTTTGTGAGAATTTCCTATCCTGAACTAGACATTTGACACAGAATGCAGCAATGTTTTGTGTGTGTGCGTCAGTGTTTTGAGTGTAGGAGTGAGAAAAAGAGGACGGAGGAGCTTTGTGTTTCAAATAAGTCAGTGCCTGATAACCTGCATGCACAATTTAAAGCTTATTCTTGCACATCAGAAGTTGCAGTTTAGAAGAATTATTGCAGGTTACAGTCTGTGACATCATAAGTTCGCATTTTATTTTCTCATTAGCAGCACATATGAATGAAATGCGAAACTACATTTAAATATGAATTAAAAATATGAATATGAAATATCTTTCAGAAAAAAATCACAAACTCTCCCATACAAATACACAGAGAATCCATTCAGATAATACTGTATATCTGCCTGATTTCTAGTTTTAGGGATAAAAAATAAAACAACAACAACTCATCTACTAATTCTAAAATTTACCATGATGAGACTTCCTGTTTGCACAGTACCATGTAAGCCTGGCAGCTGAAAACATCTTGACATGAAGCAGATTGCTTCTATTTCTATTTGATTTAACCCTGCTATGTTGGAGCAGTCCCTCCACCACTGCAACCATTATCAAAGGCAGCTTTGATCTCTGAGAGACTAACCATATCCAGACATCGTGGATCACAGAGGCAGAAAATTGGTTGCATGTGGCTGGAGTTGGCCATGGTGAAGCAAAGCATGGGTCTTGAATAGCAAGTTGATATTGCACTTATCTAGCATCTTGATACTGTGTGCATTTACAAAGGGGAAGGTGATGCAGCTGTTGGTTCTCTTTGTAAAACTTCAAAAGATAAAAAAAGCTTTCTGTTGACAGATAAAGTCATAAAGGATACTTGTGCAAAATTATAATCTCAAGAAAACATTGATTTTATTATATTCCAATTTCTTCTTATGTGCAGCTTGAACTGCAGAAAATAGAGGTCCATTATTATTTGTGATTTCATGATTGATGGTTCCTAAATCAATGCTATGCTAAAAGAGGATGCCATGGTGACGGCCCCTCTCCAGAGGGGGCCAGAGAGGGCGTGCTGGGGCGGGGGTGTGACCATTATTAACGGGTCGCCTGCTATGCTGATGGTAAGGAGGACAATTGGCTTTATCCTCTGCCATATGCTGCCCATGGAGGCTCAGACGGGCCCAGTGTCGACAGGGGCTCCTCTGTTTGGCCAAGCCCACAATCACCATGGGACTCATGCCAGCCAGGGTCACGGCTGCGTGTGTGTGTGTGTACTTAAATGTGTGAGCCATGCACAAGCATACTCAAGAGAGTCTTTAATAGCTTGCTTTATAGAACTTGTCGTCCGGGTAACTGACACCCCATTGATGCTGTGCAGGGAGGTTTATTTTCATTTCCTGGGGCACATCAAAGCAATCGAGAGAGCTGCAGGTGCAGCCCAGACCTCTTGGTGTGTTTGAGTGAGCAAGCATGTGTTGGTGTGGTTTGTGTGCATATCAGCAGTTTGCTGCATTGTACCATACAGTTAAAATAATAAAAGCATTTCATGTTTATTTCTTAGATTTGTTTACCTTCAAGAATATTTTGTTCCTCACAGGGAAAGATCATTAAAGCAAGACTCAGTTCTCTGTTTGGTTTCTTTCCAAGAGCAAGTCTGAGAAAGGTTCAAATTCAATTTTATCTTGGGGTGAATTGTGTCTGAGTTGTATGAAGCCAGCCGAACCTGATCATGATTAACACAAGGATTTCTCATGGTGAATGGTTCCTAAATCCGGATGAGGAGGTGCATGGATCTGCAGCTTATGGATTATCGCAATAGCTCTAAGTGTGCATCAGCTCTCTGCTTTGTTTACATAATGCTGTTGCTTCACCTCGCACTCAGAGTATTCACTCATTTGCATCAGTCAGAACGGTTTAAGTGAATCACATATACCAAAAATGGGTTTCCTGTTTTAGATATCTTTCTTATCTATCTTTTTAGGTTTATGGGCAGCCTCCCTGCGCTGATGCCATCAACCAGAACTCCTCTACACACCCATCAAGCAAGGCCCCCAGCAATGTGTTTGCAAGCACATTCTTTGGTGAGCTCAAACCCTCCAAAATGTTTGTTATCTATCCATAGAGCATGTACTCATTTGAACCTGTCATCCAGTTAGTAAGCCGGTCTCTTTGACAAGCACAAACGTAATGGGTCAGAATGACGTTTCATCCAACAACCACATAAATCTGCGAGTCACCTGCTGCGTCTGCTTGAGGTTCTGAGTGTGCAACATTAGTTAAGACCTCAGAGCAGCTATGCTGGTCTTTCCTCAGAGTATGTTCAGGTATTCATACAAACAAAAAAATAAAATTAATGTCTGTTGAAATTGATAACAGATAAAAAAACACACTAAACAAGGAATTTCCTCATGTAAAGTCCTGCATTTTGAGGAAAACATCATTATGAAAAAAATCTATTTAGCCTGTTAGCTTATCTTCTTAGGTTTTTAATGCATGCTTAGAAACAAAGAGTTTTAAACATCATTGTATCAATGTTTAATATATTAATAGTTCATATTAATAGTTAATATATTAACTACCTGTCCTTCAACGGGACTAAATAGAATTAAATAATACATTTTGTTAAAGAAAGATGTGTTGTCAGTTTTTACTCAGTTTGACTGAAGGCAGACTTAATGCCACATTAGTTGGGTTTCCATAATTTTCAATGTGTGTTCTAAAACTGCACATTGAAAAATGTTGATGGAAATGTCACTTTTCAATAAAAAAAAAAACAAACAAATAAAAAAACCTCACAAACTGATCTGCATTAGCGAATCAGTTGTGATCTTATTGTTGTGTCTTCCTCCTCAATGACCATTACTATGTTTATTACAGCCATGAATAATGTAGGTTATATTTCCACCTGCTGATGACACTGCTCAGCCTATTTCATTCCTTAAAAACTGAATAACAATAACAATAACCAGCTATGTTGGTTCACCACATAAAAACATAGAGGTTGCACAATAAAGGCTCAAAGACTTCACATTTTCTCGGTTATAAAACAGTCACATGCCATTGTCTATTTTTCAGAATTGTAACATGTTTTACACAGCACATACCTACATTTTATTTCAGTTTTATCATATAAATTGTCTCAAATGTGATTTTGTAAACTATTATACCTTTCACAATGCTCATAAGGAGGTAGGAGAGGATAGGTGGTGACCACAAAGAGGTACAAAACTAGCAGCTAAGATGCACAGTCACAAAAGAGATGTGAAACTTCCAGAATGAACAACACGATACCAAATAAAAACCAAACACTCTGAATATTGCATCCATGAAACATGTTGTGTATAGTTTGATTCAGTCTGTGGAATTCAGTGATAGGACTCCATTGTTTTCATGGAGGCCCACTCTTTTGCTTCATGTCTTCACGACTGGCTGTTTTAGATGCTGTGCCAGTGCAGGCTATAACATTGTTCTTCATTTCAGAGGGGATGAGCAATTCGCCTGACATCTGGAATGCTGTAAATGGACTGAACCAGCAGGGCTATGAAGGTGCGTTGGGAGCAACCTCGACCCACCAAACACAGCCGGGAAGCTACAGCAGCCTGCAGCCAACACACAGTCACCTGGTGAGCTTTCCTTCACCAGCCTGGATGTTGACATTAAAGAGCTTTTTGTCACCTGTGGTTTTAACTGTGTGTTTGCCTGCCGTTCAGGATTTCTCTCCACATTCAGTGGTGGCTGCTGACATGAACAGGAGTCTTCCACCAATGTCCACTTTTCATCGCAACAATACAGTGTCTCACACTGCATCAGTCAAGACTTCAGAGAACTCAACAGGTGAAGACACTTGGACAAAAAAAAACTTTTTTTTTTTTGTCTCTCTGATTTGAACACTTTTCATCAATAATTTTATGTTGTGTTTTTATTCAGGCTCAGGGACCCATGGAAATGTGTCAGGAGCATCACAGACGGGTGATACCTTGGGAAAAGCTCTGGCATCTGTAAGTATTCATCAGCTCAGTCCCATTAGACCAGCTCCTCTATGCCCTGTTATGTTCACACAGTCAGGTCAGAGCATAAAAAAACAAGTCCTTTAAGCCCCGGAGGTATAATGCAAAACTTCTTCCCTGCCAGTAACAGGGCAATGCATATTAAAAAAGGGCTACTCTCATGCAGCAAGACTTTTTTATTGACTGCAGACTTGTAAAATGACCAGAATTGATGAGTTTAGTTCAGGTTATGAGTGAGCGGGTGAGCTCCGAGGGTTGTGGCAGCAGCTGTAAAATCCTACACAGAATTGACAAGTTGTGCTTTTAAAATGATCCATGCCCCGGTCCCACTCTTGCTCTTTCTCTCTCTCAGATTTATTCCCCTGATCACACCAGCAGCAGCTTCCCCTCCAGCTCCTCCACACCAGTGAGGTCTCCGTCTCCGCTGCAAAACGCGGCCGAGCCTGCAGGTAAACTGGGGAACAGCATGCCGCTTGGTGCTGCATGGCTGCAATATATTATGGAAATATCTTTTATTAATTCCACATTCCTTCATGCTATTTCTTTGCTCTTTTCTTCCTCTCAGGTACAAACATGTGGCCCCGCGGTTCAGTTCAGGCACCAGTGTCACCACACTATGAGTCCTCACTCATATCAATGGTAAAGAGCTTCTTTTATAGAGTAGAAAAGTATAGCACACCAAAAATTGTGGCTCCATATGTATCCAAATTTATGCCTAGGGTAAGAGCATAAGACTGAAAATCTGCCCATTAAGATTACATGGCAACTTGTAATTGCTTAAAACAATCCCAGACTGTTACTCCACTCTAACAACAACAAAAAAAAAAGAAAACTGATTTTGTAACTGAAGCATCATCTGACAAAATCACCTCTCACTTATCTTAAAGACATCCCTGCCATGAATTCAGCTACACTTACATACAGGATGATCTCCCACAGATGAATGTTTGCTCACATGGTCCACAGCATCGCTGTGTCAGGCATACGTCCATCAATAACTCTATTCTGCCTCTGTACATTTATACTGACACAAGGATCCAGTGAAATGACCAAGCTGTAACTGTAGCTTGAATCGACTTTGTAACTGTCTTTTCTTCCAAAGCTCACTACTTAGCTTCATACCAAACTTAAAGGGAAAAACAAACCAATTTTGTTTTGCCAGACCAGATTTAGCTTCATAGTTAACACTCAGAAATCCCAGTGATCCTCTCATAAAGTTGACAAACTCCTTTCAGGCTTCTTTTATTTATGTAGCTTTAGAGTTTAGAATGAGCTAAATTCTGTCTTTACCTAATTGAATGGTTGCTTAAGCTAGTGTTTTTGAAAAATTGTGTCCTGATGTTTTCAGTCTCAGGTGGAGGACCGCCTGGACAGACTAGATGATGTAATCCATGTTCTGAGGAACCACGCTGTGGGCCCCACAGCTGGTCTGCCCACTGACATCCATGGCCTGCTGAACCAAACCCACCACAGTCATCCGGGCTCTGCCAGCACTTTACCGCTCACCTGTCACACTCCAGCCATGGTGAACAAACATTTCTTTGAAGTATTTAAAGCGGGGCAGGGCTGTGTGTATGGAAATTCCATGTTGAGTGCTGCTGGTATTCAATTTCAAGAATTTTCCACCAGCCATGTCTGCATGTTTTCCTCATGTAAAGGTTGTTGTCCTTGAAATAGGAAACTGAGCACAATGGGAGAGTGCTGCAATGTGTCACCCTTGTATGGAAAGCGTACAGTATGTGCAGACTGTAATTCCACTGCGGGGTGATGGGGATGGCAGCATTGTGCACTCCCGCTCCAATGTGTTTCCCTTTCGGCAGACCGGGGGATTTTAGCCCAGCTGGAGTGGAAGTTCCCAGTATGCAGAGGGAAGGGGTTGTCAGTCTAATCCTTTGGGGGAGGGGTTTTAAATTCTCTACTTTTATTTTTTCCAAACAGTTTATCAAATAGAAGTGGATCATTTCTGAAGAGAATTAGGGGTATGTTTAGGGAGTATATAGTACTTTTAAAAGAAGGATTAAGATCGTCTTAGATTAAATTAATTCTGTAGAGCCAGAGATCTACGCAGGGATACTTTGGAAATGACAGGGCAGATGTTTGTGTTCTGACTTATGTGTCACTGGTTGGATATTGTATTGTAAGCCATTAGATTGTTAACTCTCAACATTTAGAGGATCTTCATCAGCTGAATACTCGGTCATAGACATATTAACACACTCATCTCGTTCTTTATGTGCCATAAAGGTTGAAGCTGTCACGATGAACAACAACCACTCAGCCTTCCAGAGCCGCGCACAAAATGGCCACCCGTACCCAGCCAGACAGAGGGCCACGCTTCAGTCTGTGCAAGGAGGAGGAGGAGGAGGTAGAGGTGAGTTATTTCCCTCATTTATAAACCTCTGCATTCATACATTTGACCTAGTCTATCCACACTTTTGAGACTTTTTAAAAAAAAAAAAACCTTTCTTGTGTGGCCTTGCACAGGTGGTTCAGGAGGTCAGGGTAATCTGGAGCTTAAGATGGAAAGTGGGGAAATGGAAGAGATGATGCACAACAATCACGGTCATAGCCCGGACAGCCCGAGATCAGATGAGGAGAGTGAGCACAACCCAAACAGGGAACACAGCGAAAGAAACAGGTAAGCATTCAGTCGTTCAAGAGAAACTGCAGTTATAAATGTGGGAGCAGGGAGCATCATAAATGATGATTAATGATCTGCAATGTTTAAAGCTAGATCCATAAAGCAATGTGTCATCATCAATATGACAGAATAAACATAAATTTCAGGGTTTTTCTTCAAAGTCTCATTACTTAAAACAAGAAGTTCCATCTGGATTTTGACCTTTTTAGAATACTGTGAAACCTCCTCCCGTGTTGGATGAGCCTTATTTTTCTTCTTTATGTTGCTTGTAGTTGCAGTTAATTACGTGAAGGAAAAAGATTAACAACAACCGCTGCCTTGGTATACTTTGTAAACTTTATGTAAACGCTCCTCTCAAGTGAAACAGCTATTATTCACATCAGTATTCGGAGCTGTACTGCGACTATATAAACTGTGACTTACCGAAGATATTACTTCAAATATCTTTAGAAGTAATCATCAACCTATGATATAGTGACCAAAAAAAAAATTAAAAAGAAAATGTGACTCTGAGAGCAGGCTTCAACTAAAAATTATTTCAAAACACAAATCTTGTACCTAGTTAATTGTTAATTTATCAATTTGTATGAGCTGTTGCTGATTTGATCATTCTCACAGAACACGAGAGTATATCAGATTACCTCAGATTATCTCAGAGAATTTAATAACATAATGTAGACTCGTTGACCAGCAGAGGGCAGAGAAATCCACAGTATAACCAAACACGGCTTGCTTTCTCTCTCTATTTGCATCCAGTGTAGCTTGAATGTGAGTTTTTCTTTTTTCTGCGTCAATCTGTAACCTTACTCGTGTGCTACTGAACAGCACTCATGAGGATGAGGATCTGAGCCCAGAGCAGAAGGCTGAGCGTGAGCGAGAGAGGAGGATGGCCAATAATGCTCGTGAGCGCCTGCGTGTGCGGGACATCAACGAGGCCTTCAAGGAGCTGGGTCACATGTGTCAGCTGCACCTGAAGAGCGAGAAGCCGCAGACCAAACTACTGGTGCTGCACCAGGCCGTGGCTGTGATCCTCAGCCTGGAGCATCAAGTCAGAGGTCAGTGCATCCGGGGGCCAGCTGCGTCATCCTCAGAGGGAGATATGGGGACTTCCCTTGTCTGACATGTCAGACAGTGACATAAAACATATATTATGATACTATATCTAGCTATGACAAATCATAGTTTCTTGCTTGCGTTTTTGCTGAAGTTAGACCTGCATTGAACTCATAGACATACATTTTTGTCCACATGGTGGCAGCACAGTAAGGTGTAAACAGAAGAAAATATCATATAGAAATGACATGCTGAAGCTGCCTGTTTATGAAATAAGCAGATCGTGAGCAGCTGTAACATTTATTTATGGTAGTACTTTCATCCATTTGTCTTTTAAAGCTTTTTTAGCTGCTTGCTAGGGCCACTGAATTAAACTCAACATTTCTAAAATGCTTCGCTGACTGGAGAGGAACATCCAAGTCTCCTCTTTACTGCTAACATTATTTGCATGCGAAAAAAATGCCCCTACGAACAGAGTTGATATGCTTCGGACTTTGGTGATACCTGAGTCTGACAGCACTGTGTTTAATTAGCCATAAATTAAAAATATCTGAGTGAACATACATTAAGCTCTACAGTTTGTTATCGTTAATAATAATGCTAACACTTGCCATTGCATCCCGCAGAGAGGAATCTGAACCCAAAGGCAGCGTGTCTGCGGAGGAGAGAAGAAGAGAAGGCGTCTTCTGTCATGACAGATCCACAGTCCGTGCATCTTGCTTTTCACCCAAGTCTGACAGACCCGGCAAACCCCATGGGCCACCTCTGAGCACCTGAAACTGACAGCTTAAAGTCTATAATCAAGTATGTACCTCATATAATTTCATATCAGTGTTCAGTTTGAATGATTATCCAATCTAAGACATGCAAGATGTTTTATTGTCAGCCTATAGGAAAACTTGATAAATGGGACTGTTACAAACTGTTAATGCTATCGAACCATAATGTCTCCTCTCGCTTTTTAAAATACAGTGAAAGTAGATCATATTTCGACATGACATTTTATTTTCATATTGTATGACCACTAATTCCTGTACACTTTTTCTTTGATGTCCAGATGTTGAGTGAAGAACATCCCATGACCATCCAGCTGTGCCAGATGTCCAGCGTGGATTCAGAGCGGAGCAGAGAGCTCAGCCTCCCTGATTAGAAAGTGTGATGCAGTTGAACAATCATCTCCTCACTTCCCAAAATGGACTTTCAACTTTGTGCCTGATCTTTACTTGTAACAGACAAATGCATTGTAAGCTGCAGATGTTTTGTACATATTTTGTATATTTATTGGCGATCCTCCTGTTGCAATATACCAGAGTGGGGGAACCCTGGTAGTGGCATGGGTTCATCCGCAGCTTGAAATTTGGCAGAGCCAGACAGGTTTATGACTGACATTCTCAGAGTATCACTATTTACCACATACGCTTTCCACTGAGCTCAGACGACTGACATTCTCACATTTGTGTTTTCAGACAACATGTTTAGTTTGTCCTGTGGTATGTGTGTGTGTGTGTATACGCGCGCAAGGGTGTGGGCTGTTGAGTGCGAGTGTTACAGGGGTTTGAGCATTCTGTGAATGAACAGATCCCCAAGAATGTTCTCTGACATGTGGGAATCGTCTGATGTTTGTACATTTGTTATATATATTTGTGTCGCTGCACTGTTAACGGGATAACACTTACTGAAACCCTGGTGGACAGAATCTCTCCTCTCAGTGTAACTGTTGCTCTCCAGATGTAGTCAAACAAGCTCCTTGCATGTTTGAGTTTCTGATAGAACGTTCATTTTTTAAAAAGTTTTAAGTTATGTTTTATACAAATATCGCTAACTTAATAATGTCTCTATTTGCTTTTCTTAATGATTTTACACACGAAGGCTGTTTTTGTGCATTTTACTAGATGTAGCCACATTTTATGCTCTGAGCGTAACAGAATATCAATGTTTGCTTAATATAATGAAGATAATCTGAAAATATAATGTGTACAGTATGTGTACAGTTTGAGGTAGCTTGCAGGCATGTGTCAACATAACAATGTAGCAATAAATGTCTTTTTTCCAATCATTTGAGTCTCTGTTTTCTGCAGTGTAGAAGTTTAAAACGCAGGAAGGGAAACCTCAAATCCTCACCAGGTGTTAGAGCTAGAGAAGTTCAACCTCTGAGGAAAAACACATATTAGATTATGTCATTATTGTCAGCCAAGATGCTGAAGCAATGTGTTTTAAAAACACACATCTGGACTTTGAAACAACTTGATTTCTTCTTTTATAAGTCATTCTGTTGTAGATTTGCTGATGTGTTTGGGATCATTGTCCTGTTGATGACCCAATTTCATCCAAGCTTTAGCTGTCGGACAGATGGCCTCACATTTGACTCTAAAATATTTTGGTATGTAGTGGAAACTTGTGAGTCAATTCAATGACAACAAGGTGTCCAGGTCCTGTGGTTGAAAAACAAGCCCGAAGCATCACCTCTCCACCACCGTGCTTGACAGTTGATATGAGGTGTTTGTCCTGATATGCTGTGGCTTTTGAGCCGTTAATCAATTAATTTGATTATTTGGCTGGTGCGTACCCTCTTAATTCTCATGTTTGCAGTAAAGGTGACCAAAGTTTTTCACACGCTGCTCCTGTATTTTGGCTGATTTGGACCAGATGTATATCTAAAAAAAAAAACATTTTTTTCAATGTTCTGTTCAAATCAAAAGTGGTTGTTTTCCACATGGCTGCATCTTATTTTAGCCTTAAAGGTTAAAGAATCATCTTATGTGTGTGAGCGTTCAAAGAAACCTGAAAGGTGACAAGTAGATGTAACTATAACAGAAAAAAAAAAAAAAAAAAAAAATAAAATGATCCAATTTACACACCAATTTCTTTCCACAACAGATACAATGGTTTTTCTCTTCATATTTTTTACTTACGGAAATATAGTATACAGGGATAAGAATGTAACGCAGAACAGAATTATGCTTCCTCTAAAGTTAAGTGCAATGGTGGCATATGCAGAACTGCTGATAAACTGCTTTTTGTTTTCAAAAATAAGGAGTGGCATTAAACGTAGCCTACGCGTTCTTAAATCTTCCTTAATCCTCTGAAAACCTGGAATGAGTCCAATTCCAATGCTGCTCGGGACTTAATTTGATCATTATAATAGAATCATTTAAACAGTTATTTCTGATGTTCTTATCATAGGCTCCTACAGCGTTGACACATGACATCACATTGAGCACTAAGCAGCAGCAGCAGTCATATGACGAAAGAGACGGGGGTGAACGCCTCTCAGAGCCGGGGATGAACGCCTCTCAGAGCCGGGGGTAAACGCCTCTCAGAGCTGGGCAGAGTAGTGTCCGGACGGAGGCAGTCCAGTCTGATCGGACAGGGGAGGAAGACTCACCGCTCACACTGGACACACTCAGCGGGTAAGTTTCTGATCGATTGGGACCAAGATCCGCTCGAAGCTGCTGACTCTGTTGCGATTTACCATCTGCTGTGATCAACAATGCGTTTAAATATTTAGTTTGAACCTCTTTAACCTACATCGTTTCCACTTCCTGCAGGCATTCAACACTAAAACATAGTTTTCGTGTGTGTGTGCGTGTGTGTGTGTTGGGCCAAACACGATTTATGAGTTTTATATAAAAACATTTTAAAAAACTATTTTCTGTCCATTTTTTGTAGTGGAGTGAAATGGATGTAAAATTGGATAAAAGCAGTTGGACAGTTTGTATAGTTTACATACAGCTTGCCTGCACAGTGAAATAAAGGAACAAATAAGCTCTTCACAGTATACTTGCCTAACGCTGAGAACTTGATTGTTACAGTCACTTTAATATAGGTAGAGCAGACTTTAGACAGGTTTTCTTAGCTTTAAATTATGTTTGAGTTGATAAATAATTTAGGTGTCAACAGAACATCCGTCAGATTGATTGTAAAGCTGTAATTCATCAGGACATCCTCCTCCAGTGAAAGTTATCCAACTTTTAACCACCAAAATAATTTATTAGCTGCTTTCTCACGTTAGTGGAAGAGTCCACAAAAAGGGACTTTGGGATGGATTTATGTGTTTGTTACAAGATTAAAGCATGCGTCCCATTGAAGGAAGATTTTCAATAACCTGGTAACTCAAAATAATTACTGCCCTACAGCTTAACTGTGAAGATGCTATAACACACACAAAAAGTTCCACAGAATTCAGGTTTAAAACAACCTGGTATTGCATCAAAATGTGTTTTTTTTTAGTTACATTTGGTCCATAAAGCAATTAATCTCTAAATTTTGGAAAGGGGCCTCATGTTTTGGAGGCACATCATTGGAGCAGAGATTGTACGTCTCTGACAAGGTTTAGCGATTCTTGTTGAAAGTGTCTATTTCATCCCAAACTACAGCCTTTTCATACCGACATGATGAATGTTGTTGCCAAAGTCTGATAAAACAACTAATAGAAAAGTGAACGGAGAAGGAAAAAAATTTAAACAAGTGTGGAAATCACAGGAAGATGCATTTTAAGATTAAATGAAAAAAAAAGATCTTAACATGCTTGAAAAAGAAAAACTGAACTGCCTCTGAGTCTAAAAAGCATTAGGATTCGGGGTGGGACACAAATTTTGCCTCCTGGGTGAACTTTATGTGACCTAGGACACAACCGCCCCACCAACCTCCTGACGCAGTCTTTAGCCAAGTTAATGCAACAAGATTTTTCTTACATGCTTTTCAAAAGTTCGATGTTGCTGAAAGGAGCCCCAATCTTGAGGTAGATGGGAGGAGTCAGTGAGGAGCGACAGCCAATGAACACAAGGGACAGGATGAGGGGAATATTTGAAGGGGAATACATTTTTTAAAAATGCACTGCAAGTTGTCCACAGATCGTGATTGCATGCAGTTTTCCTTTTACCTCCAATAGAAAATGACAAGGAGAAAAACAACATAATCGCTTTGAGACTATGTTGGACTCTGATAAATTTAAGTTCATGTGATTAAGGGTGAGTATTGATAAAGCAAACAGTGAGTCCTGATTAGTCCTTTTTGAAGAGCCATAATGGAGAATAATCAAAGAAGAGTTTTGCTGATCATAGAAATGTGCTACACTCTGTAATATTATGCATTCAAAGTGTCCCTGCCCAGGATGGACGGTTTTAAGATGGTACCACATTGGTTACTACACAACACCTCTTGTGTTCGGGTGTTTCAGCCTCACAGTAGCGTATTTGTTGACAAGCGTTTCCCTCGAGTGTCATAGCATGAAGTGGGTGACGACACCTCGGTGACCCCGGCCAGTTGTAGTCGTCATGCTGTTGGTTCGGCTTTGTCTGTACAATAGTGCCCTGTCATTAGCACACAGAAGGAGCTGTTTTCATTGCACAGCAATATCAGCCTCTCACAGGTGGCTTCGTGTCTGTCTTTATGCTGGCTGAGTTCAACTGGGTGAGGAGCTCCCAGGATGTCTGTCGCTGTACACACTGGAGCTCTCACACTGCTTCAGTGTTTTGTAAACAGCTTATTTAGCCTGACCAGCCTGATGCATCAGTTTTCAATTCATTCTCCCATGCAGGGCCAGTTTCCTTTTTAACATGCCTGTCTGTTTTCACTAGATTATCTGTGAATCCAGCAGAGGCAGGATGGAGTCTCACAGACTAAGCAGCTCTTCGGATGTAAGGCTACAGAAGGGCTACATCCTGCAGAACAGCCCTCGAGGCAGCCAAGACAACCAGTTTGGAGTGAGGATCCAGGTTCAGGGCATCAAAGGTCAACCTTTTGTGGTTTTGAACAGCTCCGGACAGGAGAGCCACAAGGACGTTTCTGTCATAACTCACCAGGAAGGGTACAACCCAGGCATGGTGAGGAGGTCTGTGGATGAAAGACAGTCTCCATCCGAGCCTCAGAGGCCTGCCAACTCTTCTGTGTTTCATTATCAGAAACACCCAGAGATCCTACAACCTTATGACCCTGAAAGTAATAGCCTGAACCTCGTCCCTCCTTCTCAAGCAGCCTCATTTTCTCGGCCTGGGCAGCTACACACTGGCCTTCTTTCTGAGAGAACCCAGGCTACTCATATAGCCAAGCCAAGGATCCCGCTGCCTGCTGAGGGCCCAGAACTAGATCCAGCTGAGGTTGCTCAAAACAAGATACCTCACTCAGGTGGGCATGTTCCTGCACGGTTCCCAACCTCAGTGGACTCAGACTCCATCATGTCTGTAGGAAAGCTAATAAGTCAGTTTAACAGCAATCTTCGGAGGGGAAGGGGTCCAAGGAATAGACTGGACCCGGAAGCGTGTCGGCGGTCACGCAGTGTGGACAGCAGTCAATCCTCAGATTCCTCCTTGCCATCTTCTCCAAGCAGGACCTCATCCATGAAGGGTATCAGGGCAGAAACCCCAGGTGTGATATATCCTCCTGGCTCGGCCAGGGCTCGACTCCTTGGTGGAGAAGCCACTTTGACAAGAAAGGTGGAGGAGAGTCAGCCGAGGACATTGTTCAAGGGACAACACGGCAAAGAGACTGTATCATTACAGGCTGCAAAACCCCCTCTCAGAGGAGAAAACCCCTCTGTGTCCAGGCCGTGTGATGATCAATCTGCTGAATCTGAGGAACCTGACGCACCGGTAAAATTTTTTTTGAAGAGCCAGAGTTTTCTTTGAAAAGGTTGTATTTATTTGCGGTATCTGTCCTAAACAGGTCACTCCTGATCTCCTGAAAGGGCGGCAGGAGCTCTCAACTGATCCACCCGAAGACACAACAAAGCAAATACTGATCACTTTCCTGAAGGATGGGTAAGTGCCTCTCAGCTTTCTGCACTTTAAAGTCAGCAACACCTGATGCAACCTGTCATTGTACCTGTGCCCATGTTTAGAGAGCACCTCAGGTCTTGGGTTAAGTTGGAGCAGCAGTTCAACATTTTGCGACTATGTGACAAGTTTAATCAGTTCGGTAAATATGAAAAGACTTCAAGGTTAGCTTAGCATTAGGACCGGGCCGCTTTATTTGTTCAGCTTTTAAACACACAAATTGCAAACAGGGAAGAATAGCTGTCATGACATTGTGCAAATTGAATGAAAAAACATGTAGGGATCCTTGGCAAATATAAGCTCCTGGTTATAGTTTTTATGTTTGGCGTGTAGATATATTTAAGGGGTTATTTACATCATCTCAATGATTGCGTATTTTATGTAGAATATTTTTTGCATAAATAAAACCCAAAACATTTACAGGTTAAGTAACATTTACAGTAAGCGGAGAAGTAAAGCCTACTAAAAGTAGCAAAAGATTAGACAATGTAAAAAAATGACACTGAAATACTTTACTTGGTCATTTATTAGTTCAGAAAAAAGGATTTCCAGTCAGTTGGATGAAAAAAAAAACGAGACATGGCCGTGGACATAAGTCTGGTCTTAATCTTGTGGATATAAAGTGGATATAATGTGTTTGTTCATTTTGTGTGTCATTGCACAAGCAAAAGGTATTTCTGAGGACCTCAGAAAAACACTGTTGATGCTCATCAGGCTAGAAAGGGTAACAAAACCATACTGACACAGTTTAGACTCCATTAATCCACAGGCAGACAGATTGTGCTCAAATGGCGGGAATGAGATCACTCCAAAAACAAAGAGATTAAGTCTGTGGGGTCGCAAAGAAACCCAGATTTTCAACTATTTAAGACCTCTCATATTGGATAATGTTTATGCTCTGATTCCACCATTAAGATAACACTGAACAGTTTATCTTCTCTATAAAGAGCATTGCTGCCTGTTTTGTCGCTTGACAAAGTTCACACAGTCAAACTGGAGGGCTCCTAGAAAATTGTTTTGTACAAACAGAACTTACTGCAATTGGGCTATGGTAATAATCCCATCACTGTTGATGCAGCAATGGCTTCTGAATTATACCACCAATTCTAAAGAACAACTTTAGGATATCTGTCTGTAAACTGACTCTTAAGACGAAGTGGATAATCCTGTAAGACAACTCTCGACACACAAACTGCTCTACCAAAGACAAATAAAGCTTTAGAGTAGGAATAGCCAGATCAAAGCTTTAAACTTAATCCAATAGGCCTGGAGTCAGCAGAGCACGTGAGAAAACCCATGGAAATTGAAGCTGAAGCTGTTGAAGCTGTTTACGAGCTGCCATTCACAGAAATAAAGAAACAGACAGATTCTATGCCATTAGAACAATTGAAAAGAGTTGGGTTATTCAGTCTGTTTTTAAAATAACTCCATAAAATGACCCTTTTTCACCCCATCTCAAAGCTTTCTTTTAGTGATGAGTTTGTGGTTGTGATCATGTGGTGGAGTAAGAATCTGGCTGCTGCTCCAGCTGTGCGCACTCATTCACGCAGTAGTCAGGAATGCAGAGCATGAACATGTTTTTTTTACTGATAAAATAACTCCTTCACATGGAAAACGTCAAACATCCACCAGTGCCTGTTTTATGCCATTTTGAAATATTTGCTGAAATATAGCTATTATCTGCTGTAGACCTTAGACAGGTCAAGTAAAAAAAAAAGTTGCATATTTTCTTTTCCCCATACCTTAAATAAGACAAATCCACACCTCTAAGAGGTCCTGCACTGCCATAAATCATGCTTTTACTCAGCAGCTGCTAAAATATAATTCTGTCATCACACCCTATTCATACTCTTACCATGTTTGTGACCTTTTTTCTTTCTTTTTTTTTGCATCTCAGGACAACTGATGATGACTCCACCATCCAAAGAAAAGTCAGCTTGCTGCTTGCAAGAATAAACAAGCTCAAATGGAGGACAGCTGAGAGTGTGGAGGAGGAGGAGAAAGTGAGACGTTACCAAAGTTGACCGCTGTTCAGCATGATCTATGTCTTTGGTTTACACCCCTGATGACACTGTGGATTGTTGGATATCTCTTTTTCAAATATGTAGGTATATGCAACAGAGGCGAGGCTGCTGCAGGACAAACGGACAGCTCTGGAAAAAGAAGTGTCTCAATTAAAGCAAAAACTGGAAATTGAGATAAAGGTGCTGCACAACTCCATCCTGCTGATTCAACTCCCGACAACTCACTTCCTGTTCCTGTGACTCATTGTGTTCCCTCCTGTTGTTCTTGTGTTGTGCAGAATGAAATGACTTTAGCCAAGGCTTTTGAGAAGGCAAGGACTGAGAAGAAGAAACTTCAGGAGGAGTTGACCAAAAGTCAGGCAGAGCTCTCCAAACTCAGGAACAAACTTGCTGAAATTGAGGCAGAACTTCAGTCCACTAAACAGGAGTAAGCACGGTTTGAAAGTAAAGCACTGTTTATTGAAGATACTCGCATCAGCTGAAAGAGTCTGCAATTAAATCTTGGAGGAACAGAGCTAATGTGAATACTCTGACCAGCTCCTTAGACTTAGACTGTTGGACTCCCAAAAATCTGTTTTTCTTCTTTTATTTTTCTTTCTTTTTTCAGTTTAATAGAAATGGACACTGTTTATGCAGGTCATTATCATCTGGTTACAGGAATACTCTATCTGTTGTGCTGATACTCTTTCTTATCAAGAATCAAATAACAATGTTGTTGCCATTTTCACACAATATCACGCAGGACAAGTTGTTAGTTAGCTTAGTGTAGAAAAAAGACGAGAACCAGGATAAGCTGGCCTGCTGTTTCCTGTCCTCTGGAAGTTTTTGCTCCTGACCTTTGAGTCACATGATTCACATAAAAAGCATGTGCTTTTCTTGTATATGGATCAAATGAATAAGAGTAGCTGCCATGTAGATTCTGTTGCATTTGGACAGAGCCAGGCTAACTGTTTACCCAGCTCCAGTTTACCTAGCTCCATTTAAAGACACTTAAGGTTTAAGTGTCTTGCCCAAGGACACTTGAACACACAAATTGGACAAGCTGTGGATCAAACTGCACAACCTTCCACTTGGCAGATGATCGCTCTTCCTCGTGTGTTACAGCTGCCCCAATTGACACAGACCAAGTGAAATGAGATCTTAATGAAACAACAAGCGGATATAAACTGCAAAAGTAAACAGAATAGCATGCACCTTGACTCAAAGCCATATTTCACTTTGTTTAATTTAGCCACTGCTCATCCGCATCAGTTATTCAAGTGAAGTCAGATATAGGACATTTCTGTCTAAGTGTGCAGATATCTTTTTTGTCTAGTTGTATCGAGCATCTTCATGTAACCTTAAAGAACGGCAAGCAAGCGTTTCTCCTAGATCTCAAATATGTATCTCCTGCATTTATGTCATGTTGTTAGGCTGACTCAGATGAAGTCAGAGAAAGAAAGATCTAAGGCAGAGATGAAAGACCTTCAGCAGCAGCTGTCTGAGATGCACGATGAGTTGGACCAAGCTAAGAGGGCAGAAGTGATAAATACAGAAAAAGAAGTCCTTCTTCGGGTAAGTAAAACCTCATGGACCAGAAAAAAACTCCCAAATCAGCAGCAGCTGGAAAAGTTTCTCACCTGACCCGTGACTCTTTGTTTGCTGGGGTTTTATTTGTCAGGATTTGGCACAGCTGCGTGGGGACTTTCACCAGATACTACAGGTGAAAGAGGAGCAGGAGGAGGTGCTGCACCACACGGAGAGGGAACTTAGTGACCTGAAGGGGGCGCTTAAAGAGGAGGTGCAGACTCACGATCAATACATAGCTGCTCTGAAGGAAGAATATGAACAGGAGATTGAGAAGCTGCTAAGGGACTTAGACGTTGCTAAAGAGGTAAAAGACAAGATTTTCTCTATTTTCAAGCAGTAATAATGTGTTTTGTTTTAAAATTTGATCAATTGGCTTCTTTATTCGATCTCCTAGAGCAATGCTGTGCTGGGTCAGGAAAAGGTTGTGGCAGAGGAGGAGAGAGGTACAGCCAAGGTGCAGCTGAAGGAGCTCAGCCAGGTGAGAGATCACCTGAGAGGAAAGGTCAGAGAGCTCAACGACAAGGTGGAGCAACTGAGTCAGGCGATCCAGGAGTCTAAAACCACGGAGAGACTGATGGAGCAGAGAGCAAAGCAGCTGGAGGTGGGGAGAAGATGTGGGTGGCGATAGAGAGATACAGCTGAAACAAACATGAGCATAATATCTGATTGAATTTTTGTTTCCAGATTCCTTTGATCAGAGTTTATCCCACAAATTAGATCATTTTCACATATCCCGTTTGTTCCCCTCCTTCCTCAGAGGGAAAAGCAGCAGGTGGAGGAGATGCTGAATGATGTGAGGAGGAACGAGGAGGAGATGTGTCAGTCTAACCAGTCTTTGCTTTCTCGCTTGGAAGATGTGCAGGTAACAAGACACAAATGTTCAGAATAAATAGCCTAACATAATTGATGTCGAGAATTGATGTCTGGGATCGTGGATTATTCCTCTGTTTTTTAGAGTAAGCTGGCTAAACTAAACCATGAACACAAGGAGCTGAAAGAGAAACTCAAGGAAGAGAGGAAACAAATTGAGGAGCTGTGGAGGGAAAAAACTGAACTGGAGGATGAGAGGAGCCTACAGGACAGGACTATGGAGCAACTGCAGAGGAAGGTGAGAAGTGAAAATGTTCTCTTTTTGACTCACAAGGACCCATCCTTGTGAGAGAATTCCACATATTTAATTTTAAACAGGCTTTTTAGGCATGAGATCAGGCGAAACAGCCGATAATGTGTATGCTTACATGCTTCTTTAATCCCACATGTCCACATATCCAAAGACATTCATTTATCTGAGCTCTCTGCTTATCTGCCGCTTCAGATGAATAACATCATGGAGGAGTGCGAGGTGTCCACAGATGTACTTCAGAACCAGGTCGATGAGGCCAAAGAGAGGAGTCAGAGGGAGTTGGCTGAGCTGCGGAGACAGCTGCAGGAAAAGGGAGCAGAGCTGGAGAAATCCAGACAGGCAGCCAAAAAACTGCAGGAAGAGGTGTGGTACTCATTGTCTCGGATTCATCATTTTGATTGGCTCAGCTGTCTGAGTCCCCGATTAAATAACAAATCAAATACAAAGTGAAAAAGATTTGTTTTCCAATATCTTTGAGTTTGTTTTTTTAATGATGTGGAGATCGTAAATCGAATCTCTTAAAGTTTTGTGTAATGTGTGTGAACAAGAGATTAAATTGAAATGACACAAAGATCAGACAGAACTTTAGAAGGCGGACTCCCCACTTCTCGCCATCAATGCATGCTGCTTTATCTTGATTTACTTGTTTGAGTTTCTGGTCTGTTCTCTGGCCAGCTGCTTCCTTTGGAGGAGGATCTGCGGCGGTGCCGCAGAGAGCAGCAGGAGGCCCAGCTGAGGGGGCGGCAGCTGGAGCAGAGGGTGGGGGAGCTGGAGGAGAGGAACGGGGCCGCACTGGAGGAGCGAGAGCGGCAGGTCAAACTCATGGAGGTATTACTGCACTAAAGGAACACTACAAACAATGTGGATATAAGGTGTCACCGTTGGGTGAAAACAAAAGCAGAAAGATCAAAGCAAGTAAAAAATGCTGCTGCTGAGCTTTGCTCCCTCTTTACTGATTCTAAATTGCAAAAAATGTCATTCTTACTGTTTCTTTTAGCATTTGTTTGCAATTCATAAACATTTGATAAATTGTTTACATAGTATTCATTCAAAGAAAGAACATTTTATAGTTTTACAGCTATGTTTTACGATGTTCGTCTTTTCGTATTATACACCCCCGTTTGCTTTATCTCACAGAGAGAGATGAATGATAAACATTTAGATCTCCTTACAGCTACAAAATAGTCAGTTTTAAATCTTAAATGTTTAAGTGGTGCTTATAGATCGTAAATAAAGAGACTTAAAATTATGAGTCTACAACGGTCTTTTATAGGTATAATGTTCTTTTTGTTTAGATTATTGATACTCCTATGTCCTGAAAAACAGGATGAGACCCATAAATGTTGCTTACAGATAACCCTAAAACCAAATGATACAAAACACATCTGAGCTCGGAGCAGATCTAATCCTTGAATGGATTTAGGGTAGCCAAGGCTCAGATGGTAGAGCCGTTCGATGTTCAGCTCCTCCACATGTCAAAGTGTTGTTGGGGGAAACAGTGGACCCCACATTTCCCCTGATTTGCTCATCAGTGCGTGAATTTGCGTATGGCAGAGAATAAACATGTGCAGAGCACTTCGCAGAACCTAGCAGGCTTTTAATTCTTTGTCACAGTATCTCCACAATTTGACCCCAGTGACACAACAACGATTGTGTTTGGCCTTATTTTACACCTGTTTCCCACAGCAGACTCTCTAAATATGAATAATCTCTGAATACAGATTGGAAGTCAATTATTTTGGGCATTTTTCTGTAGCATTAAACTTCAGTTAGTGCTGGTTGTGAAGGCATTTCTGTATCCTCACACAAAAATTAATTTGAACTTTACTATTATAACTTAATTTTGTATTATCCAATGTTTCTTCAGTATTTCTTATTCCCCTTTTATTGTGTCATATTGTTCACAACATCTGCAAATAAAACAAATACTGTTCATGCAGAGGCACTACAAATACAAGTATACACAGCATCAACAGTTTGGAGCCAAGTGCTGAGTCTTGTGGAATCCTACAAATAATCTTCTCTTAGATTTGGGTTTTCCCACACAGCTATCATGAAGGTAACTCCTTAGTCATAAACGTGCAGTACCTCCAATGCAACATCTCTCTCTGTTTTCAAGTGTTTATCTGTTCAGATGCCCGTACCATAGCCCGTCTCTGTGAGCTGTATTGGTGCTGGTAACAACTTCTCACACCTCAGCTCTGTTCTTTCTGCTGACGACGAAACATTACACAAGAGCGTGCTCACTGTTGACACTGCATATCAACCGAGGAAGCTCATGTTTACTGTAAAAGAGTTATCAGACCTGTCTGAGAGTTCCAACAGATCCTCTTTCTCCCCCACCAACGCTTTCCTTTGTCAAACACTTGCTGCAGCAGAAAAATGCAGCAGAAAAAAGTCCTTTTGATTTTCTTAATGCATTTTAAATACATCACTGCCCACACCCCTAAGCCTTGTCCTATTGGCTTTGCTGGTCAACATTACAGTATAATACCGTGTAATACTTGTCATGTGTTCCCCTTCTCTCAGGGGCGTATCAGTCAGCTGGAAGAGGATCTTGATGAGGAGCACAGCAGTGCTGACCGCCTGATGGAGCGCCTAGACAAAACCAAAGAGCAGGCATGTTTCGCTGACGCTGTCTTGTGTGTTTTTCTTTTTTTTTGAAGCCAAAGCTCTCATTTTGCATTTGCAAACATTCATACATTTCCCCACTACATCCTATCACTCATATAATTATTGTTTCCAGTATGGCGACTCAGTCCTACATCTGTTTTCAATATAAACAGATGAAGGGCGGAGCGCTCAGATTTCCCTCCAGACAGTGACAGTGGTGCGTAGCACCTGGCTGCGAAACAAGAATTTTTCCTCATGTTCAGTTACAACTCACTACGAGTGGTCTGATATATGTGGTGTAACTTCAAATGTTATCTGAAGAGACTCATATATTCAGCGTCCATGTGAAGTAGGCCACCGTTCTCTGGAACAAAGTGGTGCAGACTAATTGAAACAAAGCACTTATTTTGGGTCCAGTGCAAAGACAAAAACAGCGAACTATTGTGAACCAGCTATTCACTCCCTTCACTGGGCCTCTAGATGTTATTAGCGACGAGATGTACTTCGATCTGATGTGGCCACTCAATACAGACAGCATTTCCTGTGAAGTCAGGAGTTATGCTGAACGTGTTTGTCACCTGATCTTGTTCTGTGTGATATCAAACAGCCATGTTTTCTGTCAATATTGAAGGAGAAACATATGAGGGGCTAGCTCATATTAAACTATGTGGTTACAAGTTGGCACTGAGCATAAGTGGTTCAGTGTCCACGTGTCTAACTGTGTTAACTCACTTAACAGTTGTGCTTTTTCATTGGGATTGAATGCTAAAAAACATGTTTCTCTCCGGGGGTTGGTGTGTGTGACAGATGGACCAGATGAGGAGCGAGTTGGTGCAGGAGCGAGCCTTTAGACAGGACCTAGAGTGTGACAAGATGAGCCTGGAGAGGCAGGTAATGATCCCTGCACCCTCACACGGCAACACTGAGTAAGATGGAGTAAGAGGCCAGAGTTAAGCCGGGAGGGCCTCTGCTCTGTCTCACGATTTATAAGAAAGCGGCTGCGGTCTGTTCATCCTTAGGCTATGTTCTGCCTCTCTGCCAAGTCACATGAAATCCATACAGGTAGCTTCTGTGTGGTCTTGAGACAAGCAAACAAACAAACCGTATGTCTGCCCAAGTTGAGCCTTGGCAGAAGAATCATTTCCTAATTAAAATTTCTTGAAGATAACCCTTGAGACCACCAACGAACACACGTCTGGTTTGTGATCCTTTATGACTTGTTAAAGACCCACTCATTTTGAGTCTCTTATTACACAGATTCACATGGTGACAGTTTAACGGCTCAGCTTCTACTAGTTTTTATTTCCAAACTACTTCATCTGAAGTCAATTGTGAAATTAGGAATTAACATCTGAAAGTGAAATTGAAATCAAGTGTGAAAACAAACTGGGTTAAGCCTATGAAGTGTGACGCTGCGGTGCTATCAGAGAAAAACAATAAGATAAGTGTTTTCTCATCAGAATAAAGACCTGAAGAGCAGACTGACTCATCTGGAAGGATCGCAGAGAACCAGTCAGGATTCACTCGTCTCCAAACTGAACAGTCGCATCCAGGAACTGGAGGAGAGGCTGCAAGGAGAAGAGAGGTGAGCAACAACGCATTCAAATATGAACTCAGAACTGTTAATGTTGTGTGGTAGAGGTATTTGTTTATTAACAGATTCATATACAAAGTATGTACGTGTCAGTGTAGGATAACACTGTGGATAAAAGCTCCATCCCATATGTATTGCTGGCTGTCGAAGCTGAACCCACTCATATCACTTTCCCTGTGGTTGTAAGAGTGAGAGTATCTCTCATCCGAACACAGGAGGGTGTTTGGTTACAGGGAGCTGCAGCAGCTATCTGATCTCTTGGTGCTTTTGCTCTCAGGGACAACAACAACCTGCAACAAGTCAGCCGTAAGCTGGAGCGCAGGGTGAAGGAGATGAGGATGCAGGCGGATGAGGAGCGCATCAACCTGCAGAGCCAGACAGATCAGGTATTCACATCTGAGGACATTGAGAAATAGAAATGAATCTGAGAGCAGGACACTTGACTCATCGTTCAGTATCTCACTTTGGTGAACTCGGCAGCTGACTCAGAGGCTGAAGACGGCGAAGAGGCAGATGGACGAGGCAGAGGAGGAGATCGAGCGTCTGGAGCACACTAAAAAGAAGCTGCAGAGAGAGCTTGATGAGCAGATGGAGGCCAACGAGCAGCTTCATGGCCAGCTAAGTGCGCTGCGGAATGAAATGAGGTGACATTCTGCCGTTAATATTCTGTTGCATTAAATCATGTTGTCATGCAGCTCTGAAAATATCATCCTTGTTTATTTCCTTTTGCATGAACAGGCGAAAGAAGAAATCCCCTTCCATCATCAAGGTTGTGGATGATGATGTGAATGACATGGATGACTTTGGATCTGACTGAGTGACTGACCTGGAAAAATGAACTGAACAGACATTTATGGACTCAGTAGAGCAATGTTGGACATACTATGAAGAAATATCGAAGATCATTCAGTTAACAACTCAGGTGTGACTTTTCCATTTTGACTTATATGGCATCTTGCCAAGGCTGACCTCTTGTGGCAATATTTATAATTACACCTTTCAAAACGGCAGGCCACTGCAGACTTATCTACTCAGAATGATTTATGTTTTACCTTATAAATTATTCTGCTACTACATGATTTAAGATGGCATAAACTACAAATCTTGAACAAATAACCAAATGTATTAAAATTCTTTTTCAACATTTGCCAGTGTGTATGCACTTACAGAAACTGAAATAAACACAGCTCTGTGATGTTTCTGCAGATTTGACTGTTTTTGACCACAAATAAACAAATAAATTAATATTCTCATATCTGCATGTAAAATTGATTTAATAAAATATATATATGCATATGCCTGTCATCCTGTTTGCTGCCCGCTGTATAACTGTTGAATTGAGGAGGACAGAGAGTTCATGAATCGATCGTTGATGCTGAATGGCTGCAGCAGTGCAGAGGTGGAGATTTGATTCTGATCGGCTCCAGAAGTGTCACCGCTGGATGCCTGGCAGTTTTAACTATTACAGGCGCAGTGATACATGGAAGAACAACACAAGAGAAGTATGAGGCAACACTGTGTTCTCAAACATGGAATATTCAAGGAATTCCTGGCAGAGTTCCTTGGGACTTTTGTCTTGGTTGTAAGTATCATTTTTCTCAAAGTTTTTCTCAAAAATTTTAAATGCACTATCTACAGTATTTGAAATGGTTTCAAGTTACAGATGACGTTTAGGAATGTTCAGTAAGATCTTTTATTAAGTTATCCAAGAGTTGGTGTTTTTTTTCCAGCTTTACTTTCTTTCTTTTTTTTTTAAAGATGTCTTTCAAACCTGTTGTTATCTTCCTTTGTATTTGTTAGTTGTTTGGGTGTGGCTCAGTCGCTCAGACTGTCCTGAGTCGAAACACCCTGGGAGAACCTCTTACCGTCCACATCGGCTTCTCTGTGGGCCTCATGATGGCAGCATATGTGGCTGGTGGAGTGTCAGGTAAATGTGCTTTCATCTAGCTCTGCTGTTGTTCATTTTTCCCGCTCAAGTAGAACTTATCTAGCACAAAAACTCCTCCATCTAAGCTTGAAACTTTGCCACTTTGAATTCGATACACTTGCGGTAGACGAGTACCCTTTGATAATCAAAGGTCAATGGATGACATCCTGTCAAATCACCTGAACAAATGTATAAATGGGGTAGTTATAATGAACTTATCATTTGCATACTGGGCACCTTTGCTGCCACTGTTTCACAGTACAGACATGTTTATGTTTGAAACAATTCATGGTTATTAGAAACAACTTCTGCCAGAGGATGTAAAACGATGTGACGCAGCTCTCTTGGATGTGCTGTAATGAAACATTTGTTTCTCACAAGGTTTGCTGCTTGTAAACATAAAACTTTATAGCTTCCCATACAGCCATGTACCACCTATACAGCTCCAGTGTCAGCAGTAGCGTGCCACTTCCCTGTCCAGATTAAGTGAATATGCGCTGACCATTGATTTATTAGCACTAGCCTACAGCCTCTCTGGGGTCGTACATAACCCTGGGCAGTAAATGTCCTCCAAAATCCATTGATTAGAGGCTCCTGCCCCTGACAGAGACCAGGCTCAGTCCAGCAGAGAATACTCGCCTCGTCTGCAGCCTGATGCCAAATCAAAAGACCAACAGCATTTCATGAAGACAGACTAAGGCTCCCTTTTGTTTTTTGAATGAAGTTTCTATGTTGTGATGTAAACATCACTCAAACAACAGGCGTAATATATTCCATATCAATACAAACACCCTACAACTCAGAAACAAAGGTGAACAACCTGTGGAAAGAGTGGCTTGCATTAAAATCTACTGCCAAGTATATCTCCCACGTATATTTGTTCATAAATGTCTTTTCACTTCCTGAGAAATATTTCCCATCTGGTCGTAGCAGCAGTGTGGAGCTACTGCTTCAGTAAGTGGAAAAAAGTGGAAAACATCTTGGAATCTCCTGAAATATATCAGCTTAGGACCAAATACAAACACCATTATTGTCACATACATCACGTTAATGGCAATTCCTCATCAAGAATTGAGGGATTTTCGGGGCATGTATTTAAACATTTCCAGAAGTTTTGACAATCTTTTAATATAAAACTCTTCGGGTTCAGTAGAAAAGGTTCAAAGCTATAAGTCACCCACGGATGTCTCATCATTATTAGGGTATTACAGCAGATCTCATCCTATCTGGGACCATAGCTTGGTACATCCAAATTCCTTTCCCAGACAAAATTTAGGCCTCTAAAGTCCAAAAGTATTGCACAAGATTTAGACATATTACATTTCTGACCATAAAGCTGGAAAATTTTAGGCTGCCCGATGAGTCTGAGATCATTTGCGATATGTGACTTGGTTTAAGATATCTCCAGAACTGAGCTTTAAGAAAAGTATCTGTTGATTCTGGTTAATGATGTGTATTGGTGCAATATAAATCTAATGGTAATTAGAATACTCTTTTCCACCAGTTCTTTTCAAGATTAATGATTGTTTGTTCTGGGAGAATTTGTAATCAGTAACCATTATTCTGCTTTATTCGTCTTGAATGTGCATAATAAAACCCTGAATGGCCTTGGGGCTGCTCCCCTTCTGCTGCTTCTCGTAAATGTGATGGCTTCACTAATTACGGGGTGGATGTTATGCCAGCCAGCCCCCACCCACTGCACCCCTCTGTCACTCTCTGCTTTGTTCTCTGTCCCAGGGGGCCATGTGAACCCTGCTGTGTCTCTGGCCATGGTGGTTCTGGGTAAACTGAAGATCTGGAAGTTTCCCTTCTATGTCATCGCTCAGTTTCTTGGTGCTTTTGCAGGAGCTGCTGCAGTGTTCGGGTTATACTATGGTGAACTATCCTTTCCATTTTGTTCTTTATGAAATCATAGCATGATAGTTGTTACAAACACAAGTGCTTCATATCTCCAAAGATTGGAGCGAGTCAACTCTCAGCTGTTGCAGTCAAAACATTTTAGCTGCATGCTAATCAATAAAAGAAACAACATGATGCCTGTGCTCACTTTGATATGTCTAGTTGTCCTCGTCACAGATGCTTTCATGGACTTCACCAGTGGGATTCTGTCAGTGACGGGAATCAATGCAACAGCTCACATTTTTGCCTCATACCCTGCGAGACACCTGTCAGTCCTCGGCGGCTTCATCGATCAGGTGAGCTCTGGTCACCGTGACCCAATGACCTCCCCTCTTTTGTGCACCGCTGCTCATGCTTCAGCCTCTAAATAGTGCAAAGTCTGGCAAATGTGGCTAATGCAGCATTGATTGCCCCAATTAGTCTGAGAACACCCCCCTTTGTCTCCAGTGACCCATTTTCTGGCATTCACTGGAAAGTCAGACACATTTAACACCATTTTCAGTTTGTTTAGTTGGTGGCAGAATCCAAAAATAACATGTCTACCTTTGCAAACCACGTCAGGTGAGCCGCTGAGATAAGTAGAACCAGTCAAGCCAATAATGTCATCAAATAAAGACTAAACGCAATGGTTATTAAACACAAACACAACTTAGATTACTTAGATTTAGCACATTTGTTAACTTTTGCTAACTCGGTCCATTAAGCCACTGTACTCATGATAACAGAACTTAACTGCTCTATTGTGAACATCCATAAGTTTTGTCAGTCGGAGCACAGCTGAAAGTTCGTTTAATTGTTCGTTCACTCGCTTTCCTTCAAGTCTAGTGGTCAAGTTTTATGCTTTTGTCAGCAGTATACAAGATACTGTTGTCAATACACCGTGAATCAGCAGGAGTTTCATAACACTGTGTCCAGTTTGGACAAATCAAAACATTACTGTGAGAATATCGTTGATTATATTTTTAGTGTCTGACAACTTTACAGATAAACTCTACAAGTTTTGTGTTATTCTTTTTGATTGAAGTATTTTTAATGATTGTGAAAGATGCAAAATATGACATTAAGTCACATAAAGTAACTATGTGCTTGTGCAGAAGGTCTTGGGCTTACATCAAATAAATTTGATATATATGCCTTAAGAACAAGTTGTGATTTATAAAATAAGAGCTGTTGTACTCCTGCAGGTGGTGGGGACAGGTATGCTCGTTCTGTGTATTCTTGCTATCATCGACGGTGGAAATATCGGAGCTCCTAAAGGCGTGGAGCCGCTGGCTATTGGCCTGATCATCATGGCCATTGGTGTGTCCATGGGACTCAACTGTGGTTACCCCCTGAACCCCGCCAGAGACCTGGGACCCCGGCTGTTCACAGCAGTGGCAGGATGGGGGATGGACGTCTTTAGGTAAGTGCAGATCAGGATTTTGCTTTTAATTTTAGTGTCTATGTTAAGTCTACTGTGTGATTTATATCCTGTTCAGTAATGCTGTTAAATACAATAAAATGTGACAATGTGATTAAAGCAAAAGCAATGAGGAATAAACTTAAATGTGTTAGACAGGGAATTACACCCATAAGATATACATATGTATATATATATATAACATATTAGTTATGGACTAAACCCACATCAGTTATAGGATGTTGGTTTGTTTTTGTTTTGTTTTTTATCAAGAAAATAGTTGAGTTGTTTCTACACAGACATAAAGATAAAATGTGGCATATCTGGCATTTGACCATTATGTGCACGTATATATGCAGAGATGCCTGCTTTGCCCCAAATCCTCCAAATTTCCCTCCATGCCTTTATTTGGATTTTTATTGAAGTAAACCCGGACATGTTGTATTATATAATGTCACATGCGCCCACCCGATGCAGTCGATGTCCGTGAACGATCCAGTGATGGCGCCAGTCATCTACAGCGGCATTTTTGCAAGTAGCTGGTATGACCGCCAGTTTCGTGTTTGACTCTTTTCTCCTTCGGTGCTTGCAGCACTGCAGACTATTGGTGGTGGATCCCAGTGGCGGGGCCCATGGTTGGGGGCGTGGTTGCGGCTGTCGTCTATCTCCTGTTCATCGAGCTTCACCACCCCCACGATGAGTCCGAGAAGCAGCAAGAGGAGGAGGAAGAGGAGGAGGAGGAGGAAGACGATGAGGACAGCAGTCTGAAGGACAAATATGAGATGATAGCCATGAGTTAGGAAGACACTGACCCTCACTACCGACTGGTTTTTACCATCAACCAGATGAAGAACAGCCAGCACAGTTCCCACGTGTAAGGACAGACTCCCTGTGTCAGTGTGCTCTCATTAATAGCAAGATAGGCTGTAGTTACACTTCTGGTTGGCTTCATGCTCTGCAGAGACAAGCTTCTCAGCCCAGTGCTGACAAGTCCTCAGGTCCAAAAGAAGTCAAATGAATTAGGAAATGTTATGTAATCTGCAGCTGAATAACACCACAGATATTCTTTTGTTCTGTACTGTGGGCAGAATAGTGAACTCTTCAGTTTCAACTTTTTTTCATGTTCCCTAAACGTTTGAAGATTCCAGTCCTGCGTGTTTCACATTGTAAACTGAATTGTTAATGCCACATATGTGTTGTACATATTGTACCGTGCGTATAGAGGAAGTTCTCTCCCGATAACCGAATACTAGCTGGTTGTGCATGCAGGTATCCTTTTAGCTCTGGTCCTGTTTACCTAGGTGATGTTATCTTATGTTGATATTAACTTTAAAACTTGTTCTTCTGACTTTTTTTCACATCACGAGGAACTCTCTCTGGTGTTCATTTTTCAGTTTGTTTTACTCAGCATTGTTTGTCTACATTAAAGTTTGTACAAATAAGTTCTTAAGAGGCATCTCACTTTATTTCACCTCTGCATTTGCCACTGAAAACACACTTGACCTAAAATGCAGCAAAGTGGGTTAGCTGATATAAACATACATATATGCCCATATGATTGCTCAAATGCTGCTCAGGCTTTAAGTTTTAAGAGTCAGAAGTATTACTGATGTTCTTAAACCAAGCTTAAAAATCTCAAATCAAATGGGCTCAGAGGGATGCCTGATATTGGTTCTAATAATAACCGGAGTTGATGTCACCATCACCTGAGATTTAGATTAGGTTTAAGATGTAAAAGGGATGTGGTTATACATAATAAAATTGTGTTTAAGGGAAAAAGAAGAAAGGACTTTGTTACATCTCCAGCTGGTGATAGAATCATTTTGACCCTTTAGAATAAATATCCTCGTTTGAATGGACTCTGTTACTAGTAAAAGTTCTAATTTTCAAATTTGTGCCTGAATATTCTGTGAGTTCCATTTAAAAAAACCTTTTATCAATGACAATGTTGGTAGCTAAGTCAGCTTTGGAGTTTTTTCATTCTGTCAGCGAGCATCGCAGGAATCAGCGACAAAAACACTTGACGTGAACAAAAATGAATGTTTGTTCATGATGTTTATGACTGACATCATGTTGATACATAGACAAGAGTTTTTCTTTTACCGATGCACATGGAAACACAAATATTTTGTGAAACGCACGCGAAAGGCATGATTATCAGCTTTTACATGAGAAGAAAAACGGGACTGAGAGATGGAAGGGTTTGGTATGGAGTTTGACACGTGACTGAAAACCATAGCACGTGACTTCGCCCCCTGTTCAACCCAATGTTTCTTTGGGTCCTCATCACCACTGCTTCATACAGCAGCATGACATCGAGTGCAGTACATGACCATGTACTCCAGCCTTTGAATGTGGGAACACGACATGCTGATTCAGCACTTGTAAGAACTGGGTGCATTAGAATGCGTATCCTTTTAGGCCAAAAACTACATGAGCTCATAAAAGAAGTCCGACTTGAAAAATACTGTCCTTCCAAAGCAGATCTAACCTTCAACCTAACTGACGGATTCCTTTTTGGAATTGTGGACCTTACAGATTTGGTTGCATTTTGTTTTGGGGAAGGTTGTTTAAGTGAAAGAATTAGCATGGCAACAGTCATCTCTCATCGCCTCTCATGAAATGTACGAGCTAAATCTGACCCAGCTTCCACAGATGGACTGAATGGAGGAGCACTGGCAACTGTACAATGAACTGAGACTTGACTATGCTTTCAGAGTGTTTCCATTGTTTGTTTGGTAGTGTTCACGGTAGTCAAGAGTGAGCTGCCTCTCAGCTCAGCGCGGATGACACTCAGCAGGTCGCTGCCACTTCACAATCATGCTTTGTCACTGCAAGGACAGACAAAAGCTACTGCTAGCTGATCAGCTGTGACATCAGCTCCTTGCAGAGAGCTGGAGCTCCACATGCAGAATATTGACAGCATCCTCTGTGTTAAGGACATTCAGTGTGCATCAGTGTAATAGTGTAGTACAGTTCCAGAAAATACTGGACCTAAACAGTTGTTGTTGTGGGTGACTCTGCTCGCTCGTGTCACAACCAGTAACAACCATATTGAAAATCAATAGCAGGCCACACGCCTGTGCATGTGCAAACATACGCTTTCGGAATCTGACATTTAATACTCAGTTCAATTAATTCATTTATGAAGCACCTCTCATACAAAAAGTAAGACAAAGTGCTTTACATTAAAACTATTTTGACACATTAAAAACTTCACACACTCAAATAATTGACCTAACAAATGTTAAAAAGCACATTCGATCATAATCTCTCACTCACATGTACTCATGTACAAACACAATACGGTCAAGTCATGAAAGGTGATAGACAATATATGATAAAGAACTGAAGGATATGTGGAGGACATTGAAATAGGTTAGCTGACAGGAAAAAAATTGCGTGCGCAAATGCGTCTCCTTTGACTGTTTGCATTTGAAGAAGAATCAAAAGTGCACAAAAGACCAGATGTCATTTGGAGGGAAGCTCCCATCTTAGCATTTATGAACAAGTGCTGAAGTGTGTGTGCTGTTCTGGAAACAAATGTGATGGTAAATTATCAGTTTTGAAACCTCCTGCTCAACACTTTTACCAAAGCAGCTGCTCCCTCTGCTGTAAATGTGCCTCTACTGCATCCACCAGAAGGAGCAAATTTCACTTAAACAAAACACTAAATCACAGAGGAAGAGGAGCAGCAGACCACAAACAGTTTTCTCTTTCCTCCATCCAGTTTGTGGGATTATTTGAAAATGATGACATATTTGCTTTCACAAATACCAATTCTTCAAAATGGAGGATTTAAAAGATAAAATAAATTTCAAGAAAATGTAAATAGATAGAATATGAAACGGTGACTCTGACACATCTTCACCATCAGCCTCGGACACGAATGATGAGTTTCACATGGAGTAAATAAACGTGATAAAAACAGTTTACTCATAAAGCAGAAAATAAAACATTCAAAGACCAATCAAATAAGGAAGAGAGAAGAGCACAGACAATACAATATCATGGATGTAAAAGTTCAGATAAAATTCAAGCATCAGCAGGTGAGACAGCAGTTGGATTATTCCATATCAGCTCAACCAGAGTTTCCCTCATCGAATTCTGATTTTGCTGTTTCTCTACCGAAAGGTGATGCTATCATATGACAGATACATATCATATGGCAGAGAAATCCAAATAATTAGACCCTGGAAGAATTGTTTGCCAAGTTACAGCCACCTTTAATGAGGGAGTTTCAGATTTACAAATTTTCTAAATCACTGAGTGAGGCTTTGGTGTCCATCACTGTGTACAGGGACAGATTTGTGTACAGGGCTTTGTTCTAGTTGAGAACATTTCAGCTGGATTATCGCCAGATACAGACACCCAAAAACGAATCACAACAGACTATGAAAAGCCTTTGCTGATTTTTTTTTCTTCCAAAAGGCCACTGTTTGAAATTTTTTACATACATTTACAGCAAATAGCAATATTATTCTAAATACATTTTTTGTTGTTTTAAAAACTAATGAAGGATATAGCAGAAACTGGCCTTAAAAGATGCTCAGTAGCAAAAATGTCAAATTCTGCACACTACAAATTATTAAATAAATAAATAAAATGGTGAGTTGAAAAAAAAGAAAGAAACATCAAAGCAAATTCCACTGAAGAACAGAAACTGGCTTTTTTAAAAAAACTAATGTAAAAAAGAAATCCAGATGTGAACAATTTCAGTTTTTCAAAATAAAAAAAATTCCCTTTAAAAAGTTATTCACACACATAAAATAATCTGCCGATTAAAGAGCATATTTCACCCTTTTTTTTTTTTTATATTTCACCCTTTTTTCTGATGTGTTCTGTTCTGTGAAGGATTCCACAGAGTTACTATCTGACCTCCAAACGAGAAACATATCTGAGTGGAAACGGAGCGCAAACTAGAAAAAAAAATCTTCTCAACACCTAGAAAAACTACAACAACACGATCTGTGTTCAGTCAACTTGGAGAAAAGGAAACCTCAACAGAGGAGGTAAGTTTTTCTAAGCAGAGCACAGTTTCCAGAGTTAGGATGAGACAGTGTTTTTATGTGTAACATGCATCATTTTTTAATTCCGCCTGAATCTGCTGCCCAACAACGTGGACATGCTCCAAAAAGCAGGAAGCAGAAGCTGCAACGAGCCCTTCTAGACTCCCAAACAGAAATCCAGAAGCTGGCTGCAGAAAATAATGCTCTCAAGGCACAGCTCTCCATCAAGCAGCTCTGCAGGGAGCAAGAAAGGCAGAAGATGCAGAATGAGGCCAAGGTAAAGGAGAAGGAAGTTCGCTCCTTGAAGTGGAGTCTGCATCTGCAGCTGAGTAAGACTGAGGAACTCTGAAAGGCCGAGAGCGACAAACTCAACCAGGTGAAGAGCTCTTTTCACATCATCCAGGAGTGCAGTGCCGAGCCGAGTGGGAGAATCGGTGGCTCAAGAGGAGATGGGCACCCAGTTTAAAACACTGCAGGAGGAGTTCAAGAAAAAAAAAAGTCAGCGACATCATCCAGGAAAAGGAGACTGACATGATCAAAGTCCAAAGCCTCTGGCAGAAGAGGCTGAAAGTCATAGAGACTGAAATTAACCAGAGAGATGCTGAATGGGAGAAGAAACTCCAAGCTCTAGAGGGTCAACTCTCATCTGAGCTGGCAGCAAAACAAACAGAGGAGCTGCAGAAACAGATCAGTCACACAGAGGAGAAGTGGCTCACAGAGAGCAGGAGTGGTTGAAGAAGGAGAGCGAGATGGAGGAGGCGATCGAGCTCCTGATGTAGGAAAATGCTCAGCTTCAGGTACGTCACATCAGCCGATCACTTCATTTGAACATGTTGTTGATACAATTCCAGAGGAAGTTTTTGATGACAGTGGTGCTGTTAGGTTCAGATAAATAAGTGTTTCTAGACCTTTCACCAAAATAAACTATTCAATGCAACTAGAGAAATGGACTATATAGAGACAGTGTGCCCTTGTGTACATTTGATTTTGTGATTAATTCCTACAGCAGTTCTGGTAACTACAGGCGTTATTTTAATCTAATTTCACTTCAGATGTTTACATGTTATGTAGATCACGACGATGATGTTGCTTCTGGTTTTTTTCTCCTCGTGTCCAACAAGCAGTTGCCTAATACTCACCAACATCCTACACTTCCCATGATGCAACTTTTTAAACACCTTCCTGTGACGCTCACCCTGCCCGTGTCATGCACAAACGCCACAACTTCCGATTGTAGCAAAAGCTTTCCGCTCGTTTCCCGCATTTAAGCCAAACATGCAGTTTTTAAACGGGTTCAGTCGAGACTGAAACCCTTTAAAAACCGCCGTCACTCCGGGGGTTACTCACCTGGCAGGAGAACACGAGAAGCCAAAGAGAGCACACTCTGCAGACAGTAAACAGGGGTCTATTTTATTTTGAACGAGTCTTTTAATTAATGCATTTCAAGTACTCCAAAAAATTACATCTCTTTGCACAATACAATTTGAAATTTATTCTTTTTTTTTTTCTCTTTTTTCTTTTAGTAAAAATGTTCAAAGTGAACAAAAATTTCGGATACTGTATAAAACACAGTGAACATTAAAATCAGACAGTAGTATTACTTTTTAATCTTGTGTTCTTTCGGCCTACATCACCTACAACATTTCAACTCAATTTTGGACATTTTCAGTGCACGTTTATCTAAAAACTTTTACCAAGACTAGGAAATTAAAAAGAAAAAGGAAATTTACAGGCATTTTTCTTCTGCTCTTCTAGCCAAACCATGCCACAGGATAAGAAAGACAAAAATGAGAATGAAACATTAACTCCATCACACTGAAATGTTCTTTTTTTTTTTTTCTTTTTTCTTCTCTCCACGGGTGGCGGTGAAAAGCATCGTAAGCAAATTGCAGATCAACTAGCACATATAAGAACATAAATAACTTAAGAGGAGAGGAAAGTTTGTCACATTTGAACATTTTTGAGTTACTCTGGGGGAGAGAAAAAATTTTTAAAAAAGAAAGAATAAAAGAAAAACAGATGTATCAAAATGGAATTTTCATTTTCAAACAAAATGCAAATTTTTTTTTTTCCCAAGTACTGTACAAGTTTACAGGGTAAATTCTTCAGAACTAACAGGTGTGACGTGGGCCGGGAGATGAAATTTATAAAAAAAAAAAATTAAAAAAAAAGAAGAAAAAGCGCTCAATTTTTGTACAGACATGAGAGGTTACAGCAACTGCCAACCTGTCCAAATCTTCTGCTTCGTGCAAGAAACCGGGAGGCGTGTTCCGCTTCCACGTCCCCTCCAGAGCGCACGTGTCGCTTTGAAACCCACCGGGACAGTGTTGTTAAGACCAACAGTTACGATTAGTGTTGCATGCATCTATAAATAACAGTGCCGAGATGAAATAAAAGTCGGAGCACGGACAACCTCTCCTCGCACAGCTACTTATGCAAAGCGTGTGTTGTGCTTCACTGTTTCTCCCCCCCGCGCAGAGGCGTTCTGTGGGCGAAATGTCACAGCATTTTGCACCATATTATTACGGTCAGCAGTTTAGAGTTTGGTTGTTGTTGTTTTTTTTTTTCTAAAGTGCCCCTTTTGCTGCAGCAAAAGGGGAGGAAGAAAACACCTGAGGTCACACAATTCCACAAAAAAAAACAACAAAAAAAACAATCACGTCCTTCCATTCATTCCCTTCCAGGTGCTTCCTGTATTTCAGAAAACCTGTGCGCAAAGATTCACTCTGTACAGATTTATGGCACTCTGATGTAAACATCCTGCACTCGTGAGCTCTTGAGGGGATTCGGTGCTCGATGAGATGAGACTGTGAGTTTGCTGCCGGGGGGTGGGGGTTAGGGTGAGGGGAAAAAAATAAAAATACACAGATCAAACTGCCGCTCGTCTCCTGTGGTAGCAGCGAACACACTGAAGAATATGTTTAGCGAATACTGCTGCGTTGCACTTCTCTTCCGGCTGCTTTGAGACATACAATAACAGCTGTCAAAGTAAATAGTGTTGGGTGACGTACAATTATTACAGACCTCGGTCAATTAATAGTCACATTTAATAAATGTGTCTGCATGCCCACATTGAAAAGTTCCTAAATTTGCTATCTGAAGAATAATAGAATGACTTAAGTTTACATTTTTTTTTTTTTTTTGCCATTTAAAAAAATGTATTTCCAAACTCATGTAAACTAACTCCGTAACATGACACACTCTCTCGCTTCTACACTAGTCCACAGCGGCCTTCGCTTTCCCTCGTCTTCATATCCGAACATCATCAGTTTCAGTTAGTGGTTTTTCATTCTTCATCATCAAAAACAAAAATCGCCAACAGGGAGGAAACCCCGCGCCAAACTAGGTGATCCTCCCCCTTCTGTTCCCATGACGCTATACGTTGTTAGCTCGTTACACAAGATGATGTTAGCTAGACAATTAATTCAGTTTAAAAAAAAAAAAAAAAGAAGAAGAAAATATGGAAAAAAATTAACTTTGAACAGGACGGGCTGAAAAAGTGAGATATGACAGCCCCGATGTTCATATCAAAATCATTATCTAGCTATCTAATAAGTGTGAGATCCACCTGACTGGACTATGAAGAGAACTCAACAGCAACGTCCAAGGTAGTCGTGACAACCATCGCTCCTTCATTTATGTGTTAAGAATCCTGAGAGCACTAACCGAAAAATAAAAGAAATAAAAGTGAAGAATTACACATTTACAGTAGAAGAAATAGTTTGTTTTCACTTATGATACACTAAATATTTACAGTCACATGCAGAAGACCGTCTGCACGGGAGACCGGAGCCTGTGTCTTTTGCCGTTTTGACATGTGTAAATCACAAAAGTGCCGCAAATCCCCACCGAGTGTCTCTCGTTCCTGGCTAAAATGGCGAGAGAAAAAGCACAGAACAATTCACCAGCAGCCACGGGCTTGTCACTCAAAGAAGACGCTGCATTAGAACGAAAATCACATCACAGAATGTACTAAAGCTACACATGATTCCTTAACTCCTTGGCACTCCTTAAAAGAAAAAAAGAAAGAAAAAAAAAAAAAGAAGAAGATGGAAAACGATGCTAGATCGCACTGCATTGGAAATGGCTGATGGTCGAGTCTACTCCACAAAGAGCCAATCTTGTTGCTGGATGGTGTTTTCTCCTCTTCGCGTGTCTGTTTTGTCAGTAGATGGAGGATATGACGATGAGTAACAACCATGTCAGGCTTTTCTTTGGATGGAGTGACGCTTTTGTTTCCCTCTGTAGGCACAAGGAGGAGCCAAGGCATTGGGGGGAGGGGGGCTGGGTGCAGGGTCTCAGCGTCTCATCTGGCCCATCTGATAGTTCTCTCTGGGCTGACGGTGGTGCCTCTGGGGTTGGGCCTGCCGCTGGGGCTGTCCCCGGGCTTGCCGCTGACCACCGTGACCGGCGTGGCCGTGCGGGTGAGAGTGCGGGTGCTGGGACTGGTGCTGCACCTGGGAGTTGGCATGCTGCTGCGCTCGTCGCCTCTTCAGAGTGCCTGGCAAGAAAAAAAAAAAACCTTTTACTCCCCAAAACATGTGCAGCAGTTGCATTGAGCTTGTTTGCTTTTGACTGATCGCTGTGGAAACCATCTGTTTTTAGAAAGGAGAGCAACAGAACACTGGCAGAAGTACTTTGATTCTGCTTGCACGTAAAATGATGCATGCAGCTCACTGTTGTGGAGTTACCAAATAATTACTCATTTTCAAACAAGGTATGTGAGTATTTCTTACTCCTTTCCCTCTGTGTACAAGCAGCACAACGCACCTCGTTGCTGTCAACACAAGCAACTCTATCTGTGGAAAAAAAAGCCACCCACACTTACTTTTACTAAGATGTTGCACAAACTGTTGCAAAATTCTGAGAAAGCGTGACGCCAGGAAAACCAGCGAGCATCCAAATTCTTTTACCCCCTCACATCTCATTCTGACCAAGAAACCAGCAGCTCACTGTCAACTTGGGAGTAGATACGAATTTTTGGTTCATGTGGCCCAGCCCCACCACAGACACAGAAAGACTGCCGGGGAGGGGCTGTGCAGAGAGGAGATGAATACATACACTCCCAAGCACAGCCCTGCAACATCACACTGCACTGATACAAATGTTATTGTTTAATCCTCCATCTGGACTGAAAAAAAAAAGCTTTATTGACTTTTTGATTTATAACTAAGTCCTATTGCGATGCCAATCGACATCTATAAACACCGCAGTGAACAGGGCTTTTAAACTCCAGCTCGTGACATTAAAACATTACACTGGTGTGTGTAAATGAAGTTGTAATGATTGTGAAAGCTGCTCTAAGGAGCAGACGTTCATAAACTCAAGACTACTGTTTGTAATGACATCTACAAACACCAACTGCTAAAGCCAAGACATCAAGCTGCCAGGAAAACCGCATAAATACGAGCCGTCTCCTTCCACTGTGGACCTGAAGGGAAGGTTGGACTGAAGCAAATCGCTTCTGCGAATAAGTGAAAGTTGAACCAACTATTTAGTGGGACTAACCCTGAAACGGCATCTGTTGGTCAAAAGTGTGAGAAAACCCAAAGTAAAGACTCGATCTAAGACTCGTTCACACTCAGACATCGGTGTACTGTATGTGTGTGTAGTTATAAGACACACAATGTGGCAGTTAGAGCGACTTCGATTTGTGCAAATCCACAAAGCTCAATTGGTGTTAAATTTTGGCCGATTTCACTCTACTAGTTGAAGCCTATACCTGTTCTGAAATACCGTGTCCATAGTATTCCTCACTGAACGCTGCTTGTTATTGCTGATGTAATCATTTAAGCTTATTCCTCTTCAGAATATCTTCCAGTTTCATTTTTCTGTTCACGTGATGACGCAACGAACACAAACTTCCTAAAAACTGCTTTGGGGTCAGTACGTGAAGGCTAAACGTTCTCTTGCAAATGTCTTTTTGGACGACTGGACTCACCTGGAAGTGGTTTGGGAGGAGGAAGTTTGGGGTTGCTGCTCGGTGTGTGCACGCTACAGATCTTAATGAAACCAGCCATGAGCATGATGAGGGCAATACCCATCAACAGCACAGCCCACCAATGAGCCTAGGAGGAAGAGAATCGAGCACAAATCAAATGCAATCGATCCAAAAACACCCCATAATAACGACATGTTCGATTTCAATCAAGAGACGCATGCATACCACAATCCACTCTGCAATGTTCTCATAGAGCTCTGGGTTGAAGATGGCCTTCTTTAGCCTGGCAAGGGGTCCGTCTGCATCCACCAGTCGGCACTTCATGAACACGTCACAGTAGCCCTTGAAATCGTTGCAAGGTGAGCCGGCTGGCAGCGTGGTTACTTTCTTATTGAAGAAACGAGCCAGGCGCTCCGACCCTGTGCTGCTGCACGTGTTGGGGTTCACTGTGGAGACAGAGCACTGCTGGTCAACACAAGGCAAGTGGCAAAGAAAAACAAAACAAAACAAAACAAAAACGTGAGCACATTGAATACAAAAGTATGCAGCAACAGCTGAGAAAGGGAAGAGGACTGACTCTTCTCCATGCAGCAGACATGGCAAAGCTCCGTCTCATCCTTGCCGTCTTGGCTGGCGCAGGTGCACGCCTCGAGCCCATACTTCTCACAGATGGAACCGGAGCAGCCCTGTGGGGGAGGCACATGAGGACAGACGATATTAGACACTGGCTGGTACGGGTAATGTCGCTGTAACAGTCAAATCATTCAGGTGTGAAGTCTTCGGCCGCTCACCCCGTTGAGGCAGACTTGAGTTTCTCCGTGGCAAGCGGTGAAGTTGGCCTTGGGCTCAGACGTGGGGCACTGGGCACTGACTCCGTTACACATGCCCTGGTGAGCGCACTCAGACTCTTCTCTGCACTTCTCATTGCGACCCTTGTGAGAGCACTCAGGAGTACAACAAGGACCCTGGCTGGGGCTGACGAGAAAGACACAAGTGTTGAGTCAAGACTTGTCACACATGAGCTGGCAGATCCAACTTGTCAGGCACACAGAAACTGCAACAAGTAACAAGTAACATGGACACCTACCTGCAGACTTTGTTGGGCTTTAATTTACACTTCTTGTTGTCCGGCTGGTTGGCGTCATAGCAGCACTGATCTCTGCACTGGTCACTGTAGCCACAGTCGCACTCCTCTCCAGGCTCGACCAGGCCGTTACCGCAGATGGGCTGGCCAGACTCTATTTGCAGGGAGGAAAATGAATTGCGTTTAATGCTAAATGTTAACAACAAGTCAGACGCTGACAACGAAAAAGCTTGTTAGAAAATGGAACGTACATAGTTTTTGAAGAGGATTAGCGACTCAAACACGCAGCCGAGAGCATCCAATCAAACAAATTAAAAAGAAAAAAACCCAAACAATCCGTTTGTTGGTGAAAGAGGAGGAACATCAGGCAGTACAGCTGTGACAGGACAGTTTTTGGAGGCCTGCCCATTTTCCAGTCAGCCAAGCGGAAGACCGTTTTTAGCATTTAGGTGCCTTAACCTCAAGTGAATTTTAAACGTGTTTTTGTGCTGCTACTAACTTAAAAGTCATGACAAGTGTGCCAAGTAATCTGCATTAAAAAAAAACAAAGACAGGCACACGTGTACATGCTGCAAATATGAAAACAGCAACCATAAATAGGACAATAGGAGCGGCAACACCTCTGAATACCTGAAAGATTTTGACAGGAGCTACAAAAATCTATCGCTATTATGCAAAAGTGTTTACTACATCATCAAGTAGCTCACACAAAAGCCGTGTAGAGAGAGAGAGAGAGAGAGAGAGAGAGCTAGTCCGAGGTAGCAAACAGGATATTAACAAAAGCGCGCGACTTAACTTTGATCTACTCCGACTGCAAAGAATGTGGAGCAGTTCACACAAGGGTCAGTGGAAACAAGTACAAACGTACCAACAAAGCAGTTGCCTCTCTTCTTCTCCAGCACCTGGCTGATGTTGCGAATGCTGCAGGTGGAGAACTTATTGTTGTTGAGTTTGTCTCCTGATGTGGCTCTTGCATACATGATGTAATTGCCCTTTTCCTTCATGTCTTGGCTTTTGGATTCTCCCGGGGTGCACTCGGATCCAGAGTCATGCTTTTAGTAGAGAAAGAGAGGGAGGGATAAGAGTGGCAAGCCGATACATTTTATTAGCCACGCAAAATTGCCGCACATATGATTAGCTTACCGGGGAGCCAAAGTTGTGTCCAACTTCGTGCGCGAAAGTAATATGAGAGACTTTTGGAGGCACGTGGGAGGCATAGTTTTGTACGGTGATTATACCCGTGTTCAGAGACTTCTTTTTTCCATCAGAGTACAGCTTGCTTTTTTCACAGATGCCTCCAGAGCTCCCTGGGAAGGAAAAGCACAAGTTGGAACAAAGCTTGCTCAAAAGTACAGCCCTGAAACGTTAAGGTTTTCACTCATTAGAGAGCGAGAATGTCATTTGCTTAATTGCAATTATTCAAATATCACCCAGCCGACATCGCGCCTTAAATGAAAAGAGAACTCATCAAAACGTTTACATGCGGAATGCAAATTCTGTTTGTCATTGCTGGAAAAAGACTTGTGACAACAGAGAAGTGTTTTATGATTAAGCTTCAAACAGTGTCGCAAAGAAAATGTCTTAATGACTTTTTCCTTCTACTAAATCAGCAACACTGCAACTGATACATGGGTAAGGCCTTAAAGATAACCATCGGGAATGATCACATATACATGAGCTGAGGCTGAATAAGTCACTATTTGCATTTCCAAAATTCACCGACACTGGTAAAAAAAAAAAAAGGGAATATTCAAGATAGGTTTACATTACAGTAATACATTTGTATGCTTATGGCAATGTCAGTACCTGAGGGGGCTCCCACCCAGGCCAATCCTAACACTCCGTCATCAAAATCTCTGTCGGTGAACACGTAAGCCAAGCAGTAGTCATCGTGGTTCTGCTCAGAGTTCAGCTCCAAAAACTTCTCCACTCCGATGTTGGCGAAGCGGAAAGGGTTGGACCTGTCTCTCTCATCGCTGGTTGCGTTTATCTACGCCGGAGGAAGAGGAGGTGTTCAGATGGAGGACGGTGAACCAAGACTGCAGCATGAACTTAACGGCTATCAGCAGAGGACTCACCCGGATCCTTTTCACCATGAAGCTGATGTTGCGGATCCCAACAAAGTCTGTGCCCTGATAGATGGCATCGATGGCCTTGACGTGACTGGAGATCTAAAACAGACACACACACACACACACACAGAACACACACGCTGAGCTTCAGGGCATAGGTGTGAACAGCCTGTTGACCCAATAAAAAGCATTTCACAGTCACTCAATCGATTCCATGTAAAGAGGATATACGCAGTTTAATCCATTCCTAAAACAGGAGTTCACCAAGCAGACATGAAAAGTTTCCGAGTTAGTAAACCATTTGATAAAATATTAGCACTTCCAGAGCATTTCTAGCTAATTTCTTTGATCTTTGAGGTCAACTATACCCTAACTGACGCAGTGACTGCCATGTTGGACAACACATACTGGAGCTGTAGAGAAGATGCTACTTTGTTTAACCGTAAAATAAGAGCATTTCCACACGCATGATGCGCAGTACTGGAACTAAACAGCCGTGTAGCCTTATCAGTGAGGTTTATTGGGGGAAAAAATTAAATAAAAACAAGAGATCTGTTTGTTGGGGAGCATCTAGATTAAACTGTTGCAGAGTGTTGACAGTATCACGGTAAGAAGGGCAACAGATGAAGTGCTGCACCGGTCTAGGTTCATCAACGTTATGTGCCCCCCCCCCCACAAAAAAAAAAAAAAAAAGAATCAGAGCCAACTTCCTGAATATACTAACTGAACAGATTTGTTTTCCCTCGCGACATGAGCATATTACGAGATGACAATGTCAGGATTCATCAGGCTCAAATTATGATGCGTTAGGGGAGGATGAGACATCATTTTCACACACGGATTGGTCACCACAGAGATGGGACTTTAACTCTATAGAAAATAGAGACGGCTGGAGACGGCTTAACGCGGCAGCCCGAGTCACCCATCACCAAAAAAAGATCTTTGCGAAAGACTAATGCAAGTGCAGCTGGAAGTGAATGCTGTGAGATTGCATAAGCTCATCAAAAATGACATCATGGTGAATGCACGGTGTAATCAAAGCTAAAGATTGTCAAGCTGAATATTAGCCTCTTTTTTTTCCCTGACCGGGCTTTATATATTGCAATAATACACAGTCCTGAATGGACCGAGTGAGAATCTGTGCATTACCTGAGCTATGACAGCTTCCCTGGTCTTGTAGTACTTGAAGAAGAGGTGGTCAGTCTGAATGAAAAGCTGGCAGGTGTTTTTCTCAGCCTGGGCCATCCTCTTCTTTCTTAGCAGCACAGGGTCATTCAAGTCAGCCTCAGTGTGGAGCTCCTGCTGTGAGCGGCGCATGTGAGGGAGAGCACAACGTAGGTGGTTCAAGTACACATACACGAACATATAGAATTTTAAGCCAAACACTGTGTAAATAAATGATGTGCGGTATTTTTAGGCCGTGATTCTCAAGCTGCAGTGTGCTCATGAACTGGATGTCTGCAGGGACCGTGTACTTTCTCTGTCATTTACAAGATTGGGAACATTTATAGTCTCATATTGCAATGAGGCGAGCTGACACATTTGAGATTTGAATCTAGCAGTCATGCATAAGCCACACATGCACAATAGAAACTCATGTTGTACAGAATCAAACCGGGAAGAAAGGACGTCAAATACCAAAGAAAACAGCCAGTCAGAGTGTCATCTGTGGCTGCCATCTGGGTTTGGATAAGGATTAAATGGCGAAAAGAGTTGAAATACTTGAAATACGTGTTGTAGTGAGCGGAGCATATTTTATTTAGTTTTTATTTAGTTTTTTTCCTTAATTGTTGTAAAATGAGATGGACAGTTGCATTAGTGGTTTCTGAAAGACTTGGGCCTTTGATAATGAACATGTGAGGGACTAAATATATAAAATGATAAGAAAATAAATAATTCCCATCCAATAGATACATAGATATCTATTTCTTTTTTAAAAAGAACATAAATATATACATATCAAAATGTTAAATATTGTTGTTATTCTGTCATCGGCCCCATTTATTCTTTTATTTCTAGATATCTCCTTATCTATTTTCTTCTTTTTTTTTCACAGATTAATTCTTTTTTGTGACTCAGTCATAGAAAACTATGAGGCCAATAGCAGGTAAATTATGTTTACTTTTTACTTTGTAAAAGAAAGAGTAGATGGTGACTTTATATCTTCTGTATATAATCTTATATTTTACAAAGAAATCAAGAAGACTTTACGAATGATGAGTGTTAGCTGTGACAGTGCTGGATTCCCTGTATGCTTCACTAGTTAAGATGAATTCGATTGAATATCAAAAGTTGATCATTTACAGAGATTACTTTAAGTTTCACATCTCAAACAAAGACACTGACATGGCATTCGCGGGTATGTATGACCTTGACTGAGAAAGATTTCTCATTACCTCAAATGCTTTTATTTTTTCTAACCCGGTCAGATCTTATTATGGTGTGTTGTGAATTCACCTTGGTTGGCTCATTTAGCGAGGAGGCCTGGTACTTCTTCATTCTTTCAAACACGGAGCTATCAGCACAGCCTCCCTCTGGGCCGTACTTGTGTGGATAGTCTGAGTGACAGAGGCAGACAACACTGTTTGGATTACAGAGACAATGATAGCTACTTAACCCACTGAGGCGCTCTATTCCTGGCGCTACTCATGATCAGCTAATGGAAGTACTTACACACCACTTGAGCCTAGCTTTGCTGTGTGAGCTGTTACTTTCATGTCGCTCTCATTAGCGATTCCTCTCACAATCCTGTTAAATTTGCCCCTCAGCCACATGCCATGTGTATACACATGATTTGAAATTACAGGGTGCTGGGTGTGGTGAAGTGTACTCTGTGCTCAGTATTGGTACCGACACTGTGTAGACTGCCTAAATCAGCCAGTAGCCTGAGAGAAAGATGGTGTTACTCGGCTAATGAGTACCCTGGGTATTTCTGTTTCCTAGAGGGGCAATCACGTCAATCTGCCTCCATCAGCTCAGCTGCCCTCACCTTGCACTTTCCCGGTCACATGATTATATACGCATGAATCAAATCACACATGCTCGACGATGAAAGAAAGCATTTGTGTCGGTGAAGTTGCTATGGACTCACGTATATCATCTTCATGGTAGATGACAGAGTGGAAGGGTACGTCTTTGCCCTCCAGGTACCTCTCGACAGGCTCCACATAGTAAGTGCCATGGTAGCTTTGTATAAAGCCCTCAAACTTACCATCCACAATGGAGCCATGAGTCAGGGTACCTTTCTCACCTGAGAATACAAAGACAGCAGTTTGTTTAGGACTCAGGATCAGGTTTTCATATCATATCATCACAAAAACACTATTAAATATCCTGAAATGCAACGTGCAGTAAGAGATAACTGACATAACAAGTCTCCTGGAATAACAGTCTTACCATAGATTTCTCCAGTGTATATATGAGAGGTATCGTACGGGATCTCGTCTCCTGAAACCTCCACCTTCAAATCTTGGGCAAACAAGGTGGTATCCCTCTTCATTCGTAAATTAAAATGCCTGAAATGACAGGGTTTTTTTTCTGTTAACAGTGTGAGGCTACAGCTGTAGATGAGCATCTGAGTTTGGGCTCACTTTGTAAAAGAAGCTATATTTATAACCCCTCCACCGGGAGAAGGGAAATACAAATGAGAGTGGACAGAGAGGGTGAAAACAAGAGCTCTGGCGGGGAGAAAACACCTAAGCTGCTTGGTGCGGTGGGAGGAAACAGAGAGAAAATTAAGAGCATCTTGAAACAATGCGGTTTTGTGCTAAACAGACATGGCAGGGAAACAAAAACAGTAAACTTTTGGCTTCATGTAACACCCACACAGAGCTTTTATTGTACTCTTGTATTGTCTACCAGTTGCTGTTATAAAGCTAATGCACTAGACCTAAATTAAATGAGGGAAAACACGAGGTCTTTGTAAAACTGAGACTTGAAATGATGACTAACAATTAAGCCTGTCGCACATATATACAACGCTAAGTGAATCCCTGTTGTTTGGGTATATGTTAATACAGAGTTAATACTGTGCAGGAAGTGCAGCTTAAAATGGTAACTTTAGCATCTCAATTCAATCTACAACTGCAAGATTGTCCAAATATATGTATCGTTCCCCCTAGCATTCAATGAAATGCATTTCTTGCTGGATGGATTAAAACTTTACAGAAGTAGTAATCTGTTAGCCTGTTTGCTACTTTATGAAGATCACAGAGATTCCCAAAATGATCAACCAAATTACAGTTGACTAGCATATGAACACGTGCATGAAAACACGTGTTGTTCACGCCAATCAATGTGAACACCGCACGCGGGTGTACGTGCCAAATCTCATTGAGGATGTTTTGGTCAGGGCAACAAAGATAGGAGGCTCTGACACCGACAGCCAGAACCGCTGGACAAAAAGCGATAAGACTTTTTTTTCTTTTCTTTTTTTTAATTCTCTGCCCCTCTGTGTGAGGCCGACTTCCACAGTACAATGAAAGCAGCAAACTAGTTGCGATCATAAGGAACTATGGTTCAACGCAGCCTGTTGGATACAGTTTAAAGTCGTCTGTTCATATTGTTGTTGTGACACTCCTTTGGGAGGCAGAGGTCAGGACCGGTAAGTCTTAGTCCCCTGAATGTGGGTATAAACACAATATTACAGGCAGTGGGAAAGGCTGTTATAGTGAGCAGAGCCGCATTTTGAAAAACCTGTTTAAACTGGCACTTTTGGTGTAAAAACTGTATAACAGAGGCCTGGTTTCCTGAGCAGCGCAAGATAATAAAAAAGCACTGGCCTTTATTAGACGAAATACGTTATCATCACCAACAAAGGTCTATTGGTTTGACAGGTAAACAGGCAGCCCCATCAAAAATTCGGAGCATTTTTCATATCAAACAAAGTGATTTCTGAAGTGTACTTTTTGCTTCATGTTCTAACTCCTGTGCCTCCTACCCAGTAACTAACACATATCCAGCAGGCAATCTCCAACAGTAAAGTGTCAATTCTCCACTCTTTTGTGTTCAAGTGTGAAAACGGCTTTAGTATTGCTTTTTCTTCTAATTCTGTGCAAACGCATCAATGTTCTTATCTTTCACACCAACTCATAAGGGAAGCCTTTGATGCCCCCCAAACATGGTGTTTTAGCATCAAAATGAGCTAAATAAATACAAGAGAACTTTAAACAACAAGATGAACAGGGAGTCCTGCAGCAGATGGCGTGGCCACAACAGCACCTTGATCTAACCGTCGCTGAGTCAGTCTAGGAAGACAGAAGCAACTGAAACAGAATAAAAACCTCGGATAACTGTGACAATTCTTCAACATGCGCGAAAACAACCTTCCTGCCGAGTACTTTCAAAAACTGGTGGGGTTTTAAAGGGAAAATTTCGTTAACCGACAGAAGCCTTTCATGGCATCATTTTTAAAGCATCTTCACATCAAATTCGGTGCCTAAAATGTCTGCAAACAGTGCTGCATTCACTTCCTTTTGTTCAAATCAACAAAGGAAAAGTTTGAAGTAAATGTGAACATCGTGAGGTGTCTCTCTGGCTTTGTCAGTAATTCAGATGGAAAAAAAGCTGACAGTTTCCTGCTTTTCAAAGGAAGAGGCATCTTCCTTCCGTGCGTTTGTTTACATGGCTCTTATCATTCCTCCCTATTAAGCAGAATCAGAACAGCAGGAACTCTCACAGGCAAGAAAACAACCTTTTAAAAGTTCCAACCCAGATTGTAGTTAGTTTGTCAAAAACTATGTTATAAACTATCAAAATATGAAAAATAAAAACCTCCTCTGTGAAAGAACCTTATGGATTCATCTACCTTCCATATTAAGACAGCCAACTCAGAGTTGCTGTGTACAGAAATACACTTTCAATACTTTATTCATCACACACAAACACGTTCGCACTTCTACTTCATTTAACCTGATTTATATTCAAGATTGTGGGAATCAGATCAACCTCACGTCTTAACTGAAACAAACACTTATTTCAAGCAAGAATTTATCTGCGAGAGCGATCATCAGTGCTCAAGCGCGAGCATTTAGGTAGCGCGTTTTGTCCCGTCATTAATCTTAAACCCCAAATTATCAACATACGATCGCATAAGAAAAAGAAAAGCAGCAAATCTGCACCACTCAGAAGACAGAACTGATGAATTCTCTTTTTTCCTGGCGTTAAACCAACCGATGAATCATTTGGCTCCAACTGAGGCAGGAAAAGAAAAAGAAAAAAAAAAAAAAAGAAGAAGAAGAAGCACACAATCAAAATCTATGTTCACCTCAGAGCTAATATGCTGAGACGTCCACGACCACTTTTGTCATTTTCAGAAACAGGATGGAAAACAGATATTAATCAAACTGGAAATCCCTGCGACTGGCAACTCAAGCCTTTACTGACAAACAATATAGGAATACAGGGATCATTTTGCAAGAAAAAAAAAAACAAAACAAGGTAATATTGAGACAAGCATTAGATCAGTATTATTAAAAAGACTGCTCAAACTGGGCCGCCGTATAGCTCAACTGGTTAAGCAGGCGCCCTGAGTACAGAGGCAGTGAAATAAAGGCCATTAATACCCAGAAATCTTAAGAAAAAAAACATAAAACTGCACAAACCTTCCATGGGCATGGAAATCTAAGTGAAGAAACTTGTCTTCGTGAGAGAGTGCCCTCTTGACCCTCTGATGCTTGCTGTGTACAAGCTCTGTGTCGTAGGACAGGCCTTCATAGTGGCGGATATACTTGTTCAGAGGATTCCTATAGTGTCCTGGGAGGAAAGAACAGAGGAACACCTGTTAAACAAAGTCACAGCACGGTCATCCAATGTTTTTTTAGAAATTCAGTCGAGGCTGTGTGTGCACAAGTTACTAAACAAGTGAGTCTATCACGTCACGTCGTCTTACCAGAAACAGACAGATTTGGTTTCTGTTTGTTCAGTTACTGCAAGCACTCAACACATCTGCATGAATAACTGAGTCAGCACATATGTTAGGTTGGTCTCGTGGCAGATATTTGACATAAATTAATAAAATGATGGAAACATACAGAAAAACAGTATGGCCTGTGTTTCAACAATGAGATTAATCTATTCAAAGCAAATGAATGCCAGCTTTGAGGCTCCGGCCTGACAGCAGCCCCCAGCATCACAGAATAATTACTTTGCCACCAGAGGAGTAGGTGGTGGGTTTCAAGGGAAAAAAAAAACAAGACTCTTAAGCATCTCCACCCATTTCACCAACTATTTCACACTCATAAGCAGTCCAACAACTCCGTTGTAAGAAAACACAATACTCTCTGTGAAGGTGACTTTGTTTTCTGTGCAAACTGAGCATACTGGAGTATCTATAAGTGGAGCTATTCGCCTCGTGACATCTATAACACAAAAGACAGTATTTTCAGTAAAGAGTAGATGCAATCAGGGCTCTCTGGTTGGTAATTATAGAGCACGAGAGAGCCATAATTTACTGTCGAAAGTAGAGCTATGTAACAAAGATGGATAAACAGACCAGGCTTCAGCCACTTCTCTGTTCATGAGCAGTATGAAATATTTAGGTGGTAACATTAAATTTTTCATTGGGGTGACTGTGAGAAGTGAAGGCCATGACTATAGCGCTGAAATGACTTAATTCCTCAAGCTTAACGAAAAGTAGAAGTGGGAGGCACTCGTGATTCGTACATTTGTATGAAAAACAAGCCAATGCAAAAAGCTAAATTAATACAAAATGCAGGTGCAGTAGTGATAAAAGTTATAATGTAGTACAAGTAACGAGCGATGCTTTGGACAGCTTCACAAATGACATTTAAACTGACCGAGCAATGAGATGATCAAAGAGGTTAAATAGTCTTTTTTTCCAAAAAAATCGTGTAATCGTTATGGTTTATCGTCACAAACTGAGAGCAAAAGGTCAGCACACAGCACTTGGGTGAATGATGCCAATCGTAGCCAACATTAAAAGTCTAAACTACATCACTGTGACAGTCACTTTTCATGTCAAAACCGAACTCACTGAACGACATTTTTTGTCAAAACACCGAATCCAGTCTCATATGTGTTATGTTGAGAGTCGCGAGTAAAGTGTGTAAAAACCTAAACTGGACAGAGAAAACACTGGAACTTGTGCGAGCAAAGCCGAAAATTAGAGCGGTACAAAGTGTGCCCACAGAAATGATGCAGATAACATACTGTCAGCGGCTGAGCTGAGATTTTACAAAACTGTGAACGCTAGCGGCTAAAGTGTTAGCTAGCACAAAGCTAACGGTCCGTTAACCCAGTCGGCTTCTCCATCTTCTCATAACAATGGCTGTCGGCGCTGTTCGCACGGTAACAACAAAACCAACTCAAACCCGACCATAATAGCGGTGACAACACACACAAATTAGCCAGCAGTATCAGTTCACAGCATTCAACTGCATACACCTTCATCGGCTTTTAAGCTACGTAATTTTCGCCTGCTTGAAGTAATACGGCAAAAAGGGTGCAGTCCTCTTCATAACAAGCAGGCCCTGCTGATCCCTTCTGTTAGCTAACGGGCTATCGGGATTTCTGCTCCTCTCAGCCGCTGCTTCTTGGATCTCCGCAACCCGCGAGGTTTTCTCTAAAAAAGGCTTCGACTCACCTTGGGTGTAGTTTAGTAAGTAAACGAAGAGGAAAACTTTAAAGAGAAGCATATGTGGCAAATCCATCGTTAGAGCATTGATACCGTTTTCACTTTATTGTCCTATTTAGATAGGCGCAGACGCCCTGTGTGTTTATTGCAGCTTCCTCTCATCGCCTCCTCAATCTCCAACGCCGTGACGTCACACGCAGGGCAGCTGGAATCCCTCTCCCAACACCCCCCCTCCACCCAAAAGCATTCACGAGGCCTGAATTCATTACTGCACGCCCAAGCATAAAACACTGTGCCTGGTGTATTGCAATGTGTTCAATGTATACATCACAGAGACAGTTTATGATAAGTACAACATTACAGACAAGCCTGAAAATAGGACAATTAATAATAATAATAATAATGATTCAAAACAAAATTACATCCCCATGTTTCAACTGCCACATGTAGATGATAACATTTTAAAACTGAGCGCAGTTCAGCCACAGCGCTTTGGTTGTATAAAACATTTTCTTATGCTGAAACATTTAACTGTAAATAACTTCACAAGCACTTTTAAGACAACACAATTAGGAGTATTTTCTGGTTTTCGTTGTAGTGTTGCTTGCAGTAAAGTGACATGTTATAGCAGCGCACAATCAACTACTGCCACGTTTGGCTCAATGAATTCTGCCATTTTCAGTTTTTATGGACTAATTATAACCCACGATCCCCCATCGTTGTCCGATTCAGAAGGTACTTTTTTAAAAATATCTTTATAAAGTCAACAATTTATCAATTAGTAGACAGTAGAAAATACATTGCAGGTCAATTGATAATGAAAATAAACCCTTAATAGTGTCTTTCTTGGAGCCAAACTCATCATCTGATCTGGACAGCTGGTTAGAAAAAGCACTCGGATCCCTTTTTTTCCCACAAGTCTGTCTCATGCTGTTTACGGTGTTTCAGTTTTGACTGATTAATGAGCAGCGGTGACTCATCCCCGCTGTTTTGTATTTTTACTCCAGACGAGCTCCTCTGGCTCCTGTAGCCGTCACGTGACACACCTCCACATCAGCCCCCAGTTTCTGCAGCTCATCCAACCAGATCTGCTGCTTGTGGGACAGACGGTCACTGGGCCCCTTCACCTCCACCAGCTGTAACAACATGACATTCAGTCACCATTACAAAATTTCAGATGGTCAAGTAGCAGAGACGGACTGAATCGTTCCAAAAACGGCAAAATCTCCATTTCAGAGCAGCCAAGATGGTCTGTGTTGATGATGAGCTCACCTTGTAGCTGTTGTTCGAGGTGTTCCACACCACAAGATCAGGCAAACCTCCACGGCAGTGTCTGTAGTCTTTTGCCATTCGATCTATCATTCCACCTAAGAAGGCTCCACCCAGGCATGCAACAAGAGACTGCAAACATTAGAGTACGAGTGTGATTGTTAGCACCATGTGTTACCTAAAGTAAAACAGAAGAAATGTCAATTTATTCATGTTTATTGCAACAGAACAGACACGATCTTTCTCACTACATTTATACATAATATGGGGAACACATCAGATTTGTAAGCAATGAATATTCCTGTGTAAGATTGACAGTAAATACCTGCGCCTGTTGAAGAGATGAGAAGCGTTCCCAGTTCACCAGTGAACACACTTTGCCCTCCTGGGAGTTCCAGACATCTTCCAACATGTCACACAGCGTTTCCTTAGACGCTTCACGAAGTAACTGAACGCGAGTTGCAATCGCTTCCTTTCTCCTCTCGTAAAAACAGTCGGTGTAAAGATCCAGCGGACACGTCTGTGAGCGGAAACAAACCTTTGTGAAACGTTTGTGTGCCTTCACATAATCACACAAAACCTATTGGGGCTTACTTTACCTGGTATGGGTTTCGGAAAACATCTGGAATCCCCTCCATGAAAACGACGTCCCACATCAGAATACCGAACAAGGTTGAGAATGTTGAGCCTTCTCCGTGGATGCCTGTTACACACGAGAGGACGTATCGTTGCCGTGACGAGCGGGTGGCCACATCGTTTTCAAAGGTTGAAGAAAAGCCGTTTACCTTGGTCAAAACCTTGCTGTCGGTAGTGAGCTAAAGATAGCTCCTCCACAGAGCATATCACAGTGGCAGGAGCACACGCCTCTCCTTCTTCGTCTGCTTGTAAAAGAAACCTTGATTTCCCCGTGCCGCCCTCGTGAGGAAACAGCTGTCCTCGGATGGTCGCCTGCAATTACAAACATGAATGGATACAGACTTTATTTTGCATGCACCCAAAAATTCAAATAAGCACATTTCATCCACCTTGAAACCCATAAACTTATATTCTGTAAAAAAAAATAAAACAAACTCACATGTTTGACATCTTGTACATGGAAAGTGGGCAGTTCTCGGAGTTGTAGCCGGTACTTCTTGCAACTGGGAGACTCTTTCATCCTAACAGCTCTCTGATGGAGGGACAGTTTATGCCCGGTGCGCACCAGGGGGTCTAACATCCCATCTCTGATAGCACAAATAGCCTGAGTATGGCAGGAATGGAACACAGGCCAATAAAAAACGAGAAAAACATAGAGGAAAAAATAAAAATGTCTTTGAAAGGGTGGATGGAAAGTACAGGTCAACACGATATGTTTGTTGAAGGTCAACGCAGATGTTGATGAAGTGCCTTATTCATTAGTTCTGTTAAAATCAGGAGAACTTTTCAACATTTATGTTTAAAATTTCAGGTTGTTTCCAGCTTATTCAGGCATGGTGCAACTGAATGAGCTTCTAAGTTCTTGAGACAATAGAGAGATGAATATATAAGGCACAATCGGTCAACAAGAGCCTTTTCTTATAACTATCGGAGGCAGTTCCCCTCTTTTTTGTGTCCACACTGCGAGAAAATTCTCAATACCCATAACTCTCAGAGAGCTGCTTGGTCCAAATGCGCTTAAAGAACAAAGACAGTCTGTGGTATTGTAGCAAATGTGACCCTTTTCTAAATGAGTTTAGTTTGTCTGGAATCGTTTGAAATTACAGATTCGGATAATTAGAAGAAATGCAGATCATCTGATTTGATGATCAATTGGGCAAATAAGCTGTCAATCATAACTGGAAACACAGATGCTGGCGCTCACTTGCTCGGGTTTTTTGAGGTGCTGGTGAAGGTTCAGTGCCAGTCGGTCCCACCATCGGCCCCGGCTGTCAGGACAGTAAACAGACTGCTGTAGTAAGGACTGCAGCTCTTCTACTGCCTCCTGTGATGTAAAAAGTAGATCTTTATGGCCAACACATTTAACTTCCTAAACAGCTTCGTGAGGGTGGGTCGGGATAGTTCATCGAACCTCATAGCGACGTAGCCTCTGCAGAATCTCCACTCCTCTGGATAGAATACGCGTGTAAGCCCATCCTGTAGTGAAGCTGCGCAGGAACACAGGAAGCTCCTCCTCGTGTCTACGCAACAAAGGACAATGTCGACATGAAGAATCACCAGGACTGTAGCATAGCTGCTACATACACACACACAGAAGCAAGTGAAAGGATTTATCAGGTCCTGACCTCAGGTCATGGTTCTTCCTCAGCTCCTGCCAGGCGCTTTTGGCAGCAGTGTACAGTTCCAGCGCCATCTCCCACTGACCACCCTGCATGGCTGAGGTAACCTCTATGAGGACTCGCATGGAACCTTCAAATCTGGTGCAGTGTAAGGTATAATGATTATCATTTCTTGATTTGAATAAAACACAACAGACTTTCGGATATTTTGGCAGAACTTCACCTGATGAGATCCTCTCTATCCCGAAACACTTTGGCTCCTCGCTGCACTGTGTAGTCTGGGAAGGCCAGACGTCCCGAGTTTACCAGCAAGATGGTAAAAAGCTGGTTCTGTCCCCCGGCCGCCATCTCCTCTTCATCCATCGTGTCTGTCAAGGAGAAGAGGAGAAGGACGCGGGAAAAGACTGCACGAGGGCCCCGAGTCAGACGCACACAGGAACCTGCAAGCTGCTTTGCCCTTTAAAGGAAGACAAGGAGTGAGATCCTCACTGCTATACGTGTCATGTGCATGAATACAGCGTCATCTTACCGTTTTAGGATGACCGTTCCAATGTTATTTTGAGCAGAGGACAGAGAGAAGAAGGACTTTTGTCTGCTTAGGCGGAGAAGCCCGTCCACTAACTGCTGTTTTTGAGTCCCAGAACTGCCCAAGTGGAAAGTCTTGGCGAGAGCTTTGAGTTCAGGTGCAGGCAGGAGATCCAGAGCCTCTGCAACATCCTCGAGGTCATTCTCTGTGAGATGCAGAAACAACAGTATAGTGCAGTGGGCAACAGGTGGAATTGAAAACATTTCAGTTTATGTGGCGTTTCAGCAGGCAGCACCAGGAGGTTTAGTCCCAAAGTTCATTTCAGATAAAGAATGAAACCAACACACTGAATAAAAAAAAAATATATATATATATACATAACTACATTGTGCAGGATCACTTACCTGTTTGTAGAAAACCACTTTGAGCCAGTTCCTGTGCAACAGGTCTCAAATCACTGCTTATCTCCTCATAATCCAGTTTGTTTACTTGTAGCCATTTCAGTTTCCTCTGAAAAAGCCTCACATACAGCTTCTGACCCATAACTTCAAGAGAGGAAAAGAAAAATGTGAACAAAGAGATCTTTTTCATGGGTGTCATTGAGCGATAATCTCAGTTACCTGATAGCTGTTCAAATGCACGTATGAGCGCCATATCATCCTGGTTGAACAACGTCCTGTCGTCCTCATTCTCCAACACAGCGTGGAGTACAGTACTGAAGTTACGAAGGTAGTAGGGAAGAGATGGGGGGTGAGAGCTCTCGCCGCTGGTGGTGTTCTCAGCATCAGCTTCAGACACCGAGTCACCACTGATTATCTTCTCATGCGTCTCCTCGGAACTCAAAGGTGGGTCACAAGCAGAAGAGGAAGGTATCTCCGTTTTGTGCTGGTCCGTGTGAGTTGTCTCAGCTGTAGTTTGACAAGAGGGCATCTCCCCCAGATCTCTACTACTCCCCTCATATTTTGCCTTTTTCTGAACGCCAGATGATCTAACACTAGACGTCACTTCCTTTTTTCTCTTTTTTAGTTTAGAGGGAGAGGAGTGTAGTTTGGGAATAATCACCGATTGGACAGTATCTGCTTTAGGTGCTTCGTGCTCGACATTATGTCCTTTTTTGAAAAATGATGGACCTTCCTCTGCTGTTGGAGTGTCCACACTGGTGGTCCTGACTTCATCGCACGCGTTATTGTCCTTTACCATCTGCATCTGAATGTTTTCCTTCTGGGAGCTGCTGACTGGCTCAGAAGCTTGTATCTCCTCCAGTGGATTTTCATCCTCTGTGAGTGTCTTCTGATTTTTTCTGGATAACTTAGAGGCGATACTTCCCAGGTCAATGGTCCTGACCACAGTCTTGCTGTTTATCTCTCGTGGCACGCGCTGAGAGTTCTTTTTGAAATAGGGACTCGTCTTGGTCTCTTTGTCCTCTTCCTCCTCTTTCTGACCCAGCTCTGTGGACTTGGGGAGACTGCTAGCAGGTGACAACTGGGGGCTTGACACAGCACTACTTCCTGAGGCGACGGTGCCGTCTCCTCTCTCAAAGTTCTGACACTGCAGATCAATGTGCTCGTTTATCCTGAACCTTGGTACCAAGTGACCACACAGGGGACACGCCAGCTTAGGTGGGGGCTGGCTGCTGAAGAACGACGTGATTGGAGTTTTGGTGGCAGGGCTTGCACAGCTGCCCGCTTTTACACGGCCTTTCTTCTTGCTTTTTGACAACGACAACCTTCGCTGGAGCTTGTCTTCGTTGGCTCTTTCTGTCATACTGTAGCCGTCTTTACCCGATGAAAGCGACGTTTTGTTAAAGCCGAACCTTGTGGCACACTCGAATGATGCTCATGCTGTCACTCGCTTCATTTACTGCTAATTTTAAGAAAAACAAACGGCTCGATTAAAAATATCGCAAACGTGCGGCTTTTAGTGCTCAACATATGAGGGAGAAGACGCACACAAGAAGAAAAGAAAAGCTACGGGCTGTCAATTGTGCTAAAAAACAGCTAACATTATAGCAAACTTTGCTCTTCCACAACAATCCCGCGTCTCAGGCATAACTAGCAGAGCGCAGAATGTTTTTTTTATCTTGTAAAATCAATCCCAGAAACGTCGATATTTTTATCAAACCTTAACGATTACGCCAGTAAAGTAAAAGTTAAAATGTATTCACATAAAAAAAAACGTGTTTTTAAGTTAAACATGGTCACAATATAGTACCAAAGACCTACTGCCAAAACTTTGACACGCTATTTGACACTCTGGCGTTCAGTTAAAAAATAATAAATGAACTATTTAAACATAAAGTTGAATTTTTAAGTCATACTAGCGCACGTTTAACTGTGTGCTCATTGCGGCTATTTAAGTGTTTTGGGTTTTTTGTTGGGAGAGACCACATGATGACGGATGTATTTTCTACACAGGTTCCTGGGCTGCTGTGCAGTTTTTATTCAAAAAAAAAAAAAAAAGAAACAGCCATTCCCCGGAAAGCAATCTGCTCTGATCACCCAGGGCCGCCGACAAAACTGATGTCGGTAAGTGACACACAAATCTATCTTTGCATAGAGATGGAAATGTGATGGAGATGCATGTAGGCCTGCTCGGTTTACGGTATCAGGGTCGAAAACAAAGCTGGTCGTGCTCCTGTGGTTCTCCTGCCCATTAGCAGGATGTCAGCATGGTGCAGTCTCGATGCTTCAAATCAAGGTCGATGTGAATTGCAGTAGCGGTAGGATAATGGAATGCTTTCAGATAATAAGGCCATCAGAGTGAATGTGGAGGGAGTGAGCTCCATCACTGCATGCACTGTGTGCGCAGGGAAACTGTATATCCGATTATCTTATCGACATGGAGGCAGATGGAAATGCGGCGTCCACTTGTGGGAAACCACAACAACCAGCCCCGCAGCTGCAGCAGAAGTTCGGCGTAATGCTTGTATAGGATACCGTCAAAATCACGTCAAGGGCAGGGCAGATGCAAGAAAACCCAATTACAGAATCTCAGCTGAAATCCATAATGACCCTCATCGTTTTAATTGCCGGTTCAGCACCATGGAGAGGTCATGGTTGAGGCTGTAAACCGGGATTACAGGTTTTTTTGCACGGATGAGGCTATAATCTCTGTAGCTTTATGATCCGATCAACACCGTTTCCACTCGTGTCATTGTGGACAGGGTGTTTAACCATAAACAAGAGCTTGAACCCAAACCGCACACCGTTTGTTTTTAGCCACAAGCTTACATGTTTGACGTTCAGATGAGGGTGTGACATCTTTGGCCTGGCCTTGTAGTAAACCACTGCTCGGTGTGCTAGCTTCATCACGCCCACTGTCTGACAAATGATAAACCCTTTATTACTTGAGTGCCAGTGTTGAAAGTGCTAACAGAGATTGAAATGGATTTAATGCAGCTCAGGGATTCATAAGAAGTGGAACGTGTGACATTATAAGTGAATTTGCTGGAATTTTTTTTTAATGCTCTTTGCTGATTTTAGTTACCTTCTTTGGTGTTTGTAGAGTAATTCAAGGGCCACAAACAGCCCTTCCCCCCCCAATAATTGTTTTCTTGAATAGTTGATGAACATATCAGAGATTAAACATTCATTGAAAATTAATTTTCAGTTAAAGGGTCATTTAATGTTAAAATGGCTGGAACCAGTGAAATTGGTTGAAACCCGTTTTAATGCAGGCTTCCTCTGCAGGACATCAAGACAAAATTAGAGCAGACACAACCAAGCAAGATGAAAGATAACAGACAACATCACAGACAGGGCTGAGACGTAATAGATGCATCTGTTGTATTACTATTTGTCATGGATGTCTTCTTCATCTTTAAGAAGTAATCATTTGTGTCTCACTGATCATAATAAATGAGGAAGTATCTTCTTGAAAATACAGATTAAGAATGTTTTTGCATCCAGTTATGTGTTGAGTGAGAGATGTGTGTTTGAAAAGTGAACAAGGGAAGAGGTTAGTTTGTGGGTAAAAAAGTCTATAGTTTCTGTATAGTAGTAGTTATTTTCTACTGTTATCTTAGATAACGTCAAAGAAATCTAATCTCCACTATAAAACAAACCTTTTTTCTTTAATGAGAGATATGAATCATGACTGTTGAGAATGTCAAGTGAAAATGTACTAAATCTTTAAATATCTATGAATGTTCACAGGGTTTAGGGTAGTAGATTTAGGGGGCCAGTTATGGCTCATGGAAAAAAGCCAGGAACCATTTCCAAAGTATTGGCTCCCAGCCCTCCATCGTGCCCTGGTGCAGGACTTCTGAAACCAAGCCAAGAAGAGCAACGAAGCTTGGCCAGGGAGAGGACTCAGCAACCATCTTGTTCTTTGAAGGATGGCAACAAAGATCAGCTGACTCCTCCACTTTCTGCAAAGCACTATTACATGAGTTGTGACCCAAGTCCAGAGGACATGGAGGACACCTGTTCTGAGTACGACAATGTGGGCTCTGATGTCGAGCAGGACTATGAAGAGGTACCACATTTGAACAGAGAAAGCATCGTTGACATCAGATATTACAAACAGTATTGTCCTGAGGATGAGAAGCACATAGTGGGTGATGATATTAATGAGAATGCTGCTGCTGCGGACCAGATTCAAACCCCAAAAGCCCGACTGAGCACAGAAAAAACTGAGGGGTCACAGTCAGACTCTAAGCCATATAAAATGGGTCATCACTTTATGTCACATTGTGATCCAGTAGCTGGGGTTGAAGCGGAGGGGGCGGTGAAAAAAGGCAAAGGGGACAGGTTCTTCCACAGTGAGGAAGATCAGTTAGAAGAGGTTCTGGATGGGGCCAGATTTATAGAGGATTTAGGGGAGACAGAAAATGATGTTCAAAGGCTGACCAGTCTTTATCAGAACCATGAGAATGATAGAATCAAAAAGGGAGGTGATGATAGAAAAAGAGAAGATGCAACTCGAGCCACAAGAAACCATAGTATGACAGGAGCAAGTAAAAAGTGCGAGTCCCACATGGGTTCAAAGGAGAAGGAGCGGCACGGTAAAGGACGAGGAAGGAGGGGAACAGGAGAAGACACTGGGCAAATTGTTTCTGGGATCAAAGGGAGCGTAACAACCAGTACCGAGCAGCGTCCAAAGACTGCATCCAGGGACTGCAAAAAGTCCACAGTGAGGTCCAAGGCTAGGCCCGATTCTACTAAGAAACATCCTCCTCCACCACTCCGTCATTCTCATGCTCAGTTACCTACGGACACCCAGAAGGTCCAGCCTCATAGAGAGACTCCTCCTGTTCCCAGACCCAGTTCCTCTGCTGCTAACAGTCAGGAGAGCGAACCCAGGGTGATCAAACCATCTCTGGCTCCTCATCACACAGCAGAACAACAGAAGGAGTCTCTGGAGGAGAGACAGAGAGGGCCAGAGAAACCAGAGCAGGTAAGAAATGCAAACACAGCAGGTCTGAGTCAGGTCCCACTGACTGTAGCTCATGACTGTCACTGCTTGTGTCCCATCTACCACCACGGCACTGCAGACTGAATTTAATCATGCTTTAATCGTACACTTATTCAAAAATGGTCTTTGTCTAATTTTCTCCACTGAGTTATCCTCTGTAAGCAATATTCAAAACAAAATTTACCCAAGTTAAAGCTGATGTTTGTGTAAAGCAGGGTGAGATGCCAAGCACCGCTGTGATGACTGAAGAAGCCCCAGAGCAGCCGAGAAGGCCTCCAGAGCTTGCCTCTACAGAGGAAAGCGACTCTTCAAAGGTGGACTTTGGTTTCACTACAAAATATGTTAAGGGGGACAATAAATAACTTTTAATATGTTACAGTATAATTGTTTCTGCAATCAAATCTATTTTGCACTGACTTTATAAGAGAGGGTCGCCTTGCTGAGTTGTGATAATTGATAATCAATGTTGCTTTTTGTTGTATCTTCAAGGAATATTTTAATTTTAAATCCATTAATATATCTAATCTTTTGAACTTATTTTAAAGACGACACAGGAGGCTGCTTCTTTCCCCAGCTTTGAGGATGGTAAATATCTCTGAAAATGATTGAATTTCATGGCATTTATAAATCAACGCAGCACATGACAGTGTCATACTACAGAGTGCTCTATTTTTCTGCATAGTTCCAGGTCCCTGTGAACCAGAAGATCTTATTGACGGAATCATCTTTGCTGCTAACTACCTTGGTTGCACTCAGGTGTTGTCTGATAAAAATCCATCTAAGTCTGTCCGCATGACGCAGGCTCACGAAGCCGTCAGTCACGTCAAGGTAATCTGCCCTAAGTTCTATGTCCTATGTTTTCAGGGTTAAGAAATCAAAATGGTTGTATTTCTAAGATACTTCACCAGGACTGGCATAGTAAAAGGAATCAAACTGCCTTTTTACTGTGCACTTGGAAAAATCTACAGCATTTCTAGATGTGTGTGTGCTCGGTGCCTTGTTTGTAAAGGTTAGCTGTGCAGTGAATTCATTTATTAACCACATAGTGGAGCTGTTGCATGCCCTTTTTTTCTCATCCTTTTCATGTAGCTGAATGTTTGTATTCTGCAAATAAAGCAATGTGCTTTAAGCTAAAAAGTAATGTGTGACTAATATGAAATTTATTTCAAAGAGCCAAGATGAAGACTCTCAAATGGTGACAGAAGTGGACCTGTTCATCTCCACTAAAGCTGTCAAAGTACTGAATGCTGACACACAGGTTAGTAACTCTCTGAGCTTTGTGTGGTGATTAAGCATCCTCTCTGTGACTACTTTTTACAAATTGTCTATGCTGTCTTTAGGAGACAATGATGGACAGTGCCTTGCGGACCATCTCCTACATCGCAGACATTGGCAGCATTGTGGTTCTGATGGCACGGAGGCGCATGTCGCAGGCCTCATCGGAGGACTTCTCTGAATCGTCCGACTCTACCAGCGAAGGGAAGAGTCAGTACAGGATGATCTGCTATGTCTTTGAGTCAGAGGATGTAAGTGTTAGTTGCTTGGCTGCATCTGGATTGTACATTAGTTTTTAGATATTTCTTCTGTGGTCACTCAAACCATTGTGATTTTTCTCACTTCCTTGCTGTTGTCAACTGGGATAGCCTTTCTTCTGAGTAGTTTTCCCCAAACGCTCCCCTTCCCATAGGCACAGCTGATTGCACAGTCCATCGGTCAGGCTTTTAGTGTTGCCTACAGAGAATTCCTGCGAGCCAATGGCATCAACCCAACCGACTTGAGCCACAAACAGTACAGTGACATCATCAACTCCCAGGAAATGTACCATGATGACCTTGTCCATTTTTCAAACTCGGATAACTGTAAAGAGGTGAGACATTTTTCTTTTCAATGGATGGATGGATTTCGCTCTAACTGCTATGGCGCTAACAGAATCGTACAAGTTCTCTTGACCCACTGTGTGAGGTTCAAAATGTGCTTGAAAGGGTTAGAAACATGTTTTTTTTTACATTTATTTTTTTAAATCTGTGTTTCAGCTATATGTGGAGAAACAGAAAGGGGAGATCCTCGGCGTGGTGATAGTGGAGTCTGGCTGGGGCTCCATTCTGCCCACCGTCATACTGGCCAGTATGCTGAACAGTGGCCCTGCAGCTCGCTCTGGAAAGCTTAGCGTAGGGGATCAGATTATGTCCATCAATGACACAAGTCTGGTGGGGCTGCCACTGGCCACCTGTCAGGGCATCATAAAGGTGAGGAGCATATTGTGCACTTTCATCCAGTTAGTGTTTATACTTGTTTCAAATCAGATGAAGGTACATGCACATCCAGGAAAATCATCTGGTCAGTGGCCAAAAAGACTGTAAATTTCCAAAAAGTTTGATTTTGAATTTTCCTGGTTCGAATCCATGTATGGATCTCGTTTGTCTCTTTGTGGCCTTGTGATGGACTGACGATTTGTCCAGGGTGTACCCTGCCTCTCGCCCAATGACAGCTGGGTTAGGCTCCAGCCTCCCCCCCCGCGCGACCCTGACTTAGATTAAGAGGTTATAGAAGATGGATGGATGGATGAATATGAATCAAAACCTTCTGGTGGGCTTATTGCATACTGAGATATAGCACAACCTCGCTTGATCTGCAGAAAAATTAGGTGGATACACAGTACAAATGAGTGAATAATTGTATATGTAATCATGACACTATACCATTCTAAGTTAGTTATTCCAGTCATGCAATCATGCAAACACTAAAGAATGATGCGGCTAGCAATATTTTATTTATCTATCTACCCAAATCAGTTAAATATCTCTGCAGCCCCTGAACTCCAAATCCATTCTTTTGGCGCAAAAGAGCTTTATGATGCAAAGTAATAAGTTTGTTACAACAGTATTAAAAGATGTATCATTGGTTCTTTTCTTTTTATGGGATTTATTGACATAGGTACCCTTTGTAATTACCACTACAGGAATGTGTTTTTGCATTTGCTCCAGGGTCTGAAGAATCAGTTGAAGGTAAAGCTGAGTATTGTGAGCTGCCCTCCTGTCACCACTGTCCTCATCAAGAGACCTGACCTAAAGTTTCAGCTCGGCTTCAGTGTTCAGAATGGCATAGTGAGTAAGCTTGAGTCAAGGCTCAAAGTGAAAATTGCTCTGTGCAGATGATGGCGAGTGTTCCATATTATCTTGCATATCTTTGGTATGTTTTGGGCATCTTCAGATCTGCAGTTTGATGCGAGGTGGCATTGCTGAAAGAGGCGGTGTTCGTGTGGGACACAGAATCATTGAAATAAATGGTCAGAGTGTTGTTGCCATGGCACATGAGAAGATTGTTCAAACCCTGTCTGTCTCAGTGGGTGAGGTAAGAACTCGTCATGACACAAGATGGCAATTTTCCCTGCTTACTGGACCACACAAATAGAGCTTTCAGAGCAACTTACAAACTCAGACTGATTCTAAGAGGAAAAAAAAGATTGCTAAAGCATGCATTTAATGAATAAATTAAAACAATCTTAATTTTTGGAAAAAAGTTGATGGTTAAATAGGTAAATCTAGACTCAAAAGCTGATGAAAATCAAATGCTAGCAGTGCAGCAGAGGTTTAAAGCCCAGCAACTACCAATTGCACAAAATGCAACATAAATGAATAAAGATAAAGACATATACACTGCAGACGAAAAGTCAAATTTTACCATTTTTGTATGGATTGAGTGAGAGCATAATTTAAGAAGTGATTTGTGAAAATAAGTTGCAGGAGGGGTTGGCATCAAGGTGGAGGAGACAAAGAAAATATTAGAAAAATACTGAATTAATTCATTAATTGAAGGCAGTTTGTGTGCTGCTTTGTGTGTAGTGAGATATTGTGATGGCATGATGTTCTGTATGGATCTACAAGATGGAAGAAAGGCTGCACAACACTGATAGCTGTCCATGTAAAAATCAATGGATGGAAAATATGTTTGTGCGTCAGTGTAGCAGATGCACCCATTTTTAGCTCCAGAGCCTCTTTCATACTAGACAAAAAAAACCCACTAATGTTCACATCTGGCTTTTTTCTTCAATGAGAAAGGGTCAAATCAGCCTTCCGCCCTGTGTCTCATGACTCTGCACCTGCCACTTTTGTATTTTGTATTTTGTTGCCAGTTAGGAGAGCAGCCCACACCTTACACTGTCAGAGCTGCTGTGGTGGGCTGACTCCATCTTTTCAGTCAAAAGCAATAAACTCTTATTCTCAGAAATTCAAACAGAGCATAACCTGAGGTCCACCACAACCTGTAGCCAATTGAAACTCATTTCCTCCTGTGTAAGTGCTTACTTTATGTGTACCACCACATTGAGGGTGGCCTTGCTGCTGTTGGCAGTGGGAAAGGAACCAGTCAGATTGCATGTACCTTTTTTTCCCCAAGTTGCACAGTAAAAGTGATGGTGGCTTTGTGCAATATTCACCTCAAATTGATAAACGAGTGCAAACAGGAACAGCCCGTCACCACTTTAGTCACCATGAAACCACCACATTGTCACAGAGCACAGGACACAGATGCAGGGTCGCTTTCAAGGCAAGAGTGTTTATTAACAATAAACAGGTAAAGGATCTCCAAAACTGAGCAAAAACAAAAGGCTGTGAAACTCCTGAGACACTCCCCTCAATAACTATGTTTAAAGGGGAGTGCAGCTATGAAAATTATCAAACAAAACTCTCTCCGCGCCAGGAGGAAAACAGAACAGGCTATGAATGATTACAAAATAAACTTTCACGCACTTCTAATGAGGCGGACTTAAACAAAAGACGCTCACCTGATAAACGGGGCACAAACGCTACAGAACATAAAACTCCACGAAGGGAGGCACTATCAAACTTAACAATTATCACTTAACTCTCCTTTAACGGAGGCAAACAGGATATACTAAAACTCAAACACAAAATCACTCCACTAGAGGAGGAACTATGAAACTATAATCATTACCCGACGCAGCGCTCCTCTAACGGAGGTGTCTATAAAAACGGTTACAAATCAAAATCACTCCAAAACGGAGGAACAAAACAGACTAAGAAAACTTACCCTGGGCTAAACTATGATATATAAATTACGAAACAAGGATGCTCTGTAGGAGGATCGCTCTGCTACAGGCTCAGAGTTACAGAGTTTCAGATGCTAGAGTGAAGAACACGTAATGGTTGCGACACACTGGCCCAAGACAAGGGAGAGGCAGACTATTTGAATACATGAGGAGCCATGGGGAACAGGTGGAAACACATAGGAATCAGGGAAGACAATCAGACACTTGCCACAAGAGGAAGGGCAAGATACCTGAAACGAGAGGGAAGTTAATATTTCAAAATAAAACAGGAAATGCCAAGACAAGATATGACTCAAAACATAAAACGTGATACACATGTTGTTCCTCCTTTTTTTTTTTTAAGTAATCTGCAAGGTGTTAGGGTGTTAATTTGAGGTGGATTCTATTTCTATTCTTAAAGAGGCTTTCGATCTTTCTGCTAATCTAACTGACTGAATGCTGTCACTTCAAATTTTCAACATAGATATGAGATCAAAATTGATCTAATATAGCTCAACAGGCAAAACCTTCCTCGTCGACAATTCACAGCTGCTGACATACAGTTAATTTTGTTTTATCTATTCATTTTTGTGCCGATACTTAGCTCCATCAAAACAACAAAAAACGCTCATTTTGTCAGTGAAGTGTCCAAGGTCTCTTCTAACTTAGATGGGAGTCGATTAGGCCTCTTGCGTCACCTGCAGAATGGCCCCACTCCTCTCTTCTCTGCCTCTCTATCAGATCAACATGAAGACGATGCCTGCTGTGATGTTCAGACTGCTGACAGGACAGGAGACTCCTGTCTACATATAGAGACCCACATGGATCGGCCCACTGCGATGCTGCTCGACTGGCTGCGTCGGTGGACAGGCGGCTCCGCGGGATGAGAAGAATTTATTTTTCTATCATTTTAGTTTTGGCCTCTTGTTACAATGCTGTAAAGAACATCCAGTTCTCATTTTCAGGTTCTATCTTGGATTACATTGTCATAATGGCCTTATAATGTGAATACCATCTGTAGTACTGTACGTGAGTTTATGGTGTCGAAGAGAAGTAGCTTTATGGTCATGTTTATTTTCTTATGAAGAGATAAATTAGTACATTTATTTTTTATTTAGTCATTTTTATAAAGTGTCTGGGGTTTGAAATTGTACTTATACTGTAAATACTTTGGATTCCTCAAGGACTTGTTCGGAAAGGCCATATTACTCCTGCAGAATACTGTATGCATGTGATTATGATAAAAAAAAAACTGACCAGGGATTCACTCTCAATCTGACATGGTAATCAATTACAGTAAGTATTAAAAGATGATAAATAAGCTGTACAAAGGCATTAAACTCTGTGTATTACGGTAATGCTGAAGGCCAAAGACACACCTATTATTCAAAGACATACAGTATTGGGTGATCATAACCTTTACCAGAGCATACACGAATGTATTAATATACACATTACTGGATGAATGTAATGAAACAACACTCTTAAAAATATAATTTCACTGCTGAACTCATGTTTGCTTTCATTTTATTAAGGTGTTGCAAAAACAAAAAGAAGTGCTGAAAAACTTCAAATATAAGACAAAATAAATACATTTGGCTGAATTAGGGAATTTGTACTTATATGAGGCATTTCATACATCCATCCCCACGTTTTTTTCACATTCACTCGACACTCAGAATGTTCAACCACTCGGGCTGCTCACAGAATTTGCCCACAGCATGTTGGTACCAGAATAAACTGAGAGGTTACTGGATAAATCCTAGTGGCACAATCCAACATAAATGCAACCTCGCTGCATATTTTGTCTTATGATAGACAAGGCCATCATCCATATTGATCAGTGTATCTACACACATACACACACACAAACTGTATGGATCCCATACAAATCTATATTTTGTTTACAACTACTGCACTCTGACAATGAACTTTAGAAATTCAGATATTTACAGTTAACATGTAACACTTACAGGCTTACATAGATAATTAAAACAGTTGTCTGTCTGTAACACATTCAGCTGAAGTATCTTCAAGTATAAACTCTGGAGGCTTCCTGGGAGGAACCTTGACCACTTCATACAAACTCCTAAAACAAACAAAATGGTCACAGTCAGTATGCTGCCAATGTGGAACAGATACAGTATATCATACCTGCCCAAAAAATGACACCCTCTGGATTAGGGATGTATTGTATCTGACACGACGGCCATAATAGCTGTAAAATTAATTCTATTTTAATCTGGCATGAGTTATCATACTGGATTTGTCACATTTGTTTCTGCTAAATTAGCTGCGGATGAATATCTCACAGTAATAAACATTCAAACTTGTATTTTTCCAAACAAATTGGTGAAAAAAAATTAAAGAGTGACTACATCTTGCAAAACGTTACCCATGATGATACCGAATCAATGCGATCAGCTTACCGTTGCCCCTTTTGAATCCAGTGGCGATATCGTCGCTCCATCGAGGAAAACTGAATTCAGGTAGCCCTCCCAGCAAGACGCATCCTCATCCTCACAGCTGTCCACACTGACACTGAAAGCTTCTTTTATCTTCTCTGGCATCAGAAAGTTTAAAATCACCACAAGAATCCCAATGACGGTGCACAGCACACCTGCAAACGGTCTCAGTTAGTAAAAATCGCTGCTCTCCACGTGGCTTCAAAAGAGGGAAAAACAATGTGATCACCTGTTGCCAGGGCCAGCCAGAATGAATGGCTGTACTCTGTCACAAAAGGGTCCGCTCCTATGGAGAAAACACACTGAGGTGCATTCATGATTGTGGAGAAGGAGACCATGGAGAAGAAAATGAAGGCAGCGGTGGCCATCATCATATACCCGGCATACAGAATGACCGGAATGGTGAAGAGGATGTTGGCGAGCATCCAGCAGCAAAATGCTGTCCTGTGGAACAATTGCAGTTAAGTTGTTTGAATTTCTGCTTTTATCCAAAGTATCTGATGGGACTAGCAACATACCATTCGACAAGATTAAAAAATGAGTTGTTAATCACCAGAGGGTTGCAGAGGCGTATCGTCCAGAGTATCTATACTGAAAAATGAGACCACATGGGCTTCCCAGGGTGAATTTTTCAGCAATGTACAGGATGGGGTTGGGTAAACCCTTCTCTAGAGCTCCCTCATACTCTTCTTCGATTGTGTCATGCCAGTTGAACATCTCATTGTAGTTAATGGTCTCATTGTGCTGCACAATAGGATTCCCTGAGAGGAAAAACATGATGTAATATGAGCAACTTACAGAAGATTCACCTAAAATTCATAACATAAAAAAAATCTCAAATATTAGAAAAGTGTTGTGTGAACACTGAAACCAATTATCCAAATTGCTCAATCTTTAAAACTGCCAACACATTACATCCACAGATGAGCTGCGACAGTGACTCACCTCTTAATGTCACATTTATGCCGTACAGCCCAACATGCAGGCCGACATCAGCATTAATCACTGCATTGCTGAAAGACTTGTAGGTGGCGTTTGTGGTTATTCTGGCCTCAGCCCAGTTGTTAGTGAAGTTGAGAACTGCACAAAGATGACATCAGGGTAAATATGATTTGGCAGGAAAAGGGAAATCTGTGAACTATTCCACAGCTTTGATGGGAGTCCAAAACTCACCCACTATCACCACTCCTATGAACAAGCTGGTAATTATCCTTAACATCCAGAACAGCCGCTGACAGGAAGTGAAAGAGCAGAATGAAAAGGATGATTTTAAATAATAATAACAAAAAAAAGAGTGAAAACAAAAAGATCAAAGCATTACAGCATACTACTCCCATTGGTTTGCAATTTCAACAATCATCACAGCAAACTTAAGAGGGACAGACAACTCTGGAAGCTGTTTGCCGTGAGTCACAGGTTAACTGATGGATTGCACTCACCGACTTCCCTCGTATTCCTGGCAGAATGAGAAGAAGACTGACTGCTAGTACAAGGAAGACCAGAATAATAGTGAGCAAGCGGCCACTGATGATGAAGGAAGTCCTTTGTAGAGTGTAGAATGGGTAAATGTCGTAGTAAAAAGTCATCTTAGCTTCTGATCTAAGGATACAGCTGAGAGCAGGCACTGTAACAGAGAAGGCAGTGTTACTGGCTGGGTTCTCAGTTTCTTCCAGATGCAGAGATAGTTCTACTCTTGCTGCTCAACTGATAAGGGATAGTATCCTCTTGCAACATGGCACATAATTAAAAATGAGCGTGTCTAAGTTCTGTAATGGCATCCAACTTTGGCTCGCACTGTGTCTTTATAGCAAAGAAAGAAAAGTATCTCTTCAATCCGCAAAAGGATGCACTTCTATACATCTGTGTGACTTCTTCAGTTTAACTCTTGACTAAGCTCTCTCCTGATTTGAATGTATTCAATTGAACCTAAATACAAACTTTTAAACAAAACCACTTATTCTAAATAGAAATCTGTAAAAAAGTAAAAGATAGCTTACCTGAAAGTTTCAGGACAAGGACGGAGGAAGATGACAGTGAAGTCTGAAAGATGAAGGGACATACACTTCTTTTATAGCAGTGGTCCCCCCTTATGTTACACAGGAGGAGGAGGAGGAGGAGGTGGATGCATTTACTGGAATGCTGTGGAAAAGAGGTGTGATCTAGACACGATGGGCATTCCCATTTGGGAAACAAGTCACATACACTTTGGAGATAAGCTGAGAAACACACGTTGGCTTTTATTTCAGCATTCCTCAGGTACACCTGTGCTCCAACCTGCATTATATCCGCTCAACATCTCCAACTTTGCAGTGAGTGAGTATTTCATCTGCTTTAATTAAACACTGAGGATATGAAAAAGGGGTATTGTCTTTGGATGACTCAGTTTTACATAACTTATCAATGCAAATTGTTTTGATATTCATTAAAGAACGTAAAATGCATGTAGTTTTGCATGTAGAGTTGGATTCTTGCTTCTTTTTTTTTCTTTTCCTAACTCTGCTAAACTAACAAAGTATAACATTAAAACAAAAACACGGATGTATGTCAGTTACCTCCCTCTTGTCTTCACTTTTCAGAAGCCCTTCACTCTCTTTAGCTGAAGACTGAGCTGAGGAGCACCTCTCGCATCAATGGATTTGCGTAAATGGGTTTGGAGTGTGTGTGCAGTGGTTGGCTTGGTGCTCCTTGTCAGCGAACGTAAGTAAACAGCATCAATATTTCATAATAGGAGTCAGCTGAATGCAGAAAAAGCACGCGAGCTGTTTTATTTCAATATGCACTGAGCAGATGCGCTGTGTGAAACCACCTGGGAGGTCCCTCGCTTCGACGGCTGGTACAACAGTTTGGGATATCCCAGACGCGGAGCTGTCGGTAAGTCAGTTGTCAGTAAGTTGACGAGAGAAAGTGTGCAGCAGCAGCGGCCGGACGGTTGAGCACAGCCAGCAACAATGCACCTGGTCACCTCACTGTTCATGCTCGCGCAGGTTCTCACCTCATGCGCCTCGTGCCCGCGCACTACTGGGACGGAGTCTACCAACCTGTACACGAGCCGCTGCAACCGAACCCTCGCAGGCTGAGCAGGCTGCTGACTGAGGGGCCCTCCGGTCTGCCGTCCACGCGCAACCAGACCGTGCTGTCTCTGTTCTTCGGTAATTACAATGCATTTTGCCGCACTCAAATAAGCTGTGAAAAAGATTCTACAGACAAGCTATAGACACCTTCACAGTAATAAGAGTTTTCAGGACGCGCCGACATGACGCACAAATGTTTTCTACCCATTTTTAAATCAAAGTGCTGCTCAGGTGTATCAGCTGCCCTGCTTTGTTGTATAGTGTACTTTAAAGTAGTTATACTACTTTAAAGGGCTGATATTTTATCACAGAGCACAGCAGATGCAATTATGCTATTAACAGAGGATCGGCATAAATTGAAGAAATAGTCAATATTTGAGGAAATTACCGTAGGATCTTTGCGAGATAGAGTTGTGCTTCTCCTCTGCGTCATCATATTGGTTGAGAATATACAAATGAGATAATATAGCGGGTAATGCCCATCTGAAATTATTAACTTTGCTGAAACTTTTCAGGTTATCATGTTGCTTTTGAAATTTTTGACTCAAGAACTCCCGGTTGTCCACCTGAGTTCATGAACATCCAAGTCCCTAAAGGTGACCCTGTCTTTGACCCCACTGCCACTGGAAAAGTCTTGCTGCCCTTCCAGAGAGGACCATGGGACAAAGAGTCCGGGCAGAGTCCCAGCAACCCTCGCACGCAGGTGCTGATTCGTGTTTCTTATCAGTGTATGACTGGTGATGCATCTCAAGTCGCACCGCAGCCCTCAGAGAGAGGTGTAAATGCGAACATGGCCAGTAAAGTCACAATTTTCTTCTATCAGAAGTCGAGTCATGTTTAGAGAAACTGTGCAACTCTTGCAGGTCAATTTGGTGACAGCATGGATAGATGGAAGCTCCATCTATGGCCCCTCCACATCTTGGTCTGACTCCTTGAGAAACCTCTCTGGAGGGCTCTTGACGTCGGGCTCTGAGTGGAACATGCCGAATCAGGGAGGAGGTCGCAGTTTCATGTGGAGCGCTGCAGATCCCTCTACTGGAGAACATGGACCAGAAGGCCTTTATGGTGAGAGTTTTTACACTTTAAATTGGCTGACAGAAGCCATTGAATTGACTTCTGATAGAAATCATTAATCAAAGAGATGCTTTAACCCAAAAGTTATTTTCCTGCTTTAATGAAGTGAGGGTCACAAAAAGCTGAGCTCTGACATTTCAACTTAAATGCTTCACAGCTCATGCTTAGAGTAATTACAAATTAGATGTCCAACTCTCAGTAAATCTCATAACTGGCCTGTAAAATTAACTGTGTCTTTAAGGATTATGGTACGACAGCACTGTAGTCTTGCAGTGCATGTGGCAATATCCAGCTGACCAATACTGCAGGCTGCTCAAAGTAAACAAAAGCAAAAATTGTTGGCAAATATTATTATTATTATTTCACACATGATCGGGGCTGCAATCGGAGGTTGAGTCAGGAGAGGCTCAGCCTGACGTGGGTTGTGACTCTTCAATTATTGTGTAAATGGCATCTGAAACTCACCACAGTAAATCCCTCTTTCTATAGCAGAGAAGATGCCACACATGTGTCACAAAACCATTGCTTTGTTGCAGTTGTTGTGAAAGGTGTGGGTATGTTATCTGGGTCAGAGATGAAGGATCTTCTTCCGTTGTCCATGTTCTGTTGTGACAAACGGCCAATTATCTTTGCATTAGTTGTTACAGATATTTATTAATCAATGCAACAAGAGTCTGACACAATGGAAATGATGTGCAGGCTATTTGAGAATTTTAAGGTAGTTTCTTTCGATAAAATCTTTCAGATACCTGACTCATTTTGGTTCTCTGTTTTATGACCATATTGCCGTTAATTCACCTGATGAAACAGCTTGTTTGTGCCATCCTTTGTGTTTAGAGTTGGGAAATGCCCAGGCCAATGAGAACATGTTCACGACAGCAGAGGGGATTATCTGGTTCCGCTACCACAATTATATCGCCTCCAGGCTGCATGAGGAACACCCAGAGTGGTCAGATGAGAGGCTGTTTCAAAATGCCAGAAAGACCGTTGTGGCCACATTCCAGGTAGAAGGAAAAGTCTCTGTGTAATCCTCTCGCTGCACAGATGCTGATTTAATTTGCAGTCTGGAAAGACAGAGGTTGCATCAACGACAGGTGGTCGTTAAGGGCCAATGCGTCATCCCTCACTTGTCGCAGTCCTGTGTCCTGCACATACTATCTTGAAGAACAAAGCACTCATAAGATTTCTTATCACATAAAGCCACAGTGACAGTTACAGTGAACATGAAAAATAAATCCGCTCTCACCTTTATTCCTGCTGCATTTCCACACAGAATATTGCTCTCTATGAATGGCTGCCTGGATACCTCAGAGACAAAAGGCTTCCTCCTTATCCAGGTAAGATTCCACTGGAGAGCATGTGCGTACAAGTAGAGGGGAATAGGTAATGCACCAGTGACCACAAGCTGTGGTGAGGTGAGCTATCGTTAGTGGTGTTTGACAAAAATGTGCTCCGTCAGCAAAAGTGTCCCCCTGAGTCTCCATCTTCTGCTGAACAAGCAGCCATGACCGAGGAAGGTTAAAGGACAATGGTCAGATGATCCCATGACCTTAGTCACATTTCATTGCTGCTGTTGCTGCCTCACTTTCTCTGTTAGGATAATGCAGGACGTTTGCATGCACAGTGATCTTTATGACTTTATTTTTGTTGTCATTCTGTTTTGTGTTATGTTGTATTTTCCTGTATACAGGCTACCAGAAGTTTGTCGATCCAGGGATCTCGCCTGAGTTTCAGGCTGCTGCCATACGATTTGGTGTCACTATGGCTCCACCTGGTGTTTACATGAGGTAGTGGTTCTATTTTTTTTCCCAGGGCTCCCTTGAAGCTTGCCAATGTCAGTGCCTGCTCTGAACGTTGTCCTACATCACCTAAAGCCCTGTGTGTAGATTCCTTGAAATATATATCGTGTTGTGTTGGCTCTGCTTTTTCCAACAGAAACAGAACCTGCCATTTTCGAAAGATCATCAACAAAGATGGGAGTACTTCGCCAGCAATGCGGCTCTGTAACAGCTACTGGAAGCGGCAGGTATGTCATGAGTAAACTGCTAATTGTTGTTAACATAGAGGACGATTGGACAATAATTTCATCTTGATACTATTTCATATCCATCTTTTAAAGCATTTATTTTCTTCTGCACCATAAAAGGCCTCAAACTGACTCGAAATCAGAGTCTGTAAAAAGTTTACAGTTACCACAGATATGTATGTGCACACGTATCATTTAGTAAGACAGTGGAAAAGTACAGAAGGATAACAAAAATGTGGATCGTTGTTTTTACAAATCACGGTGCACGTGTTCGCATTGATAAATCCTCAGTCAGCATACAGGAAATGTTCACTTTTGCAGTTACCGCATGCTTTGGGGAGATCTCTTTGACGTTTATTTTCTGCTGAGTACAGATACATTAAAGGTTCTATGCACAGAGAAAATGCTCACTGCGTTGGATAATGTTGCTATGCCTCCAAGGAATTTGCCTTTTAATTTAAGACTAAAATATACATGTTATGCTGTTTAAAGCTGGCCTTGTAAATACCAGCTATGAGAGAGATAACATTCAATTTGGTCCTGAAATATTTGGGTATTGACACAGTTTGACTAAAATTGTGATTACTTATTAAAGAGCTGACATACCTAGAGGCTTTCTTCAGTTTCGATGTGATAAACCTCTATGTAAAGCTGGAAATCGCCATTTGAATCCTTTAATCATTATATGATTGTAATTTGAGCATGTTTTAGTAAACACCTTAAATAACGTAAACTGTTTGAGTGTCCAAACATTCCCAGTCCTAACTAAATATTCTATAATCCTTTCTATATCATGTATTTAATGTATTTATTCATGTTAAATTCATTGATATTCAGACATGTATGTAGCATGAAGTCGATTCTACATGAAACTGCATTTACTACCTGATCTTATTGATGGTCCTTGAGGTTAAATAGAGTTTTCTTCCCCAGAGAGTCAATATGAAGACAGGCCAGGATGTGGATGACCTCCTCATGGGCATGGCTTCACAGATTGCAGAACGAGAAGACAGTATTGTTGTGGAGGATTTGAGAGGTTGGTAGTCTTTCCTATTCGCTTTGTGTCGTCCCTCTACACGTCAGTCGCTAACACCAAAACAATATTCAACCTTTTGATATGACTCACACGTTGACAGACTACATGTACGGACCGCTAAGATTCACTCGCACAGATCTGGTTGCTACGACCATCCAGAGAGGAAGGGACTTTGGTCTACGAAGTTACACAGAGATGAGAAAGGCTTTGGATCTGCCCCCCGTAAAGACATTTGCAGAAATCAATCCTGAGCTCAACAGGACCAACCCACAGGTTAATGCTTCAGTTCGACAGCATCTTTATGAAAACACTGACCCATTGTTCCATAAAAAGCAGAATCCTGTGAATGAAACTTTGTTGTGTGATGTGTTGCAACAGCTGCTCCACGATATTGCAGAGCTGTATAACGGAGACATCTCAAAACTGGAGCTCTTCCCTGGTGGACTGCTGGAATCTCATGACGGTCCAGGTCCAGTTTTCACCGCCATAATCCTGGACCAGTTTGAACGCATCAGAAATGGAGACCGCTTCTGGTTTGAAAACAAACACAATGGGTAATCTTAAGGACTTTCTTCCAAAACTGAAACAACGCAATACAACTGTAAGCCCATAGCCATATGGCAAGATAGTCATCTTTCATCTCTGTGTTCTTATCTCCAGTCTGTTTACAGATGAGGAGATTCAGACAATCCGCAGCGTCACATATCATGATGTTCTTATTGCAGTCACAAGTGCAGAGGTCACTGATATACAAAATAATGTGTTCTTCTGGAGGGATGGTAAAAATCCAATATGTCTATGAGACCGAGTTATTTTTCACAACAGAAATACTCTTTGAAATACAAAAGCTGTCTTTGTTTGTTCACAGGTGACCCCTGTCCTCAGCCCACACAGCTGAACGCATCAATGCTGCATCCCTGCACTAATGCTACAAAACTTGATTACTTTGATGGGAGCAAAGCTGGCTTTGGAATATTTATTGTTGTTTTGTTTCTCTTCCCCGTTGGTCAGTATCCTACTGTCTCTCTCCCTCTCTCTCTTTTGCACAGTAATAACACAGATATCTCTCGTCAACAGGTTTCACGTGAATCATTTGATTATTTTACCTTTACAGTGAGTTTTCTAGTCGCCTGCATGGTGGCTTATCTTCGGAAGCACAGGTACAGGAAATTCCAGAGAAGACGAGGAAAAGCTGGTGATAGAGCAGAGGAGCCAGCTGTGGGAGTCACTGGTATGAAATCTGTGGGATTAAAAAGAAAATCCTTCTTGGAAAGTGTTTTCACTGTCCAGTGTTGATAAAAACATGCAGGATTTAACATTTACTCACTGTCAGCGAACAGTCAGCAGCCAGTGTGGCCCTGGTCATGACCTGCAAAATAGAATAGATTTTATGTAACCAAAGTGTGACAATAAGCCTAATAATACAAAAAAAAAAAACTGGGAGTGACTGGAAGCAAACGATATAGAATTTACAAAGAGAGATAATTACATAACATTAGGTGTTAATTAGGTCAGTTAAATTTGGGGCGGCCGTGGCTCAGTCGTTCAATTCCCACTCACACTCAAATGATTGGTGAACTGACAGCTGGAGGGGTGGCAGTCCACCTCCTTGCCATGACCGTACCCCCATGCACTGTGAATGGCCGCCCACCACTCCAGTGTATGACATCTGTCTCCATGAGTGTGTGACCCTGTGCATGTGCATGTGTGTGTTCAACAGGGGCCAACCTGGATGGGTTAAATGCGGAGGACAAATTTTGTGTATTTCCCTGCATGTGCATGACAATAAAATCTGATCTTAATCTTAATCTGATTTGATCTGATCTTAATCTATGTTAGCTACAAGGCTCAAGTGATAGCTGACATTAAGCTTGGAAACAGAAAAAAATCTAAAGACAATTATGATTACAACAATGATATTCCTCTTTCATTCTGCTTTTCCCCTCCAGCATATGAGTGGCAAGGCCACGGAAAACAGCTGCACCCAGTCAGTGTGGACGTTAAGAAGAGAAGGGTGCATGTCTTTGACAGATCTGGGTCCGCTCACCGCTGCCTCAATCTGGGCAACCAGGACTACCTCGATGTCCTTCTCTCCAACGACCGTCACCATAAAGCTCTGCTTCTCAAAGTACCAAAAGAATATGACCTGGTGAGGACTTGTGATTGATTTTAAAATACATGTGCAATCTTGCTCAAGAGATTTGGATAATTCAGACAACTCGGAGTGTTTACAGTTTATGCTCGTCTAGATTTTTATTTGATACGATGAAATTTCTTCTACTTTAATTTTTCACCTCATTTAATCCCAAATGTAGGCATGAGTGTGCATCTGATCTCCATCACTTTTATCTCCCTCCAACCCTGTTTGTCCTCTCCCATTCTCCCTGTTTGCTCAACCAGGTGCTGTTTTTTGATGAAGAGAGCAAGCGTGCAGAATTCGTCGAGCTTCTGGGCCTGGAAGCGACGGACATCAGGCAGGAGATTAGAGTGACTGAGATGGGAGAGAAGGAGTTGCTGAAGGAGGCTCTAACCAAAGAGCAGAGGGCTCAGATTGTGGAAACTTTCATTCGACATGCTTTCTCTAAGGTACAGTCAGCCTCTGGACGTCTACCTCATCCTCTGCTCTGCCACAGCCGGAGCAGCTTCATACTCAGCCACAAAATGTCGTCAGTTCTTGTTTGAGGTCAAATTAGGTCCACCCTCAAACCAAAAGAACTAATTGTTGGTTGGTCTTGACAGTGACCTCATCTGTGATGACATCCGCCACTGACGTTGGTGATATTACACTATGGTGACAAATAACAACTCTGTTCCTCACTCTCCCTCTGGAGCACAGGTCTTGGAAATAGAGAAGTGTGACGCTGGAGATATGAGTGGTGTGTCCCGCAAGAGAGCCAGAGAGGTTCTCCAGTGTGAGCTGACAGCGTCAGAGTTTGCTGACGCGCTTGGCCTCAAGCCTGACTCCTTATTTGTGAACTCCATGTTCACACTAGCTGATAAAGATGGAAACGGTTACCTCTCCTTTCAAGAGTTTCTCGATGTTATAGTTATCTTCATGAAAGGTAAAACCGATCACTCCAAAACATCCCACCTTGTTTGCTCTTCAGACAAAATGTACATGTAAAGAGGCCACAGCTTATTCGAGGATTTTACGGCATGTTTTAGCAAGAACAAAACTGATGCATATCAAATGAGGATTTGTGCACACATTCGGCATCTTAAGTTAATTGAGGTCTCCAAGTTTTATGACATTCTCTTAAATTTCTCTTAAATGTTTCAGAATTATGAATAGTCATTTGATTTTGGTTGGTCAGCACCTTTTCTGATGACCCACTATATCTGCAATTGAAAATAGATTTACGGCACACACAATGAGACAATTAAGTTGGTCAGTTGATTAAATTAAAGAAAAGAATTCCATGTTATCGCAGGATTTACAGACTAATCTTGTGTAGATTTTGTCAGCGAGACATCTGCAATAAACTACACAAATGTGTGATACTTACACACATCTGCATGCTTACTCATGTCATTGATGACGTGTATATGCTGATGTTTGTGTGGCTCCAGGGTCTCCGGAAGAAAAATCCCAGCTGATGTTCTCCATGAATGACATCGGTGGAACTGGTTACTTATCAAAAGAAGAATTTGCCAGGATGCTCAGGTTTCAGTGATGCTTCTCTTTCTTTTTTCGTGACTACACAAAATGTTTTTGATGTGTTTGGTGGGTCATCCTCACCCTTTTGATGAATTGCAGGTCTTTCATTGAAATCTCCAATGGTGCTCTGTCAAAGAAACAGGCAGAGGACGGCATCAAGGCCATGATGCAGGCCGCTGGCTTTGATAACAAGGAGAAAATCTCATGGCAGGACTTTCACTTCCTCTTGAGGGACCACGAGAAGGAGCTGCAGTTTGCTCAACTCAATGTCAAAGGTTAGAGAAAGTTTAGTTTAAGAAAGATATCTTTTGTCCACTTCCCCGACCTTGTCTGATGGATGGGTGTCTCTGTTGTGCACAGGGATGGAAAAACAGGGCAAGAAACGGCTGAGTCGAGACCAGAGAGTGTCCTTTATCTGTCCAGCAAACAGGTAAGAACACGACACTGTAAAAACTTATCGAGAGAGCAGAGAACAAGCTAATGTTCCATATCACTACAGACACATAAAATCAAGATCATGATCTGCTTACGCTTTTCTTTAACTTTTGTTCACTGCAGCAACAAAACAGATGGAGTGGAGTTACGGAGACGAAAGAAGTATGCCTGTTTTCTACTTTTACTGCACTTTCAAATTACATTCTGACTATGAAAAAAGGAATGATTATAAAGATGTAATCCCTGGTAAATGGATACGTTTGAACAATTTTAACAGGCAGTGTGTGTTTTTAACATGGTGATCATTTCTTAATACTCATCCCATGTTCGCAGATTTAACTTGGAATGTTCCTCTTGTTTGTGTAGTTAGAATAGTTTTGACTGGAAGAGATCAGTTGTTTAGTATGGAAAACTATGTCTGCTTGTGATTTACATATTTGTGTCACCTTCTTCTTCTTCTTGTGTTCGTGGCCTGTGTGTGGTCAGGATAGACAATAGGGGAATAGAAAATAACACATTCACTGAAGAAAGCTCCTGGTTGCTTTGTTTTCAGGTTAGGTGTCAAAACTCCAAATGTCTATGTGAAGCCCAAGCGTGAGCAGTACATTAGGAACCCCATACAGCAGAAAATCCAACAGTTCAAGCGTTTCATCGAGAATTATCGCCGTCACATCGTGTGTTTTGCCATCGTATACGGCATCGCAGCTGGTGTGACAGCGGAGAGATGTTACCGTGAGTGCAGAACATTGTGTTTTGTCGATTGATCGTACTACTTAAGTAATCCTTTGCTCGGTATGTTTTTTTTGGTTTGGCCTGATTAAAATTCTGCGTTCAGACTATAGTTTGCAGGCTGCATCGATGGGAATGCCTGAGATATCCGTGGCGGGCATCATCACTGCTCGTGGCACAGCGGCTGGCATCTCCTTTCTGTTTCCTTACATGCTCCTAACCGTGTGCCGCAACCTCATCACGCTTTGCCGAGAGACCTTCCTCAACCGATACATCCCCTTTGATGCTGCCATTGACTTCCACCGCTTCATGGCCATGACAGCCATCGTCCTTTCAGGTTGGTGGGGAATGCTTCGGGAACGATAAGAGATGATAACATTAGATATTTTTTGTAAACATCTTACTTTAGTTTTCAAAATGGTCCTTTTCACATCCATCTTGTCTCTCCAACTCATCCTCCAGATACATTCCACCAACCTTTTACACTCCCATTCCCACACTAGCATACCGCAGCCGGCCAGAATAATCAGAAGAGAGACAACACTAAAGAAATAAAACAGGAGCAGAATATGCTTTCCCAAGGCTAAAAGAAAAGAATTTTGGATCCAGATCTGGATTTGCATATATGTTAATCACAAGCTGGGCCCACGCCCCACCATGGATAAAATAATGTCATGCAGATCTCTCAATGCCTGTTTGAGTAACCCTGTTACAGATAGAAAAAACAACCACACAACCTCCTTTGAAGAGATAGAACAAAAGGAAAAAGAAAACAAGAAAAGAGAACAAATGAGTTCATACTCACAGCCACACATTTTAATCCATACTCTCTGGCAGTGTTACAAGAGGAGGGCTCTATGAATCATTCTGCTTTGTTCTCACAGTAACAGTAGTGAAATAAATGGGTCCATGTTTTCCTGAACTCAGCCGTTTTCTGTATAAGGGCATATTTAATCTTTTTCTAATTTTAAATAGGACAAGACAGCCTTCAGCCATCTGGCATGACAAAGGGGTTTAAAGTCTTTCCAGTTAAACAGGATAAGACCATGAGCTGGAGGCGCAGTTGATTGCATTATGAATATTTTTTGCCCAGGTAGCGTCCTCAGCTTTCACACTGGAAATGCTACACTGGAAAGAAACTAAACGATATGTTGAAGGCTTCGGTTTCTTTCATGCTTTGTTTTCATGCTTTTCTGTGTTCTTCCTGCAGTTGCTCATAGTTTGGGCCACGTGGTCAACATCTACGTATTTTCCATCAGCGACCTCAGCATCCTGTCTTGTCTGTTCCCCAAAGTCATAACCAACAATGGGTAACATTTCAGAGTCCAAATTGAAACTGGTAGATGCGATGGCGTTATTTTTAGGTTTTTCAAAATTTGTTTTCCTTTTAGGTCTGAACTTCCTCCCAAGTGGTACTGGTGGTTCCTTCAGACTGTCCCAGGTATATCATGAGACTGACCTTAAAACTTACACCTTGAGCTGTAAAATACTCAAACTGACTCTTAGATTATGATGTCATTTTTTCTTTTCCTCCTCTATTCTTAGGGATTACTGGCATTTTGCTTCTTATTGCTTTTGCATTTATGTATGTGTTTGCCTCTCGCTATTTCCGTCGCATCAGTTTTCGTGGATTTTGGATCACTCATTACCTCTACGTTGTTGTGTACATTCTAGTAAGTACTTTCTGACTTTAATACACCGACAGTGTGGCTGGTTTAGAGTGGTTTGATACCAGCTTTGTGTTTATCCAACAGACTGTTCTTCATGGCAGCTTTGCTCTTCTCCAAGAGCCTCGTTTCCACATCTACTTAATTCCACCTGCTCTGCTCTTCCTGCTGGACAAACTCATCAGCCTTAGCAGGAAGATGGTGGAGCTCCCTGTTGTCAGAGTTGAGCTGCTGCCCTCAGGTGACACATCTGATTGATTAAGATTTAAGCTTTATTTTTTGTTGTTTTGTTTTTGTGTGTTATCACTCTGTTTCTCTTTAAAATGAGTTTTTCATCGTGTGATTTGACTTTTCCACGTAATTTTCGCATTTAAGCTAAAACTTCCCCTTTGGCTATAATACCTTTAGGTGTGACACATCTGGAATTCAAGCGACCCCAGGGCTTTGTGTACCGCTCAGGCCAGTGGGTTCGGATAGCATGTCTGATGTTGGGAACAGATGAGTACCACCCATTCACACTGACATCAGCACCTCATGAAGAAACCCTGAGCCTGCACATTCGAGCTGTTGGCCCCTGGACCAGCCAGCTGAGAGAGCTCTACACTGAAGAAAGCCTGCTCGAGCTTGGAGCCTATCCAAAGGCAGGTTTTTCTTTTTCAACTCATGCGGTTTTCTTAGCTTTCCCCTTGTTTTGGAACTTTTGTGACACAAATGTCTGTACGTTGTTTCATCTGAAGCTGTACTTGGATGGCCCGTTTGGTGAAGGTCATCAGGAGTGGATTGACTTCGAGGTGTCCGTTCTGGTGGGTGGAGGAATAGGAGTCACACCTTTCACCTCCATCCTCAAAGACCTGGTGTTCAAGTCTTCCATCAAATCCAAGATCCTGTGTAAAAAAGTGTGTCCTAAAATCAAACAGTGCATTTTTGATGTTACCTAGAAATCTTCTTGCTGACAGCCGTGTGTTGGTTGAAGGTGTATTTCATTTGGGTGACACGGACACAGCGTCAGTTTGAGTGGGTGTCAGACATCATCAGGGAGGTGGAGGAAATGGACACCCAGGAGCTGGTCTCGGTCCACACTTACATCACTCAGGTGGCTGAAAAGTTCGACCTGCGAACCACCATGCTGGTGAGATCTGCTGTTACAATTTCCAAGAATCCCATGAAACAGAGAGTGGATGGAAATTGATCAAATGTTCCTTTTGTTATTGTTACTGATATCAAAAGAATGGTTTAACATAGTATTTTGATATTTAGATATATGGTTAATAACTTTCTGCCAAATGTTCAATAACAATGAGCATTTGTAAAGCTCACTAGAAAAACACATTTTTCCTATTTGACACCTCAGCTTAGCTCCTCAGCCTTATAGTGATTAATAATCATGCACATGAAACCGCTCCATGTTTTTACTGTTTGTTTTTTACACAGGTCACACTAATAAGGTGTAATAGATCACTGAGCTTCAGAGGTGCTGCTAGCTACCTTTTTCCACAAAGTCTGCTGAACTGTCCCCCCTGTAATCAAACTGACATGAGAGCACTATCATTTTTTCTCATAATGTCTGTAATAGCGGTAATAGCGGTTCAATTTTAGTGTATTTCAGTTCATTACCTGTAACATATCTTAAGTTAGTTGATCGTTGTTGACACATAAGCCTTTGCAGATGTGTTGACAACCTTTCAGGTGGGACTAAGGCTCTCAGGAAGTGGACTGACAGGACTTACATTCATACAAGTAGATTACATACAGCACACATATTGATTTGTATAGAGAATAGATCTTCAGAAGCATCACATGCTTTTAGTACAACCCAAACTCTACATTAGTTGGGATACTGTGTAAAAGTTAGAGGAAAACAGAATGCAATAATCAGCAAATCTCATAAACTGATGCTTAATTTGCAATAGAGAACCTAGAAAACATATGAAATGTTAAAAGTGAGATACTGATATACAAATCTGAAGTAGGCAAGAAAGGCTGGAAAAGTAAGTGGTACAAAAAAGAAACATCTGGAGAAACATGTTGCAGTTAATTAGTTTAATTGGCAACAAGTCAGTAACACAGCTGAGTTTAAAATGAGCACCTGAGGCCTGCCTGCTGTCCAGACATTTCACCAACTGAAAACATTTAATGGATTATGAAATACAAAATACTATAAGAAAGGACTATATCAGACAAAAATGGGACAACATTCCTCTTCCAAAGGTTCAGCATCTGGGCTCCCCAGTTCTCAGACTATTGATGCTATGCTAAACGTGGAGTTTTCCAAATCATTGTATTCTATTGATTTAATTCAAACTTTACACAATATCCCAACTTTTTTGATCCGGGAGTTGGGTTTTATTACTATGAAAACCTGAAATGACTTTCTGAGCATTTTCTTTGTAACTTTTGTTCAGTACGTGTGCGAGCGCCACTTTCAGAAGGTGTGGAGCCGCAGTCTCTTCACCGGCCTGCGGTCTGTCACTCACTTCGGACGTCCGCCCTTCGTGTCGTTTTTCAGCTCACTGCAGGAAGTTCACCCTGAGGTCAGTCATTCCTCCGTCCGAATCCGCCTGTTGGCTCAGTACTTCAGCCTGGACAACACAGATCCATTATTCTAACTTATGACTGCGTGTTATTTTTTCTGTAGGTGGGAAAGATTGGTGTATTCAGCTGTGGACCACCTGGACTCACCAAGAACGTTGAGAAAGCTTGCCAGCAGATGAATAAGAGAGATCAGGCCCATTTCATCCATCACTATGAGAACTTCTAACCAGTTCTAATCTTTTGATTGCATGTTTTTTGATTGCAGGCTACTTGTTTCCACCTGATTGAATTAATTATATTCATTTTTTAATTTTTTTTCCTCTCAATCATGAACATTATTGCTCCATTGATTGCAATCAAGAATGGGGAAAACTTATGTAATGCAATGCCACAACAATGCTAATTTCATCTCTTTTTTTTTGCCAAAGTTTGTTCCTCATGTGAGGTACGGACTTAGTTTGGACTTGTGCTGCCTTCATTTGTTGTACAAATGTGTTTTTGAGATCACATTGTATGATTTTAATATTTTCCATGCACATGTGTATGAAATATCTGTAACAAGTCATAACTTAAACCCTAATGTGTCATTAAATGTTGAATCTTTTGTGCGGATATTCAATTGTGTCAGGCGATGTGGGGATTTGTGCTGTCAAGGTTCTCATGGCTCCTTCTGCTGCTGCTCTTCTTCTGCCCTTCTGTTGCTTATCAACGTACAATTCAGATAAGGGGAATGATTTGTCTATGCACACATTTATATCAATCTCTAATCAACCTTTTTGAGTAGGATAATAAATTGCTCATTTGCAAAATGAAAAAAAGCTCATTTTATATGACTGCAATCATAGTCCAGACCAGTTAAGAATACAGTTGTAGGCCTGCAAGCTGCAGCTTTCTTCGGCTTTAATTATTTAATTTCACCAATCATCATGATTTATTCTTCAGGTACTGTTTCACTGAGAGACCTGGCAATTATCCTTTGATTTGCAGGCCACTGAAAGCTCCGCTGGAGCACTTGAGGTTAAGACTCTTTGTCATTAGACGCTTACCCTAGCAGCACAAATGAAGGAGGACTAAGCTTTCTTATTTTATTTTAGCAACCCTGCTTTTATAGTCTCATATCTGGGAACAGGATACGCTGATCTCTTCATGTCACAAGGCCAACAGATGGGCCGATTCAGTCAGGATCACATGTCTTCCTAATTCCACACTCAGCTTTTTTTCATTTATTTATTTCTTATTTTCAAACATGTTGTTTTCCATGCCCAACCAATGATTGGGTGACTTTACTTAAGACAACTTAATCAAGTTTCATGCAGCTCCACCTTTTGTCACAAACAGCTTCAAAGAGCTTGATTCTCATATGTGATAGCGCTGCTTGAGACTTAAAAACAGACCTGGCTTTGCAGAATCAACATGTGTCCACGTGGGCTTGGCTGGTTGGTTTCACTTCTTTGTGCTTCTTTTGTTTATCTTTGGATGACAGGCTTTCCCAGTTTAATTAAAAGATTCCCTTCAAGAAAATGTATATGAAAATGAATCCATTGTTCTGAGAATTTGTTTCTATTTGGTTTTCGAAATGTGCTCCATAAAGGACCATGGCACAATGTAGAAAACATTATGCAGGGCAGAAAAAAAAACACATCAGGGAAAATCAACAGATTTCGCTTTGTTTAAAAAAATCTGAAATAAGTTGAGTCTTTCAGGCCCTGTGATGTACGGACTCAGATGTGTGTTGTACAAAACATACACACATTACAAGTGTTCTTTGCAGGGGTGAAAAATGGTTTGGCAGTAAGATAAGTGGCTTCGACATTACAAACTATCCTTTTTCTCTTGATTTTATCTGTCCTTGCAGAACACCGACAGAGATGAGCAGACCTTAAATGGGAAAACATGAATTATAATGAACACAAGAATGTATTTTATTGCCACAATCAACAGCAGATGAGGGAATTTATCTAAGCCAATATGTAGGTTAATGTTGCTGAAAACAGCCACACTGTTGCACTCATCATTTCAGCCCACATAGCTTAGATAAAGCTACAGTAAGTCAAAGTAAGTGTGTGTTTCGTAAAGTCAAACACTTAAGAGTGCATAACATCTTTGTCATGTTGCCCCCTCCACCACAGCACTACTGTTTGTGGAAAACTCCAGAAACTGTTGTCTGACATCATTTGGTTCTCTTACACCAGTCTCGATGTAACTAAAATCTGATTTTAAAAGCATCTACGTCTCATTTCTTTCAGCAGAAAATGTTGAAATGTTTTTTCAAGATGATTCACAGAATTTCTCCAAGGAGAGAAGAAAAAGAAATACAGCAACTCGTAAAAAGCTGTAAGATCGTTTGTGATAAGTGTGACTGCAAAAATATGCTCAGAACTTCCACGTTTTCATACATTGCACACAGAATTAGTGCTGTTAGTGATATATTTATTTTAGAAATAAACACACTTTGACCCCGCTGATCAAATGGCACCCTCTTCTGGTAAAGAGCAGTCGGCCCTCAATTCTTTCACACAGCATCTGGATAAATCGTGATTCAAGGTCATGTTGGTTTGTGCTGCATTACTCTTTTTATAGATTTTCAGTACAATACATCAAGCTCTCCTTTAAACGCCCTTGTTAAAACCTATTAAACGTTTATGCTTCTCCTCGGTGAAGGCATTATATTTAAATGTTACAGGTCACTGCACATGACCAAGTGTTTTACTCTTGATTTAATCAGGTGTCTCATTCACAGCAAAAAGCAGGAAGGTGAGTTGTTGGAGTGTTGATCAGTGGACTGATGAATGCTGCCACTTTCTTGCTCGGAATGCAGCTTTGCTGTAAGTCTCGTTCACTTTACACAAATGTTCCACAATGAGTGGAGGACTTGCATCTCACCAGCCTTGTTTCAAGTCCCTGGAGTTTTTTGGGCTAGTCAGCATTACCCGAAATAACTGGATTTCTTTGTCATGTTTGCTCTGAATTATCCTCAAGGAAGTAGCTGATAAGAAAAAAATAGATGGGCACATCTTTTTTGAAAATATTGTAATTAAATGACTACTTTGCTAAATGTTTGACTAGACAGGCTAGTTAATGCAAAACATGAGGATGTCTGAGCAGTGGTGAACAGTGTGCATCGGTGAACTTAAGCGGCTGCTAATCTACTTAGAGTCACTAAGTACCTTACTAGAAATCAGTTACTGTCCAGATAGTCTCTTACTGCCCCAGATAAACGACACAGACAACAACAAAGGGAGGCTCAGAGAAATATGTGGCATAGTCTTTTTGCTGGCACGAAATATGCACCTCCCCTCCTTTGGGAACTGTGTTGACAGAGCTGCAGAAGAAGTTTTGGTAGGTTTCTTTAAGTTGAAGATGTTCGGCAGCGGCACCAAGAAGTGGTTTGTGAGGAAGCAAAAGAGGCAGCGGCAGAGGTCTGGCAGGAGGCCATACACCAGGAAGAAGAAGAGATGGGCAGCTAAGATCCTCAAAGAGCACCGACAACAGATCCTGAGTGAGCTGGATGTCAACACTGTGCTTCCCTACCTGGTGTACGATAGGGTTTTCTCACTAGTGGAGTACAAGGAAATACTGGAACAGGAGTCCAACAGGAGACGGACAGAGGTGTTTCTGGACCAGCTGTCTTCGAAGGGGCCTGCTGCTTTCTGCTCGTTCTGCTCTGTTTTGGAGGAGGTGTGTCCCTACCTGCTCACCTGCTTTCTGTTGGATGGACAAGGTACACCCATTAACCAGTAATTACAGCAATGACCAACACAAAAACAAAGGATTGTCTGGAGCTGTTGTGAATTTTGAAACATCTCCGAATTTCAAAAAGCCATATTGCATTTCATTGATCTGTTGCAGCTTTCCACTTATATGTTCAATATTTTCACCTATACTGTGTTGCAACGAATTTACTCTGAAAAACTGAAAGAAAATAAAAACAATAGAAAGAGAGGGAAACTACTCTGTAGTAAGCCGGAGCCACAGACTAATAGCCAGCAAAAATAGCCTCTTAAATCTGCGTGGCTGAGGGGATTACTGAGCCACCATCATTCCTAACTAGCCTCCGACAACATATGGCCTCAACGTGGCTGCAGTTTGCACCATTTCAGATCAATATACTTCACTCGCATTTACATAAAACTGAGTGTTCTCTTGAACTCACATTTAGAGCTGAGTGAGTGTCTTCTTTATGTGTGGCTGCTAATATCCTGCAGTTAAGAACTTGTGAAACCTCCTGCAACTCAGCTAGAGAGGAGGAGGCATAAATTAACAGAGCTGTAAAAAGGGGCTAAATTATTCATCTGTTCCCACAGATGGTGTCCCAGGATGGGGCAGAAAAGTGGGCCTCACTGTGCCCCGGAACAGTCCAGGAGAGCAACCTCAATGTTCCCCTCCCATGTACACCAATCCTGTGTTTGACTCCAGGTGAGACACTGTACAAATCACTGCTATCATGGGAAATTTCTGCTGAATTACATGGTTTTATGAGCTGCTTTTTCTCTGTTTACGATCCAGATGTACATTTAACATCTATTTAAAAACTTTTCAAAAAGAGTATGAGCCCAACTGTGGCAATCCCACAGCCTGGGTTTAACAGAAATTAACAATGGTTGTTTAAAACTTATATTTTAAACTAAGAACAATAGTAGGACAACGTTTCAAATGCTGAAAATTAGAAAATGGACTGTTTCTTGAAAACTGCGCACTCATTGTCAATTTGATGCCAGTGACACACTTAAAAAAAAGTTCCAACAACATGACTTGGAAATGTGCAACACGAAAACTTCTCATAACTTACATGATTAATTGGGAACAAGCCAGTGACATGTCTGTGTAAAAAAAGAGCATCCCACAGAGGCCGAGTCTTCCAAAAGAAAGATGAGGAGGCTGCATAGGTAAAAAGTAGTTTGGTTCCTCGGGAGCACCGTTGTGAACGCAGACATGATGCTGCTGTATTGGAAATCACTGCAAGGGCTCAGGAACGTTTCTGAAAATCCTTGTCAGTGACTGCATCCATAAGTGAAAATTAAAACGCTGATCCAGAAATAATCCAGAAATACTGCACTTTTTCTGGTCTCATTTAAGATGGACTGAAGTGTGATTTAAGTTCCGTGTTTCAGGCAAAAGAACAGAGAGACCATCCAGCTTGTTTTAAAAAGCCAGCAACTGTGATGGCATCAGGGTGCATTATTTCACATGAGATAGGAAATATCTATGCAGTCACTATAAATGTTGACCTATACAGACTGAGGTTTTAGAGCTGCACATGCTGCCAGTCAGATGACATCTTTTTCAGGAAAGAATGACTTTAGAATTGCACATGTTATGCTGTTTAGCAAGACAATGTTAAACCGCACAACACATATACTACAACAACGTGGCTTTGTGGTGGAGGGTCCTGGACTGGCCTGCCTGTGGACCAGACCTGAAAACATAAAGGGAAAAGAAAAAAGCAAAGGAAAGGGAAATAAACTCTGCTGTTTCATAACCACAGCGATTGCCACTTGATTTCCAAAATTCTTACAGAATTCTAACAACTTCTTCTTCTTCAACAATGAAAACCTCAGAGGAGTTCTTTATCCAAAATCCAGCATATATTCCAAACGTTGAATATTCCAAAATCATGTAGATATGAGCACATATTTAGCAAAAAACAATAAAACATATCTAAGTTTCAACTTCTGATTTGTTGACTGATTTGCTATTTAAAAAATTTGGGTCTAAACATTTACATTTCATTTACATTTTTTAGAAAATGTCAGATCCTTGAACATAGATGCCTCCATATTTGTCATGAGGACCTATCAAGTGGTTTAAAGAGTGATAAAATCCTACGAGGTACTGTATATACTGCGCCACCAAATCTCAACGCAGCTGAGCACCAGATTTTCTATCTGCTTAGTTTGACAGTGAGTCAACTCAAGCAAAAACATGGTGTACCGTGATGTGAGGGAATATGTTAAAGAATAAAGCTTGCCGTGGGGCAGTGAAAAGATTGCTGAACTGCTATAAATGAAGCAGCATAAACGAGGAGCATAAAATGATATTTGCTGAGTTTATCATTTGAAGGAGGACCAGAGCAGTGTTTGAGGCTGCTGTCACTGTGTGTCAGGCCTTTGCCTTCTGAATGTGTCATGACTGAGTGACGGTCAGGGGGGATGTATGTGGCTATCAGGAGTACCCCTGGCTAAACTAAATCTGAGGCAGGGGACATATAAATGCATATAGATATATGTATATATATATACTGTAATATATTTGTGTGTGTGTGTGTGTGTGTGTGTATGGATGGATGTATACATGTACTGGGGGGAATGTGCTCAGATGTGATGCCTGAAATGTTAGGACAGACAAGTTGATATGCTCTCTAGACCGTTAAGGAGGCCTTTTTAATGTATGACAGCCAAGTCAGCATAGAGACAGCTATCCCAGTGGTCTGGCCCTGGGTAGTGACTCGCACATGCACACAGAAACAGACAGGCTGACAGAAATAAACCAACACACACAACAAAGCATAGCAGCACACACTGCCAGAATGGCCACAGAGCCTCAACAGGAGCAGCACGATCACAAGGCAATGTAAGTCTTCTTAATATTTGATTTCATCGTTACGTCGTTGCATATTTTGATTGTTACAAACAGCTACTCTCTTGGGTGTAGCTGAATGTGACGATGCAACCTTGGCTGGGACATCCTTTACATTTGTGTTAACATGAGGGGGATTGTTTTTGTTGCTCTAGTGTTTTTTTTAACGCATCCATGTGTTCACTGCTAATACACACTCTTATCAAGATACGGTGTCAAATGTCTGGCGATAATCGCTCCATGTATAAAGAGGCATAATATTTTGTTTATTCACTCTGAGGAGAACTAGGACAGAGACCGCCTTAAGTAATGGAAGCTTGACTTCAACAACTGTGTGTCAGCATGAATATTTGCATGACAGAGTGAAGCATGTTGGCTTGGTTTAAATGTTGAAGCAGCCGGCATGTTTCTCCTGTCTGAACTGCATCTTTAAACAAAGTCCCACTTTTCCTGAGCCACAGTGAAAGAGCAGGCTGATTGTCAGCTGCGTGCAGTTCAAAGAGGCACTGTGTTTATTAGTTTGGCTTTTCGTGTCCGCCTCTGGTCAGTATCTTGCTGACGGGGAGTGAATGTTCAGCATTTAATCACATCTCTGGGTTTCTGTCTCTAAGGCCTGCTGGCTGCCAGATTCTTTACAAGGGACTGATGTTCTGTTTGAAGCTAAGTTACAAAAACCTCTTGAGCAATTATTTCAGTCTGAACATGCAAAAGATTTTCTGAGCGCACATCATAGTGCTGATTTAGGTGGAATAAATGCACGACACACTGAAGAAGATCACCAGGTTTGGTTCGGATCTGAGGCCTTGCATGCATATGAGAAGCCACTGTGGTGATGTAAGTCACCATCCCTTCATCTATAAGTGAAGAAAATGAGATGCTGGCAGGTTGAAGAGGAGGTGGAGGAGGAGGAGAGATTAGCTGGAGCTGGGAGGTTATGCTACTCTGTGCTGATGACTCACCTCACAGCACATAGAGAGAAAGCACTGCGACAGCACTGAGGTGTGACTGTGCGTGTGCGTGTTTCATTACTCTTGGTCTTCTTGGTGCAGTGCATTCATGTGAAGAGGACTTTCTCCGTGAACTCCTCTTTGTTCAGCGCAAAAGCAATAAATCACAGCGTTACAGCAGCAGCGGTTCTTGGGGCTTTCGTCCAGGTTTGTCTCCACTGGGAGCAGCTTCTGAGTCCTACAAACCAGCTTTGATTTTTGCTGTACGGGATAAAGTGGACAAGCAAGTCTGAGGACACAAGAAAGAAGGGCAGCCCCATCTGTCCTATTTTCGTTCTAAAATAAAGTACTTTAGTGTGTTATTAGCGCACACGTGTGCCTGAGCGTGTCTGAGTGAGCTTGCTGCCGTTGGCGTGTGTAAATGTGAGTGTGCGGCGTACAATAAAAGATGTCAGCAGTGGGTTCTCATGTGAGAAGGGTAATGATGGGGCAGGCTGCTCTGAGCCATTACTGTGGAGATGCAGAGGGGGGGATGCCAATGTGAAATCAAAGTGCTGCAGTGGAGTGTGCATGGATATGCAGTGGGCTTCAGACTGCAGCACAGCCACTGACCCACTCCTTTGTCCGTGCTTCCCCACTGACACACTACCACTGGTTTCCATGCACACGCCCCACAATATGTGCGTGTGAATGAAAGCCAGAGACAGACAGAAAGAGACATTACCAGGGAGGCTTTGGTAATGTGTTTCCCGAGCAGTTTCCCCATAGACTTAATGGCTGCTGTGTCTTGCATGTCTGATGATGATGATGTGCAGTGTCTTATTAATCAGCAGCGCTATCTCAGTGGCGTACTAGTTAATGGGAGGAGACATTGTGCTTTGCTGGTAGGTTTGTTGGAGGGCTCTGATGATTTCATTAGCAGTGTAATAGTTAACTGTTGACAGGATTCAAGATGCCACTAACAGAAACATTACTGGAAGTGTGTCGCCGGGACTTTATATAGAAGTTTTCTGTGTTGAAACTCTGAGTTCTCCCTCACAGTCTAAATCTGTAGCGATGTTATATTGTACAAAATTTCAAAATAATCAAATTTCAACATTGATTCAAAACAGTGTTACACAGTTACGATTAGGCTGAGATTCCACAACAGGATTACCTCTGAAGAATTCTTGTCACTCTCATGTTACTGACTCCCAATAGAATTCTGTATTCAACACAAGATCCTGCTCATCTGTACGACCTTAAATTACCTTGACCAAGAGTCGACTCTATCAGTGAGCTATTAATGTCTAATGTCCACACCAGGCTCTTCAGGTTTTGACAGCGAGTCCTGCTTCTTGAACCATGTAAAAGACCAATAATGTGAGGAGACTGCAAATTTACTGTCCTGGACTTCAGGCTGTGGAAAGTCGGGTCATCCATTGTGGGATGTTTTTTTTAATTACCAAGTGTGCTTGACTTCTTCCGTATATATCGTTCTACTTTATAAAGTCTTTAATCGCTCTCTGTTGTGGCTCTTGTGGTAACATTATTTTTACACTTTTTCAAAAAAACCTGAAACCATTTTTTAAGATGTCTGCACGGATAACATTAGACCTTGGCTCTGTCATCAGCAGGTACTGGATGAAGGAGTTTTTGAGCATATGAGCAGTGGATGAATTTAGGTTCCTCTAATGCCCCAAAGGCTTTTCTGTTTCTAGTCACCCAGAAGTAACCAGCTGGCAACCACAAAAAAGAGCTGATTTATATTTCAGAGAGGGCTTGATGTTAATTTTAGTGTATTACTGTACACCAGCCTTGGTGTAAATGCTATGATTTCTAAAATACATCAGCACATATAAAAACACTGTGGGCTTTTTTGTTCTTTTTTTTTTTTATCAGTGACATTTGTCATAGTTTTAATTCTACGTACAAAATGAGGCAAGCTGTTTCGTTTTTAGAGAAGCATATTCTGTGTATTCTCACATGTAGTCGATATGCGAATCATAAGAGTTCCACATCGTCTGGCCTGTTGGATAAAACAGTATTAAACTCTGTCTTTGTTCAACTGTGTGGCTGTATGATAAATCCTTATATTCTGTATGATTCTAATATCATATCATCTACATTAGTTTCTCTATTGCAGGGTTGTCTTGCTCACAGACAGACATCTTCGTTTAAATCTGTCTGTTCTGTCTAGTGAGAGTGAGAAGTACTCTTCTCCAACTCAGGTGAGAAAGCGGCTCACTTCTCTAAGACTTCAAAGTCCAGACTAATCGACTTACTCTGAAGCTCAGAAAGGCACCAGTGTGTCAGTCTATTGACTGAAAAACAACCCACATCAGCCTCTGTTTGCTGCTAATGACAGGCAGTACAGGCACAGTCCACTGAGGCAGAGCTGCTGTGTACCACACCTTCTTGGATTTTTATCAAACTCCAGGTCAGTGTATCATCAACAGCTGGACAGAGAGACACATGTTCTGTGGTAAAATCCAAGTACTTATCTTAATATTAAAAAATAATCAGACTGAAGTAGTAAAATACTTATAAAGACTAAATGTTGCTTTATGACCTTCAAACAACACTGTTGTTCTTTTAGATATAAGGTGAAATATGTTTGACATCCATGATATAACAAACAACATCCAGAGCTTCCAACACATCCCAAGTCCCCCGATGTAGCAAAAACAATCAAAGAGACAAAAAAGAAAAATGTCTTTGAATGGCTGTGATAGCTGTGTAAAAAATATGTCCCTTTAGTAAGAAATATACATGAGAATAAGTCTGATGAAAATGAATCCAGTTGAATGAGTCTATTTCTGCGTTGACTGATGAACAGCGGTTAATATGCGACGAGCAGATCCTGATTTTCTCCATGCATGCACATTTTATATCGACTGTGCTTTATAATTAGGCATCGGTAATATTCGCCTTGCTCATTTCTGAACTCATTCTGTCAAAATCAGTTTGCCCAGAATTGATTCAAACAGTTCCCTGGATGCAGATTATCTGTGTCTACCGTACAAGTTGAATGACAACTGTTCCTGGTAACATTTACTGGTTTGTGTCTCAGATGAATGGTCGTCACAACTAAACCAACACCTATGTCAAAAAAGACAGACCACATTTCAGTTAACAGTAGGTGTTGTGGACTGATTTGATTCCTTTATTCCTTTATTCCCGCCTTTTATGACATTTTTTTCCCCTGCACAATCGCAGTGGAATTTGCCTTTTTGTGCTTTTGTTTGGGGATGCACAGTGGTGTGGTGGTTCAAATCCAGAAACATGGTTCAGATCTCAGTAAGGGCTTTTTGTGTGGAGTTTGCATGCTTGTATGTTCTCCCTGGGTTACGCCGGTGTTCTCTGGATCAGCGTTTGGGAATGTACATGGTTGTTTGTTTCCTTTGTCTCAGTGTTCACTCTGTGATGGACTGGTGACCTTTTCATGGAGTGTCCTGCCTCTTTTCCAACGGTTGCTGGCAATAGTTCTTGAATAGGATGAAGTGTGTATGTAAAATAGATGGTTGCTTTTGTTGGACTCTGGGAACTCAGACTTAAATAACTTAGTCGCATTGCATTAACTACACATCTGTTGACAAACGATTATCGTTCTTAGAAAAGTTTTTTAATCACTCAAACTCACCGGTATGCCAGTCACGCATCTAAACACTAATCTTTCAGGGTTAGCATAATTGTGGAACTATTTAGAGAGGCACCATCAGCTCACTTATCAGAAGGGGTTAAATTAGCTGAATGCAACATAATTTGTTGTGGGGAGAGTGTAATGACTTTTTCAGTGAGTCTTCAAATCATCTATGGCTCATGGATGATTGAAGTAAGCCCCCGGTGGTCTGCAGTGATATTGCACCTTGGATTTCTTCTACACTAGCTTTACTACTGAGACTGAGGCTTTGTGTGCATCTTTTTAATTGAGATTATAGATGTACACCTTGCAGTGTGGCTTACATCTCTGCACTGTAATGAACAACTTTCTGGTGCATGTCCACAGTGCACCCACAGTAATGAATGTAACAGCAGGAGAGTGAAGCAGAAATCAGAACTGGGGTATGACAACACAACAGGAATGTGATGAGGTGTGGGACGAGAGGGGTATTCTAAAAATATTGAGGAATACTGTGTTTACTTTTAAGTTACTACTTTACTGAGGTCACAAATGATTGTTTTGGCCTTTTGTAAATGATCCGTATTCCAGTTCATTATCACTATTATGGATACATTCGCAAATTGGCAGCAGTTGAATTACTCCGATATCATTTGCATATGCAGGGTAGGACAAAAAATTGCTGACAAAGCCAAGGAGGCTCATTATGGATGGAACATTTTCGTGCTTCTTATAACTATTGGATGATCTCCCCCTCTTTTTTACATCCGCACCAGGAGCTGCAGCTGTCCACGGTTTATTGAACGTCTTTTATAGGGTGTTTTTTTAGCTCCTTTAGAGTAGCCTCTTTCCCCACATGAGGGGAACCATCTGTGACATAACGGTTGGTCTGCACGACCTAAGCGTATACTGCAACTGGTTTGATGTGCTAATGCAATATTGGAATCTGCCATTTCAGAGGGAAAAAAAGAAGAAAATATCAGTGGAAAGGCGTCCTAATAAACAACAGAAAAAAAACTTTAAAAAAAATAAAAACATAGAGCAATGAGCCATCAGTGAAGCCAGGGATTATTCTAGCCTGTATATGATGAAGGAATCATAACAGGATTTTCACTTGTCCGCTATCCGCGCTCTTACTGCATCTGCACTGCGATTGCAAACAGAGAAAAAGTCCTTGAAGGTATCTTATCCTTCGGAGAGCTCCCCAGTCCCCACGACACTCACAGAACCCTTAGAGCTGTTTGATCTGAAAGCACTGAATTTTTGCTGATATAATTGTTCTTAGAAAAATTTTTATTTCTTTTTTTAAGCTTTACAATCTGTTTCAGTTTTAGCGGCAGCATTAGTGTGGCAGAGGCACGGGTTAAGCAAGGGAGCCTCAAACAGCAGAACAGGCATTCAGGAGGAGATGTATGAGATTCAAATAATCAGAGTGTGTGTTCCTGTGGAGCTTTACGTCTGGTAATTCCCCTGAAAAGCAGTAAGCAAGTGCAGTCTGATTGCCTTTAGCACAACCTGATGTTTCCATGCACTGTTTTTCATCTGTGAAGGCTTGATTTAACCTGTTTATGTATCTAGTTAAACCAATTGTATTCCAATTTGTTGCGTTTTGCGTTTTTATTTATTTATTTTTTTTTTTTTTTTGCTTGCTAAGCCCTGGAAATGTGCACGTTTTCTTCATTTTATATTCGTTTATTTGTACGAGGCTAGGACAGCAAGTCCCGAAATGGAATTCAACAGCCATTAATTTCTCAAGGAAAGGGTGTGGGGCTCAGAAAGATCTGAGTTTCGAGCTACGCCCCTGTAAACCATCACTGCTTCCCGGAAGTATTACATAACACAAAGACAGTCGACTTTCTCCAAAAGCAAGCATGTCATTTTTTGGCAAACTTTTGGCGTCATAAACTGATACTACAACTGAGCATCTTTAAATGAATCAGTCTCTCGGAACACCTCTCCATCCCTCCCTCCCTCCCTTTTCCCTCCTCTCCTCCCTCCCAGTCGCTCCCCTCTGACTACACCGTACACACACACACGCACAGACACACGCACACACTCTCCCCTACCTCACACACACGGACGCCTGGACGCTGCAGCGTTTTTAAGAGAGTGTTTCCAACCCTGGATAGGAGGGAGGAGGCAGGAGGAAGGAGATAATGTCCAATTCCTGACCGTGTTGATTATTTTTCAAAAAGGAAAAAAATAGTAACTCTGATCAATTACACATCGAATGGATCGGCGATCCGTTTGCGAGCGCTAAAACACCGTCAGAGTGTCATTGCAGACATGGGTAGCAGCGGTACGGCACCTTTCGCTCAGCTCCTTGGGGAGTGTTTTCACTGTCAGTCCTTCAGCGCTGGAAATGGCGTTGTGATGCTGAGCATGGAAGACGCAGCGGAGGCGGATGCCAAGGAATAAAGAAATATATGATCACCTGTGCTTTTCTTTGGGTTGGATTTTTAGTAGCGGTGGACAGTACCATGGTGAATTACCAGAAATACATTACTGTTATGCAGCTGGCTCTGGGGGTGACCGCCTCCAACAAAGAACATTGTCTTCCACCTAGGAAGCGTATGTGGTGAGTATCAATCTTGGTGCGGATGATGGTGATGATGATGTGATGCAGGTTGGGAGAACAGGGGGGCTGCGATGAACCGAGCCGTTGCCTCCCACGTACGTCTCGTCAAATGATGAGTCAAAATGCACCCGGCTCACCCTCCGAAATGACATAATACTCCTGTCAGCCACTGCGGCCAATCTGCACCATGTTGCAATCATCACAAACCCTACTGTGTTCGGTGCACACAGTAGGTAAGGCAACTGCTCCGCATGCTGGGAGTCTGTGTGCGTGCGTGCCTGCCTGCCTGTGTGCGCGCGTGCAAAGACAAGTGGATCAAATCATGTCCTTCCTCTCCATTAGTTTGTAAAGTTGAATGCGTAGAATGATGTCATAGCCTCATCATTGTTTCTTTGCCTTTAACTTCATGTGCTTTAATGCTCTGTCCAGCCTCCAATGCACTGCTGTTGTCACTGGAAGTGTAATCATCAAGCTAACCATGTGGTAAACCATCAGTCTTCAGCCTTAACTCCTCTCTGGTCCCCCCCCCCCCCCCCCCCCCCCCCGCTGTGCTCAAACTGATTAATAAAATGTAAAGCATGAAAAGTGATCCTCTCCTGTTTTTATTACCTGTGCTGCAGCCAGGCCTCTGTACACCTCTCATTGCCATGTCTATTAAACATTGTATATCCATACTCTACTCTCAGCATGTGTTTGTGTCCTGTCTATCCATCTTCTCTGTGTCCTCATTACTCTGTGTGCTCCATTGCAGTGACCACCTCTCACTTTCTGCCTTTCTCCTCCTGCAGCTCCGTTCATTTGTTTACTTCGAGGCAAGCCTTCATTTCATTCCTCTTCCTCCATCTAAGCAGATTGCTGTCAGGGCTGCAACATTTGTGTGACAGTATCCCTAATTACAGCTGGATTACTATCTTGTTTGAAAGCAAAGATGGTTAATTAGGAGTCAATGGGCTCATTGGTGCCCTGATAGCGACTTAGAAATGTATCGCACGCTGTGGATCGCAGTGGTGTGGCTTTGTTGTGTGTGAGAAGCTTAACCGTTATCATGGCTTCTTTAACCTAAACCATTTCAGTGAGTGAAGAAAGGACAAAACACGCATAAAGCTGGATATCTCCGAGCATCACCATAAAGACGGATAATCGTTATTAAAAGGAACGTACCGTCACACACTATAACATCCAAAGCATGATTTTTAAGACATCTAAAATTGTACAAGATGTACAGGTTTCCCTATAACTGCTAACTGTAAGAGTCCGACTGCCATCCCTTCTAAATGCTCGGAGCCACTGAAGTCAAAGTGCTGCTGTAACCTCAGCAGGGGTCACAGGCTTATCCCATGCAGCTCATTACTTCTCAGTGACTTTGGATAATCATATTCCTTAGTCATCTTCTTATTAGCCTAATTGACCCCCAGGTAGAAGATAAGGGATTTCACAGAGAACGACGGCCCCTTTCGTGCTTCATCTGTTATTGTTATTTACCTACTTACATCTACATTTCCAGCCTCTTGTTTCAGCTGATACTACAGCCTTAAGCACTTGTTTAACTTTTAAAGCAACCTTCCCTTTCCTAATTAAGTCGAATGATTATTACCCGTTGAGTGAAGAGCAGTAACCCCTGTCATTGTTGGAGGCATCAAATAAGCGTTTAAGTCATCAGAAAAACTAACCTTTGTTTTATTAAAACTTTGTTTCAAAGGACCATATCAGCCATTTTACAGCACATACTTATGGATTGGTACATTTTGGATTTTTCCTTGTCTTGTACTTTAATTTCTTTCAAGCCAGCATTGATGTTTATCAATTTATAATTCAATCCCACTACAATTATTTTGCAAGAACATGATATTTGATCATTGACAAAAGACTCAGTGATGAACGAACTATGATGAATGACCTGCCTGTGTCAAGTTTAAACCGACTGTTAATTTGTGTTTGTGCCAATTTCACTATGAGGCACATGGGTGTCAGAAAAGAGGAAGAATATTTCCAAAAGAACTCAAAAAGTGTGTCAGTAACAGCTGCAAAGGCAGAAGGTCATGGTGAACCACGTTAAGCTGCACAGATAAAACCCTTCTCTGGGAATTCTAAGGCACAATGAGTTTCTCATCCTTGTTGCTTGACGAGAGTGAGATTTGATTCATTCTAAAAAAAAACAACATTGTTTCTTTTACCTCCATCCATAATCTAAACTGTTAATCAGGGAGTAAAGAGCAGCCCTTGTAAATTGTTAATGTTCTGAAGATTCTCAGCCGCTCGTCCAGCAAATCTGTTAAATCTGCAGTTAAACATGTATCCTTATGCGACTAATTCTTAATGTTTGAACTCTTATCGCTCATTCTACATGACTACCTTGATCTTCCAATGTTTTTTTGGTTTTTTTTGTACCTGCAGTGACATTTTATCATATGATAGTTCTATATTATATATAGAAAATTATATTAAAAGTGGATATGAATGGATGTGGCGCGAGGACGGGGGTGGTTGTTTTCATTTGTGATTAAAAATTAAAGCACAACAAATGTTACGTACATTTTGGTAACAGTAGTACGAGGCTATTTTTGTCATATTTGTATTTTCTTTTTAATCGTGTTTTTCTGTACTGAATGTGCAATGCTTGGAAACCTTTGTAAAGTGCTGTCTGTTGTGATTTTGCAGCAAACACAGACAGAACTAGTGCATATTTAACATTAAGACTTGACAGTGGTGTGACGAAACATCAGCACCTGCAGTGCATTTCTTATTCTTTATGTACTCAAGAGCATAACACAGCGCTATCTAAAAACATATAAAAACAAACCATGTGGGTTTGACAAAGTACACACATACACGCAGCTTAATTGTCTTCGTCTTAATTACCATGATTTATATGGTGAAGGAGCAGTGGAAACGTTGTAGCTTCATAGCTACAGAAACAGTAATAGTGGTGACCTTAAGAGAAGTCCTACTGGCATTTACCTTTTCCGTTAAGTTTTAGTTATTCTAAGCTGATATCACCAGGTGCACAGGGGTCTTGTGAGATTGCGCTGAATTTTCAGAGAGGTTTTTGGGTGGGCCACAAAGTTTTAAATTCTGCATCACTTTTCATCAGATCCAGCACACACACAAGAAATTTCTTATTAACCAGAAGACACGACCCATAAAAAACATCCTTATCGATCATGCAAAACCCAGTTGTCTCATTCTTGCACTTTTAAGTGCGGGAATTATTATCTGAGGAGCTGTTCCACAGCTCTCTGCGGGGAGTTCAGAGAAAGACATTTACCTGTTTTAGCCTTCTTAACCAAATATACATTGATAAGTTGATTAACGGGACCTTTAAACTCAATACTGTTCTACTCTTTAACACTGGGTTCAAATGCAAACACATTCTTGATACTGTTTGGAAGAAATTGACTTTTTTCTGCATTTGCTGCTTTATGTTTGGATATAACCGTCATGACTATAAACTTCGAAGATATCTCAGCAATTATCACAAGTCTTTACTTTGTGGGAAAAGCTATCAAATTTAGAAAAATCAATACCATCTGTTGTAATGAAACATCTTAACCCACTAAATAAAAAGACTGTGTTTTTGTCAGCTCCATACTTCTCCCCCATATGGATTTGAAAAGCCACCCCAGATAGCAGCCCATTTCATTAACTTTTTTTTTTTTTTTTGCACTGATAAACGACAGGATACCATCTGAATCGAAGAAAAGAAGCATTTCCTTTTGTGATAATGGAAAATATTTTTTAATGGTTTTCTATCCTATTTTGGGTTGCTTCCTCAGTAATTGCAGCATTAATTCTGACCTGTTTCTGGTCAAACGATCAGAGCTGCTTTCCTGTGCTGCTGATCTCACAGTGTGGGGTGGGGAGATTACACACCGCTCTGCCTGAGCATTAACACCATTCACCTACCGGGCATTGTGTGTGCCACGTGCACTCTCCTCAGAGGAAAAACAGCTCCGCTTCACTTTTATAAAGGCAGAATAGCAGCAGCCGCTCACTAAATTAGGATTAGTCGCTGCACACAGATGTTCCTTCCTGCCTGCAGTCTTAAAAACCCATTGCTTTCTTGCGCACTGCCAACGATTTGTATTAACCTGATTTAATGAACTTTACACTCTGTTGCATGCCTGCAGGGATAATACAACAAGTCTGCTGCATTTACGTAATGCTTCATCTTATTTTCACTTGCACCTTTCGTTGCAAAGATTTAATCTGCTGCCCTTACGGTGTGTGCCTTAATGTGTGTGATCTGTGTGTGTGTGTATGCAGCAGACAATGGCCAGGATTGCTCCTTTTGTTAAATATTGTATTACCACTGGCCAAGAAATAAGGAATGGAGCGTAACATTGCATATTGACCTGCTGATTAAGCAGCAGCCGTTATTGCTTGAGCTAATCGCAGCTGATGGCTCCTCCCGGCAGCCTGAGGGACAGCAGAAAGGCCTGCAACTGATCAATGTGTGTGTGTTCCCCGTCCTCTCTTTGTAATAATGGCAAGCATCCGCTCGACCTTATCTGTGAACAACATTATTATACTCTGGTGTGGTCATCTGGCCATCAGAGGCTTTGGCATTGATCTTATCCCATTAACTTTTGAAGTGGATTTTCTTTGTTCACTGAGACAGTAAATGATCCAAGACTTTCACGCACTCATCATATCAGGGCCAAACAGACACTTTTTTGTTTTGTTAACATGCCACACTGTGAGTGCTGAACCTGCTTGTTGAAACAATGCAGCTAACAAAGCACTGATGCTGCTACTAAGGCCATTATTGGTAAAAGTCAGCATCCACACTGCTATCTGACACCAGAGGAGATGAAACAAGAACATCCTACACAGTCTTTTCAGTGATAGAGTGCATGTATAGTTAGAAGAAGCTCAGTCAGACAACAGACACTCATTAGAGCAATAATTAAACTTTTAGGAAACCCTTTGCCTCCTTACTGAACGTTAGATGAGAAGAACAATGCCACCCTCGTGTCTGTGCGTTTAACGTGTCGCCTGCAGCAGCAGCTTGTCAGCTAACCTGTCCTTACAAACTGTAAACAAGCCCAGGTAACAAAGCTGCTTGTCAATACTTCTGATGGAAGAGCTGGTATAGTTTTCACATTGTGGGTCTGAGTGTGTGTTTCATTGTGGCAAACTGCAGTCTTAGAGACACCCACTGTGGCGGACACTATCACAAAGGTGGTTTTAGTACTCGACAGGTTTTATATTTTAGTTTGTAACAGCTGTCTACGATACAGCAACCTTCACAGGTGTGTAGCTGAGATAGAAATGAAGGGCTTGTTCAAAAATAGCTTTGGTCTGACCCTTAATTACTGAATAAAGGGCAATGGAAGTAGGGGGTACGCTTATTTATTCTGTACTGTTGCTGAAGTGTTTGAAAAGCTGTGGCTTACAGGGAGTCACTGCTCAAAGCATTTCTTACAGCAAGTCTTAAAGAGGTTGCAGCAAGATGTGCAGTAATAATTAGGGACGCACTAATTTTGAAATTCTAAGATGATACCAATACTAAAAATAATATGGCCGATGGCCAATATCGATTATTTTTGGCATTTATTCATCTTTTAATGCAAGAGAAGCAGTGAATTATGCATGAATAAAAAGCAACTGAGCAGCTTTAAAGTTTTTCAGCCCTGCCTTTGAATAAACACAGTGAGTTTTTTAAAACTTTTTTTTCCCATAACCTTTCAAATGAAAAGTTGAAATAAATAAACGAATGAAAATCATGACCAGCTAAATCACCTATCAGTGTATATTTGGCACAACAAGATTTCTTTGTGTCAGACGTGATTAAATGTAAATAAATTGAGTAATATTCAGGACAAACTGATAAATATCAACCTCTGCTATCACTTGATGTTATCCTATTTGCCAATAGGCAGATTGCAGTCAATGAGCCAATACTGATGTTAGGCCGACATATCTGTGCTTCCCTGGGCAATAATCTCAAGCGCGGCTTATTGTATTACACAAATCATACAAACAAGATGTAGTATTTACATACTGTGATACCTGTGATACTGACAGGTCTTTTCCTTTCTTTATTTGGAGAGATTCAGGTTTAATAATTGTGTCCTCTCTGGCTCCAGTGTTTAGAACAGCTAACAGCTAACTGCAACCTAGCAGCAGGTTCCCATTAGAAACATAAATGCTGTATGAAGTGGTTTTATTTCCATAGCAATCTTTTGCAAGAACACTAATAAGCACCTGACATATGACTGATGATTTACACCTGTGGGTTTACGTGCCTCCGAGTAGTAACAGTGCCAGTATTTAACAGTACACATAAATTAAAAAGCTTCTCTCTTGGCTAACCCTCAGTTAAGCAGGGGTCAGGTGGACATCTGTACTACAGGGAGAATCTATAAGAAACCTAAGACCTGCCCTTTCAAGAATGACAGTCAATAAACAATGAAAGGCTGTGACTGTAATGTGTTCCTTTTAAAATTTTGCCTCCGTGAGTCTAAAAATCATAAAATAGTATATATGACTTTCCATAACCCTGGCAGATATTTGGAGGAGCCAAATGCCTTTCATCTATATGTAGTTTTAAATGTGCTTATAAATATGTGAAGTGAAAAGGAGACACTGCTGCTAAATCTCTCTGCGTTATATATTCTCACAAATCTCTAGTGAAACGCATTATACCTGCAGATCTGTTAGAAAGGAAGAAATAATTCACTGCACGTTATATCTGAGTCGGCACAGTTGCTGGCACTATGTTACGCTGTGCCTTTGTGGCCCGAGGTGTTTTGGCTGAAATCCATTTCAGAATCAACATCCAAGAAATGAACCTCTGATTGCGCAGGACTGCACCAGACCAGTGTTACAGTCCGAGCAGCTTTTCTCATTAGTCATGTTTGCTGAATTGTTTATGAGAACATTCTGAGGTCGGTCGTAATTGACTGCACGTATTGTTGAATGCTTTTGCCCTGCATTTCCAGCCAGTAAGCGCTTCAGTCCACTTCGGGCATCTGTGGAATTACTGCAGATGGAAAGCTGAATGTGGCTTTCCCTTTCCTCCCTTCTTTGTTCATCCTCTTCTCCCATTATGTATCCATGCTGAGCCTTCAAACCTCGGGGAGCTCCTCTGGCTTGCTGCTCAGCATGCTAATGGGTATCTACCATCTCTGAGGCACACAGTGCGGATGGAATTTTTTCACATCTAATATTATGTTAGCAGAGAGAAGAGCAGAGGAGAGAGGAGGCAGTAACAGCAGCATCAAACTGTGTAACAATAGCTATATGAGCTCTCTATATTCATGAGAAATAAATGAACATATACTAAATAGGGTAACAGCAAAGTGGTCTTACACATATGTTGATAGTGAACATACATCTTTGAGCTAAATTGTTCAAGTAGTTATTCCATAAAAAAAATAAAAATTGCAGAAAGTTGTAAAAAAAAACAGAGAGAGAGAGAAATCCTTTTCATTTGTCATTTTCAGATAATAAGATCATTGGTGTACTCAAAGCAGTACATTTCTTGGCACAATTGTTATGGGAAATCAGTAACTAATGTGTCATTGCTAATTATCAATGATTGAAATACTTTATCTGGTAATTACAAATCATGAAAAAAATGTATCTTGATGATCAGGACTGCATTTGTTTGTCCTCTTAAAAATCCATCATCTGACCTAAATTTTCCAACCAGATTTATGAACATTCACACCTCTTGACTCTGAAAGTAAGAACTCTATCCGTGTTTATCATCAGATTAAGGATGATTAAACCTCCACTAATTTCAAAATTACAACATAAACACTGAGTTTTTGCACAAGCTGACCTTATGTTTACCCTAAAACTAATCTAATTTTATCAAGTAACTGATTTATTAACAATAAACACAGTTAATACAGCCATTATCTTAAAAATGTTTACATATTACTAGCCTTAAATGAAACATACAATGGAGAACTATAGGATATAAACCTGGCTGGAGGGTAACACTGTTTAATTCAAATTCATTTGAATGTAGTTAATCACAGTGGGGTTCGTGTTGTGGCAACACACATTACACATAGATTAAGAATCAATCAGGAGAAAGACAAAGGAAATGAGAAGCAGGAGGGTTGAATGTGATCAGCAGGGTTCCAACCGTACCGCTTAAGTATGTCATTTATGAGGGGTGCAACATTTCCTGAGAGTATCTGTGACAGGTCAGCCCCACATCTCACCATGACCCAGCTACATGTTGGCTGCTGTGGTGCCCAGATCTGCCCAGGCCCACTGTGTTTAAGGCTGCAGTGCTTCCTGGGCCCGAGTTGACTCCCCTACAGTGCCTCTGTGAAATTAAATCCAGTGGCATTTAATATAGATTTCTTTAAATGCCATTTGATCCAGAGGGTAACTGCGGCCTTTTCAAAAGCACAGACGTGACCACAATGTTCTTCCTTGTCCTTGGTCTTGCCTGTGGCACTTCGTGCTGTGACACAAAATGCTGGTTGCGTACTCATGAGCCCTGATGTTGTGCTGTTGTGTTTCTCTGTCTCCTTTTTACGCGTCCTTGCTGATCTTAGGCATCACCCCAGCCCGACCGCTGGCTCCGTCACAGCAGCCTCCTCAGCGAGCACCGGTCAGGGTAAGCCATCACTCCGCCGCATCAAGGGCCGCATCCACAGGAGCAAGAGCTTGGACAGCATCGATCTCCTTGACTCCAACGTGAGTAAAGAAAGTGACATGCAAACACTAATAATAATCTGTATTGATTAACTACAGGCACTGTAATGTATGGCCAAATGTGCAGGCCAGCGGACTAACATGACACACATACACAGGCAGAATATTAATCTAAAACTTGTACAATAATACACCACCCACAGAAGCTTGTCTTACATCTCCAAACGTCCATGTTATGGCCTCTTTAAGGCATTTGAATATCAATGAAGTTGCAATAATTCATATTTTTGTTTTGGGATGAAAGCAGTGAGATCAAACGTAATTGCTACTGACATTAAGGAGTTGTTTTTCACAAATCGTTCTTTGTTGTAAATTGCAAATAAGCTTGTTGGTTCCACAGGGCTCTCTCATTGTCATAACCAGTTTTGGAACCGTTTGATGCGGCAGTATCAGTGAAATCTGATTAAGTTAAAGTGTTAAAGTCGATGACCGCACAAGGGGTTTCCATTTGTTGTGTTGCTGCACTGGTATTACACATCTGGTTAAATTTTGTATTTTAGGAGTTTGCTACCTACATTGCTTATCATGTCAGTACAGCTCCATTATTAGGGAAATAGTTGCAGAATGTAGACCAAAATCACTCTTGCATTTGTACTATAGTTGGGGCAAAGTGGATGGATTTTAAAAGGAATTAAACAGATTAGACCAGACATTTTCAAAGTGTGAGGTGAGCATTCCCAGTGGGGCTTCAAAGAGTTTCAGGGAAAGTTGAGTTAATAACGGTGAGGCAACAGTAATCTGAAGAATAACTGAAATGTTTGTGATGTGGTTCATAAGCTCATGCACACCAATTGTGGGTGAATTAGACTGTTTTCCCCAAAGTTAGAAATAAATCAGTGTCTTAGGACATGTTGTTTTATGCATGTAGTGTAGTTTGGATATATCAAACAGCAGTATGCAGTTATCTTGGCTCACTTGCTGAGTGTGTAAAGGATTAAACCACATAGCATAAAAAAGGTGGATGTAAATGTGGTGTATTTTTTTCAAAGCTATCTGAGAGATCCTTAGAGACTTTTAAAAAAAAAACTTAATCAGACAGAATTTTGTAATAGTGAGTTTTATGTGTGGAAGGAAAATGTGGTTATCTTTGTTATTCCCTGTCTTTATGCTAGGCTATGCTTTGCTGACCAGCTGCAGGTTATACCCTCAAACACAATCGCAACACAGTGTTCTCATGATAGCTTTTATAATCTGTTCTTAGATGTAATAGGTCAAAGGGCTGATGGAATTTTTCAAGCTAATGTGATGCCAATGGTATCAAAACGATTACTATTTCATTTGAGATTCACTGTAGGGGCTGCAAAAATGAAATCCACATCATCGACACACATCCATCATACACACATCTTCCTGTTCAGGAAGTTCACTGTCCTTAAACACATCAGACTGTTTCTCTGCGCTCAAAGTTGAACTTTGAGTTCATGACATGAAGATTTATGATCAATTAGGAATGCTAATTCAGAAAGCAGACATTGAGAGGTCTGACGTGCATAAATCGAAGCAGATGTAGTTATGATATGCACACTTGCTGTACCTTGCTGTTTACAGAGAGAGCAGTAGACTGCTGGAGGGCCTCAGCCTCAGGGGAATTATTTTGTGTTGACAGCTCAGCTATGACCTGACTGTGAATTCAGCTCTAACACTCCATCTCATTAAAGGATATCGCAAAACCCCTGAGCTGGTTGAATTATTGATACAAGATTTGGTGGGTTTTAGTAACATGGGCTTTAGAGAACGTGAGAGTTTTTAATGCTCCAAGTGTACAAGCATTAAATCTTAATAGTTTATTTTGCTGCTTTGCGGTTGCTTAAAGCTGCTTGAACTAGTTCATGCCCTTAAAACATCAGGAGCAACAACTCCATTTCCAAAGAAGCTGGGATGCTCTGTGCAAATGGAAAGTAAATCAGAGTGGCTCGATGGGAAAATCAGTCGGATCATATTAGTGACTGAAAACGGCATTAAGACGACGTTTCACATGTCAAGATCAAGAAATTTTATTTGCGTATTAATTAATTTTTCAAACACTCACTTCCAGTTTAATGCCAGGAATACAGTATGTTTTTAAAAAGAGTTGGGACAGGGGCTTATCTGCCACTGTGTTTCATCACCTCTCACCACCTGCTTCTTAACAACGCTTCCTAAGTGTTTTCAGGAGAACAACAGCTGTAGCTTGGAAAACAAAATGTTTTCCCAATTTTGTTGTATTTTTATTTTATTTTTTTGCATCATAATGCTTCAAATGTTTTTAGCGAGTGAAAAGTCCGAAATGCAGGTGGTCAGTGTAGCACCTGGATTCTTCTACTACCGAGTCAGCTGGTTTGGCGTTATCTCGCTGAAATAATCAAGTTCTCTATTGAAACAGATGTGATCTGGATGGTGGCATTTTCGCTCGAAAATCTGTGTACACCATTTTGCAATAATGATGTCTTCATAGGTGTGAAGCATGGAGGACACAGCATTCCTCATTTCATGCCTGTTTTAATTTCAGGTTGTGATTTCTCACAGTGTCCAACTTTGCCTCTGTCCATCTAAAGTGGGCGTGGGCCCAGAGAAGGCTTTGACACATCTACATGGGTTTGCATGACTGGATTTTAACTAATGTTTGTGAGTGTAGTGATGAATTTGTGCTTCTGAGCCTATTCAGGGATTTCAGCATTGGCTTTGTTTGATTTGTACGCAAAGAGATTTCTCTGAAGGTTTTGTTCGTAGATGATGAAACCACCAAATTCATTGCACCACTGCACTGAGAAATATCATTTTCCATTTGTACTATTTGTTTTTGGTAAACACCTCCTCATATTCACTTAAAATGACTCAGCTTCTATAAATTGTTCTTTTTATATCTGACCATGTTGATAACCCAAAAAAACGTTGACATTTCTAAGTCACAGTTTGATGTGCTGCATTGTACAATTTTCAGTCACAGTTAAAATGATTTGTATTCTGTTTCTATTTGAATTGTGTCGCAGCTTATTGGAAAATGAAGTCCCTTTGTACTTTGAGAGTTTATCTTTGACACCAGTTTAAGAGAAGACTCTCATCCTTCCTTTATCAGTGTGTTTTCAGCATTCTGAGCTAATTGACATGTCATATTATCTAGGATATTAGGACTTTTACATCATCTTCATAAAAAGTAAAAAGTCTTGACCGGTACATGTTATTACCCACATAAGCAATTGGCAAGACCATGTTGTATAGATGAGTTATGATCAAGAACTTGAAAGTATTGATGTAGGAATAAAACAGAACTTTATGGATAAAAATGTGCTGGTATGGCAACACTGATATGATGTGATCACCCGCAGCCAGATGTGCAGTTCTATATAGCTGTGTCCTCTCGACTCTCCAGCATGCCTCATCATCATCCATCTATCCATACATTTTCTATAACCACTTAATCTAGTTCAGGGTCGCGATGTTGGGGGGGCTGCCACTGGGCGAGAGGCAGTGTGAATCCATCCTTTACAGAGCCAGCCTCATCATTCCCAGCAGCATTTTTTATCTTTAGCATTTTGGTATTAACTAGCCTAGTCCTCTCAATATGTGATGTTTCATAGTTGCAGTGTTTATATCTGGGCTACTCAAATCCACCCCGGTTTTAATTACATTTTTATTAAAATTCTTAAGCTGTCACTTTCTGCCATGTTTTATGTACCCGGCAACAGTGAGTTCTGCCTCTGCAAATATGCTAATGTTAAGACAAAGGGAATTATATATCATAGATATTAGAGTACATTATGTGCTGCATTCACTTGCACTTGGGTATCTAATGCGCACCTGTTCACGCAGGTAAAATCTTTTAATTTGATTATCTAAAATCGACCTCTTGACCTCACCCTTGGAGAAAAACACCTCGGATTGAAGTGAATATCATTAGTGTTGCAAATGGATATTTGTGGACATGCTGCATCTTGACTTGCTGATGCTGCTGCATGAGAAATCTGAAGAACATCAAAGATAGTGTAATTTACTCTGAGGTTAGCAATAACTAGTGATTTAAATTTCCAACAAAACCATAAATGTCATCTTGTGGTCCATAGTAAATGTGAGTGGATTAGAGAGAAACATTTGGATTATGATAGTCATGAATATCTGTATCAAATTTCCTTTGTATAAATGATTTCACTAAAAGAACCAAAACAATCAATTGTGCTGCTTGTGACAGATAAAAATAGTTAACATATTTCAGTGAAAGTGCTGGACTAACTGACTGACATCCTGTATGGCAGAGCTTGTCATTGTTTTTAGTGAGAGAAAATGTTTAAGGATGTTTAAGGAGCTGCGAAATCAACATTCAGCTCCCAGCTAGTATATGTGGCAGTGAAATGGTGCAGGCTTCAGGGCTGTAATTGACAGATTAGCAGCGGCCTTGATTTTTTCGATGAACACAGCCAAGTCTCCATTTGAGTGGAAAAGGCAGTGTAGTGTTTCTTTATGCTCATATCCTATCCTGCTCTTAAGTCATTGAGAGAGTGACAAATTGCGGTCATTTGTCTTTACGGTCTGCTACTCTGACAATGCTTCACGCCGCTCAAGAGGCCACTATCTCACTAGAGTGAGAGCTCAGTTAAAGGTATTTGGCTTTTATTCTCTATGTCTTCACATATTTGTACATATATATAAATATAGATACACATCTATAGATATATCTATATCTCTATCTCTCTCTATATATATATTGACATTGTACATTGTATATATATTGTACAGACTATGTGTGCATCAGAGGAAAACTTGCTGACTTTTCCAAACTCAAATGCAGCTGATGGAAGTAACGGTCCGCCTTACAGTGAGTGATGAGACTGCAGGATGCTGAGCTCGGGAGCAGTTTCCATTGCATCCAAATGAAATGTCACAACAGACACAACACTGCTAGTGAGCTGCTGGATGATCTGACCTTATTTCTTACAAACTTCACATTTTCAACACACTAGTGAGGATATTAATCAACTGAGTGTATGAATTTAGGTCCACAACTATCATTGCCCATCAGTGTAGAGGTAAATAATCAATAGTAGTTAAGACTTTGTTTATATCGATTGCTTCTTTTGATTGCTCTTCTCTCTTGATAGTCCAGGGAGGACTTTGGCTCCCGGCCGACTCCTGCTGTCATTTGTGTTGGCAAGCATTGCACTTGCTTACAGAAAGCTTGAATCAGATTTTAGTGCTAAGGCTGCAGAAAGCACAACAGAGATGAAGAGAAGGGGGGGTTAATAACAGCCTTCAATGCGTCCAATGCTTTTGTGTATAGGAGGACTTATTTTTCTATGTTCATCAACATGAGCACATCCAATTTCAAAGCCACAGTATATTTATTTTCGCTATATACATTGATCCACTTGTTCCTGTATTAACACACACACTTATTCACTTTATCATTCACAGCACGAATCACAGGAATCCAACTGCTGACTTTTCTTTGGTGTTCTAAAAATACAACTGTGGGGACTCATGCTAGAAGATGGTAAACTCTCAGCTTTGCTTTGGAATAAGCCTTTTTTTGCTGTGTGTATTTTGTTGTGCATTAATGTTGTGGTGTTTATGAATACTGCATATGGTACTCGTTTCATCTTTCCAATAGGAAAGCACATATTTCACACATACAGGGAACTTCAGTTGTAGTTCTGGTGCAGTGTAGAAGCTAGACAGAGGTTGGTGTTTCATGTTTCTTGATTTTGTTTTTAATGCAGCACTTTTCCTGCATTCTCAGCTGGTTTGGAAAATGTTAAAGGACTATTTGCTGCAGAAGCGATAACCAGGTGAGCTGCAGAGATACTAAAATTGTATCTGCAGGAGCAGACAAAGTTAAGCCAAGATGAAAAGCACAATTAAATGAATTACTCCATAACATATCAGGATCAGTCACCAGCTGGGCCTGAGGTTTGCACTGGTCAAAGTCTTAATCTCTTATTAGTTCTGCTTGCCTAGTTCCACTCTTCAAATCCCATCCTTGGCTGCAATCTGCCGTGGACAGAGGCGCTCCTCCCTAACCACTACCAAAAAAAAGCCCGACCTAAGCATTTATTCACTGCTCAGTCTTAGGAAACTGCTGCAGATGCATTTATGGAGAGAGCAACTGCAGCTGAATTAACCAATTTGCATATTCAGGGCCTGTTCGAGGGAGATCATTCCCTTGTGATGAAGGCGTGGAGGTGGGAGCTTCACCTGAGTGGGATACACCACAAGGGCTGTGGAAAGACAGAAAAAGAAGGGAGGAGCGGACAGGCGCAGGAGATTTATCACGACTAGCACTGTAGGAGGGAGTAGAGGGGGGAGGTGAGGGCAGGCACTGTGATTGGAGCTTCTTTTTTCCTCTAAGTGAGACAGGTCTGTTATGTAAGAACAGTCAATTGGATGATTTTTTTTCTATTTGTCCTTTGGGTGATAAACACTGGGGGGTGATTGGAGGTGAATCAGGAGGTTTACATATGAGCTGACCATGCGTGACGCTTGTGAAGGTTCCATGTGAGATCCCACAGGCTGCACGGGGGTGATAGCAGATGTTGAGTGCATTTCTTGAGGCTGTGATTCAGGAGCAAGGCCTGTCCATGTGTCCTCTGATGGGACATATGGTGGGTCACTGTGCACTGTATGTATATAAAACCATCATGCCACACATCTTGTAGCAATATGCTGACTCTTCTGTTGACTCCTTTTCTTTCACAAAAACAATCAAACCTGAAAATGTGCAACACACGAATTATATAATAAAATTGATAATTATTAACTAACTGATTGCTGCATGTTTCATGGTGAATGTCTATCAGTCAGCCAGCTTAAAACGGATTTCCTATAGGTCTCACTAACACAGTACAACAGCCTTAGTTGTAAAAGGACAATTTAAAGAAAATGACCCGTCCCTTTGAATTGTTTTTATGGTTCAGCTTGTGTCGCTCATCAACTACAAATCATCTCATGAGAGAACACTCAAACCCACATAAATCCCAACAACTCTATTGACTTTCCTTTGTGATTTATGGCAGGAGGAGAGACCTGGACAGTAAGCACCATCCGCAGCAGCTGTGGATTAGTGAAAGCGTGGCACAAAACCAACATCACATACAATATTTTCCCTCCAAGAAATGCAGTCTGGATCCATTCAGCTAACATTAAAGGCTTTTCATAATGATTTCTCTTATTCTAGAGAAGAGCTGGATGTCCATGTCCCCCTCCCCTCCTCTGAGCTTTTGAGTGTGAGGTCATATGAAGGACTACCAGCAGGATGATGTAATGTTTGTAGGAATGAAGATGGTGGCCCTGGTGGGGAAGTCAAGTATGAAGAATGAAACACAGGGAAGGCTGTCCTGAGACAACTTAATCAATCATGAGGTTTGCTGCTTGCAGTTGTGGACGCTCTGTAGATTACATTGGAGGTTGATTGATTGTCTTGATAATACTGTTTATATGGAGGAGATGTGTTTTTCTAAACAGCAACTACACTGGGATTCTTTTGTGATATTTTTTTTTGTAATATCCACTCATGGATACATTTTCGATCCTGACAGAATAACCGATGACCAGTGTTGTTCCCCTCATATGAATTATTTATTAATGGCTGCAACAAACAATTACTTTTATTGTATGTTAATAATGAGACATTTTTGTGATAAACTGATGACATTTGTTTTTGAATACTGGAAAAAAAAAGAAAACTCACATCATTAGTCGACCAATGACTCAAAACCTAAAGATATTCCATTTTCAATCATTATATAAAACTGAGTAAAACAGGAAATACTCCCAAAAGATAAACTAACTTACAATTTCAGTTGTATTTCTCATCATTATGCTACAGTTCACAGGCAGTTTTTCATCCATTCATTGAGAAAATTAACTGAGCAACATGCCCTGTCGTGTATTGGATCCTATGTTAGTGTCAGATCTCAGAATATTGATTATAGTGTGAGATTTAACATGTCAGAGCCTTTTTATAAACAGAAATGTAACAATTACAAGTCTCTATTTTATAACAATACAATGGCTGCACAAAGCCAGAATACCTAGAGTGTGTTTGAGAATGAATTAAAGGAAGAAATGTGAGAACATTTTGTGTGTGTGATACAGCCTGCTGTGTTGCTGGACATGTAGGATGTGTGTTGATGCCCTGGGAGGCACCATATGCTGTTTAGACTCAGGAGCATCCCATAACAGCGGACCCGTGGGTGAACAACCCCTAGTCCTTCATGTGTCTCCCTCATCATCAGTGCGTGCCACATCATTAGCCAGCAGGGGTTGAAATCGTGCAGATCTACTCTCCTCATGCTTGTAGTCACACCATCATAAATAGCTCTCCATACAAATGTCTTCTTGCACAGTTTTCCAGTCAAGTCTGACATGGAAAAATAGAGTTCAGCTGAAGTCCTGCAGAGGGCAGAGTTTAACTACAAAAATGTGCGGGAACCCAGCAAAACAACCACTTTTGCATAGCTGAGGCAATAGACAAAGCAGAGGTTGGTTGTGCTCTTAAAATGGTTTTAGATTCATTTTTAGCATCAAATTTAGAGATAGAACATTTTAGATACATGAATATTATTACACAGAGCGGGCAGGGCTGCCACAAGAATGGGAAGGCTTGCAGTGATGCTCATGAGGTTTGTGAAGCCATGCAAGATCACGTTCTGTTCAAACCCATGCTCATTTGATGTATTGCATAGGGGGTAGCCTGCACTATTCACTTTGTAAGATAGGCTTTTTTTTTCATAGCGGTTTTTAATGAGTCAACCTGTAGATGTGATAAAAAATTAATTTCCAGTTGAATTGAGAGGGAGAGGAGATTTATAGTATTGCCTGCCTTGTTTCCGCAGTGCGGTAAATTACCCCTGGGTGATTTTTCTCCCTTTTTCCTTCCTGTCTCTGTTACCCATATCAGCCTTTCTCCACTCCCTTTTAGTCTGGTCCAAGGGGAGCATCTGATCCAAGACCACCAAGGCCTCCAGTTGCCTTATTCAAATCCTGAGCAGGGTTTCTCTCTCTGAACCATGAATAGACAACCTCTTTGGAAATCATATAAAGGTCTTGTTAATGGATTATTAAAGATTACAGCCACCTCATTCATTTCGCTATAAGTGGTAAATCACAACATAGGACACACTGTCCTTAAATTTGTATTTTATATAATATGTTTTTTTTATCAATACTGTAGGTTTAAGACCCATGAGATTAACTGAAAAGAGCACCAGAATATTTCTTGCTATTCAACCCAGAAAATTCATCTGTTGCTGATATCTACAGCTGTCTGCACAGTTTGATTGATCCGGGATTGGCTGCTTTAAAAGCTTTTATACCCCTCAAGCTATTCAACCTCCCGGTCAACATTGCAGTCTGTATGTGGACATTTGTTCAAAAGCAAAATAATTTAACTCTCCAGTTCACAGCTTAAAACCTCTTTGTCATAACAGTCATCCACATCAACTGATTGGAATAGTTCATCTTTATTAGCATTTGTGCTTCCCTCCTGGGATAAACATACTTAGGTGATTGCTTCTTTGCTACTGTACATGATCCCGAGAGGATTTGGATGTTGGTGGCCTGCTGTCATGTGATTCGCAGGCCTGATATGTCTGAGCTCTCAGCAATCGGTGGGAAAATGAGACAGAGATTATAGATTCATTTGGGGGATCTTAAAAATAAATATGTATTCCCTTCCTGTACATGGGTTGGGATTCTAGCATTGAAGTAAAAAAAAACAACACAAAACTGTAAATCCAGATTTGCATCTTTGTCAATCACATCCTGTTTGCTCAGATGGTATTTGTCTCGTTTTTTTTTTTTTTTTTTTACTCATTGTAGCTCTTCACCATCCCTGTTTGTCACTCCTCTCACCCTATTATGAAATACCTGACTTTGGAAAGGGAATTTGAAAAAGAAAAGGAACAGAGTTTTACTTCTATACTATTTTTGACACAGTGACATGATGCACATGAATGCAGAAACAGTTTAGTTAGAAGATAGCTGTGTGGTGTTCAGACATGGTGATATTTTTGCATTTAATTATTCATGCTGATTTAGTTGCTCCATTGCAGGAATTTCTGCTGCAAGCAGAACCTCAAAACACATCTCTCAGCAGCTTGTTGATTGCGGTAAGATTGCGGTGAAACAAATATGTAAACTATTGATTGCAAATGAAAACAAAGTGAATACAGCAAAATTTTGTGAACCAATAGAATTCATGAAATCACCATGATACCCACGTTGCCAAGTTACATTTAGAGAAAGCTCTCTGAAAAATTTTAGTTTAAATATGCAAATAAGACCTCATAGAGAGGGAAAACTGTGCGAAGGTGCATATAGTTCCAGAGGAGAATCCTTAACTTTGAATGAAGCCAGGTTTAAAATGTTTGCTCATTACTGTTGACTCCCATACATTTTCACTGGAAAACAACAATTACTTTTTTGTTTCATGGTGACTTTTGTATTTCAAGATTTCTGAAAGTTTATGCTTGAGCTTGAAAATGATGCATCAAAAGCGTGAAATGATATATATATCCACCAATTTGGTTAAACAGTAAGAAAAGAAAAAGAGCAGAAACTAAATGCATAGATTCGTATTTTGGGTGACTTCTTCCTGCTGCTCTAAAATAAGTTATGGAAGCGGATTGACCAAGTATCTACAAATTAACTAGTGAATGAAAAAGAAAAAAAAAAAACAGGCTCTTGCCTGCAGTGTTGTGTTGCAAGCTGGCCCTTACATAAGAGTCCGCAGTAGCAAAGCCGGCTGCATCAGTGTCATCGTCAATGATACGTATTTGGATGAAAGATGAGATATATCTCATTATGTGCGAGATGACTAAAACCAGCTCGTAAGCAGCCCAACAGAGACCAGCAGACTGTAGCCAAATGTCAAAGTTGGATTTCCAGCTCTACATCCTCAGCTCGGAACCACCCAGGTCACACTTTACTCTTCCATAAAGCATCATCTGATAGGTATTTCTTTAACTGCTGACTTTACAAGATATCTCATACTTGCTGGATCATGAACACCGGTCTCTGTGCTGCACTTTGTAATCTTCTGGCATTATGAAACTTCTCTCTCTCCTGAACCAATGCGTCGACTCAGAGTGCTGCCCTGTCACGCTGGAGGTCATTGAGGCTGGCAGAGACAACACAGGAATCAATGAAATACAAAAGTTTTTACAGTAGCACATGAACTCCATAATGGGATTAAACTACAATTTATTTTTTTTTTTTTTAAAAAAGCACACACGGGATAACAAGCTAAGAGGCATAAAGTTTGGAAGTTTTTGCAAAACGGTGCCACATGATTAACTTTCTCGCACACTGCTGTTTGACAAATGCAGTTGTTTTCCTCTGCTGCAGCGCCATGTTTAACATCTGTCATGCCACTGGATAGCTGCAGTCATTAAAGCTCATAGAAAGACATGCCAGCCTTTGCTTAGTAGGCTGTTTTCCTGACCTGTACAGCTGAGAGGTGACTCACTTACCATCAGGGGCGGTGCATTTTAAGGCCAGACCTGCTGTGAATTTCTAATTTGCCTTTCCACTCGTGTGAATTGTTCCTACAGTCATACTCTAGTTCGGGTCCTCTTAAATGTGCTGAGGAGAGAGAGAGTGAGGCTGCATCATTCTGTTGCACGGCATGTGAGACTCCCTCTGTGCGGTTGGAGCCAGTGATGCAAACACTCTCGTAGCAGTAACAGAGGGTATTTCAAGGGCTTCAATAGAAATGCATTAATTAGCATTAATCCACTTCTCCTAACTGCAGATAGTTGGGATAAGTGTATGTCCATGTATTTTTTTTTTTTTAGTGAGGTTTGACAGTTTTATTATTACTTTTTTCTGCTGTGTATTTGAAGCAGTTTTAATACAGTAAAACATGGTGAAAATGTATGGTAAGGAGTGCCATTATCGAGTCATTATTAGTGCTCAGTCCTAACATGCAACAAAAGGTCTGGCTAAAGGGACAGGTCACTAATGCATTTAGAGTTTTCTTTATGTTTACGCGCTTGTTGTCTATCACATTTTATTTTCCCACAGGAAATTCTGTGACTGCCCTTGTTGTTCTAATTCTTATGACCTTGGCCATCTCGCAATCATACATTCAAGATGCCCCCGCCCCTTCTCCTTCCGATCCTCCAATGGAGTCTGCAGCAATCTCCTAACGTCAGCAACATTGCAGGACCTCTGTGCTCCTCCAGCATTACATTCAGGTCCTACCTTCTCCCGCGCTCATTAGTGCCAGAGGTAGAGGTGACAGCAACGGTCACGCAATCTCAAAGTGATAAAATACTCAACAACTAAAGGTGCTGCAGAGAATTAGGTTCTGGAAAAGCCAGCACAAAAAAAATAAAGTGCATGCGATAGAGTCTTAAGACTGGGGTTTGGTGCAGTGCACAATTTACATTCTACTGTATATTGATTAGATCTGTATGCCCCATGGGAAGGAGTATTGAGCATCGTGACTGTAGGGTGGATTTTAATTCTATCCTCTGCATTTTAAATGACTTTCTGCAGCATGTCATTACTACTTGAGTAACCTACCTCAGCGTTCCCTATAAAAACTTTATGTTTGGTGTAGTTAAAAGTTATATCTGAATTGATTTCTTGATAACATACTGTGGATTCACAACAATGTGACATCAATGAGAAATATCTTTCACACCAAGGACATCTAATCTTTATCCTGGGGCAGTTGTTTATCCCAGACACACACATGGAGACAAGCGTGAGGGGTAAACCCTCTCCTCTTTGCCTATTAATTAGTTTTAAGCACATCTAATCAATCCAACTACACATAATTTGAAATGAAAATGCCCTTGTCTCATATTTTTCCTTTCATATTGGCTTTTATACTGAATATTACATGAAAATGAAAGATGAGAATCTCAGTGTGGGTATTTAAAGATCTCCTTCACCTTGCTGTAAATGTTTTACAAAGAAATCCATATTAAATATATCTAAAAACCTTCTGCTTGAACACCGGCACTATATATCATCAAAAGGCCAGTTTATATAAGAACTATCCTAAAAAAAAACTGTTTATAGACACATGAGGGCAAACACTGCAAACACAAAACTCGAACAGTGAAATTAACTATTTTGGGGCTAATGTTGCTGAACAGATTTTGAAGAAAATCTGAAAAAATTTGCTGAAATAAAACAATTTCACCTTAGTCATTTCATCTTATTGACTGATCAATCAAATCAAAATGTGCAATAAACAATGCAGATGCTTAGTTTAAGCCAAATGTAAGACTATGTGAGTATTCCCTTTTATTAAACAAATATAAATGTCCTCATATTTGCTGTATAGTTGAAACTTTTTACTTGTTATTTTCTTCAGTCCATATAGTGAAAACAGAGGCCAGTTTGTCCAGGGTATGGTGAGCAATAAAATGGCAGTAATCTAATTCTATGGCTATTGTCGTAAATTGTAAAACAAAGAGTGACTTTTCTGGGATGCACATTACAGTAATGCAATATTTATGGGCAATAAGGATGATGAGCATATTCTCTCAGCGGGACCTTATCTTTATTAATCGATTTATTAAACTCGATTACATAATGAGCAGTCGCATCCATTCGTCCTTTCATGGCGGGAACTGGGATGTTCAACGGGAATGGTTAAAGCTCCATATTTTCTCCCCTCCCTGTCGACTGTTTGCTCTCTCGCTGGAATGGCGCTCGATGCTGCTGGAAGACTGCTGCTTCTGCGGCTGCTGCTGTGGACATCCTCCCTGCATCCTTCCTCTCCCCCCTGCGGAAAAACCGAAATGGTTTCTTCCATGCGAACCTGTCACTGTCGCCGCGGCGGTGAAGGCATCCGAAGTGTGAGCGCAGAGGGGGGAGAAAGAAGGCTTCATCCACTGCCTGCCATTGCAGTGCGGCGGCTGCTGCTGCTCTGGAGCCACACCAGGAAGACCTTTTCTCCTCTGTAAGATTTTCACAAGCACGTCGCAAGGACCATTGTAATTGCGAAGGTGAATGGGTTTTCTTTATTTATCCTCGACTGAGCAGACTGGAAGCGTATGTGTCACTGTAGCTGCAGGAGCACACTGGCTGTGTCCCCCTGCGGGTACAAGCGAGCGATAACGGTGCAAGCCGAGGTAACTTAGCTGCCTCACTGCTAGCAGACTGCATCTGCGCTATGCTAAATGGATAGCTAGCTGCCCAACATGCTAACGTTATCCTCCCATTGAAATCACTCATAACAGTGCACAGTGACATATTCTTTGCCAAGCTTGCAGGTGGTGTTATGTGAAGTCACAAAATGCATTTCATTCATGCTGTCATCGGTCGGACTGGTTGTTAGGTACCCCCTGGTAACGCTAGCGAGTAGGAGCTAGTCCAGCTTCTGGAACAAAATGTCGGCCAGTTTGGGGTTCGATTTGCCCAGGAGGGTAGAAAGGGGGTGCAAGATTGATTTAAGATTCAGGCGGCAGGGGGACATGGGGGAGTGTTATAAAGAATTCAGCTGCGAGGAATATGGCATCGTTCTACTTTTCTAAATAAAATGGAAGGTCATGGTGGCTCACCTTGTTTTGATGTTCCTTCAGTAAAACCAAGGTGGTGTTTTTGGTGAAGCTAAGTGGAAACTAGCCAGTTTTAGCTCATTAGTTAGCTTTAGTTTGGTGACATTGGGACACTGGATCTCATAATAATGCGCTGTCATGTCAGCTGTGTTTGGGGTCCTTAGTGAGGGCTACAGTCGCTGATTGCCTCAGCTCATGCAAGCTAACTCTCTTTCTGTTTTCCCCATCCTTTTAAAGAATGAGGATACTGAAGGCACCAGTCATCACCTGTTGAACGTTGACCATGCTTACCGTCGTTTAGTGCACTGTTGTTGCTCTGTTGCCATCTTCTGCTGTCAGCTTGTCATAACCAGCTCACATGTGAATATATGACATTAACATTTTTGGGACTTGGTACTCACCCGGTATCTGTTATCTGATGTACAGATCTACAGCAAGTAAAGCCTTGAAACATGAATAATAGCATTCTACTATTCATTTCCTGACTCGATGGTGTCACAGTGTTAAGGTTCAGCTTGTATTTCTTTACTTTGTCCTTTTTAAAATCTCCTCAATTGATGAGTAACTCAGTTTTCCACTAATCTGAGTGCTGTAGGAAACGATGAATTGAGTCTGGTTTACCCAAACATCTTATAATGAAGGGTTAGATTACATTTTGTGACCAAGATAGCAGGCATTAGACATGCGATCTTGTCATTAGTGCTCAGGTCTGCATAGGATGCACAATATTGGAAAAAAAACGTAACAGTGATATGTCCTGAGTGATCCTAGAAAACATCAATAGATCAAGCTTAAACAATCTCTTGAATTATTTGTATCTGTATACAAAGTAAAGATAGTAACAGGAAAAGCTATACTGTTTCTACGGGTATGATCTTGTCATATCATTTCAGTGTATCTGTCTTGTGTTTTAATTGCCTTGTTGTTGTTCTAGACGAAAAGGAGCTCGCAACAATACTTGACCGTGGTGGCATTACACTGAAGTGTGATGATTCATTATGGTGCCGTACAGCACTGGACTCCTTTAGGCCTGCGACTGAAATATGTCATCAGCAGCGTCATGTTGGTAACATTACATGGAACAGCAGCTGGGCATGGTTAATAGATGTGTCAAATGAAGCGAGAGAAGCACATCATGAAGGATATTTGTGGCAGTAATTAGATGTTTTATTGCTTGATTAGACTACCCCCCCTCCTTCCCCTCCAGAAAACATTAATTGAGATAGCAGACTGGTGCAGAGAATGAGTCTGACAAACATGTCACCTGCGAAGAAGAAAATCCGTAGCTGCTCAAGGACAGTCATACATGTTGAACAGTAAATCACGTTGCCCTAAGCTGTCGTGGGAGCAGCTGTCATTTGAGTCAGTGTGGTTTTCGAAGGGCAAACGGATCTGATATTTTGCCTACTTCGGTTAAATTTGACTGACTGCAGCTTTGGAGTCTTGTGTGTATAAATGGAAACTGTCTGGAACAAGGGAACATGTCGAACAAACGTCCAAATGAGACGGTATCACAGTGTTTATATGAGATTTTAACATGATGTGCCACAGAGAAACTTGAGTTTACTTGAGTTTTATCTAGAGAAGTAGCTTACGATCATTGTGAACGACAATCGAAGCCTCTCTGAGGTATTCGGTGACGTCGCGGTGTGGAAAGAGGATGTTAGAAACCAGTGCCCACTCTGCGTAGCGTATGTTACAGTGTTGGGGATGGCTGCCACTGAAGTAACAAAGGGAAAGGATTTAATGCATCACCCTGCATTACCATCTGTACTGTGATATGAGCCATAGATTTGAATAAAAAATTCTCCAAAGTCATCTGTTGTCGGCAGTAAAAGTACCACAGATTGGTGCCAAGGTGCTGCTTCCAAAGACGTCTCCGGTTGCAATAGATTCCCATTCAAACAGCATCAACTTCTCTCATGAAATACCAAATCAATATGTCTATCTCACGAGTTGTTGTTCAGTCAGTGGCTCTGATAGGTGGGCTGATAGTCTTTCTTAAAATAACCGAATACTGAGTAGTTATTAGGTTTCAGAGACGCATGTTTCCGTCCAATCAGCCGTTAAGGATCAGCCTTTAACGTAACCTTTTTGTTCCAAATTGATTACTTCTGGCTCCAGAAAGATCCTCGTGGCGGTGACTGAAATTCCCAACGTGAGGCTTTAAAATGGCGGTTCACAAACCAGTGGGTGACGTCACAATGGCTTTGTCCATATTTTTTTGATTTGTTATTTTTACAGGCTGTTGTCTTAGCATGTAGAAAACACTAAAGCAGTATTGTGGTCGCGTTTGCTGTCTTTTGTCCATTTTCTAGCAGAATCCAAATGAAAATACAGAGCTTGAAAGTTTAGTGTACCAATCAGCCTTATCGGTGCCGTTTTGTGCATCGGGCTTTCCATGATTGCAGCCCAGTATTTTATTTTTTTTTTATATTGAATTTTTGCTTCAGATCTGAATGCTCCATTTTGGTGTGAGTTGTTTGATAGTTGATTGAGGTGTGCTTTTGACACTGGAAGGTCGTGGCTTTGATACATGGCTGATTTAAAGGTTCCCCGGCAATCACCTTCCGTGTTCCTTTGGCACAGTAACTGTCTGTGTGAACAAATGGTACGTTTACATCACAGTGATGGCTCCAGCTATACACAGGCTCGCTAGTATAAATCAAGTCCATCATAAATCCCCCTGTGTGTATGGGGAGTGGAATTATCAGGATGCAGAGGCTTGCAAAGTCTTTCATCTGTCACGTTTCAACATGAACCTCCTTTTTCTAATAGCATGGAAACATTCCTTATCGTTACTGTTTTTCTTTGGCCCTGTTGTCCTCGTTTCATTCACCAATGAAGAGGAGGCGGGGAACAGGTCGGTGCCTCGGCTTATCATCGCATTCCTGCTCTCTTGTGTGCTCTGTGTGGGGGGCTCTGATAACTAGTGGGCTGATTGAGTTTAGGAGCTGATTTCCCTGTCCATGTGTTCAGGACACTCCGGCTCTGGTTATGATCATTGTCTCCAGCTGTGAGCCTGGAAATAGGCCTGTCACACTGAACCTCTTCCCCAGGAGTCTGGTTTGCGGAACAATTTTACTTTTTTTTTTTTTTTTTGTTTCTTCGCGGGGGGTACATTGCATATTTTGCTCCGAAATATATCACACGCTTGGTTGGAGACCCAAAATGGCACTAAAAGGTGTTGAAGTGACCTAAATGAATGACAGTTTTTCCCTGTAACTACTGCATAGGTAGATGCTTTGTTTGTTAACATGTTCACTATAGTAACCTAAATGCTAGATGACTAGTGTTTATGTCATGTGTGATGAGAAAATGTGTAAAAAAAAAAAACAAAAAAAGGGACACAAAACAGAATATCCTTCTGACAAAGCAACTTATATCAACAGAGGTCCAATGTTGGACAGGAAGTGGCTGGAAGCATAGTACTCATAATAGCATCAGTGTTATGACAGCTGACACTTTAATAACAGATAATTATCATCCTTTCTAAACACTGATCTGAAAAATAATTGCACCGTTGAGAGTTGGCTTCTATGTTTAGCGCATTAAAAAGAAAAAAAAGATTTTCCTGCACACTGCCTCCCCGCTCCATCTTTCCATAGAAGTAAACTTGGAAGCGCCCTTTGGAAATGTCGCCAAATGAAAAATGGGCCCCCAGCACACGTCTTTTAACTGGTGCGTATAAACTAGGCCGAATGACATCATCGGAAAGTTTACGTCTTTCTCGTAAACTGAAACGCGGTCGCTGCCGGTCGTCTTCAATGTTTTTTCTAACCATTTGACTAAAATGCTTTACTTCTTCAGAAAACACTCAGAAAAATTTTTGACCGTCAACTCTTTCAAACGGAGCGAAAACCACCTTTAACTCGTCTAAACTTCGGAACAGTTGAGATGCCCTTTGGCTTTCAGACGGGGGAAATCGGTGCATCTTGTTTTTCTTTTTTATCATTTAGCTATCAAGGTCAGCCTCAGAGCTGTGAGGCGCTGCGGTGGGTGAGCACATGTTTCTTTAAAGACAAAGTGAACTGTGCCCACTCTTGCAGCTCTGAGCGCAGTAACCACATTAAGAATTATCTGGAACATCTACGTCAGCGTATTGCCACCCGTGGCTGATGCTGATGGGTCTGAATGCGGATTTTACGCTGTCCTCTTGCACACTGAAGCCGTTTATTGGTGGATGTTGGCAGGGTTTTTTGAAGTTTCTTTTTGGACCATTGTAAAAAGAGCTTACTGTAAGTATGCTGTTAAAGCAAAAGACAAACGGGGAAATAAAAGTTCAAAACTCGGAGGCATGACATGAATTTTAGCGTGTGTGGCCACAGCTCTGTGTTCTGTGATCAAGATTAAGATATTCTCCAAGAAGACCAGGCAGATGAAAGCTGCTGACTTGTTGCGATGAGTAGCTCATTTCTTCACATGCCTCTTTTGGTTGATGTGGAAGGCAGAAGGTTGGGGAGAGAGCAAACTATCTGTGGAATCTGTCACCACTGTCCGACTCCGCAGAGAGGGATGTAAATTTAACTCATCCCCTTCGGCATCCCTGATTGGGCGTCTGTTAGGCTTGTCTAATTTGATCATTATCCAGACTGATAAGTGGAGTCTTATGACCCAGATGGTCTTGGCTTGTTATTAGCCCGTGTCTTATGGTGTCGATAATTGTCCTGATATTTATTTATTTCATTTTTTTCAAATATGCATTTGCTTTTGTCGACACCCGATCAAGTTTGAATGCTTCTCTGAGAGATTTGTGATTTCTCAGCAGAGCTGCAGATGTTTGATAAACCTGAAATTTAAAAAAGTCATTATCAGTGAGTAGGTAGGCCCATTTGATTAGGTGTCCCCCCCCCCCATAACTGTTAACAAATGGCTTCTGTAAATGCCTGGTCTGAAGAACCTTTAGGTTTGCACTTTAGCAAAAGAAAGAAAGCACTCTTCACATTGCTGTTAGAGCACCTTTTCTTTGCTTGATGATTTATTACCCCGTCTATATATTCCCACTATATTCTCAGCAAGTTTTCAGCAACTTTGGCTATAATATGAGCGGTGTTGAAATTTCTTATCATCTCTGACTCCTCACTGCCTCACTTTGTGGCTGCTTGACACTGAAATGCTGCAGAGAGGAGAGACATTTGTTAGTCAAACAGTTGTCACGACAGACACCGTGTTTATTTGACTGGTGGTGTGTTTTTTTTTACCTGCATCTGAATTCCTGTTATCGGCCTCGCTTTGGCCATATTCTTTGTTATAAACGCTGGATGTCGCAGTGGTCATTTTTATCATACCTGGGAAACTATCAGAAGTTTTTAAAAGCGCACCCATCAGTCTACAAGAATCTGCAGCAGAGCCAGTGAGAGTTTAAGACCCACCCCTTTGTAGTCTTTGATTGGCTCTGACCTGGATATTCTTTTATTACTGTGTGTTTTGGGCAAGGTAGATGTGAGGAAAAGAAAATAATAACAGACTCTCTAAATGATTGACATGCGATCAAGCAATAAAGTTAGTCGCACTGCTCAGCCAGTGTTTCTTTTCCTTCTTTTTAGCTTCCTCCCCGTCTTTGCACTTAGCGCATTGTGATGCTTTCCGACTTGTGTGCTCCAAAAACAAATGATAACACTTTGCACTTTTACTTTGTCTGAATACGTCCAAGTTAGGGGTCCCTGCTGCTAAACCTGCTCAGAGCACGACAAAGACGGATATGCAAATGATGCCCTTACAGCAGTCTTTTGGAACAGACTCATAAATGTCAGACGTTCATAAGTAACAACCGGAGGTAAAGTGCAGGAGGTTGAGTAGATAGTTTATATGTAACGTTAAAAGAAGCCATCCTGAGTTTAATGTGAGTAACATTCTGCTGATGTCAACCAGTGGGATGAAATGTTGGAACTCTGGTCTCTGCTGCAGTATATCAGTGCAGTAGTTTCTGTTGCCGTGGCCCCACCTGTTTTCTCCTGGAACTAAAGTTGCATTGCCAAGAGAAGGATCACCTCGAACTTTAATAACAGCCCTGTTCGTGAATGTGGCTCCTTCTGGTCAGGAGGGCGAATATGGCTATTCTTAAACAACGGGGGAAGTGTCAGTGTATGTGGCTGACATATGGTGCAGATGCCTGAAGTTGCCCCTCGGATGAATTCCCATGTTTATTCAGTTACGCAGCGTGCCCTCACAGCATCCTAAGAAAGACACTGTTAAACAGTTAACCCGCGGTGTCTTCTAAATTTAGCCACTACGTACGAGTCACAGACTCAGGGTTGCAGGGTTGGACCGTCAGATGATGCCATCACCAGTGGCTGACGGCATCACAGCGGTGAGCCGTCGATGTGTTGATTCAGTGCAGACATCATCATATGCCAAAATGGTGGGCGTCATGCAACCCTACTGCATTGTGTTTCACCAAAGAGGAACATGCATGTCCTCATAGTGGTTATGATGCATATTACATGGGGAAAAAGAGTTGCCAAGGCCAGGGATCAGCTTCCCTTTGATGGCTGTATGTCTCTTCCCTCTCTTTCCCACATGTGATTATTTGTTCTGTAACCATCCACTGAAAGCACAATCCAAAACAGACGCGATGGACTCGAAATTACTTTGTTTCTGAATGACTGCTTTTACAGTTTTTATACCCTCACCGGCAAGCGTGACAGAACTGAAGAGTGGCAGTAACAGCATTTGTTACATTCAGATGCAAGAAGATTACACTGAACATGTGAGTGAAACAGCGTGGAGCCCTGCAGAGACTGAGTTTGTGGAGTTTGTCAGCATCCATTTCCAAATGATCTCAACAGGGGGGGGGGTGTGACAGTTCACATGCTCCACTCAGACACCGATTGCTCATTTATATGCGATGGGCACGGAGAATCAACCGATTACACTCTCACCCAGGATAGCCTGCCCTTTTGTTTTTATTTAATTACTGTGTGTTCTTTACCTTCCCAAAGACGGGAGTGTTTCAGATCAGGTGTCAATAGATTAATTGCGCAGCACCAACAGTGCGTCAGACAAGCCGATTTGGTTGATTTTTATGTTTTTGAATTCAACAGGAGGCAGGTTTAAAACACTGATTAGAATAAATGTACACGTCCTCCACACTTGTGAAGGAAAAAGACACACAGTCACATGGTTGAGTGCTGTTACAACTTTAGATGTTTTATGTTGTGAAGGGTAGTGAACGGAATGAAGTTCTGGATAAAAATACAGTGATGATCGAGATCCGGGCTTTTAAATACCGTTGCATTTATTTTCAGTGTATAGGTGGCCTAATTTATTGATTAGTTAATGACCTCGTGGTTGGATTTAGCTGCAGTATGAAAATAGAAGATGCATTGTGTTCATGCCTTTTCTATGATAGCTGACCATTGAGCTGGCAGCTAATCTTCGAAAGGATATCACCGACACGATGAGGCTGATTTATGCATGCATTGCAGCATACCTGAGGAGGAGGGTACTGATAACGACACACATTGAGTCATTTAGTGGACTGTGCTCCGTCTCAAAGCGGCAGCTCGAGGGTTAAGTCCGATACAGCAGTTTACACTGCGGATGGAGGTTCGCTAGTACAGAAGAATCCCAGACTGTAGCGGAACTGCAGATCCCTCACAGATTGTTGCCAAGCCGGAGGGGATTTGTTTCGATCCCACTAAGGGGAGAGTTTGAGGGAGGGGTGTCATTTTTTTGAAGAAAGATGTTGGGAGAGGACACAGACCCGTGCGGGGCAGAGGAAGCGTCATGGTCTTGCTGCGGGGTGGGTTTCAGAACCTCTCACCTGTGGTTGTAAATTTTGGTTTCGGAAAAAGGAGAAAGGAGCGTGGGGGCAAGTCCCCCACCCCCCCCTCCCACCACCACCACTGATTGGTGCGGTCATGCACTGCTGCTGATGTGCGTCTGCAGGAATCTCCTGCTGGATTTACTGATCTGAATTAGCTAGATGTTGAAGACGCGTTTGTCTCCGTCCTTTGTAATGACCGGGATGAACTGATGGAAGTTGTAAGTACCTTTTGATTTTTCTGCATCCTGTGTTTCATCCAGTTTTGAGCACTTGTGCACGAAGCCAAACAGAAGAAGGAAGTGATGTACAAGTGAAGCCCTGAAAAAATGCACATCTTTCATGGCCGTTCACACCGTAGTTTTCTGTCAGGCTTAGTTTTATCCCTTGACCTTGGTATCACTCTTGCGTCGCTCCATCTCTCGCGCGTTCTCCCCTCCATCAGAGATCCGCAGTACAGCGTCTGTCCATGTTGCATGTGCAGAGTGTCACTTTTTCTCTCTGGGGACCCCCCCTGAGTGGTGGTAAGGCACGGGCCCTTGTTAGCATTTGACTGTGTTCTCGAAGGGAAGAGAATTTCAGCCGCTGTCAGCACTCCCCAGCACATCGATTTCACTTTCTGAAGTGATCAATCATTTTATTCTGTGCCCTTTTTTTTCTTTTTTTCTTTTTTGCCTCACTGCCAGCGGCCACATTGGAGTGTGATCCTCTTGTTTTTCTATCTCTGGCCGCAGTGCAACTCGAACAGTGTTCTGGGAGGGAAAAAAACGCTTGTTTTGTATAAGCAGTTTGTTTTATGCTGGTGTATTCTTTTTTTTTTTTTTTTTATCATTGCCATTGCTGGTGGATTTAATGCTCAGTCATGTCAGGGTCCATCGGGGCGGGCGGGGGGTGGTGACCTGTGATCTTTCCACAGCTAAGAATAGAAGATGTGTATTATATCTTTCAAACATTAAGTTTAATTGTTTAAAAGCTATTTTACAAAGTTGGCTTTGGTTCAGTTAATCAGTGAAAGGATGAGCTAAATGTAGTGCCAGATATGTTATCCACTACCGCTCTGTGTCACGTGAGTCTCCCTTAATCATCATTAAGCGCCCACTGTTTTAATACTTGGACATTGAAAAGCATACTTGGACATTGAAAAACCTTTTTTTGCTGCCCTGGCACTGTGGAGGATTTCTGAAATGATTTTCCTCCTTTTTGTCTTCCTCAGATCCTAGAGCCCAATCCAACAAATGGGCACTGGGGAGAAAGCACATTTATTTTCTTTGCAGTATTGAACCATTTGTTTCAGTCAATCCGTGGCCTTTTATATAACAAGAGGCTTATTAAGTGTTCTACATTGTTTGTGCTGCAAGTTTCCCTGGAATCACTCTGTTGCAGCATCACAACGGCAGAATTAATGAGAGCTATTTTTAGCTACTCTGGTCCCAGAGCGGTCAGAATTGAATAAGACTCTGCCTCACCCTTAAGCCATACTACAGCAAAAATCCATTCTTTGTGAGAGAATTGAGCATCCAACCAAATTGCCTCTGTTCCCTCTTTAGATGTGATATGATTTGTTTTTCTGCTGAACACAGTTGGAAAGGCCGCACTCTTTGAATGCTTGGCATGCTCCTAAAGTGAAGAACCCAAATAAAATGGCATTTCAGCTTCCCTCTTCGCTGGCTGTTTAAGTTTAACACAGCGTTTTTGGATAGGTATGCCGCTGTTTGTCTTTCAGTTAGACAATCGGCTCGGCTGGTGATTAAATGCACGTTTCAGGTGGGTTTAGTGATAAGTACAGAATCCAGCAAGTGAAGAAGAAGCATGACTTGCAGTACACATCGGCTTCAGTGTGGCTGCTGGTGCAGTATGTGCCAACAGCAGGCCAAAATTTACAGTTGTTCCATCTTCAGATTGGATCACCAGGTCACAAGTGTTTGCATGTTCATCGTTGCTATATTTTATTGTAACGGATCGCTTCTGGAAGTATCATCGTGCAGACTTAAGCTATAAATGTCCCTGCACTTGTAAATAATTTATATGCACAGGAATATTGTTATACGATTGTTGATGGAGCATTCTTTGGCAGAGATGCTCCCCGTCGCTCGTTCTGTTGAGCAACATCCTGGCGAGTCTGTTCTGTTTCGAGTTGAGGAAATTAATCAAATGCCCAATCTACCAACAGACAACGAGCCATTTTGCTTTTTGTAGCAATCGGTCCTATTTCAAGCTAAACCTTCTCAAATGGGAATAATGATCTGAACGAAGATGGCGGTCTGTGTTTACTGATGAGAATAATCATAAACCTCCAGACGACGACTGATATGCAAGAGGGAATCAACATTTAAACGCATCGGTCCAGCATTATTTGACAGAAATGTGGTGGGGGGTTTTTTGCCGAGGAATACGGCCACCGGGGCTTTCCTGTCCTTTCTCCATTCTCAACTGTGTTGTCCATCTGTGTTGAAGTCCATCTGTGCTGTAATGCTGGCTCCAAAGTTGCCTTGTTGTAATCCCCCAAGCATGACCCAACCAACATGGCGTGTCTCCACTGTGGAGCGGCTGCCAGCCCCGGCTCAGGCGTGTTGCGTGAAGCTTCTCTTGGCACCGGTCATTTGCGGCCATAAAGGGCATAGAGAACACTGCGACTAAAATCTATCAGTCACTGGGCGCTGGGGCAGCTTTACTACTGCTGCAAACCACGGTTGGGTTCCCTGAAATGATCAACTCTTCTTCTTTACCCGACTGTTTTTCGGTAGTTTCCTACAAAGGAACAACAATTTGAAATTCTGACAAATATATCTATTTATTTAAGGGCCGTTTGATTCAAACTGCATTAAGATGCACATGTTGCTCCTGGTGCGCCCCTGAAATGTTAAGAAGAGGACTTTTGTTTACAAATGAATTCGGCCATGTCTTTCCCAAACCTCCCACTGCTGAGAGGAACCTTCAGACACGTCCTGAAAATGTCAGGCCACTTGAACGCCACGCTGTTCCCCCTCTGTTACCAGAGCAACAAGCTCGGCAGGAGCAGAAAGCAAAGTTACATCCCTTCAGAGTGGAAGGTGTGTGTATGTGTGTGAGATCTGCGGGACCCTGCTAAATCTGTTTTTGTGTTCCCTCCAGTGTTTTGTGTGAGTGTTTGGGATTTTCTTTTCTTTTTTTTTTTACTGATTTCATTCAGATTTGTATCTATCTGATCAAGCATAGTAAACATTCTCGACACATATTTTCCCAGACAAGTAAATCTCATTTCTTGCAGCACGGAGCTCAAACATTACACGCTGATTTGTTTCCGTTTCTGCCTCGAACATTAACTGAGACCAAACCTTTTTCAAATGCATCAGATTGCCGTGCATTCGACGTTTTGTGAATTTTGTTCACCCTCTTTGTGCGCGTCCCACCATAAGCTGCTTTAGGGGTTTGTGGCTGTTGCTGCCAAGCTGAGAACGTCTGGGGCCACTTGTGGAGATTTATTCCGCTGCCCTTGTTCTCAGTCGCCAGCTTACGTTTGGCCCTTGGCCGACAGGTTGTAACAGACGTAAGGACGATGTTTTAAAGAAAGCGCCGCTGGTAAAACACCAGCAATGTCAATGAAACGGCAACCTCTTAATGTGTTTTCAGATTGATTAAAAATGACATTGTGTTATTTCAAGAGGAATTTTATTGGTTAATATTTAATTTTTTTTCTTTTGTTACTACTTCTAGTTCTTGTTGTCACTCTTTGGCACTTGGTAGCCGTGCAGATTTAAAGTAGCCGTGCAGTTGGAATGCGTATCAATCCTAAATGCAAACCCGGAATGACATCGCTTTATGTTTTGGGTTTGAAGCTGCCAGCACAACAGCAGTGATATTAATGGAGAGTCCAGGCTCTGGAGCCAGTGCGAGATAAATCTCCCTTCACTTATCTTTCTTCACATTTTAATGTGCGGCACCAAGGGATCTCGGATAGTCGTCCTATAAGTATTTCAGGTGTCAAAGAAATGACCGGCAAAGCAGGGGTGAAATGTGTTATTGGGTGCGAGTGTCAGCTATTAAAGTCACAGACTTGGGATCAGTTTGCAGGATGAATGGGGGTTATTGCATTAGATGCTGTAATATGGGTTGTAATTCGCCCCAAATGGATGGAGCTGATAGTGTTTTATATGCAGTCATTGAATGTCTAATGTGTCATGAGATTGCGGTGGAGGTGAAATGATACAGAGGCGGAGATGAGATAAAAAGGCGAGCTGTGGGGCTCAGAGGACGGCGCTAACAGCTGCAGGAGTCCACTTTCATCTTATTCTCTTTGCTTCTTGCTGTTGACTGAACTTGTGGTTTGATTTCAAAGACTTTGTCAGCGTAGCTCCATTTATATCTCGCTGGATCATTTTTCATTGTAGTTATTATCACAACGCCGTTAACATCGAACCGGCTTTAATGGTTTGATGCCAGCGTGCTTACACTGTGCTGTCTGTAAACCAAAATAAAAATCTGCTTCCTATTTAAACGTTGTCCAGTAAACACCCAGAAACAGTGCAAAGTGACTTCTTCTTCTACTTATAAGAGATACTGAAGCTGAAAAGAAATGAAACCTCATTCGTTACTTGACTTAAGTCTGTTATGTGTCTGACTACCTTATGTCCTGTATTTGCTATACATAAAAGCTATACAGTCTATAGTATTTGTTCACTAACATTAGTTTTTGATGAATATGCTCAAAAAGTGCTAACTAGACATTTTGCCTGGAAGCACCTTTTCACATTAAAAAAAGCCAAATAACTCTTTGTTTAAACAGTCACGGTTGACCTTTCTGCAAACTCAGATAAAGGTTAATGATGAGCATAAAGGAGGTGCTGTTTGGATTGAATTTTCGGACACTGGCTCAGTGGCTTGATTATATTTATTTGTCTTTTACTCATTGGCTTGAAAGCAGCGGGTCAGTGTAAATGAGTTTTTGAACTAAACGTAAGCATTGAATTGCTCACTTTTACCGTTTGTGTGAAACTGCTGAAAACAGGGCTGTTTGGAACACGTTGCCATATGTTCTGTTGCAGAAATGTTTTATTTTTGCCTGTTTGGATCTGAACCGTGTTGAATCCGAATGTTAAATACAGTGTGTTTCTGTCTTCTAGAGTGCAGCAATGGAGGAGACAGTCATTTGGGAACAGCACACAGTAACACTACACAGGGTAAGAATCTGTTATCTTCCCTCTGTTTTCCAGGATTGCATCTTGTAGGTTGTGTGCACATAGCTGCAGGTGGAACTGACAGAAGAGCCGAGTTGTCACATGGCTTCTCTCCTCTCCTGCATTTTTTTTTTTTTCTGCAGGGACTAAATAATGTGACTGTGATGCTAAAAACTAAGCTTGTTATCAGTGAAATAATAGGTTTTCTAGAGTCTGTGGAGTGCAGATGTAGTAGTGCATGACTTCTCTTTTGTAATACCAGAGATTTAATTTACAAACAATGGCAAATTAGTGTCATTTGCACAGACAGATGATCATTTTCTTCCTAATCTGTGCAGGCACCAGGGTTTGGCTTCGGAATAGCCATATCAGGAGGTCGGGATAACCCTCATTTTCAGAGTGGCGAGACCTCCATTGTCATTTCGGATGTGCTGAAAGGAGGCCCAGCAGAAGGCCTACTGCAGTAAGATTTTATTATTGGCAGCCTGATCAGATCTCCAGTTTTGGTATTGAATTACTCTGCCTGCTCCAGAAAGACTCCAGTTTGTCTGCTCTTGGCGTTTCTTGTCTCCAGGGAAAATGACAGAGTGGTTATGGTCAATGCCGTCTCCATGGACAACGTGGAGCATGCGTACGCTGTCCAGCAGCTTCGCAAAAGTGGGAAAATTGCCAAAATTGTGAGTGTCAGCAGCCTCAAAGACAAAGAGACGACATGTATTAACACGTATGGTGTTCAGGTTTTTCTCATGTGTTTGCATATGTTGGACGATCGACAAGGCTGACCTCAAATCTCATTTTGTCCGACCAGACAATCAGACGGAAGAGGAAGGTGCACGTCCCCATGGGCCGCCTCGGAGAGAGGGAAACCATGTCAGAGCACGACGAGGAGGAGGACAGCTACGACGAGGAGATATACGAAATGCGAAGCGGACGCAGCGGCGCTTACAGCGGTGTGGGCGGGGCTGTGGGAAGACGCAGCGGCCGGAGCAGCGGGCGAAGGGACAGGGAACGCGAGCGCAGCGGCTCGCGAGAGAGAAGTCTTTCCCCGCGCTCAGACCGCCGCTCGCACAATCTCCCCCCACGCCCCGCCAAGGTCACGCTCGTCAAATCCCGGAAAAATGAAGGTGAGGCTCACAAAGTCGGGGTTAGAAAAGGATGTCGGGACACAATCCGCTGCCCTCAACCGGTTACGGTGAGGAAATGAGGAAATCTGTCCATTTTATTCACCGTGTTACTCCATAACCTTCAGAACAGAAGAAAACCTCCAAATCAGCATTGGTTAACCGCCAGAGTAAATAAAACTCGCCAGCCTCAGCAAAATCTGAGTTAGCCCAAGTAAATCTAAGTTAAAAGAGCAATTAATCTTCTTTAATCGGTAGTGGTAATCCCATTGGGAGCAGCAGCTGTCAGCAAAGGGTGGTCGGCGCGGCGAGTCACGTGAACTCTGTGCTAACATTGTCTTTGTTGCTGTCGTTAACTTTGTAAGCAGAATATGGCCTCCGCCTGGCCAGCCACATCTTTGTGAAGGACATCTCCCCGGAGAGCCTGGCAGCCAGAGATGGCAACATCCAGGAGGGGGATGTTGTACTGAAGGTGAGACGAGGAGGTTGGGAGAGACTCATTCAGAAACCATCATGTAAAAAAAAAAAACTTGACTAGCTGTACTGTATTTTTTCTCCTCTCCAATGTTGCAAAACAGTGGATCAAATCTGCTCGATGTAGCTCAGATTCAAAGTTTGGAGAGCGTACCGTTTAATTATGTGCAGTTATGAGGGCTTTTGTTTTTTTTATTAAGAGTGTCACAACTGTGCTCCTGGCATCATCTGAAGGACACTATAAGAAGAGTTGTGACACGCCCGCTGATGCAGAGTCATGGCTGGATGTAATCTGACCTCGTTTACTTCTCATAGCTCTCAAATCCTCTGACACACAATTGATATTGCAGCTAAGTTGCCTTTGATCTCGTGCCCTTAAGATAAAGCCCCTTTAACCCAAACATGCAACCTTTTATTGCGTCGAATGTGAAACAAAGGCAAGGTTATTTTCCTCCTTCTATTTCATTAAAAGAATGGCAGTGTGTTGTTGGGTCACGGGTGACACCCTCCTTTTCTGATTCCCTCAGATTAATGGCACAGTGACAGAGAACCTCTCCTTGATAGACGCCAAGAAGCTGATAGAAAGGTCAAAGGGCAAACTAAAGATGGTTGTTCAGAGAGATGAGAGAGCGACCCTGCTGAACATCCCTGACCTCGATGACAGCATTCCCTCAGCCAACGCCTCTGACAGAGATGGTGAGAGCGCCGCTAAGTGCGGGATCCAGCTGCAGTGCGTGCAGGTGAATGTTTGGCGTTTACTTCGGACCGCAGCTGCTGAACCGTGACTTTTTGCTTGATCAGACATTTCAGATATCCATTCTATGGCGTCTGACCATTCCAACCGATCGCACGAGAGACATCGTAGCAGCCGCTCCCGCTCCCCCGACAGACGCTCGGAACCCTCAGACCACTCCAGGCATTCACCCCCACAAATCAGCAATGGCAGGTAACGAGCCTCCGAAAACAGGAATAAATTATTCTCATTATTTCTTTATTTAAGCCTAAAAGTTGTTTCCCTTTCACTGTTTAACTGCAGAAGAGTCAGTCAAGGTTAGAGTGAAAGTAGAAAGATGGTTCAAAACTCTGCTCTTCACCGCTCTTAACTCCTGAATATTATGTCTTTTGGCAGCAGTGTCACTTAATGGGATTTGTCTGTCCTTTTCATTCCTTTCATAGTTTCAGCTGGAGAATACCGTAAGTTTAGCACAATTTCCCCTGGTTGTAGTACTAGTAGAGAATCCTGTAGTATAGATTTAATATAGTTCAGGAGGAGGGTTGTGACCTCTTAGCCATGGTGTTCTCATATTTGTGTCAGAAACACCAGAGTTTTGTGTGCCAGCGAATCAGAACCTGATGAATGTGACTGAAGTGATGTTATACGACATCAATTATTCAGCGACGCCTCTTCTTGAGATGGCAGAGTCCTGTGGATGTGTTACGGGATCTCCGTGTCACCCGAATGTTTTGGTGGGCAAAACCGCATGTTTGGCACCAGGACAAAACGCCTCCAACAGTAACGTAGCAGTAGATCCTCACCAGCTACCAGCGTGAAAAGCTGAGGTTGAGCTTTTTGCAAAATTGCTTTTAAGAAAAATGTGCAGGCCTCTAGAGCAGCTGTAAGTTATTCAACTCGTTTGAATAACGGGAAGAAGTTGTAGGAACAGGATATAATTTTTATAGCTTGTCTGAACTTGACCTGTGACCTTTTTTCTCGGTTCAGGAAGTTGGCAGCTAGTAGTGGGTCTGTCTCCAGGATGGGCTGAAAAGACGTTTGTTCCTCTGCAGCCGGTTTAAGCAGGATCTCAGCCTGTGAATAGAGCAGTACTCCGACAGCAATTGCGCTTGTGAGCAGCCGCAGAACCAGGAGGACCACAGAGACTAACCACATGGCAGCATGTCCACTAGTTCCTGTTCATTTAGACATTTTTCACAGTTCTCTTGCTCATAATTGGCCATGGCCCCTGCAAATCCCTTTCCTTTGTCAAAATGTTTTAAAAACTAGAAATGAAGTGAAAGCATGCTGCTTTGAAGCCAGAACCACATGGGGAAATTCACCTAGAGGACCGAATCCCCCCTGACACCTTAGATAAGCTGCTCTAAAAATAGAGCACAAAGGAGTGGACCGGCAAAGCGATGACCTTCAAGACCAAGATGCAGCCTTCTACTCGAGCTGTTCTCCCCCCCCCCGTTCTCAGCCTGCATGCGTCTACCCAGGAGAAAAAAATTCTCCTGCTCCCTTCAGGCTTTACATCTCCAGAAAAGCATTATTTATGACCCAATGCCTTAATGTTTAAAAAAATGAAATGTTCAAAAGATATGTATTTTCCATCTTCAGTCACAGGAGTCGTGATGACGACCGCATCTCAAAGCCGGCTTCAACGCCGCCGAAGCTGGCGGAGGAGATTCCTCTACCAAAACCCAAGGAGTCGGCTGTTGCGAGAGAGGAGAAACAGCTCCCACCTCTGCCAGGTCAGACGCTGAGCAGTCCGTCAGTGAACTCAATGTGCAAGAGATCCACTGTAAATCTGTCAGAATTTGACACTTCAGCACATACTTGTGAGATCTGTCAGGGAATGAAACGCTGTTTATTTCTCTGCCGTCTGCAGCAGAAAATAAACCGGCTTTGTGATAGTAAAATGAATTCTGAATTGAGCCGGTACTTTTTTTTTGTTCTTTTAAAAGTACAACCACCAAAATGCTTAGATGCAGACGCCTGCTGAGTCTGGCTGAGTTTTACCCGGAGCCAAGTGAAAATAAACCGCATGAGTTGATCGAGTCTGACGTTCCTCGCCAGCCTGCAGCACTCTGCTGTCTTTCTCTTTGACCTCCCAGCTAAGGACAGTGTGTGCATGTGTGCGCACAAGTGCCTGCGTGATGATTTGGGAGTGATTTTGGGGGGGGGTGTCATCTCTTTTTCTCCTTTTAAATGCACTTGCAGTTTTGTGTCTGATTAATCCACCTGCGTGACGACAATAGATTTGAGTTTCTTTGTTTTTTTCAGAACCCAAGCCGGTGTACGCTCAGCCTGGACAGCCAGACGTAGACCTGCCAGTCAGTCCCTCTGATGCCCCTGTGCCAAGTGCTGCCCATGATGACAGTATCCTACGGTAATGTTTATAGTCTAAAAAATACTCTGTAGCGTTTGAATATAAAGGTTTCTTGAGAAACTCGTTTGTAAATGCCTAGAAACAGATTATTTTATACTATATTTTAAATGTCCACATGTATATGTTGGCCTCAGTTGTCTTGGAGTCTTACAATTCAAAACTTTATTTAAATGTGTACTAATTATAAATACAGTGGTTTGCTGGGAAATGGAACAAAAGCACAATCGAGCTGTTTTCTGTGGTTATGTTTGTCTATAGCAGGGAAAGGAAAAAAGACTGATATGTTCTCAAGAGCACTTTTAAAGAGCTCTTGAGACACCTGGCTGGCACCCAACGTGTAATTTACTATTTATAGAATAAAAGAATAGCCAAATGGTGTCCCATCGGAGGAAATCAGTCTCACGACTGTCTTTATCCTCAGGCCGAGCATGAAGCTGGTAAAGTTCAAGAAGGGGGAGAGTGTGGGTCTGCGGCTGGCTGGGGGGAACGACGTGGGCATCTTTGTAGCCGGAGTGCTGGAGGACAGCCCAGCTGCTAAGGAGGGCCTGGAGGAGGGCGACCAAATTCTCAGGGTGAGATTTCTTTCACACGCATAAGAGCTTTTGTGGAAAACGATCATTTACATTTACATGACATCTTTTCCTTTGCTTTTACAGTGGGCAGCTGATGGTGTCAGTAAACAGACATGTTTTATTGGCAATATTGTGCATCCTCAAGCATCCCCCCCTTTAAAATATTACCTGAAAACACTGGCAGCTCCAAAGTTCCTGTATCATCAAACTGGTCTCTTAGCAGTGGGCACGAGGGAGCAAACAAAAAACCAAAAGCCCCCAGTTTCCTCTTGCAGTGTTTGCCCCATTCCTTCACAGTCGTACATCTTGCTGTTTATACCTCCTTTTCTTTTCTCCTGGTATACTGAGAGCTGACTTAAGTTCTTTCAATACAATAAAACCTCCAGTAACCCGGGCAGTTCTAAGCACAGGAAGAGCTATGTACACCTTTATCTAAATAAGAGCTTGATGCTTGAAGGCTTAAGTCAAAATGACAGCATAACAGCAATGTTAATTGAATTGTGTTTTCCCAACTTTCAGGTAAATAATGTCGATTTTGCAAACATCATTCGAGAGGAGGCGGTGCTATTCCTCCTGGACCTTCCTAAGGGTGAAGAGGTCACCATTCTGGCTCAGAAGAAGAAAGATGGTAATGGCAGTGGGTGAAAACACGAGCCGGGATTCAAGTTTGCGCTGATGTTGATTGGTCGCTGCTCTTTCTTGTTCAGTGTATCGGCGGATCGTGGAGTCGGATGTCGGTGACTCCTTCTACATCCGGACACACTTTGAGTACGAGAAGGAATCTCCCTATGGGTTAAGCTTTAACAAGGGCGAGGTGTTCCGTGTGGTGGACACCCTCTACAACGGCAAGTTGGGCTCCTGGCTGGCTATTCGCATTGGCAAGAATCATCAGGAGGTGGAGAGGGGCATAATCCCCAACAAGAACAGGTAACAGCATCCTAACTTGAACTGCTGTTAGTGCCCCTTCTAGTTTTTAAGTCCTCTTTGGCAGCCTCACCGTTTCATGTTTATTTCTGGCCAAGTTGAGATGAGCTGTACCCAGTTTGGGATCCATTTATTGAGCATGCATTAAAGTAGGAGCGTCCTCTTGTCTTTTTGCCATTTGTCAACAGAGCAGAGCAGCTCTCCAGCGTGCAGTACACTCTCCCCAAAACAGCAGGAGGCGACAGGGCCGACTTCTGGAGGTTCCGTGGTCTTCGCAGTTCAAAAAGGAATCTGAGGAAGAGCAGGGAGGACCTTTCCTCCCAGCCTGTCCAAACAAAGTTTCCGGCTTACGAGAGAGTTGTACTGAGAGAAGGTGAGGAATCTGACCTTGTCGAGCTGTATGTCGCTGGCTGCAGCTCCGCACATCTTTTAATATGTCCTGTCTTTTTGCGCAGCTGGTTTTCTACGACCAGTTGTGATATTTGGGCCAATCGCTGATGTTGCTCGCGAAAAGCTGTCCAGAGAAGAGCCAGATCTCTTTGAGCTCGCAAGTACGTCTGTAAACTAAATTACACGCATTGTGTGAGTGCTGACTTAAAAAGAAAAAAAAAAAAAGAGAGAGAATTTGGAATGACGAAACTAAATTTCTCCCATTTTTCTTTTCAGAGAGCGAACCAAGAGATGCAGGAACAGACCAGCGTAGTTCAGGAATCATTCGTCTTCACACCATCAAACAGATCATTGACAGAGTGAGCCATGAGTCCGTCTGTAGAATGTTTTTAAAGTGTTTCATAAAGAAGAAGCCTGCGTAATCATTCCTTGTGCTTGTCATTTATCCAACATAGGACAAACACGCTTTGCTGGACATCACCCCAAATGCTGTTGACAGGCTGAATTATGCTCAGTGGTACCCAATTGTAGTCTTCCTAAATCCCGATAATAAGCAAGGTGTGAAGAACATGAGGACGAGACTTTGTCCAGAGTCCAGGAAGAGCGCCAGGAAGCTTTACGAGCGAGCCATTAAACTGAGGAAGAATAATCACCACCTGTTCACCAGTAAGCGAGCAGTGTCTTAAAACACCATCAATTTCCAACTTAAATTGCCTGTTTTACATATTTTCCTTCCTCGTGAAGTGATTATTATGCAAACTGTTTTCTCTAAGCGACCATCAACTTGAACAATATGAACGATGGGTGGTACGGCGCTCTGAAGGAAACCACCCAGCAACAGCAGAATCAGTTGGTGTGGGTGTCGGAGGGCAAGGTGAGACAGCTGCCAGTGATGGTTTAATCCTTTTTAAAGGACTCAGTGAGCTGTGGAGTGACAGTTTCTCTGCTCCCTTCTGCTCAGGCGGATGGCACTACAGAGGATGACTTGGATATCCACGACGACCGTCTGTCCTACCTGTCGGCGCCAGGTAGCGAATACTCCATGTATAGCACAGACAGCCGCCACACTTCTGACTATGAAGACACAGACACGGAGGGTGGAGCGTACACAGACCAGGAGTTGGATGAAACTTTGAATGATGAGGTGGGTCTTCCCACGGAGCCTGCCATCACTCGCTCCTCAGAGCCTGTGCGAGAAGACCCCCCTGTGATTCAAGACACCCCTGGGTACCCCGGATACCAGCATGGTGTGCAGCCAGACCCAGCCAGCCGCATAGACCCCGCTGGGTTCAAGATGGCCGCTCCGCAGCAGGTAACGTTCTTAAAGTAGAGTTAAAGGCAGGCCACTAGTGACTTTGCTTATCAAGGATGGATGCGTACATTAAAGTATATGACTACAGAGCAGAAGAATAGCTCCTTTATGTTGCGTGTTATGTCCTAATCTTTAAGATTTAATGTCCTTCGCTAAGTACTTAACGTCTTTTAGAAGCTACGGGTATTTTATCTATTCTGTGCAAGTGCTTTTTGTGGCTGGTGTAAAAGTGAGTCAGTGTAAAGACGACGATCATGGTGTTGGGGTAAGATGTACATTGTGTGCCCTTGGCAGGCTGTGTTATAAATGTCTCTTAACGATACTTCACAGCAAGGTGAGGCTGCTCTGCCCATGCCCTCGTTGCCTTCGACGGTGGTAGCTTCCCCTGCTGCTGAGCAGCCTGTACAGCTAGAGGGTGTGCACCTAGAGGAGCCGCCTGCTGCAGCCGCAGCTCCTCAGGCTGACTCACTTAACAGCCCCAGCCCTGCCCCTGAGCTTATTCAGCCCCCACCACCACATGAACCCCACCCGTCTGGACCGCCTGGTCCAGAACCAAAGGTACCCGCTGTTTCGTCAGCCACTCGGACCGGCTCTGGGCCCCAGCCTGCTGTTTTTACTGCCTGTCTTCTCACAAATGCTTTCCACTCGCTCTCTGCATGTCATGCCCACGCTGTGTGACTCACTGAGCCCACTGTGTGCCTCTGGCTCCCAGAGAAAATGTGTGACACACTAGTCCACATGCGCCACAGTGGGCTGGGAGACCAGAAGGACTGGTACATCTGGGTCTCTGACCAGGGTGAAGACATCCACAACCAGCCCTAAATGTTGCCTTTTACTTCCTTTGCATGGCTCCTAATGTTTTTTGGGTTCCTCTCAGCTTTAACTCTCTTCTGTAGATGAATAATAGCAGCTGACAGTGGCATCGTAGTGGGTGGATGTGTCGTCTGTTGTAGTGCCAGTAGTTTGACGTTGCATTAGATGCAAACTGAATGTTTGTTGCATGATGAAAGCTAACCTGCAGACAGTACTCTTGGTAATAACTTCCACTGAACAATTCTTTCTACGGAAACACAAACTTACAACAACACACTGCATTATGTCTGACGCTCCCGTTGAGTAGTTGTGTCCTGAGTAAGATGCCAGCAGATCAACCCTGTTCTATGGCAAGTGCTGAAACTAGATTTGCTGTCTACAGGCTACACATCATATGTTTGAAATGAGGCCTCTCAGAAATGAGAAAATCGGGTGCTTGTTACTACACGATTAAATTCGTTAACATGGGAAATCCACATGTGTTTATGGATTTGATCATTTTTGAAAGGCATCGTGTCAAACAGGCATTCAAAACTGTTTTTGATTAATGAACAAAGATTTGCTTGTATAGTGAACTTGCAATAAATGATTGATCAGGGATCTCCTGATAATTTGGTAATATTCATGTTAAGTTTTCTCAAGGTTTAATGATTTTTTTTTCCTTCTTGTTATGAATTTATTCCTCATCTGGTGTTAATATTTTTCCCTTAGTTTCTTTCTGTTCTTCAACTTGGTGGTTTGTGAAAAACACAAACTAGCGATAATTTGGTGGATATATTCATTTGGGGCTGTTTCTTCACAGATGTACAAGAAAGACCTGTACAACATGGAGGACCCTGTGCGAATCAACCATGGCATGAAGCAGTCAATGAGCTACAGTCACCAGCCGTCGTTCCAGGACAAACAGCCATACCGTGAATACGACCACCCGCCTTACGGATATGATGGAGGCGGCTACGCAGAACCAAAGCCTCACAACACTGACTCTCACCTGCACTACGACAACCGTGTGCCTCATTACAACGAACAGTGGCCACCCTACGACCAGCAGACCTCGTCCTCCCAGCCCGCAGGGTTCAAGCCGGGCCACCAGCAACCCATGGCCTACAGCCCCCGGTCCCCCTATGATGATGGGCCCGGAAGGGACTACAGCCCCCCACAGCCACGGTACGATGAGGCCCCTCCAGTAGGCTACGACGGCAGACCACGGCACAGTAAACCTGGACCGATTCGTTACGACGAACCCCCTCCTCCACCCCCAGCAGGCTACGATGCCCGTTCTCCTTATGAGGCAGAATCCCACAGCTTCCCCATTAATTCACCTCGTTCACCAGAGCCTCCAAAGCAGTATTACGGTGACTCTGGTCTGAGGCCCATCTACATGCCGGGACCTCAAAGCCGGGGTTATAAGCCAGGATTGCACGAACCAATGATGAACTCCGAACCCACCATTCCCCCTCCTAAACCAGAGACCCTGCCCTCTCCAAGTGATCCGGCAATCACCCCTAGCTCCAAACCGCCTCCTCCTCCACCGCGGGAAGACCCGGATGAAGACCCAGCCATGAAACCCCAGTCGGTGCTCAACAGAGTCAAGATGTTCGAAAACAAACGGTCTGTTTCTATGGACCGAGCTAAAGAGGGAGGAGAGTCATCGGTGCTCAGGGTATGTTCTGCCTACAAGTGTCCTACCTCAGTGCATCGCCTTCTGCCACAATAAGCGATAGATAAAGTAATGTGACATTTCAGTTCCATTCATGAAAAACCTGATTCAAGAAGCACTAAAGAGGAGCCTTTTGTTTTCCAGCCTGCAGATGTTCCTAAGCCTGTGACTGCACCTGGTCCAGTCCTCAAAGCCAATTCCCTGAGCAACCTGGAGCAGGAGAAGTCCACCTTCAGGTACGTGGTCCCCACCTCAGAGGCCCAGGTTACAGCTGAAGGACAACACTGAAGATTCAGTAGAGCCGCACTGAATTCAGCCATTGTTGTCTGAGCACCACCTACTGGGCCTGTTACTGAAACTTGGTCCAGCAGGCTGCAGGTCAGCCATGCTGTTTAAATGTGTACAACTATTTCACTTGGACTCTTTCTTTTTCTCTTCAGGGCTCCCGAACCACAAAAGCCTCACACTAAGCCTCTAGATGATTTAATGCGCTCCAACCACTATGACCCAGATGAGGATGAGGAGTACTACAGGAAGCAGCTGTCCTACTTTGATCGCCGTAGCTTTGACAGCAAGGCGATGGGCCAACCCGCTCTTGGCATCAACCGCTTCCATGATCTGCCCAAACCAGCTCAGCTGTCCTACCCATACAACAGGTAGAGAAGCACGCCGTGTGCCAGCAGCGTTGGTCCTGAGCTCTGCACAGTCAGCCGCAGCAGCTGCGGAAACGAAACCGTGTTCTGAAGTGTGTTGTTTGTCGTCACAGAGTGGAGTCTGTGGAGAAGGTGAGCCCAGTGGAGAAGAGATACGAACCCTTACCCCAAATCAGCCCTTCCTCACAGTATGGGCCTCCAGTACCTGCCATCCCACCCAACACGCTGCCCAAACTCAGTCCCAGTGATGGTAAGCTCTGGAAACAGTCTCAGACTTCATTATTTATTGTTTTAGTGCACACGTCTCCCACACTCTCAGGAGAATCAAGCATGTAGTGTTGGAAAGTGTGGAGTTTGTTTTAGTTTGTTTTGTTCTGGGTCTGAATATGTATTTGGGGAAAAAAGGAGAGAATGACAAAAAAATGCTTGTTTCCTGATGGTTGTTTGCATTATTTAGGATGAAAGTACTCTGGAAAAGTATGGAGAGAGCCTGTGTATCTAAAGATGCATCGTTTCCTTTTCTAAAAACCGTGCCAGGAGAGGAGACTTCCTCAGCTCAAATACATCATTTACCTTCTGCTATATGACTTGATGAATAAATACAAGCCATCAAATCAGTCTGAATTCCCTTTCTACTGTCCTAATATTTGCAAAGCTGCATCGGATGCGGTGAATCCCCCCCCCGTTTAGAGGCCGAGCACAAAGCCGGCAATACCTCGTTAATCCTTATCTAATGAGTCGGGCTGACTGTGTTCCTTCAGGTTGCGTCTGTTTGGTGAGGTTAAAAACAGGTTCCTCGTATTGGTTTTATTGCCACAATAATGCATTTTTATGAGGCAGACTTTATTAACTGCGTCTAGTTCATGGTCTCCGTTAAATGGATTAAAACCAAAGTGAGTCCAGATGTTCCCTTTCAATCATTTCTTAAGATCACGCTCTGCTGTCTCCCTCTACTTTATCACCCAAAACATCAGTGATGTTAGCATGATGCTTTGTGTTTCTTCTTCTTCTTCTGCGTCTTTTTCTTCTTTGGTATTTTATGGAAAATCCCCAATTAAGGATTTTATAGCATTAATTTAGTGCAGGCTGCAAACTCTTGGTTGTGTTCTGCGTCCTTTTACATCCATTTTAATAGCGGGAGCAGCTTGTTGTATCATGAGAAGAGAGTGGTGCATCCATTCAGGCGGAGCTGATGTTCTTTTATTGATTTATCTCTGGCTTTGTTTATAAGTTACCATCTCTTCTAAAGTAACTATAAATTCCCATACCTCAGCTCAGTGAAACTTACTACCCCCTGCTGTTAGAAATAATGATGAACGCAACAGTATCATTAGTTAACTGGATATCTTGGATAACTTGCCAGCTCTGGTGTATATTTGGTGTCTCTGTGACAGATCCATGAAGGTTTTTCTTGTTGCTGAAGTTAGTTCTTTATGCCTCTGAATGCATGTTTGGAAATGTTGTCTCTGCAAAGTTAATTTTAGACCAATCGGTTGCCTCGATGTTGGATTGCATGGCCAACAGTTGACTTTCACACAGCACCTTAAATCCCAGCACTTTAAATGGTTAGAAGTCGGTTTCTTTTGTTTTGTTGTACATTTAGAGCATTAATTGAACTCTGAGTGCCGATATGTAAACATTTTTTTAGGCATTCCTTTATGTGTGTGCATTTTCTTTGATTCATTTCCAGCCAACTCCATACCCGAACCACTGAGTTCACCTAATCCTAAACCTGACCTGGCCGCTCTCAGGCCAGCCAGCAGGGACGAACCCACACCAGGTGCTTACCTGCCCCCGAGGGGCCACCCTGACAAGTCCCCGGTTAATGGCACTGATCCAGCACCCCCCAAGACGCTTGGCACTCCCGCTCCAACTAGCTATAACCGCTACGTCCCCAAGCCTTACACCAGTGCAGCCCGGCCCTTTGAGCGCAAGTTTGAGAGCCCCAAGTTCAACCACAATCTGCTGCCCAACGACACGCAAGTGAAGGCGGACCTCCTCAGTAAGCCCGGTGTGGTGAGCAACAGTAGCGGGAAACCTCAGCTGTCACCGCAGCCCCTCGACCACGACAGCGGTCTGGACACCTTCACGCGCACTGTGGACAACAGGCCCAAATACCAGCACAATAACATCAACACCATTCCCAAGGCCATCCCTGTAAGGTAAGAGGCAACCTGCTGCAGTGAGATGTCAGAGCGTAATTACTGCGCTGCTGAGAGACAGAAAGAGACCCGTTTCTTCTCGTGAGCTTTGCTCATCTGTCCTCTGCTGTGCGTTCCTATCTGCCTACACTGGTTTGACTGATGACAGTGACTTGTTTGCCCCCGTCCCTCAGCCCCAGTGCGCTGGACGATGACGATGAGGACGAAGGGCACACAGTGGTGGCCACCGCCCGGGGGATCTTCAACTGTAACGGAGGGGTTTTGAGCTCCATCGAGACGGGCGTCAGCATCATCATCCCCCAGGGTGCCATCCCTGAGAGTGTGGAGCAGGAGATTTACTTTAAGGTGTGCCGAGACAACAGCATCCTGCCCCCCCTCGACAAGGAGAAAGGTCAGTCCCTCGGTGCTGTATAGACATCCTTTCCATCCTAAATATGTCAAGGAATGAGTTACAGCATGTGCGAAAACCCATGTACAGCAAGGTGGTGATCTACTTCAGATACTGAGTGAAGGAGGTTGTATTTAATGTGCTGAAGTATAAAGTTCTGGTTCTGCCTGGCCTGGGTTACTGCAGGATAGATGTTTGCAGCATCAACAGTAACTAGAGAAGCACTGAAGTGATAGAACAGATTATTAAGTAGCTTACAGTTAAGAGACAGTAGGTACACATGTAGAAATCTGTCCTTCACATCAAATTTGCATCCATGCCAACAGTCTGCTGTAGAGACATTTTAATTAACATTCAGCACCAGGGGAGTGTATGTATTTAATTACCTGGTAAGTCAGGTCACAGACACCCCCCTCCCCTCCATGAAGGCCTGTCACCATACTTATTTTTCTACTTGGTTGGGTAAAGGATAATCCCTTTGTTCTGGCAAATTCCTGTGTGTTTAATTTGTGGAATTTAAATCTGGTGGTGTTGTGCGCAGGAGAAACGCTGCTAAGTCCGCTGGTGATGTGTGGCCCTCACGGACTCAAGTTCCTGAAGCCGGTGGAGCTGCGCTTACCTCACTGTGCGTCTATGACCCCTGATGGTTGGTCTTTTGCTCTAAAATCCTCCGACTCCTCGTCGGGTACGCTGTCCCCTCTGTCCTTTTGGGGTCTGTGGGCTGGCTGTGATTGGAGAGGAGCGTTCACTGAGGGTTCACCTCTTCTGTTTTCCATATTCTGCTCACTTTTTCCTTTGTTCATGTGCTGCTCGGTGTCCTACTTTCACCCGTCAAACCAGCTGCAATCACTGGGCTACATAAAACACCACAGTGTTAATTATTCAACAAAACTTAAAAGCATTGTGGTTAAACGGCTGCTTAAATTTTTTGATTCGACGCTTTTGCTGTGCCAAAAGGATGTCACTATTTTCTATTTATTTGGGGTGATTTTTATTGAACAAACTGTACCCTGTGTCATCTCTATTTGGATTAAGTCTGAAATAAGAAGTCAAGTAACGTCTCATAATGATGATAATAATACAGCAAAAGCAAACTTGTAATTCATGGAAAGGTGCAGAGTTGTCATGAATTCTCCGTGTTGAAAGCCGTTTTCACACCTGTAGAGCAGCCCTGATATCTGAGAGGCCCCATGTGACGATGAAAATGTCCCCATTAGACGTTTTTTTTTCCTTTTTTTTGCTGGTTTGACCCATCTGTTTGCAAAATGTCTGAATGAGCTTGTGTGTGTATATAGAGTAACATAATGAGTCCAGTGTGAGTGGTGATAACAGTTGCTCCATCACACAGCTTTCTGCCCGCCTGCGAGGTGCTTTCTTTTTGTTTGTAAGTATGTCGGATATGTTTGTTCTGAGTATTGATATGGACACAAACACAGTCGTTACTACAGATCAGAGGGGAGTCTCATCCATCGGCCGCGATGCACGGTAAACGGAACGCTGGGATTTCAGCAGCATGTGTTCTGTATTTCAGGAGCGAGAACGCGTCTCTCTCACACACACACACACACACAGAATCTCCTGCTGCCGGATGGCTGCGGCCAAACTCCACACGCAAAACTCAGATGTTATCTGATGTTTGTTTGTGAAAACGACTCTTGATAAGTTAGTAAATCTTTAATTTAGTCGTGAGTTCTGATCACGCATGCCGTCAAATTAGCTAAAAATCAGCGACTTTAAAAACTGTTCAGACATTTTAAGGTCTGAGACTGGTTTCGCATGTAGGAATGAATCATTCCACGCAATCCAGTTGCAACAAAACGGACCCGAAACATTATACCACCATAGATGAGAAGATGTTCATGTTTTTTTTTTTTTACCTTCTCCAGACATGGTGCTTCTACCTGAAATCAGAAAGTTCTACTTTGGTCTCATGTGCTCCCAAAACCTTGAGCCCAATGTCCTCTTTATTCCTTTGTGTGATCTTAAACTGCTGACAGGAAACCGTTTCCTGTGTGCGGAGTAGTAACTAACATGGTAAAAGAGCAGCTCAGGGTCGTCTCACACGATTAGATACACTTCCACAAACATGCTGTGAAGATGACTTTGACGGATCTATGTTCTCTGAGTGAAACAAGACTCCCGCTCGCTCACAGGTGATTAAGAGCCCAGGACTCTAACGTAACCTCTGGACTCAGCAGCTAATTTGAAGTTCCACACACACGCTACTCTCTTTGGTGACATCAGACTGTTTTATTATTCGTTACATTCTCTCGATCGACTTTTATCCGTCGCTGTGAAAATAGTTTTGCTCGAATGTAAGAAATTATGAAGGCACCACTCTGGACTTAAACACCTGAGAAGAATTCCCGATAAACACCGCATCAGTTTATATTTCGTCATATGTAAAGTCCTTCATGCTCTTGCACCGCCGTCAGGCTGCGTTCACGTCGGCTTTTGTTTCCTGTGTCTTAATGTGTGAGCGAGGCTCTCCGGAAGCTGACGACGCGTCTCTTTCTTTTTCCCTGCAGGTGATCCTAAAACCTGGCAGAACAAATCTCTCCCAGGAGACCCAAACTACCTGGTGGGTGCAAACTGCGTGTCTGTGCTCATCGACCACTTCTGAAGAGGGCGACAGCTGGCCTGTTACTGAATGTGATTAAACGTGGGGGGGCCCCCTCGGCCGCCCCTGCTGTGCCCCCCCCAACCCTCCAGGGCGGCGAGGCGAGCACCGCTCCACGAAGTATAAACTCGATCCTCTCACATTGTTTACTGTGGCCAAAATTTAAAGAAAAAAAAAGGAAAACACACGCTCTCACTCCCACAAACACACGAGGAGAGTCGGAGGAGTCCAGCAACTCTTGTTCGTTTCTTTTCTTTTTCGGTGCTTTCGAGGCTTGCAAAAAAAAACAAAAAAAAACACGAAGATTTATTAAGGAAAAAAACAATAAAATAAAAAACAAAACAAAAAAAAAAATGAAGTTATCTAAACAAAGGAACTGAAGATGGAATGCATGACCAGTGCCGCAGACTGAATGATCTCATTTTGACATTTTTAGCTCATTTTGTAAAGGGTTAGAGCAGTGCAAAGGAACAGAGAGAGAGGAGGATTTTTGGAAAACTTATTTAATATTGCAACGGGATTTTTGTGTACTGTGTAAGACTTTAAAAAAAAATAATAATAATCACTCACAAACAGCAAAGTTTGTATATGCAAAACTTTTGTTTGTGAGTCCAGCGGTCATGCTTTTCACTCATGAAGGATCTCTGAGGACTCGCCGAGCCCGACGTAAAGATTTAAAAAAAAAAGAATATATAATGATAATAATAATAAAGAAGAATGAAGGTTAAGTATTAGTATCAGACGCCCGTTTTCGTTTGGACGGAGCGCTCTGTGATTAAACTGCTGTTTTGTAGAGAAGTTTTATCGTAGATAAATATACTGACTTGATTTTACAAACTCCTGCTGTCTAGAGATCTATGCATGTGCTATGACTCAGGTCCAGAAGCCTGCTACTACTAAGTTCAACACACGAAAACCCCATCGTACACTGCAAGCAGTGATGCCTTATCTGCATATTAACTTTTCAGTGAAACTTTTCAAAAAAACAAAACAAACATCGGATCCTTGAGTTGTAGCGATCACCACGGAAAGGAAAAGCTGTCTCTGCATTTTTTCTCATCAACCCGTGAACTTGGATTTTAGCACACGAGAATAAATCGGGGGGGCTGACGAAAAAGGTATGCTTTCTTTTACTGCTATGCATATGAAGTCTGAGGAAATAACACAAAAGCTAGAAGATGTTTAAAATTGTGGCTGTACATACTGCTAGCATATGGCCTTGGTTCTCTGTAAATGAACTTTTGTACATCTTTGTTATTTTGTATAAAAGAGAAGAAAAAAAAACACCTTTGTTTAAAGAAAAAAAAAAAAGAAGAAGAAAAAACAGAGGAAGCGGTCACATTGGTTATGTTTGTATTCTGGTTATACCCCTGAGCCTTGGAACTGACATAAGCAGTAATAAGTCCGACTTTTCTACCAACATGTACACACACACAGACAGACACACTACGTAAGGCATTTTTAACTGTCAGAAAAACTTTTTATTCTTATTTACAAAATAGAGAAGTGCTTGGTTTAACTGATTTTAAAAGATGTACTTGAGGGGGGCTGCTGTGAAGAGTGGTCCCTTCCTTTATTTGTGATACTGGATGCTGTATTGTGTGCCCTGAAATGTATTTTTGTACTAATAGACAATTTATTATGGCACATCAGTACTATTTTTCTTTTGATATGACAACACTGCTTCAACCCAACACTAGTTTATTTTCCCGTGTGGCTGACATTATTTTTTATTTATTTTGGTTCGTTTTTTTTGTTTTGTTTTTTTTTTTCATTTGCAACACATTTCTAAGTATACTACTGTATTACTAAATAAATTCATTTATAAAGTAAATGTTCCCTGGAGTGTTGTGTTGTTGCTTTCCAGATGTTTTACATACAGCCGCAGACCCGAGGCATTGTTTTCTCTGAGGATTCCTCCGAGTGTTCAGTTCGGAAGTCGGTGATTTGTGGTTGCTCAAAGACCAACTCGGTGTGTAACTGTGGACCGCTGAACAGTCGGATGGATTGTTCTGCACCAGAAATATTTTGTTTCAAGTTTTTCTCACCAGTCTACAGTCTGTAAAAAATTTAAAAAACCCTTTAGAATTGTTCCCGTCTGTCATATGATGATTCAGGACTTTGAAGAAGCCATTGCAGCCTTTAGACTTCTGGTTTGAGTCTCTGCAGACTTTTAATATCTGGAGTTTTGCAGTTTTTCCCACTCTTCCATCAGGCAGAACGTGCCTGGATCGCTGCCTTAAAGACGTTCATTTGTCTTTAAGTCTGGGCTGTGGTTCTCTGAAGTGTTACAGCCTCAGGTTGTAGAACAAGTTCTCCTCATGGACAACTCTAGTAGTTCACTCAGTTTTCCTCTGGCTCGGTTCTTTAAACGTTCTCAATCTCCAAGCAGTTTCCAGTTTTATTTTTCCCCTCAGAATGGCTCCCGGCTGTTGTCTTTACCAGAAAACGTCTGTCTGATGAAACGCTACGGAAAAGATCGATCATTGGAGGTTTCTCTGGTGGATTGTTCAGTTTCTTTATTTCGCTGAATGTTCTCTGTGGAAAAGCACTTTTGTTCAGTCCAACACTGGCAGCAGGTTTTCCCAGCTTCGTTTCACTCTTGACCCAAACTTAGACCTAAGACGAGCGAACCATGAGAAGCAACCCCTTTTCTTTTTTTAAAAACACATAAGAACACATTAAGAACATTTAAAAAAAGAAAAAAAAAATCTCTTTACTTCTTCTGCTGGTGTTTGGAAAGTAGTGACAAAGCCATCAGAGGTTCTGTAGGTCAATCATTTCACTAAAGACTCCTATGTGCGGTTACAAGAGTGTGAAACATCAGCACGTGTGCCACTAAGTTCAGTTTTGACGCAGCACATCAGTGCAGAACTACAGTTAAACTCACCACAGATTATACATCGAGGTACACAGAGGTCAGTATCCAAAGTTAATGCACATCCGTGTAAAATCCGACCATCATTAGTCAGAAGAAGCTCGTAACAAAACACAACAGTGAGACATTCGCCGTCAGCTTTATGGAATTTCTGAAACTGTAGAGGTGCACAGCAGTTTACCTGTTAAAATAGTCTCTTCAAAACGAGATGGGATGTGTCGAAAGTCTGTCCCTGAGATTAGTTGGCTGTTAAGGTCCATGAATGTGCAGTTTGAACTACTTTCGTTTCTGTGTTAGAGTTTGATTTCCCTCGACGCGATTGCTCTGTAGATCTCCTCCGTCATGGGGACATAAGTCTTTTTCTCAGGGTCCAGGAAATACAACGGATCTTCGATGAGGGCGGGGTTGAATCCCTCCTCCACCAGCTTCACTTTCTTCATCTTGAACGTTCCCGTCATTTCCAGGCGGGGCTGCAAAACAAAACAATTTCATCCGAGCTCAGCAGCAGCGAGTCAAACCAATCACATTATCAGCCGGGCGTCTCTCCGATCCACAAGCGGTTTCTTTGTCTGCATCTTACACAGAACTCTGTGTTTACACTTTGTGCGACAGCACTGTCTGTGTTCATGTTGAGGCCACGAAATGATCCCAATCAGATCCAGTCAGTCAGGAACGTTAGCGATACAGTAGAAATGTTATTTGTGTCTATAATCGCTCATTTTCACTAGACTGCCTCAATGCTAAACGAGCAGATCAATTGCCTCATTATGAAACCTGACGGAGCCTGAAAGCAGCGTCCTTACTGTCGCTGTTTCACGCTCAGGCTGTATTTGTATTCTTACTCTGTGCTTACTGTGTAAAGTCCTGCCACACAAGGTTCTGTTGTGGTGGAGCCGAGGAGAACCATAAAATTCACAGTTCGTGGAGCACACTGGACAAAGTCACCACAAACAAAACACTCTTTGTTCGGGCCTATATTTAGTCAAATCTGAGTATTTGAAAGTGGGCAAAATCAGCTGAGGGAGGTGTGTTTACAACTGTGAGTGAGAATATGGATGATGTCACAGATTAAAAGTAGTGACCCTGTCGTGGAGTCATGGAAAGCAGCGAGGAGGAGGAGGAGGAGTTCAGTGCTACTTTTCATTATTAGTTTTACACAGTTTACACGTGCATGGCCCACAGAGTCGTGACCGCCTTTTCAGTACCTCCAATTGTTTAAAAAGCATGTCTTGACGAGAGCTCATATCTCATTAAAAAAGGCCCAGGCTTTGTTTAGTGTTCACTGCGACGCCCGGGTGGTGCTGTGAATATCCGTTTATCTAAATGCAGAAATGTTCTAAAAACAATGTAAATGTGGACACTGACTGCATCTTCAGCACACACAGGAGTGAAGTCTGCCCTCACTTCCTAACTATTTTCCATCCATTGCCCCAGACTCCATACAGCCACCATCTGTATGTGCAAGCCTTTGAAATGAATAAATCGTTCTGCTAAGGTTAGCTCGTTTTAAGACATTACTCAGTAATTGCTTTACTCTGACACTGAATTGCTGTTAGCAGTGAAGCTTTGTGTACGCTTCATGCTCACAATGTTCTCAAATGCCCTCTTGGTTGTTTGCATCCTTTCCTACTTCACATGTGCCACGTTTCTGCAACACTGCGCACTTTCCAACTTCCAGCATTTTTCTTATTTTATCTATGGGACCTATTCAATAGATTGATTGTGACTGCAGACACAATCAGCCCGGTCAACAGTTGTCACACAGTTGCTGCTGCCCGAGTCTTCGTTAATTTAAAATAAATAATAATAAAAATCACTGCGCTGGCTTCCTGAGTGTCAAAAGAGAGATTTTTTTCAAACCTTTCGGAGGATCCAGAGCCCTCAGCCGACACCCGCTACAGGCTTACTCAGTGTTCCCAGGATTAAGACTAAAGGTCATGCAGCTTTGCCATCAGCTCATTTAAATCAGAGCCTAAATAAATTAGATTGCCGCGGCTTTAAAATCATCTAAAAGAAAATAACCACCTCAAATGCTAAAAAAACACACAAAACCTTTTTTCTTTTTTAAACGTAATTCCTCACCTATGTACAGCTTATAGTTTGAATGGTTCTATAGGACTAAACCTTCCGGGAAGACAAGTCTCATCTTCCGCCCTGACAAGTACACGCATGCAGCAAAAGACATTTTAGTCACCTGAATCCGGACGAATCTGGGTCTTGCGTAAGCTGGGAGGTAGCCCACGACCTGCTTGTAGGTGTCTGAACAGTCGAAGTCTTCTTCTTCCCTCAGAGTGACAGCTGCCATGCCGATCCGCCCCTCATGACCTGCTCAGCATTCAACGGCATCAGTAACTTACAGCATTTAGGGTCATTTTTTTCTCCTAATATATCTACAAGGCTCCATGTGATGTCAGTGGTATTTTTACCTTCAACTTTAACGCCATAAACGTTCGCTTCTAAGATGCAACGAGCCATCGTGAGAGTGTCTGCAACCTCGGACGTGGCGACGTTCTCGCCTTTCCATCTGTTAGAGACAGCAAGCAAACAATCAAAGATAAGAGGAGCGACACAGTCGGGCTACAAGTGCGTCAGTGTGAATGACTACAAAAACAAAGGCAACGCGTTAAACGGTCTTCATCTGAGTCACAATGAAACAAAAGGAAACAAAAACAGAGCTTTGGATCAGTGGCAGCAGCTTACTCTTCTGTCTTCACAGAATCAGTCAAACTCACCTGAACGTGTCACCCACTCGATCCTGGAAGTACACAAATTTTTCATGGTCAAACCGTAGCAGATCGCCGGTGTTGAAGTACAAGTCGCCCTTTTTTAAGACGTTGCACAGCCGTTTCCTATCCGTCTGTTGCTTGTTACCAGCGTACCCAACAAAGGGAGACCTCCGAGTTATCTTTCCAACCAAAAGCCCAGTCTCACCTGTTGAGGACACAAAAAACGACCAGACATAATGTTTACCGAGGCGGACGGGAGAGCGAATAGTCAGCAACTCAACAATTGCTTCTTTGAAAATAACTTTTTACCACAGAAAGGTTATTTTGCTCCCGAGTTTTGTTGTTGACTCACCTGTGGCTGCTTCTATGCACAGACCCTCCGAGTTTCTGATGGGCTCCTCCCTCTCGATGTCAAACTTGATCAACGTATAGGGGAAGAAGAACTGGGAGGAACAAAGAAAACGCTCATCAGTTCCACTGTGAATGCAGAGGTCTGATCTTAGTTTGCAGTGTGAAGTAAAACTGAGTCGATGCCGGTGGACGTCTTTGTAACCACACAGGAACCAAAGTGTTGGACACCTTTGCATTAAAGGCAGGAATTGTGTCTTTCAGAGTACGATTGACTCTGGATTTCTTTGGCCTGATGTTGATTTTTACGAAGGTAAAAATATCAACCTATTGGCCAACAGTCATCTGCCATTTTTCTGCATTTATATTCTGAACCAAGCTCTGATATCAGAACATATTGCCTAACATAGAGTACAGAGCAAAGGTATTGAGCCACCTCTAATTTCTTCACATTTTCCTGTTAAAGAGCCAGACTTTCTTGAAATCTTTTGAAGTAGTCTTGAGCAGTAGTTCTCCTTGAACCACCGACCTTCCAACTGGCAGATGACCTCTCTTTTGTTTGCCAGGGTGTGCAGTGCGTCTTTAAAACAATTGAGGAAATTGGACAAGTGGAAGCCAAAAGAAGAAGTGTCATCTCTTAACAAAAAAAAAAAGATCTACTGCGGATGAATAGTATCTGAAAGTGATGAATTTAAGAAATCCAGCAAAGACCTGACACAGGATGTAATGTATCTGGACATTCAGCTGATCCACTTACTGTTCCCTGAAGCCTCATCAGAAATGGTCTCCATGGAAGGGTGGCTGTCAAAAAGCCATTCTCAGGGAAGGGAAACAGGGAGAAAAGGCTGAGGTATGCCAAAGGACACAAGATGTGGACAAAAAACCCAAAAAAATCCGTGGCTTCTGGAGGGATGAATCCTCCCCTGAGCCCGAACCTCAACATTACTGAAGCAGTGTGGGATCATTTTTACAGAGAACGGGACTAAAGGCAGCCAACATCCAAATAAGAGCTTTGGGATGTCCTTCAAGAAGCCTGGAGAAATATTCCTCAAGACTACTTTAAAAAAAAATTAAATTAAATTAAAAAAATCACAGAAAGCTATCGAAGAGGGTTCAGGCTGTGTTGAAGACTAAAGCTGCTCACACCAAATACTGATTTACAAGCTCAAGAATGACAAGATTTTACCCTTTGATACTGCATTTCCATTTATGTTGACACGTTTCAACAAACCGCTGCACCTAATTTCAGTTTTCCTGGCAATATATAAAAGAAAACTCAAGGTTTTGCACAGTGCTGTCCACAGTGATTCTGATTAATAATCAGGCTCTTCCTTCGCCACTTCTAATGCTATGCGGTCGATTCTTTTAAAGTGAATGGTTGATAAATCAGCCTGCGCAGAGGTCAAAGCAGTGGCAAATCTTAAACATCTCGGTGTTCTTTGTTAAACTCACCTGCAGTAGGACTAAAAAATTAAACATGAACTGATTGAGACCGACTATAAAATGTGATCCACAGCACATCAACAGATACTGAGATGTTTTTTTGTTGGGAATCAGAGTATTCTTCCATAAACTTGGAATATGTGGAATCTGCTGGCAAGGGAAAGGATTTTGGCACCAGAAGCTTTCTGTGTTCTGCATGTGTGGGCAGCAAAGACTTAATCATATTTGAGCAGGCTTTCATTCCATGTAGGTAAGGGGTCAATGTGGAGAGCTCAATAGGAGGTATCAATTGGCCAAAAGTGGAAACTCTACACCATGGACTAGAGCTGGACTGTTTGCATGGAGGAAAGCAGCAGACTTGCTTCCTGTTCCTACCCTGTGCACAAAATTGACTCGTCCCACAGCACCGATCTTGGACGTGTAATTGATGAAGCCGATGTTTCCCTCTGTGGCAGCGTACAACTCTCTGACTTTGATGTCCCCGAAGCGATTCAGAAAGTCGGACCAAACGTCGCTTCGGACCCCGTTGCCGATGGCGATTCTAACTTTGTGGTCCTTCTCATTTTCTTTCTGCAAAATGACAAATGTTCAAAATTGGAGGCGTGCGCAAACACCCACCGTTAGAGCAGTAATAGCAGCAACTTGACCTGGACTCCTTTACCCTGGGCGTGTTGCAGAGATAGCGCAGCGTTTCACCAATGTATTGCATCACTGTCACATTATACTTCCGGCAGTCGTCCCAGAACTGAGAGGCAGAAAACTTTCTCCTCAGAACGATGGTTATACCTGCAATTAACAGCGTATCACACAACATTTCTCTCTCGACCGCTTTTGTTCTCAGTGTTCATGTTGCTCTTGTACGCATGAGGATTTAAAGGATCCTTACCTCTCTCAATAGAGCCGGCCATCCCGATCAGGAAGCCTGCGCTGTGATAGAGTGGCAGATTGATGTAGAAGATGTCCTCTGCTGTGACTCCACATGCTGCCTGGAGGAAGGAGGCGGCCCACACCCTCTCGTGGGTGACAACAGCTGCTTTAGGCAAACCTTCCACGGTCAGAGAACAATAAATCAGTCAGTGCTCTGCTCGCAACCTCAAAACTCATTTCTGTAGTGTGATCCACTTCTGTTGTGCACATTTTCAAAGCTACACCAGCCAATATTTCCGTGACAACAATGAGTAAAAACCAAGGCCTCGTGGCTCAACTCATTGCTCGGGTTTAACAGCCTGTAAATTCAACATTTTTATTCACGCTCGCTGCTCACACAGCCACGTTTCCAGGTAAGCAGCTGCTGTACACACTCACTGTGCATTAGCTGCGCCGCACCAGCAAGAGGACAATGTTAGCAACTAGCTGGTGACCATAACAGAGCATTTAGCATCTAAAGAGCCAGAAATGTTCAGTGGGAATTGATGCCATCGACTACAATCTACATATAGACGCCACGTCTGCTCCAGGTTAGCTGGATGTCTAATAGGAAACTGCTTCCTTACACTGTTGGCGTATTAAAGCTTTTTGAGCTACTGTCATGTGACAATGACAGTAACTAAGCATTAAGCACTCAGTCCCACAAGCAAGTGCATGCATTAGTTTGTTTTGGGTTTTTTTTTTGCCCATGCTGGGTTCAGTCGCTGAGAAGCACAGAAGAGCCGCTTCCAGCAAATTCTTGTTGAATAAGTAGACTTTGATATCAGTTATACTGAGCAGTAAGTCACACACTCAAGTGTTTCTGTCAGGAGTGAACAAACAGAATTATGAACCGATTCATCGGTGGAGTGTGCAAGTTCTCCTGGCCTGTTAAATATGTACAAGAGTTTCCAAATTGATGTCCCCACTTCGATTAAAGAGGTGTATTTACAAGGGTAATACAATAAATGCAAAATAATTTTTTTCCTTTACAAAGTCCGATCGATCTCTTCACCCCACATGTGATTTGTGACTTTAACGTGAGAGAATTTCAGTATTTGTTTCTCAGACTTTTAATCCAAAGGAAAATGCAGAAGAGTTTATTGATATATATATATATATATATATATAAATTAAAAATCTGACTTTTCAAAATGTAACTTTCTGCTAAAAAAAAAAAAAAAGAAGTTAAGCACGCTGTTAAATATTTCTGCAGGAATCACTTTTCTGGTGGTTTCATGCATCGGCAAGACGCGAAAACACATACCTGTGAATGGTGCCACCATTCCACTGAACTACAGGGGATAATGCACCGAGATACTCTGCAATGTACCAACAGAGGCAGGAAAGAAGAACACTGACCAGGATGTAAACAATGAAGGGTTCAGACTTAGAAGAAACTGCCTTTGAAGGTTATGAGAAACACTTTTACTGCCTGCCTAATCCCAATTAGTAATACTTTACATAAATGCAATTTTGTTTGTTTACGGGAAAACTCCAGAGTTGGACACATTTTTAATCCTAACCCAACCTGGTGGCGTTGAACGCCTACCCCCACTAGATTCAATGGACACCTCTCAGAAACCCAATCCAAGAACACAAAGGTTAGAGCCTCAAAAATGACCTCAGTTCAGCCGAGACCTCTTTGTCACAACAGACCAGCTGATCCAGGTTTCAGACTAACCTGACACCTGACTGCCATAATGAGTGCGGTTTACTGCTGTACCTGTGGTGCCGGACGTGTAGATGTAGAGAGCAGTGCTCTTGATGTTGATGTTGCTCCGAAGGTCAGGGGACAGCGGCTCATCTGAGGCCTGGGAAATTTTGCCAGACAAAGCGCTGATGCCCCGCACGCTGCTGCTGTCCGACAGGAGGTACACACTGATACCCTGCTCTCTCAGCGTTGGCAAAACCTCCTCCACAGCATCCTGCAGCTCTGCAAACACAGAAAAGCCTTCAGTCTGTGTTGCGCAATGCTGCACGTGTTGGCCTGTATCATGTTACCAGACCCCCACTGGGACAGGAGCACATGGTGCGGGAGATTCAGCACAAATGGATGCATTTCTCAGCAGAGACACTAAACTGGAGCACTGCAATGATTCCTGGGTGGAACGATACTTCAAATGAACTCGTGTGGTTAGGGCAAGTGTTTCCACATCTTTTCTACTGGTGTGGTTTGTTATTCAGGCTGGAGCTAACACATCAGAGGAGAAACAACACATTTAGGCATCTAGGAGGAATCCGTATAATCACATCTCTTACATATGCAAATAATGATAACTGTTTTAGTTTTATGTCTCTCCAAAAAACAACAATTTTCTCAGCAAAGTGAACACGCGACTCGTGCAGCTTTTATCCTCTTGATCTTACTCCACACCTCTGGGGCAGTTTAAATCAATAGCAGCCTTTGAGCTGAGACCTTGCCTTTGTTAATGATTGATCAGTGCTGATCTCTGATTAGTTCTAATCTCTGATTAGGTCAGATCTATTATGAGGCAGAGTAGTCCTAGGTGGGGATTGTAAGTCTTGGAACCTGCGGACAGCACATTACTGCAGTGGCAGGTGGCGATAGAAACTACACTCTGTGGTTTACTCTGCAGCAGCTGAAGCTCATGAACAAGAGGCAAAGTAGAGAAATGCCCCTTGGACCCAGTTGAACATTTCCTCTTTTCCACCAACATAAGACAGGCCCATGTTGGAGTGCCTGATTTGCAATGCGTTTCCACTGAAACAATGGAAAGAGGTTTTCAAGGATCTTAAGTGGAACCGATTCAAGAAAGCAACGACAAACTGGTCTAAAAGTGGTAAATGTGGCATTAAACCTGCAGTGATCTGTATAAAAACACGTTAGTTTGGGAAAAATTCAACATGAATTAAGAACAGAACCTGAGAAATAATAAGGATCGCTGCTACATCTAAACTAATTTTGAGGTCCTGGGTCAAAATCTAACCTTTAACCCTCTACATGTCATTCCAGCCCTGACTGAGAAACACAATGTTCTGAGCTTAACTAATATTTTCTATGTCAGTGGAACATCTCATCAATCATTACCTGCAAGGTAAATACATCAGAAAGAAAAGTAACCAAAAAAAAACATTGATTTATCATTTGCTCCATCTCCATTTAACTCCAATTTCAGTTGGAGTATTAGAAGCATTTACTAAATGTATTAAATCAGCCCCCTGCCACACATATATTACCAGTCTGCTGTCATACTGCTGGGACTTTAGCAGTGGGCTTAACTAACTGGGGTCAGGGCCCAAATAGTCGAGCTGAGAAGCACGACCACTACACATTATTTGGATTTCAATGTATTTTTAACATGTTCACAGGGTTTTTTACGTTTTAACTTGTTGACAACTCTGATCCATGAAATGTGGCAAGATGTCCTTTCTGGACGGTGCTTTTCCAAGGGGGCACATGGGGGGATGGGGGGGGGGGGGGGTGTACTAATTTGTCTAAGCTTAGGAGTGAGCTTTACCACCTTAAATCGCAAAATTAACAAAAATTACCTCAAATAAATACAAATAAGTGCTATGATGAAATGCTGTTTGGGCAACAAGCAAGTGAAAGAACCCTTGCTGGAGGAGGCTGCCACCCTAACTGCAAGAGCCTGAACACGTTCTGACCTGGAGAGGCGATGATCACTTTGGCCCCGCAGCAGGAGAAGCAGTGCAGCAGGGACTTGGATCTGATGTTGAAGTTGAGTAGTGCAACCGGGCAGCCAAGTTTGGCCAAACCGAGCCAAGTCCACACGAAACACGGCTCGTTGGGCAGGAACAGGGCGACGGCGTCTCCCTCCTTGAGTCGGGCTTCAGCCTGCAGAGCTCTGGCCACTTTGTTGCTCTGTTTGTCCACTTCGCCATAAGAATACGTGCGACCCTCAAAGTGCAGAAGGATCTTAGCGGGGTGTCTCTTCACCGCGTCTAAGAAGCAGTCCAGTATGCTGTAAAAGGGTTTGATTTTCTTGTATTTGATCAGTCTGAAGCCGAGCTTGAGGCTCCTCAGGATGTACGCGCAGTCGTCACTGAAGTAAGGGCAAAAAGTCCTGATGTATGAAAACAACAGAATAGCCAATCCGGCTAGAACAGTGAAGCACATGTACATTTTGCAGAGAGCAGCGAAGCAGCCAGAAGAGGTGGAAATGGTGCAGCTTCTCCGCAAAAACTGTGACAAAGTTCACTCGCCCGGTTCTGGGCGGCGCTCAGCGCTGGCCCACCGACCCCTCCTTCATTCAGGGGAATGTTCTCCAGTTGCCAGATCGGCTGTTTCCACATCCACCCTGCAGCGATTATTTAACGCTTATCTTTGGTGTTTGCGGTTTGCTCGTGTTGTCTCACGCTGCCGCTGCTGTTGAGCAACACCTTCGCCGGGCGCAAAATAACAGACGTTGGGAGACGCTTCATCTCACCGCTGCAAACGGACAGGGAGCTGAACAGCTTGCTGCTTCTGAATGCAAGCGAGGGTGAAAAAAAAAAGACTGGGACGTCACTCTTGCACGGTGGCTCTCAAGGAAGAACCAGACGTCATTTAGTGCGCAAATGGCAACCCTCATCAAGAGCGCACAGCCTGAGTGGCGGTGGGAGTGTGGCCCCTCAGCTCAGCTGTGTTCGGCTGCTGACTTATGGGGAGGAGCAGCTACAGTTACACAAGCTTTTACTGTGTTCAGAAATAACACCCATGCTGCCTTACAATGCTGTGCTGGCACGAGCAGAAACACGCAACCCGTTCAGTTTTTATGGGATTGAGTGAAAGTTCTGGGACACTGTTCCTTTTGTCATAGGACACAACAAACAAAGAAGTAAAAGCACAGAAAACATTACAAAAGGCCAGATTTCAGGAAATGCAACAACCAAACAAAAACCACTTCTGATTTCAGTTTCCTTTAAAAATTGCTGATGTCCCTTTGAATATATATATATCTATATATATATATATATAAATAAAAAGCACCGTCCATAATACATCCATTTTATATTCCACTGTCCAAACTGTTTCAAACTGCCGGGAGCCTCAGGTTAGGGGTGAAAGTTAATGGGCTCAAGTCACAGAAATGAGGAGCCCCAAAACTTAAGCTGGATTTGACAGCTCTGACATAGAAAAATTAAAAGAAAAAATCTTAAGGTTTCATTTTCAGACCGAACAGAATATCATGTGAGCTATTCCTCAGCAGCGCAGCTGCATGCATCCTTCCATAGGGCAATATTGGCCTTTGGCATCTGTAATGGAAAATTCTACAGAGAAGGAATGGTTAACCACACAAAGAAAGAGGATTTGCCAGAATGAGAATACACACCAAGAAGCCACGGTCTGACGCTCAACTGGAAAAACTTGCTACGGGTGAAACTATTGCCAAAATCACACCTTAGTGAGTTTGAGTGAAATCACAGCTTCAGTACCCAAATGTTGCCAAAGAGAAACAAACAAGGAAACTCTTTAAATTCATTCAGAAATGACCAGTTCATTGAAATCAAGCATTAGCAATTACATTTAAGCGTTTGGTCATCATGTCAGATGCAGACTTAGCAGGAAGACGAGACTCAACCTCGCTGTAAACCTGCCACAACTGACTCCTTAAGACTCCACATTGGGCCATCTACAGTTTTGTGGAATGGGATTACATGCTTCCATATTAGGAAATCCTTATTAATCTTAGATGGTGCTTTTAAAGTGTGCAGGACGGCTCGTCGCACTCTGCCTGAAACGCTGTGTTTTAGCTCCTGTCTCATTAAGAATCCCTCCCTGAAAAGTCCAGCCTGCTCTGATTAGTCAGAGGCTGAAGACGCCAGATACACACCTTAACCCTACTTCTATGAGGCAAAAAGTCCCTGCTGTCGACCACTAACGGTGTTTTTCCATAACATGAAATGTGAGGGCCCGGAATTTTTTTGTTTTAGGGGGGGGCTGATATCATACAGTGACGTGGAAATGCAGGAATGCTGTTACCACCTTTGAAATGACAGGATCATTTAATTTATTGTATGTATGTATCATCAGGAACACATTAACACACACATATACATACAGGCCTTTAGATTGTAACACGCTACAACTTATAGAAATAAAAAATGTGTTTGGTTAACATTATTTTTCACTTTGCACCCTGTGCCCACCTGTTTTTTTTTACTTCCTCTGGCTTCTGCTTTAGAGAATCTGTGTCCACATTCAGGGGCAGGGTCCACCGGGGGGAACTGCACACCAACATCGGTCCTCGAGAAGACTTCACCACCTGGGTGTCAAAGTCCACATCGAACACGCTCGTGAACTTGAAAAGTAAAACATTTTAGTCAAAGTCTACGAACAAGGACGCTGACGTCAGCTGACCTGCAAAGTGTAAATAGCACCGAGAAACTGAAGCAAGTTCCACGAGCCCAGAGTTGAAAGTATGGGCTGTTCCCCTGCACCGTCGGCCTGTCAAGTTAATCATACATTTGTCATCTTTTGAATCACTCATATATGAAAATATGAGTGATTCATGACATTTTGAAATTTTAAACTGTGCACACACTAGAATGTGACAAATACGATGTCACCATAAGGGAATTTTTGACTTAGTAGCAAATATAATCACATGAAGTAAGTAAGCAATATGAGCTTTGATTGAAAACCCATTCGTGAGCCATCAGGACCAGTTTGTCACGTTTAGAGCCCTCGCATTGCTGAAACTCTGCTATCCACACCCCTTCTGGCAGTCTGAGGTCAGCTGGTCATAACCTGCTGGTGGTTCCATGGACCCACTTTAAGTCTCGAGGGGACTTAAAGGCTTTTAAAGCCCCCAGACCGTGGAACACTGCAGTGATTCTGCTGAAGCTTTTAAAAAGCAGATCGATACCCTTCTATTTAGGCAGGCTTTTAATCAGCCAAGGGCTTGGTTTTATGCTGCATGTTCTGTTTGCTCTTATCTCCCCTCTGTCTTATCTCTTATCTCCTGTGCTCTTATGCCTTCATATGTGACCGCTTTTCATTCTTTGCTTTCATCTGACTTTTTGACCATTGCAAAGCACTTTGTGGCTTTTAACCTGTGAAAAGAGCTACATGCACCAACTTTACTTACTTACATTGTTTTCCAAATACTCAAACTTTTTCGTAGGGGGTAAAAGGTGAAATTGTTCAGCGGTGCAGTGGAAATGACCTGCCACTTCAATTCCAACATGCAGTCACAGCAGGAGTATCAAAACTACAGAGCCGCTGAGGGGATGTATGCACTCAGGATTTCAAGCTTCACCTTTAAAGACGAGTCCACACAATCCTGAAAGATGAAATTCTCTTCCTGAGCAGCAGGTCACCAGTGTTGGAGTGCATGGCTCCTTTGATGAAGTCATGCAGCTTCTTCTTCTTCTTCTCAGTCTGCCGCAGACCAAAGTTAAAACTGTAATCTGTGGGGATAGTGAATGTAAAAAAAACCAAACCAGAGCTGTGAGAGAAATATTTACCTCACAACAACAGCCAGCAGATTACATTACATTTTCTTTTAAAGTGTGTATTCATCCAGCAGTGTTAAACTGGGTGACACGTTCCATCATGACCGACATGGGAACGGCAGTTTACTTCAACCCAGTCCTATAAACAGCCCTGCTGCTGCGTATAAATCACCGGAGTGGTTCCCAAACTTCCCGTTTTAACGTCGCCTTACAGCCCTAAAATGAGCTTAAATCATCCGTTCATTGCCTCATGTTCCAGTCCTGCTCACCTTTCCGTGATGAGATATGATAAAAGGATGCGATTCGACACATCTAAACAGGCACAAGCGTCAGTTGAAGTTATAGTAAAATGAGCGGACAGCTGACTGACTTTGTTTGGAAGTTGCATTGTGGTTTTGATCTTTTCATTTGGATTTGCTGACGTTAAGCAAAACCTGCTGTTGGAAGCTTTTGTCTCACAGTTCATATAAATGTGCAGAATGAATCTGCAGAATGCTGCTGTGGCATGAAGACGAGTGGGCAGTCTGCAGGGTTTGGCGTCAGGGATCACCGCTGCCTCGGAGGCCCGATAAAGAGCAACCAGAGCTGCACACGGAGCACAGCTTCTGGGTCCTTTACTGCCGAATCCTGGACCTTCAACGCCTTTGGAACCTCAACATGTAGACTGCTGAACTCTGAGGTTAAACTCTGGCTGCTTGGGTTGAAGCTTCCAGGAAGCCAGATCCATTCAGTCTTCGAAGTTCTACATATATTTTGTAGCTGAAGCAGTGAATTACACACAGAATGTCTATTAATGTCAGAAAATATGTATGAAAATATAAAAGGTTTATTAAAATGACAAAAATATATAAAATACATTTGTAATTTATGGACAGCATATCTTATTAACTTGGTATAAAACGTTTTTTACAGATTTAAGATTTAAAAAAATTAAATAAAAAAAACCACTTGGATCTATAACCCTGTTGGCTGCCAACAGAGAAACAAACCTGACTTTAATCCTGCGTTCACTGGGTCTGAGCTGCCGCTGCATCTGAGGACATTTCTATGCAGCAGGAGATGCTTTGACCTGAAAGAGTTCTCTCAACAGAAATTATCTGTGTAGTTTCACAACAAACACACGTCCAAAAGCAGAGGAAACGCTCACTTGCCACATGGTGTACATTTAAATAAGACAGACGGTATTTCTGACTGAGCAGCTTCTTTGGTTTCATGCTTCACTTTTGGAAATGAATAACAGGGAAGTAGAAGCTAGTTAACTCAGATCCATTTTCATTGTTATGCCTGATGTCACAGTTTGTCTACACCAAAAAGGTGCTGAGAAATACATCCAGCGTTTCTATGTACCGGAGCAAACCGAAAAAAAATCTTCTTTTGAATTAGATGGAAGATCAATACACCCATCACTCTTATTCAGTGAATGAGAAGCCAGCAGCCGGTGAGTTTAGCTTAGCGTAATAACAGGAAAACAGGAGGAAGCTGCGAGTCTAAAGGCAACTAGGTTAATGCACCAGAAGCTCCACAGCTCATTACAGATCTGCTTTGTGGGGCTTTTACATGACTGTTTTTTACCGATTTTAAGTCTTGTATCTAATTGAATGCAGACAGCTACGGCTGTTAGCTTCTTATACTGATCTTTTCATGTTGTGCTCCAATAGAAAAAGCAAATAAGCATTTCCAATCATAAACTATTAATTTAACAACATCGCACACAGACAAACTGCAATGAACTATGAAGGAAAAAAGCTCTTTTATCATGTAAACATTACACACCGTACGAAAAGGCACAATTTAATAGGTCAACTGAAATATCGTCTCTGAGCTTGTTGCCCTGCTTCACCTCACATCTGCCCTTTCTTCGTCACTTCTGCAGGTAGAACGGACTGTCAAAGCCGCTGTCCTGTTGTCGCTGTCTCAGCTCCGAGAACACAGGCCTGGAACAAGCTCCCTGCTGGTTCTCACATTCAGAACCAGGAGTCGGCTCTCTGTGCGAACGGGTCTTGGTGTGGGCAAAGATTTCAGTGGGAGGCGTTTTCTTAGAAATCTCGTTATAAACTGTTAGGTCAGAAACATCTGGACTGAGGCTGCCGAATTCTCCCATTTCACAGGCTGACGCTGCAGACACAGAAAATGGCTTCACTGGTTCCACTTTCCTCTCCAAGTAGGGCAGTCGGGGGACTTGCAGACCCATGTCGGAGTCACTACTGGTCATGCTCCAGTCGGTGCGTTTCTCATCTCTCACGGGAGTCTCCTGGGTGAGGAAAGCTCTGCTCCGTCTCTCTGACTCCACGGGTTTGCCTTGTTTGCTGGAGTCACCCCCCTCCTTTTCCGAGCTTTTAGACCTCCCGTTGACAAAATCCATGCAGGACTGAGAGGCTGTCTGATAGGAGGGTTTGTGAGAGCGAAGGTTTGTGTGAGACGTTTGGGGTTCTGAGTCCTCCTTAGATCCAGGAGTGTCCAGTTGGCTTAACAGTTTAGTTTGAACTGGATTCTGCCTTGAATCAGCAAAAGTCTGTTCCCTGTGGGGTTTCTCCTCGTGCCTGGTATCAGGAAGCTCCGTCGGCGCTGACAGGTTCTTACCCACACCGACGTTCCTACCTGGCAAGCCACCGGTGGCGGCGGTGGACACGGCCGTCAAACAATCTGCCAACACAAAACACAGATTGATGCATTGATTTGGGGGGTGTCCATAATTAGTAATGATCATTTCTGTGCAATAGGACTCACTTGGTAAGCTGTAATTCTTTCCAGATTTACTTTTGAAAGGCGTTTCCAGCACTTTAGCCATAGCCGCCAGCTTGCTCGCAGCATTCATGATTTTCTTCTCAGCTCTGCAGAAGACAGGAAGATCAATACGATTAGCCCGAGGAGCCCAAATGAAGCAAGAAAACGAGTTTAGCACAAGAACGGCTTCTTGCCCTGTCGTCTTTCCCCCATCCTCCAGTAACTCCTGCAGACAGCTCAGATAATAGCGCCGCATCTCTCTGGCCGTGTCCTGCCTCTCCCTCTGCACCTCAGTGCGGATCATCGCTGCTGCACGCTCCCGACTGTCCTGGAGGTAACGCAACATGTCTCCTGACATGTCAAAAAACAAAAGAATAACCGGTTTTATTTACATGGCACTAACATGGTCATGAACAAGGCAACAGAGGGTGTCACAGGAGCCCTCCCACACCAACCTCGAATTTTCTCCACAGTCATCAGGTACTGCCGTTTCATTTCTTCAAGGCCTCGCTGAAGACTTTGTTGGTGATCAGAACTTCTCAGAGAAAGAACATTCAACCATTAGTTTACCCAACTACGTGTTAAATATGCCCCAGAATGCAACATGGTTCAATATGACACAGTAATCCAAGGAAATAAAGATACGTTTAAATTTCACTGGACTTTAAACTAATGGAAAGATCATTATCAAAAGAATAAAACACAAACCCTGGAGTTTCTGTGGCTCTCTTCAGTTCGTCTAACTGCTGCAGGTGTTGCTCCTTCGCCTTCCGTAAGCTGCTTTCATGCTCATCTACAAGCCAGAGCAGTGTATCCAGTCAACAAAGATACAGTTTTATATTACGTCTTCTTTATTGAACACTATTTAGAGTAAAAATGGAAATATAATAAACATACCTTTAAGGTTCTGCAGGGTACTTTTGTGCTGTCGAATGCTGTGCTGAAGTTGACGGCAGGTTTTCTCCAAATGTCTCTGGAGCTCCTGGTTCTTCCTCTGCAGCTTACTTACAGTTTCACTGCACTCCTTCCTGCACCGAGACAGCTCCTTCTTCTGGGATAAAGAGCCTGAAAGTCATGGACATTTGTCTCATGTAAAGTAGGAATGGTGTTGCTGTGGTTTTATGAAATGAATAATGCGTGCTACACTAATTTTACTCTACTTGAGCACATTGCATACTTTGCATTTTGGTGATTTCTCTCGCATGCTGTTCCTGTGTTTCTTTGAGGACACGACTCAGTTTTTCTTCAGTCACCTGTGGAAGCATAGTCAAAATCTTAAAAGGAAAAATGTTTTAAAATCTTCCCAGAAGCCTGTCCTTCTTACATCACCACGTTACAGCCACTCGTTACATTTGAGATAATCTTACATCTCACCTTCTTCCAGTCCATCTTGGCCTCAGAAACTGCTCTGGTCACCAGGGTTCTGCATGTAGTTTGGATGATGTCTGTTACTGTAACCTCTGATGTGAATCCACTGGTTCTTCTGCTGTCTTCAGACTCCAGCTGATCCGTTGTCGTGGCCCTGAGAAGCTGAGCTTGGACCTCTGCCAGTCCAGTGTGAACTTCTGCTAGAAATTCATCTCTCATCTGCCGTTTCTGGGCCAGCTCTTTTTCTGCATACTGGCACTTCCACTCCTCCTCTCGTGCTCTCACAGTCTGCTGAAGCTTCGCCTCCATCTGCAAGAGTAGCTCCTCCCTTTGGAGGTCAGCATCATCCCTGGCCTGCTTCACAGCCTGCTCCAGCCTTTTGCGCTGCTCTTCCAGCTTGGCTTGGTACGCTTCCTCGCTGTGGACCCTAATGATGGAGATCTCCTGCTGTTTGTCTCTATTCCAGGCTGCTCTGGCTCCAGCCAGCTCAGCTTTCAGCAGAGCGGCTTGCTCTCTGGTCGCTTGCGCCAGCTGGCTCTTCAGAGCTGTCACTTCCTCTTCTAGCTCCTCCACCCTCCGAGCTCCGGAGCCGTGCTCCTCCAGCTGGTTCTTGTGCTTCTTGTGCCATTGCTCCTCTGCCTCTCTCAAGGCCTGGGACACCTGCAACATTCAAATAAAGATTCATAATCAATAATAAAACTTAGCTGACAACAGTGATAGTGATAAAGTCATAAAACCATATCATACCCTTTGTTCTGTGAGCTTATCTTGTAGCTGCTGCCATTTCTCCCGCTCTGTGTGCAGAGAGGTTCGATATTCTGGTAATGAAGACAGGTCCTCAATCCACCGGTTGTAGGCCCGTGTTACTGCACCTTCAACCTGACACAGCAAAATACCAATGTAAACCCCTAAATTTAAATCATTTAAAAGGAATAATTATGCAAGCATGAAAGTGTCAGCGGAACTAAGCAGCATGGTTTGTCTGCATGGGTCCAAAATACCTTTACTGAGTTCAGTAAAGCTCATTTGCCGACTGTTTTGGGGATTATTAAAGCCACTGACCTGCTTGGCCATGTCCTCCAGGTGTTTCTCTTGCAACTCTCTCTGGACCTGTTTTCTGGCTTCCTCTACAGCTTTGCGTCGCGCTTTGTTAGCTTCCAATTGCAGCTGCTGTTTCTGGGCACTGAGCCTGGAGTCCAGCTCCTCAGCAGAAAGTGTCAGACTGCTCGGCTCAGTTTCATCCGTTTGACAGGTGACCTCAGCAACCTCTCTGTGTCTTTCTTTCCTTGCCTCCTCCAGCTTCTGAACCCAGGTCTTCTCCATCTGCAAAGAAGCAGGAAAAAAGGTCACATGACGAGATGAAATCATCATCAGTATGATATGGGCTATTTTTTTTCTTAAGTCTGACCTTCAGCAGTTTCTCCTTCCATTCAGCCTCAGCCTCCTCTTTGATCAAAGCTTCCCCTTTTTCTTTGCTGCATATTCTTTCCTCAAGCAAGCCCTTCTCCTTGCAAACAGATATGTAACATTCCTGCACCGCCAACATCTTATCATTGACTTCCGACAGCTGGTCTCTGTGAAGAAAGTAAAAAGTTGTAGAAATGAGCCACAAAGGGTTGCAGATGATAATACATTTCAGCCGTATTAACAGAAGACTTACTGCAACTGCTGAACCTGCTGCTGGTGCCGTGCAGTCAGCTGTTCAATATCAGCGTCATGTTCCTGCACGAGTTCTGCTCTGACTCGGTTCACCACATCATCTCTATACTGCTGATGAATCCTCTCAGACCTAAAAAAAACAACAACAAAAAACATACTAGTAGTTAACCCAATCGACTCAAAATAAAGTAGAGAACACACTAAATGTCTCTCTTCTCTCTCTCTCTGTGTCTTACCTCTCAGCAGCTTCCTGCTTCTCTTGGTCCAACTCCTGGATCATCTCCCTCATTTTAGTGCAAAGCTCCAAATTGGCGGACTTCACCTTTTCTTCGCTCTGTTTCAGTTCCTTATTCTTCTTTTCCAGCACCTACAAGTTGAAGAAAAAAAAAAAAAAGGTTTCATTATTTTGTCTATTATAAAAGAAATACAATCAGACAATAAACTACAACCAACCTCCACTTGTTCCTGCAAGTGCTGTTTTTCTTCTTGTAGTCTCGTGAATCTTTCCTGAGAGTCTCCTGTCATGTCTGGATGTTTCATTTGGTTGCTCTCTCTGATCTGAGGACAGGAAGTAAATTTAAACTTTTTTTTCTGATCAGTGACTGCATCAGAGGTGAAATTATGGACCCTTTGTGTGTGCACCTTTCTTTATTCTTACAATGCTAAAAAAAGAAGAAAAAGATCTTAAAAATGGCCATTAGGGGGAGTCCTTACTGAGGAGTTGAGCTTAGCTTCCTCCAGCTGGGTTTGGAGCTCATTAGCTCGAGCCTGGTAGCGCTGGAGCTCCTCCTGCAGCTGAGTGATCTTCTGCCTCTTCCCTTTCAAACATCCCAGGCAGCGCTGCATCTCCACTCGCAGAAGCTTTAGAGCCTCGTCTTTGGGCAGCTTGGAGTCTGACAGGTGAGCCAGAGCGGTACTGACAAAGCAAAAGGAACAATGGCATTCTGTTGGTTTGTGTGGATATGAAATTACAGCTGAAAGTCAATGCTTCATAATGTCTACAAGGACTCATTGAAAACAAAAAAAAAAGGACAGACCCAGAGAAGATAATCAAAGTGTACCTGTGAAGAGTGCCGTTTTTCCTGTTTGCTTTCTTCAATCCCAGATCCACACAGGAATCAGACAGATGGTTCTCCCAGTCACTGCTTCCGTCTATTGCGATAATGCCATGTTTCATGGCAGATTCATACAGAGTGATCTGCTCCTTAAGATCAGCCATATCCTCCTTACAGATAAAAACAAAAAGACGGACAGTTTGAGCCACCTCCGTTCGGCAGCCCTTTCTTCGGTTATATGGAAGAAAAGTATGAGAGAGCCGACCTGTAAAACCGTATTGGTGTTTTCACTCAGTGCCTTGGCTGACAGAACCTGTTGTAGTTTGATCTGCATCTGGCTCATCTCTTGTACGGAATCTTGAAATGAATGAATAAAAACAGCTGAAGGTCATTTGTGTTGGAGTAAAACTCAGTGATATGCTGTCTGGATGAATGTAGACCCCTTCACTCACTTGTTTGCAGCAGCTTGGCACATTGTTGTTGACTCTCCTCCAGACGCTGAGTGAGACAATTGACAACTCTGGCCCTCTCAAGCTGCTCCTCTTCTCTCTGGCGCTCCAATAACTTCATATGTTCTTGTAGCCTCTGATTAACATCGGCCTGAAAACAGCAGAATAACAACACAGGAGCTGACGAGATCTGCCAGTGACCCAGAGAATATATCGTATGTCCAATTACAAAATTATGTGTTGAGAACAGATAGATTATTCACATTTTCCATTAAAACATAACAACAATGAATGACAAATTCAGACCTGTTCACTCAAAGCCTGAGAAGTGGAGTCGAGCTTCTGCTGTAGGGCCAGTAGTGCAGCTTCATGCTGCTCCTTTATGATGGCAAGGTCTCGGTCGTGCTGCTCCCGCGATCTGGACAGGGTGTCAGAGCGACAAAGCTCCAACATCTGTTGCTTCATGCTGTCCACAGCAGCATCTGCCACCCTCTGTTTCTTCGTGTTCTACAAGCAAACGACAACCACTGAACACACCAAAAAGTAACGGCTCCTGTGGACGGTCTCAATAAGGACACACAGCATGTTTCGCAAAGCAGCAGAAGCAGGAAAGCCTGAGGTCGATTGGTGTCTTAAAAATAATAGTTTTACAAGTGTGTTTGCTTATTACAAGATACACTTTGCTTTGAATAATTAGGAAAAGAAAGAGATGCAAGAAAAACAGTATTATTAGGGATTTACCTCCTGGTCCCTGTCATTGAGAATCTGTACTCGTTGCTCCATCGCCTTCAGCTTGTTTTGCATCTGAACCTCTCTCTCCTTGGCCTCTTCTATCAATCGACTCGATTCCTTTAGACTCACTGCCAGGCCATCCTTTTCATCTATTGATAATTTATGAAAACAATGATATCATATTGTCCCGACTAACATGTTCACTGAAATTAAACAAGAGTTACACAAAGGCTGGACCCACCATGTGCCCTTTCAGCGTCACATGGAGGCAGATAAATAATGAAGTAAATACTGTGTGTTTGTCATTCTAATCTATTCCACCCGTTTCAGTCAGCAAACCACAATGATGAACAAACCACAACATCAACTTTAATTATGTGATAGCAGCATGGCAATCAATACTGACGATACAGTGTCAAATGTGTTGAGCATACCTCATAACTGTTAAGTAAAAGCTCAAGGTATATGTTTGATGGCACCTGTATGAGTTTTAATCGATCTAAAGGAATGTGCAAAACTGCAACATCATGACATCTAATAATCATATTACCTTCTACGAGCTTATTTGCAAAAAGAAAATGAGACGCCCCTCATCTGAAGGCGACTACTGCAAGAAACCAAGAAACTTACCTTTGACTATTGCAAACTGATGCTCGAGGTATCTCATATTGCGCCGCGAATCCTCCAATTTTCGCTCTAAGTCTTCAATCTGCCTCTGTTGAGCTTTGTGCAAAATCTGCAGCTGGGCAAGTTGCTCCCGTTCGACGTTTTCTTAAACCCAGAGAAGTTTTCCATTCAACACACCGATCATTTACCACTCGTTTCTTTTTAACAGGCGTCATTTCGGTGGACGTATGTTACACAATTAAACTTTAGCGTTCCTGTTATTCAGAAAAAGTGTAATCCTCCGATATCTCCCTGCTTTTACGTCTTGGATATGTAGAGCTGAACTGACAGCATTCATGTTGTTGGTAAATCCCTTTGACAGTGATCTAATCAGATGATGCTGCACAGAGCAAAGCTATTGCCAAGAAAACAACTTCTTTGTAACATTTTATAAAACACTAAGCTGGAGTAATGGTAAAACGATAGTTGTATGTTTTCTGGTTGAAGCTCATCTTAAATCCCACTTAAATGGTATAACTATGCCACCCACTGACAGAAGCTGGTAGGCTCCCTACATTATCCTTTGAATATACATGAATAAAACAGTAAGTTGAGGCTCTTTATAGTCAGAAAAAAACAATATATGCCAGACAACAAACTACGTAGGTTGCTCTGCTGCTCTCAAGACACAAAATGAGAGATTGTAACATACTTTTTAAGAAATGATTAATGAAAAACTGGAGATTATGACACAACCCACAGTCTGTGTGGTCAGATGTGGGCCGCATCACGATGTTTCATATCAGTGCATGGGGCGAGCTGCAACACTGCACCACCTATTTGTTCTAGTTTTAATTCTCTCAATTTGTCTTTTACACTCAAGGGTTTACAAAACAATCTTAAAACAGCACATTTTCATTGTTTGGGACCTTTAATCCAGCAAAGAAATGAGGACAGCACGACTTACGTTGTGTTGAATCAAGGAATTCTCTTTGTAGATGGTCAAATTGACCTTCTTGTTGAGCCGCCTGTGAGTTAAACATCTTTTGCTGATGGGCAGGATGGGCAGGATGGTGAGGGTTGTAGCTGGCTTTGTACTGATTTACACCCCTGTCACCCAGTCCAGGCTTTAAATTTCACAGATCAAAACACAAATGAATTAGATGTGTAGATGTTAATCTGTTCCATAGCTCATGAATACACCAAGTTAATGCTAAACAATCATCAACGTTTTACTGCTTTTAGGCAATGGAAAGATGTGGAAAATGTGATTATTTTTCTGATCAACTCTGTTATGATGACTTTTTCAGACGACTGTGGGATGAGTCCAAAGTTAACACCTGACAAAGGATGTCTGAGGGTAAATTTCAGCTGTGGTGGGTCTACGGTGGAATCTTTATGGATTTTTTCACAGTGATAAAACAGCATAAATAAGCGCAGCCAAACCACACAACTACATGGGATCACCGACATGAAAATCCTCGTCTCTGTGTGTAGCACAAAGAGCTTTTTTTTAGGCCTGCGATGGTTTTATAGCCCAAAATCCTCCAAGTATGATGAAAACCAAGCGCATGTGGCTAGATGAAAATCTCTCCTCAGATTAATACACTTCCATGCACCTCTAAGAGATCACAGGAGATGTAATATAGGGTAGAAGAGTACATTTTTCTTCCTTTTTTTGGTTCAATTCCTGCTTAATCTACCTTTAAAAACAGCTGTCTCTGGCATTGTGTTTGTGTTGAGAATAACTGAGAAAGAGCATTAAGAGCATTACATATAACTTTGAAATGTATTAACATTTTTGGTGTGACATAATATATAGGACACAGCTAATATTTGATAATTGCAATGATGAAATAAGGCACTTACTTGAAAATGGTTTCTGGAATTATGGTCGTCATGGTGTTGCTTATCCCTGTACCCTCCTTCCTCAATATATTCCACACCGTTTTGGGTGCTTTCAGGATACGGCTTAGACTCAAACTCTGCAGAAAAATTGCTGATCCCCGTACAGTTTTCTGTGCTCATACTCGTGCATGTATGATCTCCCTGTGCAAACTGATGATCCTGGCTCCAACCGTGAGGCAGCGGTTGACTTTGAGGGTGACTTCCATATCCATTCATGTGAGCAGCTTCGTCCTCATAAGCAAACTCATCATGAGAGCCATCACCGTAGTCAACTTGGCAGTTCTTTAGAGAGAGACACTAACAGCATCATTCTTTGTTTCCTTCATAAGATCAGAGAGCAAACATATAGAATGTATATAAACTGACACTCTACCTGAACGTGAGAGGTCGGCCTTGCGTGATCAGACCATTCTTGAGTCCACTTTGACTTTGGACTAAGAAGAAAAATGCATTATTTTGGGAAACATGGCTTTGCCAATAAGGGTCCCCAGAATCAGAGACACTAATGAGTTAATGGCAACATGCGTTACCTGCTGCCAGCGTTTTTAGTGCTGCAGGTAGAACACTCCAGCTCGGGGGAGGAGGAGTCTCTGCTGTCATCCAGCATGTCATCTGGCAGGTCTGTGAGCAGTTTGTGCAGCTGCAGAGATATGGCACATGGAAATGAGTCACCAAGGTTGCTCCGCAACCGAGTTATAAAGTAACACACAATAAACAGCACAGAGAAGCAGAAGCAGTTAGTGACAGCCAAGAGGCAGAAAAAGTGTTTTGTTTTGGGCTCATCTGCCCAAAAGTATGGAAATAAAAATCTATTTGGAAAAAGTAGTTGCTACATTAAAGTTTTCATAAAAACAGCCTAAAGATGGGTTTAACTGGAAATCTATCTAAGAAGTGAAAGTAAAATAAATCCCCCTCCTTTTGTATTTTGTCATTTTAAGCACTAATTTAAGCATAATCCATTAATCATGCAAGTGATTTATCAAATCCAAATCCAAAGAAACTCTGCTTAAGTCCTCTCAAATGAACGGATTTGACACTTTTAAATGAATCACCAATAAAAAAGTTGAAGTAAAGTTTTGACAAACAAGCATGACTTATTGTAGCTCTTAACGAAACATGAATAGCAAGCCATATCACCTCCCATCTGTCAGTATCATACTGACCAAGCTTCCTTTTCAGGCAGCCATGTGTAATGAAAAAAATAAATCAATGCCTGCTGGACTTACTTCCCACAAAGACTGCTGAATATTCCTCAAATCCTCCTCTGTGTCCACAAGCGAGGGACCCATATCAGCGCAATTACACATTTAGTAAAGACTGTGGAAACCCCCTCTGCTTTAGCTAGGAAGAAAACAACCCGCCCAGCCTATTCTGTCCGCACATATGACCTTCTGCACAAAACATCCAAAACGTGCCAGTTATGCTGTCGGCTCCCTGTGGTATTACTGCATTTTGCTCCAAAAACAAGTCCATTGTCTAGACAAAACATATAGCAGCGTTAACTGGAGCAGAAACATTCCAATTACTGGTGGCAAACAGTTTCCACTTGACCAACTTATAGCACACACAGGCTATTGCAAAAAAAATTAATAAATTATAAATTTAAAAAAAAATCCAGTATAAATATTCAAGTCACATTCTGCTAAGTTCTATAGCCCGCTGTTAAGATATCCAGCAACAGTTTCTTTAGCTTTCCTTGGCTCCTGCAGGGTCAGGAATAGCAGCAAAAATAACCAACACAGAGAGTTTAAGGAGCTCACAAGGCAGAGTTAGTTTCAGCGGTGACACACCTGGAAGGAGGCTTTCCCCATGAGCCAATAATAGACCAAACTCACAGGAAAACGGACTGTAGGCGTGAGTAACAACATTACCTAGATGCTGGCAGTGATTGTGAAATTCGAACAATGTACACCTCACCCGTTTCCTCATATGACACAATGTAATCAAAAACAAAAAGCAGCCTGAAAGACTTTACACTTGCAAAGGAGAATAGTCTTTTGTGAAATATATACAAACATGACATAGAAAAATCGCTAGATAAGGATAACTGTAACTGCAATACACAGCAAGAATAGTGTTTTCAGGGGTAAAATACCTTTTTTTGTGTGTGTGTATTTGTATTAGTACAGCTCACAACAAGCCAATAGAAATGCTTTAGCTCAAATGTTAACAATTGTAGTATTTGTGTATGTGTTGCACCTCTTGCTCTCGTGCATAGTCCTCCTGGTCGTATTCTTCCTCATCATGCTGAGTTTGAAGAGCAGCACTATCAAAATCAATGGACATGTTCCACAGCCTGGTGGGGGGAAGAAGTACAACCAATTTAAAATGTGGTGAGGCATGAGGTTGTCCTGCATTTATCAGACAAATGTCTCAAGTCTTTACACTCAACCAGCACAGAGGAATGTTGAAATTCAAAGGTCTCGACCGAGACAAGGGGTAGTTACAAGCAACTTTATTTAGCTACAAAACGGTCACGACAACAGAGAATACAAAATTAGTCCAATTTCGGTCACAAACACCAATATATATCGCTTACCTGTAAGAAAAAATAGGCAGAATTTTACTTTGCTTAACCAATTATCCCTTTTCCAACGTAACGTTGATGCGTGGTAACATTAACAGCTAGCTGTTTACATCACATAGCAGAGACACTCGCTAGCTAACGAGCGTCAACCCTCGCTTTGTGGGAAAAAAAGCATAGTCATGCTTTAAAACATATGCCAAACACACTTGATATTTAACGCAAATTCTTCAGTCAGGTTAATGTTCAAAGCCACTTCACGAGCATTTTCAGCCAACGGTAAACTTTAACAACAAGAAAGCTAACTTCGGCTAACTAGCCGGTTAAGGGTCCTCTTTACACGGACTCGCCCACTTTGAAAACTCGCGCGCATTAGCAGCGCCAAACAACTGCTGATGAACGCGGCAGGATACTTCCACACTGTGACTGTACCCTGCGTAAAATATCACCAAAATGCTTTGTTTTACTGGCACATATGTATCTGTTTGAAATACTATTCCCGGAGCAAAACGTGCACGCTAGAAATATTTTAGTAGTTGTTGTCATCCCCGAAACTAGAAAATACAAGATGCTAACTAGCTAAATACGTCTCCATAGTAACTGAGTATCTAGAATTATGGGTAGTGTAGTCAATAGCTTTTATTGAAGAGGACGCTTCGAGGCCCAAAGTATACAGCTTTCTAAAATCTGAACTATAGCCTTTATTTCTTTCTGTTCAAGATTCCTCAAATAAAAGTGTTCTTTCAGCTGAATATATAGTATTTTTATTTTTATTCAGGATTCCTCAAGTGCCAAGCCCCATTTGTAACGTGTCTGTTATAAAGTGACATTCTTCCAATAAGTCATCAAAATTCAGACTGAGAAAAATGTTGTACAATAATGGGCCTTATCTTATACAATCTTGTTTCACGGATGTCAAGAAGGCACATTCCGCACATCTGAAGTGTACACGTGGAAATCCCAATTTGATTAATGCATTCCTTTTTTTAATCCACAGTTTACTTAGTAACAACTTATATGGTATTTTAAATCTACTTATCTAGTCTCTTTTCTTATTACGTAATTGCCACTATATGATTTTGTTTCTCATTTTGGAGATGAATACACAGCAATAGAATTCGTGGTGATTTTCAGAAAATTTCTCGACAAAAGATAAGCATTTTTGCGTACAAAATATGGTAATTTATATAACTACAAGTCGTTTTTTGAATATGTGTTCTTTTTCACTTCTCATTCTCTAACATGGAGATTTTATGGCTCATTTGTCACAAGACATCCTTATTTCTGCGCAACCGTTAAAGCTTGGATCTGTTGTATTATCTTCTCATCTTGTGGCAAAATAGTGAACTGGCAACGTGCAGCTGTTAAGTACGAATATATTGGCAAAGCAAAACGTTTTATGTCTAATTCTGTTAGCTCAAAACACAAAAGCTACGAAAGGACAAGTGGAGCCTTTATTTTTACACCCACTGAATTTCATCCAACCTAAATTCTCTTAAGTATTAAAACTCTTTTGGGGTTTTGTTTTTTTCAGGAAATGCATTCAACAGTGGCAGACAGGCAATAAAATCACGCTTGAATCAGGCGTCAGTAGTCAGTCCATTCAGACGTGCTGGAGCTTCGCGGTGTACGGTGGCCCGTATCGGACATACGTTGCACACGCTACACATCCTCCTGCAACTTCCGTGTTTTGCCCCAGCTGCAGTTCTAGAGTCAGCTCCACCGACTTGGGTAAAACTTACCCCGCAACGAGCCTCTGTTTTTCAGCTGACCGGAGTTCAGCGACTTCATATCCGGGATCCCTCCGTCAGTCAGCTGACAGCAGTCAGGCTCTGTGAGAACCTGGAACTCTTCTGATTATCAACGAAAATTAAATTAGTGGGCTTATTATTCCTGATCAGGTGGAAATGGCCACGAGCCCACCCAAGATAATGACAGAGATAACTGCTAATGAAAGGTGAGGAGCACAGGAAGGTCCTGATTGTCCTGATATCGAGCCAGTGGAACCTTCATTTGATCATTTTTTTTGTCATTTACAGGCTGAAAAACTTGAAGAACACATTTGAAACTAAATATGGAGAAACACCTATCTTCTATTCATGTGCACCTGGAAGGGTAAATCTAATAGGTGACTAAGTTTTGTGAATTATTTTAGTTTTTGCAACTTTACGCAATAGACAGATTATTGTAGTCTTATTTCTAAACTGTTACTGTAAGAATAATCTTTTTGTAATGGTTACAGTAAGAGGAATGAGTTATTGTGATGTCTGATATCTGAAAAGGCTCCAGATATTTCTGAATTTGTTCTATGTTCAGTGTGTTTTGTATTAGTTTCTCCAAGAACAGCCCTATTATTGAAAATATTTAGATAACCCCCAGAAAGAATTGATTTTATTTGTGGATTACCAAAATGCTTAAACACTGTGTAAAAGTTATATATTCAGGCTAATTATATTTTCCCTTCATGACGCCAAACGGTCTGTTTGCAGCTTTTATTTATTTTATTTATTTTCCTACTCTTGCTGAACTTTGACACTCGAAACCAGTTCAAAGTTTTCAGTCAAATCAACAATAATTCCCCCCTGATATATCCGTTTATTATATTTGTCACTTTTCACCAGGAGAACATATTGATTATTGTGGGTATTCGGTACTGCCAATGGCCATTGAGCAGAATATCCTGGCTGCCGTGTCTATGAACAATTCAGGGACAATCCAGCTGTCCAACACAAATCCTCAGTACCAGTAAGATGCCAACGCTCGTGATCTTTGCTGCACTTTTTCTCTTACGATGTTGATTTATTTTGAAACGTGTACATGTGTGGGATCATGTGCTTCAGAAAGCTTGTCTATTGCAGGGATTTCACAGTGTCGTGCTCGGAGGATATCACCATAGACCGAGACAATCCAAAGTGGTATTATTATTTTCTCTGTGGAGTTAAAGGCATTCAGGTAAGATGCGTGTAACCCAAGATGTAAAAACCCTACATGCAGTTTTAAAACAATACTTTGTTGAAGTGTGTTGCAGTGTTGATGGGATGTTGTATGTTTTTGTATTTACAGGAGAGGTTTGGGATCACTCGTTTAGCAGGGATGTCATGTCTGGTGGATGGAACCATTCCTCCCAGCTCTGGTCTGTCCAGTTCAAGTGCCTTAGTTTGTTGTGCTGGTCTCGTAACCATGGAGGCAAATCAGAAGTCCCTCTCCAAGGTAAAATCTTCTTTTTTTTTCAGGCAAATCCCAAAGTTTTACTTGGCAGAAAATTTGATATTTACAGACGAACATTGAAATGAACTCTTATTAGGTTTAACTTTGAAGCCAGCAATCAACCTGGAAGAGTGTTTGATAGAGAGATGGAGGATTCTTCACTTTTTGGTGCCTCAATGCTGCGTTTTCTTGTGTAATCCATCCTCCAGGTGACTCTTGCTGAGATATGTGCCAAATGTGAGCGATACATTGGCACAGAGGGAGGAGGCATGGACCAGTCCATATCTTTCCTGGCAGAGAAAGGAACTGTGCGTAGCTATTCTTTCTGACATCGACGACTGCCATTACGTATGACAGAAGTGATGCACATTAAGCTTCGGCGCACCCAGAAGCTCACAAGAACGATTGATTGTGTGATCATTTGCAAAAGCTGCGTGTCCCAAGGCCTTGTTTTTAATTAATTTTCAAATGTTTTGAATGGTCTGTCAGGCAAAGCTGATAGAGTTCCAGCCGCTGCGGGCCACTGACGTCAAGCTTCCAGATGGGGCTGTGTTTGTGATTTCCAACTGCTGCAAAGAGATGAATAAAGCTGCTTCTTCCCACTACAACATCCGTGTAGTGGAGTGTCGGATCGCCACAAAGGTGCGTGATCCCAACCGGTGGTTCTAACATGTGGACTACTGAATTGATGAGCTTGATTAAGTATTTGATCTGCAGTTGAACTGAGTAGTTGAGAAGATCACTGCCTACGAAACATAGATTACTATGGACTTTGACTCTAATTTCCTTGTTCACTTATTTCGAGACATCCACTGTCTGATACGCTTAAGAAAACACAACATTTAATGCAACGAGATCACACATTTGCATGATTATGAACACAGAAGGAAAAAACGTGCAAGACTGCATCAAATTGAATGTAGAATAAATCTGTTTGTAAGCTCAGATGCTGGCGAAGGCGCGGGGCCTAGATCCAAGCAGGTTGCTGAAGCTGGCTCAGGTTCAGGGGGAGCTGAAGGCCCCGCTGGAGGAGATGCTGGCTCTGGTGGATGAAGTGCTGCATCCTGAGCCGTACAGCCGAGAGGAGATCTGCAAGGTGCTGTGCATCACCTCGGAGCAGTTCTCCACAGACTTGCTGAGCGCTAACACTCAGAATGGTGAGAAAAAGCATGCGTCTTTGTGTCTGAAGTCAGGTGTCTCGTAAGATTCCCGGACTTATCTTTTTTAAAACTCAAATATGAGCTTTAAAAAGGATTTTAGGAGCAGACCAGACTCAGGCATTTGTCATTATTCTGGACATTGCATAAGCTACACAAATGAGATACATAATTGATAGTCAAAGTGATTTACAGCTGTAGATCAAATGGTCATTTAATCGCACTGAAATGGTCAATTTTTAAAAAATTCTTATCTTGGAATTTATTTATTTTGTGACATCTGTGCTATCCTGGATTTAATTGTATTTCATAGTATTGAGGCGTATTCACCTCGTCGAGAGATGCTTCTACTTTATCAGAGTTTCCCTAAAATCGCCAAGTAATCCTTAAGAAAGCATTACATTAAGCTGATAATTGAAGTGTTTGATGAAATACCCCCTCACATCTGACAATCTTAGCTTTAGTCCGTCCCATACAGACAGCTGGACTTGAGTCTCCCTACAGGGGAATAAGAGTGGTGGATGTCTCTCAAACTTTGTTTCTGCACTTCCTCCTCTCCCGCAGAAACGCACTTCAAGCTTCACCAGCGAGCGAAGCATGTTTACGGTGAAGCTGCCCGTGTGATGGAGTTTAAGAGCGTGTGTGACTCTGGAGCCGCCGGATCCGTACCGCTGCTGGGAGAGCTGATGAACCAGAGCCACGCAAGCTGCAGAGACCTGTATGAGTGCAGCTGTCCCGAACTGGACCAACTGGTGGACATCTGTCTGTGAGTGCCATTTCAGAGCTTTTTGATAAATGGAGAAAAGGTTTATTTAGAACAGCTGCTGGATCGATTCTTCTTCTTAAGTGTGAGTCCTGTGCGTGTCGACTCACATGTTGTATCACAGCTCTAAATCACAGTGCATAGTTACTGTGCAGTTTTATACCTCATACTACTTTTTAGATGATGCAATCTTTTCTAGTCGGTTTACAAGAATCAAGACCCCGAAGCTGTGCTAGTTGAAGATTTTATAACACCTGTGTGTCAGTGATACTCTCAATCATGAAAAAACATCAAAATGTGGTTAAAACACTGATGGCGGGAGGGAGACAGTGATCGTTCCTGTATGTGTTCAACCACCATCAATTTTGACCTCTTCCTCCCCAGGAGCTACCCTTTCATTTCGCCTTGTGCTCCACACAGCATTGTGGGATATGGTGTCCAATAATGGAGTAATGGACTCTCTGAAAAATCAAAATATTTTGTTCCTACCACAACATTACCAAGTCAATGTGTGATCATATGTGCCTCTAAAGCAATAATGCATCTTATATGCCTTTTAAGTTTATTCAGAAACAAAAGTCAGCAGCTAATGCCGTCTATTTGTGGGGAAGAATACACTCCAAATCTACCTGAAACATTCTCCTTTATTTTATCCCTTCTTCTTTTTTTGATCCAGTGTTTGATATCTCGACAAAATGCTCAGACTTTTAAATTGTCGAATATCGTTTGTTAGCATTTGAGGGTGTGTTTTTGAGCATGTGTCAGCATCTGCCAGCCTTACAGAAACATTAGCAGAGCTCTACGCTCTTTGTTGGATTTAACTGAAAAGTAAATTGTAATAGATTAATTAGACGTGACAGTGTGCCTACCTCCAGGTCTGCACTGATAGGCGTGTATTATATTGCCCCATATGCTGTACAACTTGTACTTGTTTTATGCATTGATTTGGTCTTATGAAGTTTTCATATATTTATGTACCCTGTGTTTGTGAAAATAATACATCCATCTCCTGCAAGCTATGAATTTAGCTTTGAGTACTCTATTCTACATGTTGCACATGTTCTTCTTCTTCTTCTATCATCTCCGCTGTTCTCTCCATCAGTCGTGCACCTTCTCCCTGTACTTAAGATGAGGGGTAATGGTGCTTAAGGCTGGTGTTAGGACACTGCTGACACACTTTTTTTTATTGTCTTTTCTGGTCGCAGGAAGTCGGGGGCTGTTGGTTCACGATTGACAGGAGCTGGATGGGGAGGCTGTGCCGTCTCCATGGTTCCAAATGAGAAGGTGGAATCTTTCTTGCAAGCTGTCAGAGCTGCATACTACCTCCCTGACGCACGTAGAGCAGCAATGGAAAAGCAAAGTTTGTTTGTATCGAAGCCAGGTGGCGGAGCTGCAGTTTTCGTGGAGGAGTGAAATGCCTCACTCATTTCTGCTTCATATCACAGTCTTTAATCTCAAATGTAATGATGCCGGGAAAAAAGTGATTTTCATCAGATGATTTTCATAATGATTTTCTCCTTGACATCCAGGAACTAAGGAATACTCATCTTTTAAGTTTAATTTGAACTCTTTACTCTTTATAGATGGAACACAAGGGCCAAACAATTACTTTAGCGGTGCATTAATACACAATATACTATGATTTTGGTATGATTTTCAAGATGATGCATTTTTTTGGTTTGTTGATTAAAAAAATTAAAAGAAAACTGAATGAATGTTTGAATACGCTGAACCTTTTCAGGCTTTACTGGGTATCATTGGAGCGGTAATGGTTGGACCCGACACTAGGCTTTGGTTTCTGCACAGGATCATTTCTCACATTGTTAGAGACCAATGACGGTAGGCTGCTCCACGGTGCTGAAATAAATGGTGGTCAGCAATTGAGGTCTCACTGGGTCCTCACCTTGACCCTTCGCCAGCATGTGAAAGGTGTCTAAAGGTGATGCCAAACAGCAAGGGAGGAGTTTATATCATGAATGAACCCAGCTCAAGGAGACATCACTTTAAAACAAACATGATCTAGTGTCATTAATTGTTAAGAAATGTGTCCCAGGGAAAAGTGGGGGAAAAAAAAAGGCCAGCACATATGTGCTGGTTAATGTATGGCATTGAATGAAACACATTCGGTGGAGTCAATGACTTTATTCATTCATTTAAAACTACCTTTTGTCTGGCATAAGCACCAGCTGAGACGCCATTTAAATGAGGCGCAGACTCTGCCGGCTCAGCACCTTGCTCCTTTTTACCAGCATGTATAGTAAATGGTGCAGGCCCATTCTTTCTCCACAAATATCTGCTCAATATTTCACGTATAAAAGAAAAAAAAAAAAAAAAAAAGCTTTAAAAATCTTTTAGAATCATTTTTACTGCTTCGGTTTGTTGACATGATGTTCGTAATTCGATCGGTTATTGTTTTCAACGTTTTCAGAGACTGACCACGTTCAAATGAAGCATTTCTTTTTTTCTTTTAAAGAACATATCAGATTTAAGCCATGCATTCTAGGGTCACATCCCCTCTAATACATTCAGGCCAAAGGAAGATCCAACATCAACAAAAAGAGGTAAAGCCATGTATTGAACAGGAACCATACAAGGCACAGAACAGGGAAGTCAGTTCGTCTCAGCTTTACAAGTTCCATACTTCCATTTTCGCATAGAGACTTTCACAATGTGGAGTGAGTAAAATGTAATACATTGTGCTTTTCAAAATGTTCAGCAGCTCCATTTGAGAATTTACACGAACACCTGTATTTTAGCACTTTGGATGTAGGTTTAGAAGAAAGCTTCATGTGCTTTTTGCACTCATGATCGGGGCTGCATTTATCCCCTGATTTCTGTATAATACAACCGTTTGCTTTTGACAGCTGAGGATTACTTTTTGTTTTGATGAATCAGAAAAGGCTGTGAAATGAAAATGAATGCTGTGGGGGGGGGCAAAACATACCAATGCTTGGAGATCAGTTGATAATATTTGCTCCACAAGAAATATTTCTTTATCTTTGACAAATTCTGAACAATATGGTATAAAAAATATACCCGCTGCTGTAAAAGTGAAAGTCTGCAAATTTTAGAAACGTATTGCATGGTGAAGATGAAAATGTTCACCATTTTTCATTTACATGCAGCTAGATTCTTGGGAAACGTTTCTTCCAGATAAACCTGTTTTGCTTGGCCTTCAACATTCAGCCCACATGAGTCATATTGATTTAAAAAATGAGGTACATGTTGATTTGAGCCTAGATTCACCCAAATGAAGGACACTGAAAGCTTGTGCTTGGTCGTTAGGATCCATATATCCTGTTCTGTCCACAGTCCCTCACTCAGGAGTTCACAGTCTGTGTGACTCCGGTGCTGCTTTCTGTTGCACCTGCTTCTTCGTGGGAGATGCAAGACACTTCGTTCTTTCTCTTTAACATATTTTCTATCCAGTTGGAGCTATGTGCTGTTCTTTGAGGGGAGCTAGCAGAAGTCACTGTGCTCGTCCTCATATTTTTGCCCGAGGTAATCAGCTCTCCATAGCCCTGTTGGTGGGAGAAGGCATAGGCAGAGCGGCGAGAGCTTGTCCTGCGCACTCGCCTTAGGTTCTGCTCCTGGGGTCCTTGTCTCTTCCTGGACTGCTGGAGACGACGGACCTGTGAAAATACAGCCATTAGGGACGAAATTCCTCAGATCCCTATTCTGAGTAAACACAATATTTTATTACATAATTGAAATATTGGTGTATATCTAACAATTATGTTTCCAGAACTGATCCATGATTGAGAAAACAGCGTTTTACTGTTCCAACTGGTTTTTGATGAGTTAGTTTTACCCACTAAATACACACTGCCCACAGCACAGTTAGTTTACCTTGTCTGTTAGAGTTGGGAAGAGGTCCACTCTCAAGAGGCTAATGACTAAACCAGGCATAACACACACCACAGTGGTGAGAAGAATGACCAACCATACACTTTTCTCTGAAAGGCAGTTCCGGGCCGTGCCTGAGGAGACACAGAGAGAAATTTAACGGTCCTCAATTTCCACGTATCAGTTTTACTGTCTCGTGTTTGTCACACCGAGCCAAACTCACCGATAAATGGGAAATTACTCGGGAAAATGCCAAATAAGCCATCACTTTGCATTGCAAACAATATGGCAAAGTACACCATCAGACTGCCCCATACAAAGAGAAGATTGACTGCTGTCCAGTAGTGGGTGTCAAGTCCAACCTAGGAGCAGACACGTTATTAAAGTGTAAGCCTTTTTAATCACCAGGGCTGCTTCAGTTCACTTCGCTCTGTTTAGGGACTCACCTGAACACTCACAACAATAACCAAGGAGGTTGCTATGGTGACAGCAAACGCTTGTTGGTCAGAAAAGTGGGAGCCATCTTCTTTCACCAAAACAGAGAAGGCACCATAGGGAATGAAGAAAAGCAAGAATGATGTAGTCATCCCCTGCAGTGCGCACAGGAAAAACTGGCGTTTGTTGAAGAGAAGGTTCTGCTGGCCGGGTTTATACAGGCTTGGATAGCGAAGGCTGTTCTGGTCATTGACATCCTGCAGAAAACAGAGGCGCCGTGGCTATAACGTGATATGCTCTGCTATTGAATAATATAGAGATTATACTGTATCATGGTTAGGAAAGTTTATTAAGAGGAGCTGCATGGCAAACGGTGAGTTGATGATGTGCACGACGAGTATGCAATATAGTATTAGTCGTAGTAGAATTTGGTTTTAGGGGTTGTAGTCACACATGAAGTTAAATTCAATGAAGTCCCTGCTGGGTTAGATTTTAGGTAATTGTGGGACATTTACTAAAGATGACAGTAGAAGAGGTTTTAAGTAATAATGAAATATTCACCTGCATGACTTGACAGTATCTTTAAAAGAAAAAAAATCAATTAAAGATAGACAAGGAAGTTTCCAAGGGAGACCACTAAAAGAAATATTTCTTAACGAAGACGTAGCCTTTAAAAGACATTTGATTTAATATTTAATGCCAAAGTCTGCGTTAAATTATTCATGTCACATATCAAACATTACCTGATCAAAAAGTCCCATTGCCAGTACTGGTAAAGATGTATAGACGATATTGAAGAGGGTTATGAACCATTGATCATACACAGTCTGTGGGAACAAGAACAGTTATAAACATAATTGATTTAACTTTCATAAAGCCCCAAGGTTTCACGATACATTGCGATTTCTTACCTGTGCTGAGAAACCACAGAAGAAGCCGTACCAGAAGTGAACAAGGGTGAAGGCAAAGTTCTTGTAGAAGAAGTAGGCCAAGAAATTACACATCCGGAAGTAGGACCAGCGCCCATGTACCAGCAGTAGCCTCTGCAGGTATCGAAACTGAGCAAAAGAGTAATCTGACGCCAGAACGGCCTGCATGCCCTCCTGTCCACTGATGCCAACACCGATGTGAGCAGCTGCACAAGAAATGTACGACTGTGGTTTAAGACCTCAAAGAAATAATTGTATAAATTTACCAAATTAAAGGCACAACTTATGGTCCAACTGAGGATCACTTTTAAATCAGCAGTCATACTACCAATAATATTGATTTCCTATAAACAAACAAATTAATATAATTTTTGCACCATTGTCAGATCAAAAGTATCCATTTATTTATTTAGTAATTAATCTCTGCTTTAGGCTACACAAACATTCCCTTTGGCCGATACATCTGATAAAAGATGTTTCTAAGTCAAAGTAAAAAGACAAGAGCGGTCTTTGACTCATTGATATCCTGCATAAAGAAATCAAATAATAACAATAATAATTTGTCTGTCTGTGTGCCTCCAGCAGCTTAAGCTAATAAACTGTGTTTTACTTCCACTGTCATGTTTTTGAGCATTTTTAGTGCTATAAGGAAATATTCTGAAGCGCCGATTTTTCATTCTGAAGGAAAAAGTGCAACTAACTCATAGAACTGTATTTTTCAAAGGTCTGCTTTGGAGGCTGCCTCCTGCTTGGCACGAGATTTGTTTGGGCAACCGCAAATACACTTAAGTGTCAGTTTATATCTATCTGAGTTTGCACACATCCTTATGTAAACGGTGCCTGTAATAGTACCACACAAGAGGCTTGCTTTATACTGCTCTTTTTAAGACTTACTCTTGATCATGCTGACATCGTTGGCTCCGTCTCCCACAGCCAGGGTGACAGCCCTCTTGTGCCTCCTCACCAGTTCCACCACCTGAGCTTTTTGCATTGGAGTGACCCGACAGCAGATGACTGTTTTACACAAACAGGCCAAATCCAGCAACAAGTGCTCCAGCTGGGGCTCCAGAGCATGAGCCTGGAAGGCAAACACATACATCACACCCGTTAACCCATCATTACCACGCTATAACCTCAACCCCCCACAGAGGCAGCACCAAGCAACAGCCCAGTGTAACTGTGTAAGCTGCACACTGCCCCAGGCGCAGCGAGGGAGTACGCAATGGATGTTAATGAAAACATGTAATAGATCTGACGGCCCTTGGCAGCACAGCAGCTTTCTGGTAATTAGACTATGTTGAGTCAGCAGCAGTTAGAGAAACGCCAGATTCAGCAGACAACAACACAGCCAACATTTAATAGCCACTACCAAAATAAGAACCCAAGCATGACGGGGGAAAAAATAACATTTAATTTGAGACATTTCTGTGCGGCATTTAACAAATTCTTACCAAACTGTGTCCATTGATGATTAAGGCATACTCTGCAATGATGGCTTCCTCAAACACGGAATCATCTGCAAACATACCAGTCTTCTCAATTTCTCTTGCACTGCTCACTCGACTCAGGCCGAGGATGCGCTCCTTAGCGCTCCTGAGGAGAGAAGAAAGGTGGTAAGCATGCATTTTCAATACATTGATGAAATCAATTAATTACGGAGTTACAGTATTCTCTTTAGGCAGATGAAGAAATTACCTAAAGGCACAGATTTTCCACAAACAAGTGAGAAAACAAAGATGCACAGCAGTGCTCCTCTGTGGCTTTTGTTGTGTAAGTGTGATGAGTCACCTGAGCTGCTGCTGCACTGCCAGCAGTGTGAGGCCAGAGATAACAAACACCTCATTCATGTCATCTCGCAGCATGTTGCAGGAGTAGCCAATGTTCATCGCTGTCTCTGAAATATCACAGTTTACAGCTGTGTTGTTCTCCAAAGATAAGTAAGCAGCTATTGTCTGTCTGATTAGAGCATAATTTAGAGTCATTAGTTTTTAGCTACCGAGTTTGTCTCCTGTTAGGACCCAGATCTTGATGTCAGCTAAATTCAGACAGGCGATGGTTTCTGGCACTCCTTCCTGAAGTTTGTCCTCAACTGCTGTGGCTCCTAGAAGCTTAAACCGAGTCAAACATTCAGTCTGTAGTTGCTGAACGGGATTGATTACTTCAAGGATGTAAACATAAGGATGTCAATTTTACCTTCATGCCCTGCTCGATGTCCTCATACAGAAGAGCCAACTGATCTTCACGGTTCTCGATCCCAGTGCTCACGAACAAAAGCTTCTTCAACCAAACCTCAAAATATTCTTCATCGAGGTCTTTGTAGGCCAGGGCTAGCGTTCGAAGCCCTTCTCCAGCAAATTCCTGCAAGGAAACCGATAAAGAGAAAAAGAAAAAGACATAAAACAGCAATTATGAGTGATCTTTTTAATTAATCTGGTAGAATAAATTCCAAATCTACTCAGGATGCTGCAGGAGTCCTCATTATAGTGTGAGTACAATTATGGTCTTTGTCATTTTGTACGGTTAACTGAATTTCTGAGGCTATGAATACAGATGCATAGTTCACGATGTATTCATTTATAGAATTTATATCATGCTTCTTTGAGTTTTTTCTATCCTTATGTGTGTTTACAAGACTTTTTGTGCCTGTAAAAGGTCTCCAAAGTTATAAACCAAAGAGAGCAGTTCTTTCTCCCAGAAGACAAAGCTGCGGCTTCTCTTCTGTTACACATCTTCATCGTTGTGTTACACGTTTGCATGGTGCGTGCCGACAAGCAGTTTTTGCTCTCTGCCAATTTCAAATCAAAAGCTGACCAATCAGACAGAGTTTCTTAGGTCGGGAAGCGTTAAAGAGACAGGAGCTGAAATCAAGTGTTTCAATCAAAAGATGACAAAAGACAGAATATCATAATGTAGAGAATAAGCAAAAAAGATGGGCTTTTACGCACTAAAACGTTCTCTGATGGTGAGGTTAGATAAGAAACTTGTTGTGATCATCATTTAAACTCTTTAAACAAAAGAGGCTATCTGATTTGGATATCACTTACATTAAGGTGTTCTGAGGTAGTGTTCATGAGGTCTTCATTGGATGGATCCAGACGGTCAAATATAATTGTATCGGCCCCTTTGCTGTATAGTTTAATCTGGCCCTGTGGATTTCTTACTAGATAACAAAACACAGCGAGAAAACAAATATTACTTAACAAAAATGAAATACTATAAGTAAACATACAAAAAAATACATTGATCACAGCCCTGCATGTAAATGTACATATACTGTCACACGTGTTATTAGCTAAATGTTTAAAGACAGTGTCATCAGATGGAGTTTGCTAGTGAGTTCGATGATCTAATCAGAGCATTGCCGTTATAAATTAAGACCTAACCAATGACACTCATTCTCTTGCGCACGTTGTTGAAGTCCAGTATGGCCAGCAGCTGGTAGGTGACAGCTCTTCCCATCTCCCACAGTGTGATGGTTTCTGGGGTTCGGGCCCGGAAGACGAACCCAAAGTTTCGTGCCGCAGTGACCAACGCTCCCTCATCAGGTGACTGAGCCTGGTACACCAAATTCCCTTCATTTAAACATAAACATTTATCAAAAAAAACCAACCGTATCATCATAAAACTGAATGACAGCAGTTATTACTGCATCTACAACTGGGTTTACCTTCACTCTTCTCCTCTGGCATGACAGTGTGGCACAAAGCCAGCAGTCTGAAGAACTCCTCCACTGCAGGAACCTCTTGTTTAATGGCTTCAACCAGGCTGCCATCGTAAAACTTAAACGCTCCGTCGCTGAGAGGGTTGAAGGAAAAGTCCACGCAGGCTGTTCTCTGAAGATACAGATTGCATAACTACTTTAACTTTGTTGTCTCTTGATAAAAAGGAGATTTTTTTTTTGCTTGTTTCAAACTACTTACGTCTGTAATTTCCACCTTCTGGTCAAATTCATCATAGACATCGCCTAGGAAACGAAAAAGGTGTTCAAATCAGTGCATTGCCTTGTCAAAGACTGCAGAATTATGGTTTTGCCCCCTGAATTAGCTCGACTGGCTATGAGTTGTAAGAAAAATGAACTGTTGGTAGTAAATGTTTCGCCCTGACATCTGGCAAAATGTCGGCTTCTGTGTTTTTTGGAATTTGTTTGCTTCCCTGACCATTTCTTGAACTATTCAACAACATTTGTGCTTGTTCCAAATGATACGAGGAAGGAATTATCCCAGTGCGCTGACCCTGTATGAGTGTCAGTCCTACCGTATGTTTGTCCATTAATGGAACACTTGCTGAAGACCATGATGTTCTGCGTGAGGGTGCCGGTCTTGTCGGAGAAGATGAACTCCACCTGACCGAGCTCCTCATTCAGGGTGGTGGTGCGAGCTTCAGCAGCAGTGTCTGTCTGACTGAAGTACATCTTCTGGTCCCAGTTAATGAAGAAACTGTGACCAAGACGCAGGACTTCCACACTGAGGGAAGATTCGCACATTAGATCAATTAACTCAGTGTAACTGTACAACTCTTGTCTTTCAACGTGAAATCTACATTGTCATATGTGACGATGACGCTGGGAATGTTGTTTGGGTTTACCTGACATACAGTGAGATGGGCACAACTGTGTTGAGGATGATGATGTAGGACCAGAAGGTGAGGAAGCCAGAAAAAACAGCACTGCTCTGAAACTCATCCCACGGCAAAAACACCTCAAACTTTGTGCCAACCTCCCAAACGGTGTTTCCAATTGCCAAAATAACTCCCATACATATGAGGAAGGCAAAGATCTGAAAAATAACAGTGTTCTTTTAAGGTTTTACAGGGATGGATTATATCAGCATGCCCATGGTGGACTTTTGGTGCAAAATTTGTGCCTTTGGAGCACGGGAACCTTTTTGTGTGAGTGCGTGTGTGTGTGTGTGTGTGTGTGTGTGTGTGTGTGTGTGTGTGTGTGTGTTATGGTTCATACGACTCCATCTGATGCTCTTTTTTAACTTCTACCACCACGAGGTGAACTTCTGTTCATTTTGAATTTGATGCGAGCGACAGGTTTTGAAAAAACGTTCTCACAGGTGCGGCCTTTTGTTTCATAAGTTGTCTATATTATAAACTGAATGTAAACAATTAGCAAATAATCCCTGTTTCACATTTAAATTTTGCAAAGCCTCCAAACTCTTCAGAAAATGAAGTTACATGTTTTGTTATTTAAAAAGCAAAAAACATCTTACCCATAAAACCAGAGTGTTCATGAGTCTATCAATACTAGTTCTTTTAAATTTAGTTCTCCCACAGTTCTGCATCAGTTTGGTTTGCAGCCCTGTTGGGTGGAGGCAAAAACAACAGTCAGTGAATACAAAACAGTAATAAGATGGTTCGGTTTTTGAGAAACTTGACAAAAAAAAACAAGCAAACAAGCTAACAGACGTGGTGAATAAAAGCTGAAAAAAATAGAATATTAATGTCATGAATAATAATAATACCAGCAAAGATGACCATTCCGAAGCACCACTCAGTGTTTCTGAGAACACAACCTCGCAGAAGCATTTTTTCATTATCCAGTGAGTATTTATTGTCTTTCCAGTGCAATGTTCCCGTAAATTTGTCCAGCTTGTTGTTTGGTGGCTCACAAATGACTTCTCCTGAGGAGCAAAGACAAAAACAAAGGGACTCATTGACAAATACTCTGGACAGAAATCTAAGTGTACAAATCCACACGACTCAGTACTCTGCATCATCTCACCATCAAAGTCCATCAGTTTTGAAACGTCTCCCAAATCTGAGGTGATAGTCAAAGCCTGACGGACTTTCAGATTTGTCTCTCTATTTGGGGAGAATATAAAAAAGTCACCGTCATACTATGCATTCAAACTACAGAGCAGCTCTCAGTTTCCTCGCTCATACGAACGTCTTGCCCAGTTTTAGTTTGGGTTTCCCCTCTTTCAGTTGACACAACTAGTGCAGCACTCACCCATCCAGCTCTGCCGTCTCAATATAGCACAGACCATAAGGCTCACTGCTACAGAGGAGGAGGATGTCTGCCTGCGTGTAAATCAAATATGAAACATTCAGGAGTTAAACAAGGCAATAAATCAATCTGCATTACTGAACCTGAAACAGCACTCAGCAGCTTCAATATTCCAAAGAAAACCTTCAATGTTAATATCTCTTGCTCTTTTGGTTATTTTATTTGAATGTGAAATACACACTTCAACGAAGACTGCACTGGAATGAAAAAAGGAAGACTGGATCAACCGAATTTAGATAGCGTGTGTTTGCACATTTTACTCACAGCAACAAACTGATTATTCTCCAGCTTGATGATATCCCCCACTCGAACGTTCATCCATTTCTCATTCTGCAAACTTGGAAACAAAAGCAAATAAACGCCAACAATACATGCCTCTATTTTTGGTAATTCAGGAGTGGTGCAACAACGTTCAAATGAAAAAGCCAGAAAAGGTAAGAAAGTACCTTCCCCTGATGAGAACCTGAGACTGCCGGTTATTGACTTGCCGGTCGCTCTTATGTCGGAACTAAATTTTGAAAAGGTGTAAAAATGTTACTTAGGCAGTTAAAAGATGACAGATTAGAGGAGTCGTTACTTGATGAATGGTGGAACTAACATAGTCATCTGTAGCATCCTTGACAGCTGTGATTACCAGCACTAAAACCAAAGGCACGATGGTTGTGAACCAGGACAGGGAGGAGATTTCTGGAATTAACTTTGGAAAAAAAAGTCAAAATTAGCAAGCTTTGTTTTATTAAACTCATAAAGTTTAGGTTTTTATCCACATACAATAGCGGTTGTTCATACCTGCAGTACCAACAATACTACGAAGTAAGCATTTGCCACCCTCTGGAACTGCTCGAACAAGTTGACGGGCAGGAAGGTGAAGATGTTGTACTTTGAGGTTTTGATGCGATTGTCCTGAGCGAAGAACATGTTTAGAGACATTCATGTGTTTGGAGTTAACTTCACAGTCAACTATCACTTTTTCTATGCTTGAGAGCATATATGTGTGTGTCTGAAGCCTTTATGTGAAGATTTGATTTGATGATTTTTGACCTCTGGTTTGTGGCGTGGTCTTTAAACAACCTGGGCCAGTTCGATACCACTCAAAATGGGATTGTGCCTACAAGAGGGAGCAGTGCCAGCTGTCCCAATGCCAAACTTCAGATGAGGGAAATGTATGTTGTTGGGAATAAAATCAGTTTGGTGTGTGGTTGCCAGAGCTCAGTTTGCTGTGTGTGCTAGTGTGAGCTCTCAGGCTATTTACCGTGTGCTCTCTCATATGCTGATAACATGCTTTAAGAATCACTGAAGTATAATTCATGCCCAAATTTACACTGGCAGAGTAGCACAAAGCTGGAGGAAAGATCTCAATTAAGACACATCCCATGATAGAGGGAGGAGAGTGGAGTTGAGCTGCTCACTCCACTCCCTAAAACCAGGGGTTATGAAAAGAGTTGTGAAAGGGGAGTGTTGTACTGTCTCTCTAAGGAATTTCGACCAAAGCCTGTGACAAAAATCTAATTAAGGATTCAGAAAATTGTGTCAACTTGCGGGGGAAAAAAAAGAGGCACGTCTCCTTTAATGCAATTTGAGGCTTACTTACAGCATAAGAGAACTTGTCATTGTAGTCACGTGAGTTGGCTTTCACACGGCGTTCCTTCTCTACAAACACAGACCCCACAGTCAATATCTAAGCAAGAAAAAAGTTACATGAACATAATTCTGTGGAGGTGGGATAGGCTCCAGCCCCCTTGTGACCCTGAATTGGATTAAGCAGGTATAGAACATGGACATAACTCTATTGACTTAGATTTTTTTCAAACTGGAAAGCATTTTACATAAAACAGGATTCCCAAAGTTATCTTTGAATTAAATCAGTAAAGTATGTGTGGATTTGAGGGATAATGGGTGTGGGGGAAGGGGGCGTTGGGTGTCATCCCACTTACTAGTGAAATGACCAAACCACAGTCTCATGTCAGGACAGACCCAATGTTCTTGTAGCAGAGAGAGTGGAGCAGAGGGGTTAAGTTTAATATTTAATTCTGGTTGGCTGGTCTCATTTATTCTTTTTCTGACTGATGTGTGTGCAGGTTAGTGTGTGTGGGCCCCAGTCATGGCTCTATAATATCACCAGACTAACTGTCAAGTGCACGACTGATGAAGTTAGCACAGACCTGATGTCAAGCATTCTAGCACCATCAATGCTTGACTGTGAGTAAATGCTACAGAGGTGATAAAAGCAAAAATAATTATACTGTCCTGAGACAACAGTCCAAGTAATATGGTAACCATGGTTTCATACAGTACAGAAGCAAAAACAGATACCAGCTGAATAGAAGATTCCCAGTGTGGCCAGAAAGCAAAATACAGATGATAAATCTGAGGGGGAGTAAAGGCAAAAAAAACATTGATCCTGATTGTATAAAACAGACATGTGACTTCAGTGAATAAACTGTCCCTTTCTTTCTCTCCTCACAAGGCTTTCTCATATAGTGGTGTACAAATTAGTATCTAGTGTCTGCCTATAAGCTGCTTATTACTTCAGGCTGATTTATTACCCGATATCCGACTTCTTGTTTGAAGTGATAATCCAGAGATTTTGTACTCCACTTCATAAGGGAAAGTGCTTCCACAAGAGTTTTCTAATGGTCAAAACTGGAGCGATTTTGAGGCAAATTTAATGACTATTAGAATTTAGTATAGCTTAAGCTACAAAAACACTAGATTTTAAACTTGTACAGTGCAACCAGTTTTTACAGGCTGAATACAGGCAATATGTGGAAGCAGTTAGCGCAGCTCTGACTGAAGGAAATAAAATCCACCAACCAGCAGAAAACTCAGGAATGAATGTGGTGTAGGAGGTGTGGACCAAAACCAAAGTGCAAACCCTGTTCCAAATCAACCAATCAACGGTAGTTCAACAATTCTTAGTATTTGTTAAAAGCTGAGTAGCCGTCTGGTGCAAAAGAAGATGTTATTACTTAAAAACTATTCAGCTTTTAACATTGGCAGAAAACGATCAGCTGATACGTCCCTGTGCTTCTTTCACATACACTTTATATCTCTTACGACATGCTTATGATGGACGAGCCTTTGTCTGAGAGGTATATGAACGGACCCTGATATGTTGATAGGGTCGGCTTGGGAATCCACTGCTTGTTCGGGGATTTGGTGAAACAAGACTGAGAGAACGCCCGTAGTATGTTCATGCCTGCACCTGCCCTTTCCACAGCTTCATCATTCATATTCAGGTGATGCATTAAGGCTCGTTAACAGGCTCGGTCTTGCTTTATTATGTCTCGAGAGGAAATTCACACATTACATAAACAACTTTATAACAGTCTATAAGCCTCAAAGGTGATGAAACCATTAACCAAAGCACTTTAACTTTTCACCAGCAGCAGAGCCAGAACATACATCTGTTGGGGCTCAACCAGGTTAAATCATTGCTGAATTATGCATAACACACCTGCAACGCGCTGCAACAGGACAGATGATCTCACAGAACAACTGAGACCGTCCAGCTATCAGTTACTACAACTATTAATTATTGATTAATACTGCTATTCAAAGCTTTTAGCCTGTTTAAGCATTTCATTTGAGGATATTTAAATGCAGTGTTGCTCAGTTATCTCAGTTGTTCCCAGGCTAATATGTGTGTCCCTTTTTCCAGGGATTTTCCACTGATTCTTGGGCAAGCCTGCGAGTCTCGGCAGCTTACAGTGAAATGATTCACTAACGCTTCAGGATGTATTTTAGAAAAAAAAAATCCTAGTTTCATTTTGATAACAGAATAATTAAGATGGTCAGTTTTCATTAGCTACGAGACATCTTTATCCCTGAGACGTTTATAATTCAAACTGCTGAGGAATAACCAAAAAAAACTTGCCCAATTTGTAATAGTCTTGAATCTTATTCATTTAACTATTCATTTATGTGTCTATGCATTAACTGGGCTGTCAGTAAACTGCAACTGCATCCTTATTGGATACAACGCTTCCTCCAATCTCAACATCTGGGTTGAACAGATGAAACTGTTGACGACAGAATAAACGGGGAACAAATGAAAATGTGTCTTACCAACATGAGGATTTCTCCTCCAGAATGCCATCTTTTCCTGGGACATCCCCAGGCTTTCCCTATCAGACACATGGAGAACCCATACGTAAGATTTTACCGATGCCAAAAGTGGACTCACAGAATGTCAGAACGAGCAATAAAAATAACATGGCAAAATACTGTCCTTTCTATCCAGACAAACAACTTGGAAACAAAAGAGGTGTAACTAGCAGCAGTGGTTAAATCTCAAGTGGGCAAAAAGATCCCAGGTGAGAAGCACAAAGCTGGGGGTGTAACCTCTGAACAAGGTCTACCCGCGGTTCCTTTGTTCTGAACGAAATACAATTGCCTGTTTAATGGAGTTTTCTTCATATCTGTGTGTGGAATGAAATGCCAACAAAATGGGCGCAGACAAATCTTAAGTGCGCTCTCTCTCCGTTCATACCTTGCACAAGTTTGTCACAGGCGCAGTCTTGTGTTGTCTCCATGAATCCTGCCAGTCGTTGACAACCATTCATTTCAAGCGCCGCATTCCGCAGATTTCCTCGCAGTAATCGCTATCCACCTCTTGAATTAACCACCAGACATGGATGGACTCTTGTGAGTCAGTAGAAAGAGCTGTGAGTAATGAGCGGAGGAAAACTGCGGATGGTGGGCCTATGTTAACCTGAGGAGAACCGGTGAGCAGAAATCTACCATCACTCACCGAGAAGAAGGCAGCTGAGGCAGGAGCTGGAGTCACCGGGGAAAGGTGGAAGTCTGCGCGTGTGCGTGCGTGCGTGCGGGGGAGCGCACATGCCGCAAACGTGCACCTCTATGTCCCTGACTGCGTGAAGAATCCTGAAAACCTGTGAATTTCAATATAAACAACAATCGCACACTGAATGATGTTCTTAACACAAAATTATTTTATTGAAATTATGAGCCGTAATTTTTATTTATTTAAAAAAAACTGCTGAGGAGGTCTTAGGCTCTAATTAGACTACTCTGAATTAAACTCGGAATTAATTGGGTTAATTCAGGTAAGGCACTTAATGCACTTTTTTTTTAAATTGCACTCAACCATAAGTTACCCTCATTATCCACAGTACTAATGCGGTGTGAAGGCAAGACAAACAAACATCATTAATGAAACAATAAAATAATCTGGTAGTATTTCATACCTTTAGCTTTATTCAGATATAAATATGTTTGACTTTTCTTTCGTCGTCGTTTTATTTTACCAGAAAGTATCTTGAAAGAAAATTTATTAAGTCGTCATCTGCCTTTATTTTCCATTTTCTTTTCCCTCTTTCATATTAGGTTTTATCTTCGGGATTTTAGCGCCCCCGTGTGGCGCATTTGTAAGAATCCACTGGCCGCTGCGGAAACGCAGCACTGCAGTCAGGCTGGTGTTTTTTGTTGCGTATTTCTTTCTGCCAGTATTAACACTGATTTTAGTTGTTGGTCTGTTTGTGATGTGGCTGCCTTTTGAAGAAACACAAGATAAAAACCCGGCACTAAAACTACCAGAAAACTGTGAGACTAAAAGACAAAATGGTGCTTACACCATTCTGCAGTACCTGTTTCACTTTAAATGTCACACATCTTGTATCGTAGCATCTTAGACTGATTGGACAGTCATTGTCCCAATATTTGATTTCTCTGATTTTAGCTAATAATCATAATTCATTGGAGAAGACTGCAGACTCCAATAAGAGCATAGTTAAATCAAAAACCCACAGGTTTAACAAAAAGTCATCAAAAAGATGTCATGTTTTACTACTACTTACAAAAGAAGTGATTCAATACGTGTGCAGTTTTACTTAAATCTCAAATTATTAAACTCTGTAACAGTCTATAATCCCATTATTTTTTAGTTTACAAGACAGTTCTTCTTCATTTGCTTATAAAGAAATTTAAAAAAATACATAAACCTTAATTAAAAATATGTTTCAAGTAAGAGACTCACTGCCACAAAAATAAATACACCTGGACAGGTCGCCACAGGGCAACACAGAGACAAACGAGACAAACAACTCTGTCAGAATGTGTTCAGAAAATTATCTGTGAACACTAGAAGGCTCTCGGTTTTGGACCTGCAGGTGATATCTGTTTGCATGTCTGCATTGTGCCTCCACCTCAAAAGCAACTCAAAAATCTGACTGTGAGTCTTCAAATACAGAAAAAAAGATACAGGAAGTTTGATATCCAACTCAAAATTAGTTAGTTAGTGATGAGGAGGTGTTGAACGAGTCATCAGAGCTGCAGTCGCAGTATTCCTAAAGGGCCATGCCACAGTGCATCACGTGGAAAACAGACAAGTGCCTCTGATTTGGCTCAGGAGTCACCAGTGGGAGTCACCAGTGGGAGTCACCAGTGGGAGTCACCAGTGCGAGTCACCAGTGCGAGTCACCAGTGGGAGTCACCAGTGGGAGTCACCAGTGGGAGTCAGATTTCTCTAACAGCTCAGACAGTGTGAAGGACACTGTGAAATCCATCCATCCATTTTCTATACCAGCCTTATCCAACTGTAGGGTTGCAGGGGGGCTGGAGCTTATCCCAGCCGTCACTGGGCAAGAAAACTATGAAATATCAACTTCAATCGACAATGTCCAAGACACAAAACACGCTCTTTGGTCAGAAGAAGGATGGGGTCCTGCATCTTTGGTGTGAACCTAAACAGGACAGTCACACTGTAGGTGTTACCTTGACACCAAAGCTTAGTTTGTAATGATAAGGGGCTGTTTATGTTTATGCAAACGACTTCAAGATGATATTTAAAGATTACCACATGATGGGTTGTGCATATACCATAATCCTGGCTAACAAGCGGACTCCAGGTTTTATTCACACCTGTTGTACAGCAGACTTTAACATAAAGTAAAGGAAACATATTGCTGGTCTGATATCTCACCAGCATTTGAAGACAACTTGTTTAATGAATGTAAGAATGTGCCAATAAATGTTATATGACACTCTCATATGGTTAATGTTGACTTTCAATATGGATATCAGATGCCAACTAGAGTCCTTTAAAACAGATCTGGACAGCTTTTTACATCTGCTTCCTATGGTCATACTGCACATGAAAAAATGATTCAGCGTTGACCTGCAATATATTAGAACAGTCTCACAAATACTAAACTGATCCTGTTGTCTTCACACTTTACACAATGTAATACTGCGATTTGTCCTTGTCAGTGTTTGGGAGTGAGCACGCATGCTGGGTTTAGACTTTGTAAGTCGATCCTTGGCAACCACAAATTTTATATTTAACATGGGCGGGCAGTGGCACAAAGGTCAGCACAGTTTCAAACGCAGCGCTGCCAGCACAGATTAATTGTGGGAAATAAAAAATAGATGCCCTTTACTATCACTTTCAAGAACAGTGTCCTTACAGACAACAGATAGTTTGGTGGGTTTTTTGTAAGATAGAAATAAAATGCAAAACTCAGAGAACATGTTGAAATGTTAAGACTTTAGAGCAGAAGAACATGCTGATGGTGGATCAGTGGAAAAATGATGAAAGAGCAGGTCAGTGCAGTTCATGTCTAGGTTGACTAATCATTTGGGGAAGAGAAAAATCTGGAACTAAGAGAAGAAAACACAGAAAGCACGGTTAGAGTCATGATGCAATGAGACAACGGGTTCTTCTCGTTCCTCTATCCCAGTTAGGTCACCATACAGAAGTTATACATTGAAGATTTTAGTTCAGAATGGAAGCTGAGGAGCAGGAATGTCTCATTCTGTTAAATTACCTGATGTTTCCTTATGCCTCTTCTTCTCCTCAGATCCTTAGTTGAAGTGTCTATGACACAAGGAGCAAGAGGGGGATTAGGGAATCAAGGATGTACAAACTGAGAGATGAGACAATGAGTGTTTGTATCTTGACCCAGACAATGAAGTGTTGTTTTATAAGTCATCATAAAATGTCCTTTCTGTACTTCAATGATAGGCGACTATGATTATGGTTTAGTTTTAACTTCTTGCTTTCTGGCTCAATATGTGACATGCGGTGGCCGTAGTAAGCCTATGTGTAAGGATACATCAGGTGTTGCTGGATAGTATGTCTTGTAAGATTATATAATTATTTACTGGTGCAGCTAAATTTCTGAGTTAATTTGAGAAAATATGTCACACACTGACGCCTGTCAGTAAAAGTCATGGAAACGGAAGTTGACGCGCATTCGAGCTCCCATAAAATGCGCGCAAAGCTCTAAACTTTCTCCCCTTTTGCACCTGAACTTAAAGTGAACGTTTGCAAGAGCCGAAAAGCACTTGGACATCAGATCTATCTGTGAAAGTTTGTGGATAAGAAGAAGGAGAAGTAGGAGAAGAACAAGAAGTATAAGAAGAAGAAACGCGACCTGCTGGAGAGAAGATGGCAGTGTTCGGAGAGCACGTGTTGTTTGGAGGCCTGCCGCACCCCGCGGTTGGTGAGCAAAGCTAAATTCATGTTTTTTTCCTTTGATTTAATAATTGATTTAGTTTTTAAATGTTTTACCCCAAAAGTGTGAGTAGGAGATTCAATTCAAGCACAGTCCAAAAACAGAATTTCGCATGAGTTTGAAAACAAACAATTTGATTATATTTGCGTTTTTGAGGAATTCCTGGAAAGTGTGAGGAACGAGTTTATAAAAGTGTAATGGTTTGAAAATCCCGTTATTTTAGTGCGGGATTGCTTCGATTTTTGTGTAATTTTTAAAACAATATGAGCACAGGGCCATTTTTTCATAAGATGCTCTAAATTCGTTTTAGTCACCATGGAGACGATATAACTGTTGTAAAGACATTTTAAACATTGGCAACAAATGCTTGTATGTTTTCAAATCCACGTTGCCATTTTCATCACGCTTAAGATGTATTTTCGCTCTGAGTGTACAGTAGAAGTGTTTATTGCTCATGTAACTGTAAGTTTGATGGTGTGCGCGTGTCTTGGATGCCACTCTCTCAGGCACCTGCTTTGTTTGTTTTTTTTTTTGTTTTCTTTTTATAAATGACCTATTTGGGAAAGTGTCAAGTCAAAGTAGTGGTGACAGCAGCACAGCTCAGACGTTTGTTGTTTTGGAAATTTTCCAATGGAAAAGGCCATGTGTCAGCGTGCGTAATTGCGTAATGTGTGCACACTTCCAATAATAACTTCAAATAATAAAAATATTACTGCGGTGATGGAGAACTGAACTCATCAGGCAAAGCTCATATTGCAATTTCACTTCATTCTGCTTAAACCACGCAAACACATATATATCTGACAATCCATTATTTACAGTATGTACAAAATCAACTGTTAATTTCGGAGAACAACTAAAGACTGTGTGCTTTAACTTTTTTTCTGCACAGGAGTCAACATTGTGGAGGATCCTGCAGCTGTTGGAGTCCCTGAGCTGATCAGGATCAACAATGAAGATGACGGTAACGGTCGCTCTATTTATTTGGGCAATCAGGGTGATGATAGCGAGGAGGACACAGATTTTAGCTCTGACAATAGTGGGTTTTTGGACCGGACTGTAGATGACTCAGGGTACGACAGCTCGTTCTCTGAAGACCGTGAACCTAATTTTCCTCCAAACATCAGACCCCAACAGGAACCTCATCCTCAGGACGGCCTTCCAGCACAGCGCCAGGGGCTTCCAGAAGATGATGCTGCAGGAAGAAGCTCTCTGTTCAACCTCTGGCCTCCTGCAAAGCATAAAGGCTGCACTCTCTCAGCTTCTGATCCTCACCCCTCCAGAAAGAGGAGCAGCCAGCTGCTAAGAGGTCAATGAAGAGTTATGAGGAAAGCTTTAGAGAGGAAGAGTTCTCTCGAGAGCCAACTCCCTCAACCTCAGACCTCTGCCTCCCCTCCAAGATTTGGAGTTACTTGGACTTAACTGTGGGTGTGGGATGACGACAGCGACTCTGATTAAAATCGTCACCCCTGAATCCTGCGGGACGATCCATCAGTCAAATCTGGAGAAGATTATTAATTCATTCATCTATTTGTTATGGTAACGGCATGTTTTTGAGTCTGGCAGGTCCTGTAATGCCTTTAGGTATCGCCTTGCACCAGGGCTTTATCCAGCCAGTCTTGGCAAACAAAGCGAGCTTTGATTAGAGCTGATAAGCACTAATAAATTAATCAAGGAATGTACAAAGACCTCAAGAGGGAGTCAAACTGCGGTCCAAACGAAGCATGGCAGGAGGATACTGGGAAGTTGAGCACATGGACTAATGAAGCACAGAAGGAAAGAAAAAAACTCTATACACATTGAAAACTGACAGCAAGAGAATTGTGAAGACAAAGGACACAAAAGATGACCCAAACTAAACTAAAATGACATCACGACTGATAAAAAATACAATACATAGAATATAATTTAGGATGCAACTTCATGTAAAATTATATAAATATTTAATTTTACTATACATATGGATAATTTTGTTGTAACATTGTAGTTCTTTATAAATGGCTGTCTGGGTCCTCCACTAATCGAAGGGTTGGTGGTTTGGTCCCCTCATCCTCCAGTTCACATGTTCAAGTGTCCTTGTGCAAGACACCGAATCTCTGGTGTTGATGTTAGAGGAGTGAGACTTTATAGCTGAACTTATAGCTGAATTTCATGAGAACTGATGGCAGGATCTGAGACATGACATCTCGTTTGCATCAAACCTATTCTGTGAGAACATCAAATCATTATAAATGAGACTGTCACGGTCACTTGGTAGTTGTTGGTTTGACTGATTGGTTGCTGCATGTCAGGGAGCAGGGACAAACAACGCCGCGGGGGACCAACTGAACCAACCAATGAAACTTATCTGCAAAAGATGGTTTATTTTGAACTAGTTTCCAAACAATATATAACAGTCAGCAATCCCTTCATTAGTACCTGTGCTGTGACGGTAATATAATTAGAAGTATGGGGGGTTAGAACTGTCCCCACAGACCAAGCTTTAGCTCCATATAACCTGAGCTACATGGCACATAATGTGCACAAAAGGTGAGGGATTCTGACTTGACATGAAAGTGAACTGCAATAATCCATCATTTAAATATACACAAAGAAATATGCTTTAGTGCATAAATGTCTCTTTAGTATCAGAGTACTCGCACAGTTCTTCTTTTGTCTCTTAGTTTTACTGAGGTGATTATGACGGAGATGAGAAATGAGTGCAGGCCCAAAGAAGAAAAGAAAGTGGACGATCCGAACCATCATTCCTGTCGTACAGCTGAGGTTTCCATGACAACGAAGAGTTCCCCGCCAGACAAAGACAGCTGAGGGCAGACGAGAGAGACAGAGAGAACATAATGAATGAGACCTTTTCAGTAACACAAGGTCACTATAAGCTAAAAATAACATTATTCTCTGTGTTTAAATTATATAATGTGTCATTGCAGAAAATATTCAAGACTAGTTTCTGATTTCAAGTCACGACTCTGAAGAACTTTGAGTGGACGGCAGCCAAGGTGGAGCTGGCTAAAAAAAAGGTGAGAAAATAAGCTACTATTCAGACAACAAAAGATACCAAAATGAGATAAAATTGTGATTAGTATTAAATCATAATAGATCATAACTTTAATTCTTAAAAGTTTTGTAAATGGCTGTATTTAGGAGCTATTATCCACGTCTTGTTTTTAGCTTCAGTTTCGTTGGATCACCTGTCGGTGGACGTCAGCCTGTCCCAGGAAGCTCCAGCAACACCGCCGAACCCTGAACAAAACTAGCACGATGAAGGCTTTCCTAAACCGAGCTGCACAGACGAAGCCGTGTGCAGAAATCAAGAATGATCAAGAAGGAGACACCGACAGCTCAGACTAAATCAGAAACAATGTGACGTGTCAACTTCAGAGGCTGGAAAGTGTCCACTGCTCAGGGAAATCTTTTACTCTGACTGAAAAGCACATCATAAAAGTTGGGAGGAGGTCACCGAGTCACGTTGCTGTGATGTTATTTATTCTACTGATGGTCAGTTTAAGAGAGAAGTGTGTCTGGAAGCCTGCTGATCAGCTGAAGTCTTGCTTCGTGTCTTTATGTCGGCGCCACTGTGCTGAACTTGTGAATGAAGTCATTCAAGCTGTATTTAACGAGCTCATTACATATTCATATATTTTAAAACACCTCTGGGGATGAATGGACTTTTCATTGAAATAAACATGTTTATGAGATGTTTTTGAGACTCGTCTTTTTCAGAGTTTGGGGTATGTTTACCGTATAAGGAAATATGAACAATTAAAGTAGTTCAGATGATCCTGACTTATTAGAATGACCATCTTTTAATAGATAATTGTGACACTGTTAAAGGTGGACCTCACACTGCTATAAACAGTTTTTACCAGAAACATGATGAAACTGAATGGAAATGATAAAAAGCATCGGCTGTAACATTTAGTTTATCCTTAACTTGCTGAACTCTGGTCGTACAGTCGATGCTCCTGGATTTTATTTCCAAAATTCTTATTATGAGGTCCGTTTTTCTAAACTGCTCCAAGTCCAACAGTCTATCACCAAAGACAAAGAAAAATCTCTTCAGCATTCCTCTGAAGCAATGACATCACAGCTGTTTCCACCCTGTTGATCTTTCTCATCATGTCACCACGTTCCTTCTTAATTCATGCTTCATTATAGGTTCTTTTTACGTAATTATGATTGTGAAAAGACAGATGTGGCCAAAGCTCCTCGCCATCTATTAATGTCTCCCAGTCACTACAGCAAGCCAAGGAAAGCGAGTTCAGCCGACTGTTACCTCGATCTTCTTTGCCTTCAAGAATAAGTCTCATTTGGCTACTTCATCTGTCTATTTTCTATGCAGGTGTGTTTGCACAAAGCTGTTGTCTTTTTTTCTTTTCTTTTAAGAGCCAGTGATTTTGTTTCTAGACTTTCTGAATGGTAATTGGTGCCACAATAATTCCTCAATAACACAGCCATGAGGAACCAGGCACCACTTGTTCAAACACTGATTAAACGATGACTCGGGAGCCTGTTGAAAGAATTGTTATTCCAGTCATTGCACATCTTTCTCCTCAGCTTACTAGTTGTTTCTCTCAAGAGTATCCCAGCATGTTAAGCCTAAAAATAATGAGAACAACGTGGAGCTGTTTTCGTTCTGTCCACACATCTGATTATCTGTAGCTGGATGCTACCACACCTTTTCAGAGGTGTTGTGAGCTGTTACAAAGCTCAGGCTTGGCTCAGCAGAATTACTGTGAGCATCAAATAAACCACTGCCAAAAGGTTTGTTAACCTCACTAAATGAGCAATTGCTTCTGATTGAGACATTTTCCTTTTTATCACCCTTTTTAAAAGAGATCAGCTATATTTCAGCGTTTAATCTCATGGTCACTGTGCAGCGCTCGAATTGGAAACTGCTGTGTCTGAACTGGGAAATAGATAAGCAGGTGTGCAGAGGGCAAGGCAGAGCCTATTGGGGACATAAAACCACCTGATGTCCTCATTATAGAGAGATTAAATTGCTGTAAAGACTGGGACTGGAAACAAGTGTTGCGTGTTGACAGTTTAGTTATCGGGCGGAAGAAAAAAGAGAGAAAGCAAGAAAAAAACATAAAATGGGTGAAAAAAAATCCAAAAGGATACTTACTTATATATAAATACCAGACCATATGGATACAGGATATGAACTAGTAAAACCAGCAGGATGAGTACAGTCCAGCTGAGTCATGGTGATTAAAACCTTGTCTTGTCGCTTTTGTGTGACACTAGTCCTCAGATTTTGTAACCAGATCAGGATTTTTAGTTCTCATTAATGTTTATGTAGACTCGTCAGATTCTGTAAGACAAAAAGTAACATGATATGCTGGTGACTGACTAAAAAGGTCACTTTTTTAGTGTGCGTGGACATTTAAAAAGGGCTCCGTGGTGTTTAGTAACTTCTCATATAGGTTCTTTGTAATGCATTAAAAAAGGAGAATTGCTCGACATTGTATAAAAAAAACGGGGAAAATATGCAGCAGTGTGACGATCAAGATGCCGTTAAAAATCGGCAACACGTCTGGGTTTGTATTACAAACAGCGAGTGTCAAAGCTTTATTGTTTACTGTCTCGGTTTACGGACGGGTCATTCCACGCACGTCCACGTTCTTCCAGGCCATAGAGAGTTACTTAACTGCAGCGGACTTACAGCTTTCCCACACACATGTCCAAAATATCCCGTTAAAAATAGTTGGCCTACATTTTTGACGTCGCTGTGAGGTCGAATAGCCACCCTTCGCTGTAGCACGTTAAGACGTGTTATATGAAGTTTAAGTTAGAGTTAAATTATAAACAATCGTCTGTGATTGGTTAGATATTGGATGGGCGGGACCTAAATTTTCACACTTCAATTGTTATTGGACACCAACTCTGACCGTAATCCGAGGGGGCGATAACTATAAGTCCACATAGCTGCTGTTTTTTCGGTTGAGGTGTGGTTTGTTTCAGTTTAACGAGGTGCAACAGGAGAAAAGACGAAGCGTGGTATTTCCTCCCCCTGAATTCATGGAAAAAGGGATATAACCGCTCCTCAAGGTAAGAGACATGCAAGTTTGTGTGTTTAAGCGGAATCCATCATTAATGTTTTTGTCAGTGCAGGAATGAGTGTAGTGAATACAGTTGATTGCGCAGTATGCAGCAAAAATGGGGTCAGGCAAATAATACACTATGATGAAATTAACCTGGCATGATGCATAGAAACGCCGCCATGCACGTTAGACTTTATATATATATATATATATATATATATATATATATATATATATATATATATATATATATATATATATATTCTGAGATTTAAATTTTTTTTTGTCAAGCCTGCTACTGTGTAAGCCTCCTTATTACAATAGCTGTGGTTATCAAAGCCACAATCACACCCATGACCTCATTACTGCCATGAGCTTAGCAGGCTAATTATTTGGACTGATGAAAGAAGTGATCAGAAATGGGTTATTTACAGTACCTATTCCACGAATCGACCACATCTGATTTTAAAAAGAGAACAATCTGAATGTGAAGCAACAAAACAGGAAGTGCAGATTTTTGTCACCTATGGTGAGACTCAGCCTTAGGCTGTACAAGTGGAGTTCTTACTAAGCCTAACGTTAAGCATAAATGACTTGTTTTGAAGGATCAGAGTCAAAATGAGTTGCCTGCGCCACCTGAGGCAGTGCCACACTGCAGGCATTGCTATCTCTCAGTATCACACCAGCAGCCGGGCCTCTGCCAAGCAGCATTACAAAATGCTTGTCCTTGGAGGAGGAAGTGGGGGAATTGCAATGAGTGCACGTCTGAAGAGAATGGTTGGAGCTGAGAATGTGGCTGTTGTGGAGCCATCCGAGGCAAGAATCCTCTATCCGTCTACCCTGCCTCTTTTACAGTATTTGTAAAACACAGTGCACTAGTTGACGTCAAAATGTTACAAATCTGCACATTTACATACAAATTTCAGTCCTTCAGACATATGGCAGTGTTTTTGTCACGCAAAGCTTCTGTCTCAACAGCTCCTCTTTTCATTTTCAGGTGCACTACTATCAGCCAATATGGACTTTGGTTGGTGCTGGTGCAAAAACTGTAGCCTCATCAGGTCGTCCCACTTCAAGTATTATGCCATCTGGAGTGAAGTGGGTGAAATCAAAGGTTGAGGAAATAAACCCAGAGACAAACAGCGTCCGAATAGATGATGGGTCTGAGGTATGTTCAGTTAAGGAGACTGAACTTGCTTGGTATTGAGTTGCTGTGTTCAGATTAAGATAAATATGCATAAGCAGTGTAAAGAATGCTTTTAATTTAATGCAGTCCTATGTCACCCTTTTTTCTACAGATCTCTTATGAATATTTGATTGTGTCTCTTGGTTTGCAACTTCATTATGAGAAGGTGAGATCCTGCTTCTTCTTTTTTTTTTTCACTCCTTCATTCTGCGTCTATCTAGTAAATGTTGTCATTGTATGTATATGGGCTTATTACATGTAGATTAAAGGACTACCAGAGGGGTTTGGTCACCCAAAGATTGGGTCAAACTACTCTGTTGAAACTGTGGAGAAAACGTGGAAGGCTCTGCAGGACTTCAAAGAGGGCAATGCTGTGTTCACTTTCCCAAATACCCCCGTGAAATGTGCTGGAGCTCCACAAAAGATCATGTACTTGGCCGACGCTTTCCTCAGAAAGGTACTTAAGAATCTTTTGGAATCGATTGATCGTACAATTGAAAAAAAAAAAATTAAAAGTTTGTTTTGCCTAATTCAGTTTTCTGCTCCTATTAAAGACAGGAAAAAGGGCAAAGGCAAATGTGATATACAACACGTCACTACCTGTGCTCTTTGGCATCAAGAAGTACGCCGACACGCTCTGGGATATTGTGAAGACTCGTGATCTACAGGTGAACCTTCGGCACAATCTGATTGAGGTGCGGGCAGACAAGCAAGAGGCCGTGTTTGAAAATCTTGACAAACCAGGCGAAACCAAAGTGTTTGAGGTAACTGTCTAACTGTAAACTTTCACTTTTCTGTGGCGTACCAGAGTTCCCCTAATGATATAACCATTGGTAGAAAAACTATTCTGTTTCCTCCATCAGTATGAAATGCTCCACGTCACACCGCCAATGGGGCCAAGTTTAGTGATTAAAAGCGGTCCACTGGCGGACGAGATCGGCTGGTTGGATGTCAACAAAGAGACCCTCCAACATAACAGATATCCAAATGTGTTTGGGATTGGAGATTGTACCAGCCTGCCCACGGCCAAAACTGGCGCAGCTGTGGGTAAGCAGATTTTGTGTCATGGTTTTTTGACCCCGCTGGAATGTGCCAGATTGCTACAAGCAGTTTGTGGCTTTGTCTTTTGTGAACGGCTTGTTCGTCTGTGATGTGAAAGCCATAACCCTTAAAAACTTCATTGCACAATCCCCTGTTTACACAGCACCATAAAGATACAAACCACGCCCGTATGAAGTTAATGTGATGGAATTTCACCCAGTACCTGACAGGCTGCAGTTATCTTTATCTTTGAGTGCAGCTGTGTCGTTACATGTCAAAAACACACGGCGAGAAAGTTGGACCCTGTCTGGCCGGATGAATCGAACATCCTGGGGATGGTGTCACTTCCTCTCAGTTTATTCCTAAAGTAATTTATAAGTTCTTTTTTTTTTTTTTTGGCAGTTTAGTGCAATAAAGTCAAGATTCTAGCTTTATCATCTCATCATCATTTAGTGTAAACAACGGACAGTACTGTTCCAGAAAATACCTCCTAACCGTGTCTGCAGTGTAACTTAGTAACTTTTTTTTCCCATCAGCTGAAACTCAGTAACCTTTAATGACAAGTTGAAAACATGTTTTATGAAACTATTAAAAAAAAACGATGATCTGTAAGCTACTATTTCAAGTCTCTCCACATGTTCTGGACAATGAACATAGACTGCGGTCCATATATTCCTCAGAGTTGCCCTTTTTCACACTCTCACCACTGAAAATACTGTTGTTTTCTTTTTCAAGAAGTGTTTCCAGGATAGTGTGCGAGAAGCAGGGCATGCTGCCAAAAAAAATTGCTGCAGTATCATTGAAGGTTTGTAGCTGTGACTGAATATCCCGTATCTGCTTTATCTGAGGATTTCAGAGTTTGCTCTCACTGAGAGACGTTCCTGGATGTCTCCGTTTCTTCTGTTAGACATTTTTGTTTGGCACCGTTAGTGTAAATTACAGTCCTCCATTTTCGCCCCCCCCCCACTGCCTGTGTTCTTATGGTGTCACTTTAGTCACATGACAGAATTCTCCAGACAGTTGCCTGCTCACCTCTGTAAGACCTGTCTGGTCCAAATGATTTGGGGGCATTTGTGTTCTCAAACATTTAGCTAATTTTGAAGAATGTCTGGAATGTTCCAAAGATGTGTAAAAAATGGCTTCAGAGACTTTTTCTGACATCAGTTTCTGTTGAGTCATTGTTGTGCTGCAAGGCGAACTGTCGCCCCAGTGTTGTATTGCACCGCTGTGGAACGGGTTATCTAAAGGGACCTCGCAGTATCCTGCCGCTTTTATCCATCTCTCTGTTCTTGTAAGCCTTCCTGTACCTGCTGCTGAAAGGCATCCTGATGCGGGCATTAAACAAAACCTCACTGTATGTTTGACAGTGTTGTTGGTGTTAAACAGACAAAGAGCTTCTGGTTAATCATATGTTATTTACCTTTTTTTTTTTTCTATATTTACATCCCAGAATCTTTTTCTTCGTCCTACTAATTGACAAACTCTTAGTTAGCCGTTGTGCCATTTACTCACTGTTGCTTCTATCCAGCTCCTTTACGCAGAAGGCCATCAATATACTGATTGTTATGCCTCTGCAGGGTTCTGCCATCTCTGCTTCTGAGGCTCAAGTAGAGTGACTGTTGGGCAGACATACTAACTCTGTTCAGCGCGGCTCTGTTGGTGGTCACTTCGCTCCGGTCAGATAAAGAAACAATTCTTTAATTCACTCTGACCTTCTGTATGTCTCGGCACTCACACCCCAGTTTTGTCACGATAGTCCTCGCATGCGATGCAAATGTTTGGATGTTGAAATGATGGAATATGGAATCAAACGGCCTAAATCAATTGTTACTGGCACTGGAAAGGGTCTGAATCCTTTCAGTTTCAAAGAGGTTTCAGTTTTTTTCTTTTTTCTTTTAGTTTTTCAGTGGATTTGCTAATACTGCTAAAGTATGTCTTCATTTTGAGGCAACACATTGTAGGTGCTGGGTTGATGGGGTAAATGGCTACTTATTGAGGAATCTCATTTTTCTCCCTTCAGGGAGGGTAACGCTGCTGTTTTTAACTCACTGGCAGTTGCACAGTTGACATTGTCAGCCCGTCTGTGTCACTTGCAGTAAAATCCATCCATATTCTGTACCAACTTAATCCAACTCTGGGTTGCGGGGGGGTGGGCTGGAACCTATCCCAGCAGTTATTGAGTGAGAGGCGGGCCGCATCATTTGCAGGTCGCCAGAGTTGCAGCAAAATGCTGCACAGACTGAGGGCTGCCAGTTTAGATATTATTGTGTTGACAAACATAAAATATTAGCTCAGTTCATGCTGATGAACATTTGGCAATAAATATATACATATACATAATTTTAATTTAAAATCAGGTGAGAATCATCACTCTTAAATTTAAGTGGAGCTCTAAAAAATATCTTGTAATTGAAATATTCACGTACCAAGTTGAAGTAAATCGATGCACAGAGACATACAGCAAAGAGCTTGACAAGCTGTGTCATTATTGATTATTTCACAAACGCACCGGCTTAAGGAAAGAAAAAGCTTTATAGCTTTATATTGCTGTGTGCCGTATTTTGAGCTGTAACTATGCTCAACAGCTCTGGCTTCTGATTGGTTGAAACGTTTTTTTCAAGGGTTAGGGTTCATGCTATATGAGTAGTTTGAAAAAAAAAAAAAACAACAACTTGAATCTCGTTTTGTCTTTTCAGCCGCACAGTCTGCAGTCCTGGGCAGAACTATCAGCAGAATACTGAAAAAACTGAAGCCAGATAAAAAAGTAAGAGGCACACGAATATCAACTGTCATTCATTCTTTTGAGTTTTTCTTTTTTTTTTTTTTAACTACTCTCACTTTGATGAAAATACACCTCAATCATCTTCTCGTTTATAGTACGATGGGTACACCTCTTGTCCGTTGGTCACAAGCTACAACACAGTCGTCCTGGCAGAGTTTGACTACAATGCGCAGCCACTGGAAACATTCCCCATCAACCAAGCCAAAGAAAGAAGACTGATGTACTACATGAAAGCTGACGTGATGCCTCACCTCTACTGGCATGGTCTTCTGAGGTACGTATGTGGTTACTTAACCTTTTTAGCGCTGATGGTGATCGGTCTTTCCGCAACTTAGAAAGTTCCCTCTTTGTCTCTTTCATTAGGGGCCTGTGGGGCGGACCGGGACCATACAGGAAACTCTTTCATCTTGGGATGAAATAAAAGCTGAGCATCAAAGGGCACATTTACTAGAATTTCCGGGATGAACTTGCACATGAAATTCATCTTGTCATAGCGCCCAAATGGACGGACGCGCGTGGCTCGAACAGGAATGGGTAAATGTTGTATCTTGAATGTCGCAACATGTTAAACTTTTTGAAATATCAGTTTAATCTAGAAATGCATCGACAGAGTGATGGTACAGTGAAAGCGCTTCTTTCTTTAAGCCGCTTGAAGACGAATCTTATGCTTCTTTTCTCGTTGAATATCAAGATTTGTTGTAGCCAGGAACAGTTTTCTGTTTTAACATTCTTTCTCAAGTGCATATCTGCACCCTTTTGTATGCTTGTGCGCATCAGATGAAGCCTGCCGTTATTTTTTTACTGAAATCCCGGAAGATGAATGAAGTTGAGGCAGCTTCTCTCCGCTGTGGATAGAATACACGTCCATATGGTCCAAATTACTCCAGTAAATTGACGCACAATCCCGTGACGCAGCTCGTAATAACTGTGCATTGTATGTGTAAAATTGCAGTGTAAGCTTACAAAGCGACATCTTGCTTCACCCGTTTTTAGCCTAATTATACAGTAATTTCTCGCTGCAGAATATTGTATGTATGCATTACTCCGTAGCTGTAATAAAGGAGTGGTGTTGACGGTGGTCACCATGCACAGCAAACATATATACTCTTTTTGCCACTACAGTTAAGATTGTATGTATTGGTGGAGGTCAGTAATTGTGGATCAAACCTTTAATAGTAGTGGGATTTTAAAGGTTTCACTCTGAGACGCTCAATCCATGATTGAGCATTATTCATACAGGACCATTAACATGGAAACTACCACAAATGCTTTTTCTTACATTTTAAATGTCATTGACGGATGTAATGTTTTCCTACACTGTGATTATTAACTGTATTCTGAGCTACGTTCCAAACATCAGGGTACACAGTACTGAGTTCATTGTTGAATTTCAGAAGAGTTATAACTCTTGAATCAATTAAACAACAGATTATACAAACTTTTTGTGGCTGTTCTTTTATTTTAAAGGAATGAAATTATATGCAGGATATTTTCAACGTACAATACAATGTTAGATGTCGGGTACAAATATTAATCGCTTTGCAGTTTTATTAGATGTATTTGTTTACTTGGAAACTGGCAAATGTTTGTCACTCGTACCATGATGCTGGAGGTTGTTGAGAGCTTCACTTTTGCATGTTGTTACTGGTGAACACAACCGGTTCTACCTGTTTTTAGCGTGATAATTGTATTTGCCGTTACCTGGAGGCATCAAAAGTCATAGTCCCTGCACAGGTCACCAGCCCATCCCAGGGCCTAGATAGCAATTTTTCCTTTTTTGTAATGCACAAGTTTTCACGTGACCCACATATCCATGTCATATGTGATTGTTTTGTGTCTCTGCCTGTACCAGAGTTGTCTCTGGTACATTTTCGTGTCATTTTTCGCTGGTTGTTTGTGGCCATTTTGCATTCTCTTAACATTTCTGTCTGTCTATTGTTGTTTTTGCTTTAAACTCTTCATTTATTTAGAGTTGATGGATGTGCTCTTAGCTGCAAGGCTCTTGAGTTGATTTTCTCTATAATGTTCCATTTTTTGGTTAATTTTGGTCACATTAGCCCCATTTTAAGTCCCCTTTAAAATGATCTAGTATCTCATTTAATGTTTAATGTTATGGATCTATATGTGGTGGTGTTCTAATGTTCTTTGCCATTTGACCCTCTGAACTTTACTTATCTTTTGTCCGTCTAATTTCGGTTGCTCTGTATCCCTTTGTTCAATATATGGAAATTTATAACTTGAGGATATTATCAAGACCCTCTGACTCATAGGGGCCCTGGAACAATGCCCTTTGGATCATTTAAGTGATCAATTAAAACAAACGTGCACACGATCTTGCAATCCTGATATCGATGAAAATAAGCGCATCGGTTCATTTGTTATTTAAAGCTTTCTTGTTGTCACGCACCAGCACCAGCGGGGTGATAGAGAGCGTCAGTCCAGCTGTGCACATTATTGTCATTTTCCTGTTGACTCCGCCACGTTGGTTCCTCTACGTCTGCGTTACATTCCCCTGCGCACCACCAACGTTATGTTTGTGAAGAGGCGGGAAATGGCGCCCGAAGACATGGTTGATCTGTGATTAGCCAACGAGCGACGGACACAGCTGGCTCGGCAGTAACCACGGCTCGACCTCTACTGGTGGCCGCCACGGTCGCGGCCGAGAGCCGACAGCGCTGGGGGAAGTTTCCGAAAGCTTCCAAGATAATCGGTATGTAATAAACATTACATAAACAGAAACGTTTGTCCTCGTGAGAGCCAACAGCTGCTAGCTAGCGGCTAACGTTAGTCAGCGAAGGGGGCGTAGTCTAATGGCTGAACATAGTTATGGAGCGAACAAAACAGCTTGTTTATTTGCTTTTGTTTGACCAACGAAATTATGGATAGCTTGCACAGTAAACAAGCAGACATTATCGGGGACACGTATGCGCTAGGTGGCTTACGGTCTGAATAATGTCACGGCATTGTTTTTGCTGCCTCTCGCGTTTTGTTAGCCACGAAGCTAGCTTTAGCCTGTTAGCCAGATAACCCACGAACAGTGTGGTGGCATTAATTGTAATTAACAGCTGACCTATTTAACTGATAAGTCTCCATTGGGACCAAACGAACACTCTGTTTTACAACCGAACAGGAGACGTCAGCGTCAACCTAATTTTCTAATGCGCACTGGGCTGTTGCTGCTACATGGCAGCACTTTGCTAGCGTTAGCGGCTGACGCTGTTTGTGTTAATACAGCCTGTCCGTCCGATGTTGCATAACGACAGTCAGCGGTTCCGTTTGCGATTGGATCTGATTTAAACAATCGCCCAAACACAGTGACAGAATGTTTTTTTCCTACTATACATAAGCAGAACCCTTAACATATCCCTTGTAGTGATAATATTTACGACTACCTCTTATGTCTGTGAAATGATCAACAGCAGCACTCCTCGGACTGCCCGTACAAACATTTGTTTTGTTTTGTTGACAACTTTTGTCTGTTTGTTGGGTTTGGCGCGGTTTTTGAGTGAAAATCGGTTGTCTGTCCAAAAAAAAATATATCCACGAACTTGCACTTTTCTTGAATGGATGATCATTCAAGCAAAGTGCTCATGTGTTGATAGACGTGTGTGTGGGATCGGGTTTACTGCACGGGACTTGTTGGTCAAAATTGGAGACTTGGATCTCGGTGATTTTCAAAGACTTAAGTTCACAGTTAGAGATGTAAAATGAAAGGTTTATTACAGCAGGTTTTAGGTGAGCGAGCTGTCTTGCTCAAGTAGGCAACCAACTGTTGGACTTTTAAGGGGCAGCTGTAATCTCTGATTATTTTTAGTGAATTGAGATGGAGGAACTGAGTAACTGCAAACACAAGTGGATGATAACACACTGTATGCTAAAATGTTGTTTATCTTTCATGTTAGAGCTTGAAGAGTCCAAACCATTCACTGGACTGTATGGGGGGGGGAATTAGGATTGCTTGCATGTTACAGGGCACTGCAACTTAAATCTAATTACATGTCATTAGGCGTATCAAACCTCCACTGGCTGCAGAATGCAGTCCAGCTTGGACCTTTACAAGCCAGAACCTGAATCTAGAGTTTTAATTGAGTGGATTTTCTCCACTTTTGCCAGATTTGTCTATGTGACGTTGGTGCATGATGAGGCTGAGAGTGCGTAAAGCTCCTCAGCAGCTGAACGCAGGCCATCGAACGCACCAGTCCCAGGCCAAAAGGAAACATTGTGAAGTGGAGCCATCCCCAGTGAGAGGTCGAGGCAAAATGCAGAAGAATGAAACTGGACTGCTCTCCACAATAAAGAAATTTATTCGTGGAAATGCTGTCAAGGTAGGTACAGATGGGGTTTCGGGTGCTGTTCTCATCTGTTGTGTTTTGTCCCACCGTGAAGCAAATGCACTTTTGAGAAACACACGACTTCTGAAAACAAAGAATTAATTGATTGGTGAATCGTTTCAAGGTTACATTCAGATGAATTCCAGATCTTAAGGTTTCATTCTCTTATTTACTTGACCTGTCTGTGTTTGTTTTTTTTAAGCAAAGGTTTTAACCATCACAATAACCTTCACAGATGAAAAGAAATAGACGTTGTCTTTTAATTTTTTTTGCTGATGTTTTTAAAAGTCTGAACTTTTAATTTTTAATCCAGACTCGTGTGTCTCTGGCTTTTCTTTCCCAGGTGGAGCAGGACATCCCAGCCAAGAGGAGTCGAATTGATTGTAATTCTGACAATGATCTCATTACTTCAACGCCACAGACCAGGGGTCTCACCAACAAGTCGGTGTCCAGAGTGTGTCGGAAAACCCCCAACAGAGGTAATGCAGTCTGAGTCTTAGCTGTGCAGCCTGCCTGAAGCTACGTATTCCTGGTTATGTTGTTAGGGGGGAAGAAAAAAAAAACCTTTTTTCCTTTTTAAAAAAAAAAAAAATAGACACGGTGACCTGCAACAGTAAACCCCTGAAGCCAAATGGGAAGATGGAGGCACCCGTCGACTCAGTGAGCAGCCCACCCCGCACCACCTTGCTGGGAACCATCTTCTCTCCAGTCTTTAACTTTTTCTCACCAGCAACTAAAACCGGTAAGAAAGCAGTGACGTTCATTGATTGTTAGGGAATTTGGAGACATGCGTTATTCAGAACTGAAGATATTTGAACGTCAAACTCGGGGCTTCGGACCAACTTTTCCTCTTGTAGGACTAGTGTTGTCAATTTTCTCAGCCAGGATGTGATTTGGTTGTTTTCTTTTTAAATGTAGTTTGTGGAAAAGAACCCAAACAGATTCCATAATACACATAATTCAATCCGTAATGTCAGCACGATATGTTTTGTTTTGAAGTCTGAATGCCTTAAATGAGGCCAAATGCATAAGGGAATAATTCTATTTATTTATTATATTTTATTTATTTAAATTAGCAAAGTGCAAATTTCAATGCGTGCGACTTTTGAAGGCTTCGTGTATTTTTAAGTGTTGTGGTAAATTTCCCATTGCGGATTAAGTTCTCTTGCTTTCATGTTTATCTTGAAGCATTTTATTAGGAACAACTGTTTTATTAGAATCGAGCTGTTTGAGTCGTCGATAACAGAAGTGATGGCGCACATGCAAACGCTCCTCAGTTCCTCTCCGCCATCTTATCACTGACAGAAAAGGGAAGTGCTGCACAGTACAGAGCGATTCCTACCGTTGAAGTTTAAAGTTTTATGGACACCGTAACAAGTCTGTAGATACCCGTGTGTTTGGTCACAGAATTTAATGTAACGTCGGCCTCTGCTTGCCTTCACTTGCACTTTCTCCACCCCCATCATTAGTTGTGCCCTGCTGTTGATTCTCCCTCTTCTACGGCCTCCTGCTCGCGCTTTCTCAGCCTTCACTTCTAATTGATTGTAGATCGCTTTATCTTTAAAATGCCTAAGTGGATTGCGTCACAGAGTGCAGGACAGAGTGAGCTTGTGAAAAAGAAAAGTTCTACTTTCAAACACAAACGCTAACAGGTGCTGCCGTCGCAGGGAGGGCGTCAAAACAGCCTGATGATTCTTTTACAGTTGAGCCAGTGTGACCGTGTGAAAGCCCTCCAGCTATCTTATGTGACCATGATTTTTCCCACTGTAGCCCTGTAAATTTGGACTTAACCTCACTTATTTCATTACACTGTATATGACATGTTCCTAGTGAAATTACTTCGATGTTTCACGCCATTTGTTCTCCCGCTTTTAAGCCACTCCAGGCTCAGACTCTCCGGGCCAAGCAGTGGAAGCAGAGGAAATCATTAAACAGCTGGACATCGAGCAGGCAGAAGAAATACCGAGCAGCACTCTCACATCCACCGAAGAAATCACTCCGTGTCTCGCTTCCCCGTTGTTACCTCAGAGCCTTCAAATCGCCTCTGATGCAACCATAGAAGAAGGAGAGATCGTCACAGAAATTGACATGCCCCCTTTAACGGGTAAGACCACGCTCCTGTTGAGCCTCGGCGTCACTCTTGTCTCTTAGGAAACTTTGACATAAGCACTGCAGAGTAAGTTTGAATTACAGGATGTTACCTGGATGGAGTTTAACATTATTGGTCGTAACCACCTTCATCATCTGAGGCCTGGCCCTGACACATACGCTGCCTTATTGTCTGTTATACTGAAAGTTGGGTTATTAGCTACTAAATGCTGCATTCGAGAATATGGGGAAAGTAGCAGTTGAGCCATAAACTCCAGTTTGTTCCAATAGATTACTGAGATCATTTATTAGCTGAAGAGTGAGGTCACTTCCTCAGAGACTCATGGTAAATATCAGCTGCCTGCTTTTTGCAACCACAGGAGGCACCAATGTAGAGATAAGCAACAAAACCACCATCAGACCATAGAATGCAGGTTGAAGGCTCTGCCGCGTTGGTTTAAATTCTCAGACTCGGGTTAAATTTTTTATACAGTTATAGCCTCGCCATTTTTTCTTCTTCTTCTTCATCTCGGTTGAATTAGTCTTTACTGTCTTTGTGTGTCCACCAGCTCCTGGATGTATGTCAGATGGCAGCTACGCACACACGATACCCTCGGCTCCTCCTGAAACCTCGTACGATGAGGACTGGGAAGTTTTCGACCCGTAAGTTGATCACAGTTGGTGCTTTTTAAGGATTTTAAGGACCTCCGCTCTGCCTTTTGATAGCTGTTTGGGTTAAACTGATCGAGTTGCGATCGCAGGCAAAGTGACACTGCACATTTGTGGGAGCAGACTTTTACTGCAGTGGAAACCTTTAACCACCAGATGGCAGCAAAAAACAGATCTTATGCATAATCCCTAACAGCAGCGCCTCCATGTTCACGCCACTGCTGCACTTCATCAGACAAACAAAGCCAGATCTGACTTACCTGACGATGATATTATTAACATCATCTTTTCATTAACTTGGCAGTTCCTACACTTTAGCCTGGGTGACCAACAGTAAATGATTACAAAATATGGGCGTTTGTTTGAATGCTAATTTCTTTTCATGGCTTCTCTCTTTCAAGGTACTTCTTCATTAAGCACGTGCCTCCTCTCACAGAAGAGCAGTTAACGCGCAAACCAGCGTTACCTTTGAAAACACGCAGCACGCCTGAGTTCTCTCTGGTCCTGGACTTGGTAAGCAGCGACGTCTTGATGTGCATTTATCTCGGCATCCGAAATGAACGGACTCTTATGGGTTTTTGTGCTCCCGCTGCCAGGATGAAACTCTGGTTCACTGCAGTTTGAATGAGTTGGAAGACGCAGCCCTGACATTCCCTGTGCTCTTTCAGGACGTGATATACCAGGTAGGAGCAGTGACAAAGTCTTTCTCTAATTAAAGAGTCTCTCCCCTACTGCCGACGATATAAAACTTGCTCCGTGTTTGTGGCTTATGCGTCTGAAGGTGTACGTGCGTTTGAGGCCCTTTTTCCGAGAGTTCCTCGAGCGCATGTCTCAGCTGTACGAGGTGAGACTTTTCTTCACCGCTTCGTCCTCACAGTGTTTGTTGGAGCTCACCGCCGTCACTTTGAATGTCGCGCATTTATTCCTGTCCGTTTTTAAAATTTCAGATTATTCTCTTCACGGCTTCGAAGAAAGTCTACGCGGACAAGCTGCTCAACATCCTGGATCCGAAAAAGCAGTTAGTGAGGTTGGTGATTTCTGATCTGGGCATCTCACTCCTTAGCACAGGGCCTCGTAAAAGTGAGCATTCTGCTTGGTGCGTGAATGTTCTGCTTTTCTGTTGTGATGGAATTGCACAAAAAGGTTAAAAGTGGTAAAGTTCCACCCAAAAGAGCACAATATTTTGAAATACTCAAAAGTATTGCATGTATATTTATGTAAGACCTTTGGTCGGTGCCAGTTAACTTCAGAAGTTACAAAGTTGGTCTGATTTAAAAACCGTCCGTGAGCAGCCCATCTGTGTCACGTTGCCTTCAGTGTACATGGGCCGTTTGCGAAAGGTGTCTTCAACACCACAAAGCAAGCAGAACAATGGACACAAAGATGCCGTCCGAACCAGTCAGGGCAAAGTTCTGGAGGTTGGGGTTGGGTAATATCCCTCAGAGCAGTGTTGAATTGGCAAATGGAGAATATATGGACAGACCCACCAAGAAAAGGTCAGACCACCAGAAGAGAGGTAACAAAGAGGTCAGAAGTGAGCTGCAAAGCTCCACAGCACAGATCGGAGGCTCTTTCTGTCGGACCACTTTGATTCCACAGAGATCGTCTTTGTGGAAAAGTGGCCATTGTTTCAAGAAGAAAACACTAAAGCACGTTTGTAGTGAGCAGACTCTTCAGACACGCAGCGCAGAAGAAGGTACCCTGGTCAGAACCCAGTTCTCCAAGTGTACCATCCAGTGAAGCAGGGTGGTGGCCGCAGCGTGCTGTGGAAACGAAACGTTGAACTGCACTGAAATGGCCTCGTCAAAGGCCAGACCTCAGTCAGGTGGAGGAGCCGTGGTGTGACCTAAAGACTGGTGAACGACAGCCGAAACCATCTAAAGTTGAAGGAGTTGGAGCAGTTTGCCTGTGTCACGTCTATCACCCTCAAAATGAACATAGTTTGTTGATCAAAGATCCATTTTTTAAGGTTATAAAGGCAGTAAAATAAAGCAAACGCAGGTCATTAATACGCTTGAAACAGCACTGTTTGTCAACAACAAGATTGTTAATGAGTAACCACGGTTTGTTATATGTCGAGGATCATTCTCTCCTCTTCTTCTTCTTTGTTTTTTTTTTAGGCACAGACTGTTTCGAGAGCATTGTGTGTGTGTTCAAGGAAATTACATTAAAGACCTGAACATTCTCGGGCGGGATCTCTCCAAGACGGTAATAATCGACAACTCGCCCCAAGCCTTTGCTTACCAGGTAAAACTTTGAAAGCCAAAAAGAAGACTTCTGTGGTGTTTTTGGGATACTAATATGCGTTTTGTCTTTTGCAGCTTGCCAATGGAATCCCAATTGAGAGCTGGTTTGTGGATCGAAATGACAACGAGCTTCTGAAGCTTGTTCCTTTCCTCGAGAAACTCGTGCAGCTGGTATGTTTATTGACTCTTGGCATCTGAAGCATGTTTGCTGACTATCAGTCCTCTGTACAACATTACTCTTACAGTGCAAGTGCTGTAAGAGGAAGTAAGATGCCTGATTTTGAAGTGAAATAACTGTGACTGAACCTGTTACTAAATTATAAATCAAAGAAGGTTGAAGGTCACGGGGTATAATAGAAAGATTGTAGTGATGAATGGTTGGTATTTTATCCTGCTTTGATTTAAGGCCATTAAACAACGCAGTGGTTCCTTTTTTTTTTGTTTCAGTTTCTGATCAGTCGGCAGTTCATTTGCCACACCCCCTCCGCAGTGTTGCATGTTTCAAACGCTGCACTCCAGCTTAAATTGTGCAGCATATTGCTGGGCTGCAGTATTGAACGGCGTTGGCTTTAGCCATCCGTTTGTCAGCAGGCTGATCGCGTAATGGGACTAATGCAGCTGTGAAAGTCTGCTTTATTGCTGCTTTTAATGGCCACCTGCCTCCGTTTTTATTTTGTTTGTTTTTTTTAATCGCAGAACGAAGACGTCCGGCCGCACATCCGAGAGCAGTTTCGTTTGCACGACCTCCTTCCTCCAGACTGAGGCGCTCGTGGTCGTCTGTCCCTCTGAGGCGGTAAACAACGGTTGCGTGGATAAAGACTGGAAAGGATACATTCAGTGGTTTTTCTCTTTGCACACACACATGACATTGCCATATTTTTTTAAAAACACACACACATAAAAGAAGTAAATTACAGCTATGTTTGAGTCTAAAAGTCCTGGATGTTTTTGTACACACACTCAAACCAGACTCGGAACAAACGGACGGCCTTCTGGAGGACAGTTTGTCTTTAACAACCTTTTTGGATTGACTAAACTGAATGTCACGCAGTGTTGGTTCATACGGACCCTGATGGTTTCGGCCTGACCTTGAACGGCCAGTCAGACCTGTATATTATTCATTCTATTTACTTGTAAATATATGTACATAATTGTTTTAGGGTTGTTTTTTTTTTTTTTTGTCCCCCCCCCCTCCCCAAAGATTTTTAAGTCATTTTACTTTCACTTCAGATTTTATTACGTACTCCTTTGATTCAGTTGCTTTTATAAACCAACAAAATGTCCTGGTTTTTGTTTGAAGTCGTCGACGAGCAGCTGCTTTTCTGTGGTAAGCCTGCAGTATTCCTGTGACGCTTTACTCCATCACACGCGGTTGTCTGTAATAAGGTGCAGTTTTTTGTTTTTTACAAAAAAAAAAAAAAAGAAGAAGAAGAAAGTGTATCTCTTTGGGAGGAAAAATGTTTCTGAAAAAAAATTTAATTTTATTAAATGCAAGCTAGAATGAGGTATCAAATGAATGCAAAGCCATAATGGCCAAACAATAATTTTAGAAATTTGTATCTTGAGTCCATTTCTGATTTCGACACTTTGATCGTCCTCTTTGATGTTGATGGGGGGTGAGGTTCAGGCATCTTGCACTTTGACATCCAGCCCTTTGTAAGTTGATGTAAAATCTTGTCACTTTTCTACACAGGTGTGTATCGCCTAAATTTGTTATGTGGGGGGTGGAGGGTGTGGGTGGGGGTGTAATTGTAGCACCAGCAAATTGCCAACCTGTTTGCTTTGAAATCTTGTTTTCCAAGACGTCTTGTATGTTGGATCTTTGATGTAGGAGTCACACGTTTTATTGACTATTGAATGATCACTCCCGGTGTATTCAGTGTTACTCAATGGTTTCCTTGAAAATAAATGCATTTTTATACGACTTGCAGCTTCCTCATTTTCACGTCGATGAAATGAATGTTTCCATTTGAATGTTTATACGAACTAAAATAGAGGACAGACTAGGAGAATCCTTTACTACATGAACGTTACCGGCAGTCATGAACTCTTGCAGTGCGATGGTGCGAGAACACGCAACGATTATGTTGATGTCCAAAAAAACGCTTAATGATGAGGGAGGTCATCTTTTATTTTTTTAATTAAAAAAAAAAAAAATCAATCAACAAATTAAATGAGGGCTGCAGTGGAATTTTTTTTCTCTTAAGACACACTGGTAGGCTCGTTCGGTATACAGGTACTAAATTTGTTATAAAAATTTATAATAAATTTGTGAAGCATTTAAAACTAATATACAGCGCATGGAAGAGACCGGTACTTTTTGGGGATTTTTATTTTTTTACATCGCCGCGTGACGTCACCGTATTACATTTCGGCGAGCAAGCAGGTGAGTGAGCAAGAGAGCGGCTTGGAACAGCAAAGGGAGCTGGAGTCTGGCGACACAGAGAGAAAAAGGATAGAAAGACAGGAGCAGGGAGAAAATGGCAGCTGCTATAACCTTCACCATGCCGCAACTGGTAGATAAAACAGATGCGAAGTACTATATGGAATTACTCCGTTAAGCCATTGATACCGAAGCAACACCGTGCAAACGGTGTTACAAAACATGTTTGGCCAAGGGTGGAAACGCTTTCAACTTGTCAAAACACTTTTAAGGACAGACACACAAACCTGCACAAGGAGTTCAGAGATCAACAGGTAATAACTTATATACCCATGAAAAAAAGCCACATTCAGTGCTAAAAGCAAGCAAGGCCTTCGCTCTTCACAAAAGTAGCTCTGGAAAAAAAATTAAAGCTGCATTGCAATTAGCTACCATTAGAAAAGCCTGTCTTTGTGATATTTATTTTATTTACTGATACATAGTTATAGTTCTTAGATTTTCTATTAAAATAAAGTCAATGATGACATTTTTTGTGTTCTCTTTTTATTTGGAAAAGTATCGAAATACATGTTGGTATCGGTATCGGTCGGTATCGATTGGTATCGTCACAACACTACACAAGGTTTGAATATCTATACTTTCAGTGGTCAGGTGAACTGAGATAAACAGGTTATGCAATTATCTTAAGATTTCATAGTTTAAAAAAGAACATAGTAGGAGCTCCAGGCTGATTTAAAGCCATCGGATCGGTGGTTAAAGTTTGCAACAAACGCAGAGAGAGAATAGGCCATGTCTCTCTGGGATGAAACCTCTGTGGGTGAAGGAAACCAAAGCAGTGCATCACTTTTTTTTTGTGGAGCCCATAAGGGCAAGAACACAGTGCCTGCTATAAAGCAGGGCGGAGGTCCTGTCGTGCTGTTGAGCTGCTATGCTGATGATACTCCTCTATCAAAGGTAAAGTCAGTAAAATGGTTTGAGCCTTTTCAGCTGAACAACGACCTGAAACTCGCATCCAACGTCACCAAAGAGATGTTGGGCTGTTTTAAACTGGGTTGCACGATAAATGCCACTGAAAACCTCCAGAGTCAGCTGAAATACACACTGTAAAAAGAACCGCAAACAGTTTGGTGGTGGAGAAGGCTACAGCAGAGGCTACTGTGCTATTACATCAAACATTTAGTGGCTGTCACTCTTTCACCTATCAACCCGATGAATTCAGAATTAATTAATTTGTATTGACTTCTGAGCATTTTGCCAATTCTGAATTACAGTTCGAGGGCACCTACACAGCAGCCTAAATGCTTTTAAAGATAATAAAATACCCGAAAAACAGGACAATGCTAAATTAGTGTTGAGGCGCAAAGCAGGAAGCTACAATACTGATGAAACCAACTTTTTCAAGGGAAGTGAGAGGGTTATGCGACGGCCATATAATGGGTTGTGACACCCTACAGCCATCTTTTATTATTGTGCACACATCCCGCCAGAGTTTTTATTCGCCGATACGACACTTACGAGATGTCCTGATCAGATAACCTGCTGGTGTCTTGATCCTTTTGTTCTTTTGAGAAATAGGTCATTACCTGATTGTAGGTGTGCAGTGAATTGCCCCTTCTGGAGGTCATGTGACTCCAAATACAAAGGGGGACAGTCTTTCCAGCTTCAGCTTCATCAGACTTATCTTAACTGTGCTCAGAAGGAAGAATTGTTTCAAAACAAAATCACGATAGTGTGGAGATAAGACGAGGGGTTTATTAAACCCCCCCACGTCCTCTGCCCCTCATCTATTGGCTGCTGGTAGGGGTTGTGGCTGGTCCTTGTGGATATAAACGGTGCAGACAGGTGTGCTCACATTATAATAACACCATGGTGACATCGAGGATGTGGATGCTCTTCTTCCTGTGCGTCTCCTTGGGGGTATCGGGGTCAGAGGGAACGCCGGTTGGAGACCCTCAGCAGCTTCAGGCTCTTCACTGCCCGCCCTGCGAGAGGATCCACTGCTCCTCCAGACGGGTGCTGAGGCTCCAGTGCAAAGGTGGTGTCACCACAGGTGTCTGCGGCTGCTGCCCCGTGTGCGCCAGAACGGAGGGGGAGACCTGCGGGGGGACGTGGGACTACCTGGGAAAGTGCGACGAGGGCCTGGTGTGCGTTCATCAGGAAGCGGCCGTTGACAAAGCAGATGCAGAGCGCAAAGGAGTCTGTAAGGCAGGTGAGACAGTAGTTCATGCCCTGAGTTAGGATTAACAGGCAGGTGCTGGATCTCAGGTGTTATTCCACCGCAATCAGACAGCGAAGGCGTTGTCTTGGTACAACCTGGGAAAAGATGCAGCAGCGACTGAACCTTTGCATCGCCTTGCATTACATTGCACTTGAAATATTTAGGAGAAATCACAAAAAGCGTAAACACACTCGGTTGCATTTTATCACTGTAAATAATTATCGTGGGACTGGTGCCAGTCTCGTTTACGAGCTGTGAGGACTGATAGTGTGGTCAAGGCTTCTTTTGATTCAAAGGTTTCTGCTCACATAATTACTCCTCTTATCTGCCCGTGATGGAAAGCGTTGACACCGTTATAGATGTCGTGTCGGATGTCTTCCGAGAGCGGAGACGGTCGTGTTTTGTTGCTGCTCTGGGGCAGATGTGGGAGTTTGACAGATTCTGTGTTGTGCAGTGATTGAACCGCTGGATCCAGAGAGCTGTAACCCAGACTGCACCAAGGAGTACTGTCAGGCCAACCCCTCTGCAATCTGTTCTGCCAGGTGACTGAACTGAAGCAGTAAAGCTTCTTTTTCTTAATGCTTTGGAAAGTGTATTTTTGTATCATTAACCAGACTTCCCCCTCTCCACAGGTCTGTGTCTTTGGAGAAAAACGCATGTCAGGGCTCTTGCCAGCACACCACCTGCTCAAGCTGCCTCATGCTGAGGAGCCCATCGTGCCCCCACACCTGCACCCCGTCTGATTCTAACTGTCTGCAGCGATTTGGGAAGTGCGTTCACAATCACCTGAGAGCTCCCCCGCACCCTGTGTGCCACAGCGACCTACAGGTAGGAGAAAGTGCAGTCAAACGGCCCCCTCTGTTCCATTATTGTCACATTAGACTAAATCTGTGTGCTCCATCTCCTTTTTTTTTCCTTCTTAGAGAAACAGTGAGGGCCACTTTGTGTGTTTGGTCCCCGCCTGCGCAAACTAGCACAGATGATTCCTCATGTAAGGAGAAGAAAGCAAGAGGACATCGCCGCAAACCCATGTAGCAAAAGAGAAGAAGGCAGCTATGTGTAAACTATGTGAATAACTTGAAAATACCTTGTATGACCAGATTCTGTAATGCAAACTGTAACATTGTGATTTAAATTGGAAAAAAAGTTGTAAAATACATTTCCATGTCATCTCGTACTGTCTGTGATTTCATTTACGTGAGGAGGACGATCGATGTTGCAGACTTCAGTCTGTGCTGGTTTAAGCAGATCTTCTGTGATTTTGATTCTCTGACATACTCATGCTTGAAGTTTAAATGTGATAGACTTTCAGGCTCTGTTCAGCACTCGGACACAACAAATGTGGAGAAAGAGGGATCTGCATGTTTATAAAGACTAAGATCAGAAAGCTAAAGCTAAAAAATAAAGCCAGAGGGGTTAATGTGATGAAGAAACAAAATCAAGTTAAACTGAAGATGCATAACCAAATCAAGAAGGTTTTAAAAAAGACTGAAGTATAGATATCATGAAGTGTTGTAGTTCTGGGAAATAGTGATTGTACGATTGTTCTTTTACTCGCTCTTTTCCACACATAGACTTATAATAATAATGATAAGCAGCTTATTTAATAAACCAGTGCTTCACTTTAAACCTTTTGCAGTCAATTTAAACACATATTGTTATGATAATCAGCATCAGTACCATATAAACTACATGTGAACTCATTTTTGTTCATCCATACATGATTCATACACATTGAAAAGTGTTTTTAAACAAACAAACAAACAAAAAATCTGTATATAACCACGTTTGTGTCTTACTCGTCTCGGAAACTACTGAAAAATCAGCGTTGAGTTTACGTCAAAGTGGTCAAATTGGTCCATTGGTGTGGACCAATTTGAAATTCACCAGCTGTGAACATCAACTAAGTGTTGATAAATTCTCTTTACTGGCATACAGTTAATGCCACAGCGGTCCATAAAAAGTAGCTAAAAAGGCATTGCTTTAAATTGATCGATTGATTGAATGTTTTACTGATGATCGCCATGAGGTCTGATGATCCATCAGCCTCTGATTTGTGATGGTTGTGAAATGGCGCGACCGGGTGTTTCTTCTTCTTTTCTTTGGTTTGACATCTGCAAAAGCACTGCAATTCCCATCAGCATGAGTCATGCTTCTTTATAGCTTTTAATAATGAATGAGCGGACCACTTGAGAAACCTGCATTTGAAGCACGGTTGAAAAAAAAAAAAAAAAAAAAAAACCCCAAAAAACAATACTTGAGGCTGGGAATTAAAGTGGAATAATCCAGAGAACTAAAAGTGCCACCGCATCTCTTCTGATTGAGTGCTTCCCATTTTGGGAGTCTTTCCACTATTGTTGCCCCCCCCCCACACTGATGGTGGTTATTGAATAACAGACAGTTTATGAGGCAGCAATAATGGAGCTTGTACAGAGAGGGACTGAAGTGTGGACCAACAATGGGCAGTTTGTTCTGTGGCCTTCATGTGTGAGCTGCTTCTGAAGGAGAGACAGTTTATCTGAAGGATTTCGCAAGAAGGAATTGGTTTTAAAACCAAAACAATGGCCTGCACTTGCTTTCATCTTCTTTAATTAGTCATTCAGTTGCATTTTTGACCTTGAGTGATTTTTTTTCCCCCAAATATTATCCAGTTTAATCGGGCTAATGAGACTTGTTCTTCACTAAAGAAAGCCAGAGGAGGGAGATCAGTTACGAGTTGACTTACCCCACTTAAAAAAAAAAAAAAAAAAAAAAGCAGCTACAGCTCAATACAAAACCTACAGTTTTACCCAAATCTGTCGAAATGTGCGCTTCAGTTATACGAACTAGCAAAGCTCCAGTTGGCGATAGAAGACCTTTTCTTGTCTTTTCATTTGTGTGGTATTCTAGTGCTCCATCATCTCACATTGCTGCAGAAACGCTTTGCTCGAGCTTCTATGAATATTATCAGTTTTCTATTAGAATGACAGGATCTGCACCAAAGCCAGGCCGCCTCCGTTATCAACCCCATATATCCGTCTGACTTTTCTCGACTGATAAAAACAGCGGATAACAGAGGACTGTCTGTGTGCCAGCTGTAATAAAAGTGCTCCTGTCATGGGTGACCCGTGTTGACGTTTCGAATGAAACGCAAAAGCTGAAAACAACAGAAAACTCCCCAGGATCAAGATGACAGAAGGACCTCCCTGGCTTCCCCTCAAACCCTCCCACAGACTCCACATTGTGCGGTTACTTCAACCGCATGACTGTGAATGTGCGGCGTGTTCCTGCGTTCTTCTCTGGTTGGGAGAAAATGTCCTCAGAGGTTGAAAAGGAAAAATAAAGCAGAGTTTTCCCACAAAAGAGTGTTTACTAAACCATACAAATTACAGATGAAACATTGCATAATATTCTTAAAATGCACAGTGGTCTTATTTCAACAGAATGAATGCAGAAAAGAATCCCCGCTGTCGCTAAATTAAAGACATGTTAACATGGAATAACGAGAATTATAACTATTTATACAAATGAAGAACTATAGCAGAGATAAACAGTGTAAATGTGCATAAAAGTTTACATTAGCTCGGACCGCCAGTCAGTCCCCGATCAGAAAGGCACGGCGGGCCACCTGTCCTGTCGTCTCGTCACCTGAACAGTCTGTTCCAGAAGGACACGAAGGTGGTGGAGTTCAAGGCACCGATGAATATGAGCAGCAGAAGGTAGAGACTCATCATGATGGCAAAGTGGTGCCTAAGGAGCCACGAGCTGCTGCGGGAATGCCTGATTTAAAAAAAGATCATTAAAACACGAGGAAAGTCCCGCTTATCAGGACAGCAAACATAACTAACTTCATGCCGAGGAGGCCTATATTTCATGCTGTAATGAAAGTCAAATACTACTAAGATTACATTATTTTTCTAATCCATTTAACTTTACAAAAGGAAATAATTCCTCTCTATTCCTCAGCAGATTCTGTTCATTTACAATAAGACAGCAACAAAAGGGTATTGCTCAGAGTAAAGTTATGAACTTAACTAATCTGTACATTTGTCTGCCTGTCGGCCCATCAAAAATTCAGAATTGAGTCAAAAGTCATATGAGCACAGGACTTGCAGATGGGATGCAATTTCCTCACATCAGCATGACTGCATATCGTCAGATAAATTTAAATTTCCAACCATAGCGTGATCTGTGCAGCTTGTGACAGCTTGTAAAAGTTAACTGTTCTGAACCATCCATCATGTGGTTTGACAAAGTTTTGTTTGAAGTTGTTTACAGGAAATGGTGTCAAATAACCGAATGACTTATGCATCATTTTTCATTTCAAGCCTGGAGTGAAACACAAGTCGCGTCGACATTTTAAAGACAAACCAACGGATTTAAGAAAAAAATATTCATACACATGAGAGCAAGGTCAATCATTTACTATTAAAGCTGATGATTTAACCTCTCAAGTGGATTTTATGTCAAGTTTCTACTTTCTTTAGAGGCTGAAAAATATTAGAAGGCCGTTTTGAACAAATTCTTAAATCCGAAGCGGTTAAACCGCACTTTAGGAAGTTTTTTTGTGTCCCCACTGCGGCTTACAAAGTCTACAGCATTCATATCCAACCAAGGACATTCTTACCTGGACAGGTGCTTCCTCTGTGAGTAAACAAGCAGGTACTTGACTCGTAAAAGCTGATTGTTGGTGACTATAAAGTACTTCTGTGGCACATCCCCACCTTCACTGTTCTTTGCTCGCGAGCGCTGCCGGTCTATGATTTCAGAATCTGAAAAAGAAAACAAGCAGGAGGCTTCAATTCGATTCGAGCTGAACACTCGCTGCGACCTGAGGGAAGGTAGCGACGGACCATCCAACTCCAACCACATCTACGAGGTTTATCGTGTTACTTAAGGTGCGACACACTGAGCCTTCCCTAATCCTAATCAGTCTGAGCAAACTGGGTTTGGAGTGGAGCTGGATGATCCAAGCGCAGGTCGCAGTCAGCCATAGCTGCACCAGTTAAACATCAGTTACATCCAGTCTGTGTGTCACTTCCTCAAACACACCTTTTTTCTTCACCTGGCACTTAACATCTGGATGATCGATGATTTCACACAGGGCGACGCAGCTGAGCAATGGTCCCAGGATGCTTTCTTGCCAGCCGCTGCTGTGGGGACTGTAGAGCACAGCCATGCTGAGGTCACTGGTGAGGTAGGTCCCCTCTCCAAACACAGAGTTCTGCACACGCACAGATCAAAATACAGAAAGATGTCAGTTCGTATGTCTGAGAAAAACTAGTGGATCCTACTGATTTCAGTGCCACTCATGCAAAAGTCATCATTCTTTAGAAGAAAGCGACAAAAAACATCTTGCGTTTTACCTTGTTGAGGTGACAGTGCAGGCCGTTGTGAATGATTGAGTGAAAGTTCTCCAGTCGGCTCCCGTGGAATGCATAGAATACGTCTCGTCCTTCTCTCGTTCTCTCAAACCTGGCGTTCACGTGATCAGAGTACTCCAGCTCAAAGAGGAAGTCGGGCACGGGAGCAGGGATCCCTTCATTTTCCGTCAGGTTACAAAGTTTGGCATACTGGTGAGGACCGAACAAACACAATTAAAACATCAAAAAGCCTTTAAAGTGTTAAAGGCTTTTACATTTGTCGCACCGTACCTCGTCTTTTTGTAGAGTCTTCACAGCAAAGCTCTTTGAGGACAGAATCCAGTGTGTCAGAGCCAGATGATGATCTCCCTCTCCAGGTCGCAGTCTTACCAAATCTCTCACACCGGGCAATGAGTTCACATCTGCCAACTGAAGAATTTTTTTCAATCATTTTAACGAAGAAACAGCCAAATCCTGTGAGTGACTGTTGGAGCCACAATGCCTGTCAAAAATGTCACATTTTAACAGAGGACTGATACAAAGTTCAGCATAAACGATAACCAGATTCCACTAACCCATTGACTGATGATCGTCGTATGATGAAAAATGTGACAAACATACAATAATCTAAGCTAAATCTGCACTGACATCACAAACATCATTTTCTTTCAACATTTCTCAACAAAAATCCAGATTATCTGTATTGGAAACACTTCCCCTGGCTCCTCCATCTACCTCTTCAAGAATATGCAAAGAGCCATTAATGATCTGAATCTAAGAGTCTCATTGTTTCACTTGAACGGGCAAAAGTTAGCATCACTGCCACCGAGTCAATGTGTATCCCGCTGTACACCAGGTCACACTATGGAAGGGTATTCTTTATTGTAAACAAAGGGGTGAAAAGTAGAACTGCTCATAAACTTTGCCGCCGTCACTGTTAATACCACGTGTTTGACACGTGGAAATGACTGCTACAATTTATGGCCCACAAAAGCTTTTGACAATCACTATCGCCCTCACCAGCTCTTCAAAGTCCTTATTGTCACCACTGGAGTAACGAGGAGGGAAGGGCCTGAGCAAAGAGTCTCTCTTGTAGCTCTTTGCAGCTGCGACAAACAAGCTGCAGCGGAGGTCTGCTGCTACGGGGTCTCTGTGCAGGCAGGAGCTCACCAGCTCTCTGGCAGTCTCAGGTGGCAGCGGTGGCTGCATTCCCAGCTCTGCACACACAAGTGATAAAACACACGAGAGCGTTCAGTGAAAAATTAAGTTATCTGTTAACAGCAAAACAAACAACTCAAGCCGACACCATGAGGGTTGACAAAAGATTCAAGACTGGGCTTGACAGTTATTTCTATTACTGTTTAAACTGTATTTTTCCCTCATTCACTGATTTATTTCTCAGTCTCATACCTTCTGGCTTGTGTCTCAGTTATGTCCAATTAACATTTAAAGATGTTCAACCTCATCAAGGACAACAAACTTCAAACGCTTACAACTGTTTAAGTGAAATCAGCAATATTTGTTATTTCTAGCTTTCCATTTGCTCTTCTCATGATCTGAAGGAGGTGACGTTTTCTGCTGACGTTGCAAAACTTGACCGTACACCACATGTAAATCAGGTCACTTGCCACACTGGGTAACCGTGTTGATCTACTCATGAGTTTACTTGGAACTTTTATGGCTGACGTATAGACAGAAGCTGACACACACCCTAAATATATATATATATACACACACACACACATATTGACATTGACATTTAAATTCCATACTTAGTTGTCATTGTTCCTCTTAACTAGCAGTGGGTTGGGAGCAAGCTACGTCAACATAGCTAACATGAGCTCAGAGCTACACATCCGTCACCTTTTAACAATATAAACGACAAACACAGCATTGTCACAGTCCTATTGGTTCCTGTTAATATCATGGAAATGCCAGGGTGGCCCCTATATATTCACATGTGCTATTTTTGTATAGTTAATAGCTCTTACCTCCAGTCTTACTCAACTCATAGCACCACAGCAAAAGCTCGTGCTAGCTTAGCATACGTGCTGCTGCATTCAAGTGCAGGGAAAACGTTGTGTGTTCAAGTCTTCAGGAGCGCATAAAAAAACGTGAAAGTGAAACGTTTCTTGTCGATTTAAAATCAGTAATACACTACCATCGTGTCAGATGTTTAATACTAATACATCTCAATACATTTTGGTGCGGTATTTCATCAGTTTATTTCAAAACAGACCCTGAGGCAACGGGAAAGCAATCATTTACGTGGACACGAGAAGGCACCATCTATCAGACATTAATGAACGGACAAATCACAGGTGTTTTGCGTTTCAGTATCATTAAGTCATGAGTGCGACCAACAAAATACTGTGATAAAATGTATGTATAACACTATTTTCCCACAAATTATACGATATTTGTGAACTATGTGGTTCTTCCATGTTTTGATGGGAGATTTGTTTGATGAGTTTGTGTTTTAATCACTGGCATTGTTGAAGTGGACCTTGTTCAATCTGGTGAATGCGATATTTAGGTGAGGAAATGAGGAGCATGGGTTTGATGGGAGGATTTATGGAGAGGAAGGAGGAGAGATGGAGGTGGAGAAGTAGGGATGTAAGGTGGGGAGAGGAAGGAGGATGTGATGAAGTGGAGGAAATGGTAAAGGGTGAAGAGGTTTAGAAACAGAAAAAGTATTTTAGTCCACTCATCCTTGAATACTTTTACATCCATGAGATTGTGTTGTCTGGTTGCTTTTCTCTCTCTCTCTCTCAATTTAAAGGTCTTTATATGTTTTGTTTTTCTCTTAATCTTTACGAGTAAAACAATCTTCATCACATCCTACCTACAGCAAGTAAAACCAAATCATCAGGATCAGGATCTGACGCTGAAGCTCTTCTGTGAAATAATGTGAAAAGAAGCAAACATTGTTTAACTTTTTCGGTGAGAATGGAACAAGTCAGATTCACAGCTTCATGATTAATTTATCTACAGTTGCTTAGGCTTTCTTCTATCCTTTGAATCTTTCATTGAAAAAGTTTTTAAAAAGATATACATTCCAATCTTTAAATGTTCTCGCAAACTGCTTGAATATATGAGGAAATACATCAGATAGTTTAAGGTCTGCTGCTCGTCTGTTTCTCTGATTTATCGTGTCAGCCCAGTCCTGTCAAAATGGAACGGTTTATTTGCACCATCTTGTGGTAACAGAAGGAATGTTCTCAATCAATTAACAGTGGGCAGAGCTAGTCACCATGAACTGGACAACCCACCAGTCCAGAGCTCATCTAGGCATTGGTTAAGAAAAAATCTGGACAGAAAACAAACTAAATAGTTGTAACATAATGTGGCTGCACAGGTAAACCAGCTGAACTTTACTTCAGTCAAGAATTTAGGGACTAATATGGTCATGAAAAGGAATATTTTGACATGAGTGGTGTTTGCATGTTATTAGGGGCTGACAACTCGACGGATAATTTAAGGGTTTGGGTTGGCAGTGTGTTATATTTAAACCTTGTCGTGGCACAAGGTTTTTGTGGTCACCAGGCAGGAAACAGTCAGAAATATAATCTCTGCCCAGTCTGGAGTCAAACGGATGGGAACTGAAGGAATTCAAGTGCAGTGTTTAAGAGGTTGTCAGCCAACAGATATTACTCCAAACCAGGTGTATAAAAACCTGTAAGGTTCCAAAGGAACCCGGTGTCACTTCAGAGCAGCACATTTTTGGAGAAAAAGGAAAAATTGCATTACACTGCATCAATCTTTATGTTATTTATACACTAAATTGCATTCTGTGTGAGAATACTTGCTTTTAATCTATGAGTCCTGAGTTCTGCATTTTATTGGTTATCATTTAAAATGTGCAGCCTGAGTATTTTTCATTTTGGACCCATCTCTCCAGGTCTGTTTTTGACAAATCAAAGACAAAGTGAGTCTAAAACCTACCAAATACCTACAGAGGTGTCTTATAATGGAAGAAAACTAATATCAGGGGGGAATTTTTTTATCCCTTTTACGTCACAGATGTTTAAATGCACAACAGATAACTTGCATCTTCTTATGGAGTGGGATAATCTGTTTATTGCTGAAATGACCCAACTGACCAGGAACACATCTGTCCCAGGAAACAACATTATAGAAGGTGAAAATTTGAACCTCTGTCACAAAACATGTCCGAGTTACACAGTGGCTTCGGTATAACAAAAATAAATTTGTTTGTCATACATTTAGAAGAGGACAAACACACGTATAACACAGAAATACAACATATTAAAAGATAGAGGCAGCCAATCAGCCTCTTTTTCAGCACTGTGGACAACATTTCGATAGGGGCGGGGCTTGGTGAAACATCCCAGTTTAACGATTGGTTGGCACAGACTAGTAACAAATCCCATGTTGTTCCCGGGGCCGTGGTCCTCCCGCGCGGGTGCAAGCCAGAGGAGGAGGGGGGTACGTGCGTAAAGAAAAAAAAACCTAACGTCACGTGACCACCTCTGAGTCCCAGTCGCCCATCATTTGAGGAGTAACGGGGCACATATCTGTCTGAACAGCGGCGGGTCTGGCTGTTTGCTTTTAATGCAGATTAATTTGTAGGATGCAATTTAAACGAACGGACGGATTCTAGAGCCATTCTCGGACGAAGCGGGAGGTAAGGCGTTTCAATCGCTGTATTACACTCCAGCTAGGGGAGGAGGGGGAAATTCTACGTGTTGTTGACCCCTACAAAACCTCGAAATTTATAGGCTGTGTTGCTGAATGTGAGGCGTTTGAGGCTCGACATGCGCGTAGTCCGGATGAAAAAAGGAGCGCCGACGCGCAGTGTCGCACAGGCTGAAGGACGCTTCTCCATCGCCTGTGATCACGATGCACCGCGTCCTACTGCTGCATCACTGCCACCCGCCGAATGATATTCACATTTAAGACAGCCTGGGGATGATAGTACGTCAAATCCGCCCGGATCAGTGCGTTTCGTTTGGCAAATATGGCTTTATATGTGCCAGAAAGATGCCCTTCATAGCCCACCTACATACGAACAGTCCGATAATGTAGGAGGCGGTTCATTATACCCCGCTGGCAATGATACTAAATTAAACAATCAGCTGAACTATATATAGCTAAAAAAAATAATGGTGAAGGCTGGTTAACACGCCAATTTCGCACCCTTAGGTATAAGGCAAATCTGATGGTTAGCGACAAGGCCACACTGTGCCCTACTGCGCGCACTACACCGTTGTAACGTGGTTAAGACAATATGCATTTCTGAACATTCAATGAATGATGCTCCATGTTAGGTGGATGCTCTAAAGGGTTAGGTACCACCTTTCATGGAACCACAGCAGGATGGGGAGTTGTGGTGTGTGGTGATCAGTAAGGCCTGTAGAGGCCTGTGGTCACAATGAGAGCAGTGTTTGTGACTGATGTTCTTAATAAGACAACTTTTCTCCGTGCAGTTTGTTTTTCAAGGCAGCTGTCACTGAGGTTCGTGTGCCTGTTTGCAAGTGGAGAAAGATACTAAACCGTGATCATGGCTGGTAAGATATTCCTTCTTTTTCGTTTAACTAAAGCCGTTTAAGCAGCCTATTTGTGAGGGCTCAGTTCTTGTGCATCTGTCTTGACTTGACTTGACTTGTCGTTATGAGTTTGGCGTGTGGCAATGAAATGTCCGTCTCTGTCCTAGAAAACAACTTCCCTCCCCTGCCTCGATTCATCCCCCTCAAGCCGTGTTTTTACCAAGACTTCAATGAAATCCCAGACCAACGGCGCACAATGTGCAAGAGGCTCTACTACCTCTGGATCTGTGAGTGCACCTGAGGGAGAAAGCTGTGTGTTGCTGTTCAGTAAATGCTACTTGCTCCATATTATTCACATCAACATGAGCTGTCAGCGTTTATGAGGTTTGCAATGCTGTCTAAGAACCCTGTGAAGGCCACATGTCGTGCCACGTTGTTTAACCCAAAACACTGAGATCCAAACATGACAGACATCCTGCAGCAGGGAGACCAGAACAACTGGTCTCACAACATGGAGCGGAGCTGGATGAACCCCCCCCCCCAATGTTATTGTTTGAAATAAGACTGAGTGGCACATTTGCTGTTTTTTTTCTAAGTATTTTAACTAACAAAGTGATCCATTTGATTTTGACCAATTGGATTGGCACAAAATGTCTGGCAATTATTGTTATTATAGCAGAATATTTTCAGATTTCAAGCGAACGATTCTATGTTTTCTATCTGTTATAGTGTGGCTGAAGATAAGACATTGGTCATTAAATCAGAGAAATCATGACGCATTAAGATATCTTGGACTCTGGGAGGCTGCACTGCCCTTTCATTTGAGATTTACAAATATTTTAATCATTACATGAAGCAAAACATCTGACGGAAATAATAAGCAAATGAATCACTCAAAGAAACGAATCATTCGTTGCTTTAGATATAAATAATGTGTAAACTTGTGACATTCACACGGCATCTTTTTCTATTATTGCTTAGGTTCTGCATCTTTGAAAAGGAGAAGCCTGTAAGTCTGGTGAAAAGGTAGTTTAGTGTAGACACAGTGTTTGGTAGTAGTAAGATGATACTAGAGAAGAACATTTATGCTGTGTGTGTGTGTTAAAGTGTAGCTCCAGCCCACATTATTGTAGATGTAACATAGAACAGAAAAAGATAATATTCATAGTCTCGTGCTTTCCAGCCAACTCACGTAGCCCTCCCAGTTCATGTCAGTGATCATCCATTAAGTTCACCTAACAAAACTTAAGACCCTGCTCCAATTATGAATTATGAATTATGAATAATAGAGGTTTGGCCCTCCAACCTCCACTTTATCTTATTTGTGAGTCTCACCTCATTTGGATAATAGATGAAATAGATGAATAATGGAATAATGTAACATCTTTTAGTTATTTTAGATTTCTGTAAATAACTGTTTGACTCGTGCAATTATCCTTCACAGAAAATATAGCATCAAAAAACTGCAAAAGGTGCATTTTTAAGCTGAATATTGCAAGACCTGCGGCATTTAGTTTTATTATTTAGGAGATATTGAGAACTGAGCATTCTTCATTCAGGTAGAATATTATTTATTACCGATGTGGCTGTAAAACACACAACATCAATAGTTTAGTTGCTAATTATCTGTAAATGTCTGCCCAGTTCAGAGTAGTATTTGGTGTCAAGGTTTACTCTTGAAAGGTGTGATGAACTTAACCGAATTTTCAGATTATACATTTTCTCACTTTTTTTGTGAGGAAGACCAAAAAATGAAGTGGGAGGGTTTAGTGAGCTGGCGTGGAAGGATCCACAGTATCGGCTCAGATTCATAGTGATTAACCCTGCTGCATTGTGAGTATTCAACAGACAGTTTCTTTTTTGCCTTCAGTTTAACGTTCCGTATCCTTTCTTCTTCTCTGTGATGCTGACAGTGAATACTGCCACACTAGCTGTGAATCTGATTGGCTGCCTGGCGTGGATGTGTGGAGGTGGCGGAGCCACAAACTTTGGCATGGCCTTCCTGTGGCTCATACTGTTCACCCCTTGCTCCTATGTGTGCTGGTTTAGGCCCATCTATAAGGCCTTTAAGTAAGCATTCCTGCTCTAATATTTGACGGTTCTGCCAGATCACATCATTTATTACACTGATCATTCTCTCTTTGCAGGACAGACAGCTCTTTCAACTTCATGGCTTTCTTCTTCGTCTTCATGGCTCAGGTGGTGATCAGTATTATCCAGACTGTTGGCATTCCAGGCTGGGGAGTGTGGTAAGAGGCTTTCACTGGTTTATTCAGTGTGACATATATTGTATATTTATCATCTTTCTCGTAAAAATGGATGACGAATTCAAAGAAAAGAGCATTAGTGCCACTTGGCTTGCATTGGTTCTTAAAGGTTCTACTGGAGAACTAAATCAATCAAGAGAAACAATGAATCTAAAAAAAATGTGTCAGTAAAGGTTTTTAACTGTACTCACTATTTTCCTATGAACATTTCCATTGAAAACACGATAAGCTGTTGTGTGTCATGTGAACCTTTGGTTCACTCTGCTGTAATTAAAAAAAAACAACCAGCATTTGATGAAATGATAACCCGCAGAACAAAAGAAAAGAACAACAGACAGAAGTTCATATTAGACTCACTGGTTGAATGCTAACACAACTCGGAATACTCCATTTATTCTGGGAGTGTAACAAGCAAATGTTTGTTGACAGTTTTGTTGTGTGAACTTGATCATTTGACGTCATTGTTGCGTTTACAGTTCGCCCCAAATGTCTGAAAAATCAGCGACGCAATAAAATCAGTGATTACACACGCTATCAAAGCAACTCTGGGAGTATAGCCCCGCTGGAATTTTACCTTATCGATTAAATTGCTGTATGTGTGTGATGACGCCGCCGTTGATCCCTACAGCGGCTGGCTGGCGACCATCACCTTCTTCAGCACCAACATCGGCTCAGCTGTGGTGATGCTGATTCCTACCATCATGTTCACTGCAGTGGCTGTGCTGTCCTTCATCGCCCTCACAAAGGTAATTATGCTTTTCTTTCTTAATGCTTCAGCTTCTCCTGTCTTGGGCAGGTCTTTAGTGTAGACGCATCCTACTGAAACTATTGCTGTAGTCTACATAATACGATGTAAAACATTTTCTTTAACAGGTAGGTCAGTCACAATCTGTCACAAACTGTATGACAAAAATGAGGGTGAATGATTTTATTCTTTCTTTAAATTTCACGCTACTATCAAATTTGGATTAGCGGTGTTAGCATCGTTGCCAGTGATACCTTGGACTGGATCTCAGTCTTTTGACTGTAAATAGAGCCCCAACAAACCGCACATGGTCTCAAATTAGAAGTTAAGCTCATTGAGAAAAAGAGTTGATGCCATTAAACCACAGAATAAACTGCAAGACTGGAAACAGTCATAGGAACATAGGGTTTTCTGTCAGACATTTTCAAACAGATGCTTGGAAATGGGTTTAGGAATTACACAGAATGATCATGGCCAGTACAAATCACTGCAATGAGGAGATGAAGCAAAAATTGCCACATACAATGCTCCTCTATAACAAAACAAAAGAAGCTTTAGGGAGTTTTGTTAATGATTAAAAAATATAAGACATGTCACATTTACAGAATTATTCATGTGAGTGAAAACGGAGGGCTTTCTCTGTAGGTGGGAGATCCTCACAGAGGCACAGCCATTACTTCACCAATCAGGCCTTTGTGGTGCATTGACCAGAAAGAAACCATTCCTCACTATGACGGCCAGCTGGGAATCTGCCAAAAGCACCTGAGAGAGTCTCAGATCCTGAGAGACACAATCCTCTGATCTGTTGAAACAAAGATTGAACTATTTGGCCACAGTTCCAAGCAGCATGAGTGGAGGAAATCAGGCTCCGAGCGTCCTCTCGTTAATACCGTCCCCACAGTCAAAGACACTGCGAGGAACAGGCTCTGGAGGACGAGTCAGAGTAGAAGGAAGGATGGATGCAGGAAAAAAAGAGAGTCATACAAAGTGAAACTTTTTTAGAGAGTGGCCAAGAACGTGGATCTGAATACAGAATAACTGGAGAGAGTTGAAAATGGCTGTCACTGACACTCCCCAACCAACCTGGCTGCTCATTTCTGCCAGAAAAGAATCGAGGAGGCTTCCAAAGGAACAGTGTGCCAAATGTTTGGGATCATTTCCCAAAAAAGTTGAAGCTTATGTAGCTCACATAGGTGCTTTAATCAAGTATTAAGTGAAGGGTTTGAATACTTACATACATGAAGTATCTTACTCTTTTACTCATTCAAAACTAGTAAAACACTCCAAAAAACTATTTCCCACTTTGCATCGTGTAGAACCCCAAAAACCAAGGGGAAAATCTTAGTCTCAAAATGATTTTCATATACTCTATGATCTCAATTTCAGGATGCCTTAAATGTGTTTTGCTCTTGAACATTGCAATTGCCGAACAAATCGTTTTACATCCCATCTCCTACTTGCTGTACTTTGCAGGTTCACAACTTCTACCGCGGCAGTGGTGGCAGCCTGGGTAAAGCCCAGGAGGAGTGGGCCACGGGGGCCTGGAAGAACCCACATGTCCAAGAGGCAGCTCAGCAGGCAGCCATGGGGGCTGCACAGGGAGCCATGCAACAGAACCAGTACTCCGCAGCTCCCACCTACAACTATGACGACCCGATGTAGGACAGACGAGGGGGAGAGCTAAAAAGGGATCAATTATGAACACAACTCTGAATTAGGTGCCCTTCATTATAACACAGTGCGAGCTGATTTCAAACAGAAAAGTGACACGTGGGATTTAATCATTTTAGACAGCTCACACTCAAGTCGACAGTTATTCAACAAACTGTTGTTGCTTTTGTTTTTGCTGTTTAATTTTAGCAGGTATTTGTATGTTGAACAGTGTCACATAACATGGCTAAAAGCAATCCCCTGCCCTTCATTAGTTTAATTCAGGTAGGTTCATGTATTATCTGCACAGAGCCACACTCTGCCTCTGATGTGTTTCACTTCCCATTTTTTTGTGAACTTTCAGGTGTTCCTACAGCTAAAATTTAGAGTGTTCACTTTTATTTAGCCTGAAGGTCAGTGAAAGCTAAAGCATTTCTCAGTTGATGCACTTTAAAAATTATTCAGCAACCAAATCACACATAAAACATGTCCAAAAACATGTATGAATTATTTCTAATTCACACAATAACTCAACAATTTGGGAAACACCTTTATTTACTTTTCTTGTGCCAAGAGTTAAATGAGAATAAATGACATGCTTCCACTGGCAGCTAGTTAGCTTAGCTTGGCATAAAGACTGTGGTGAGACAACTGATCTAAGTCTAACTGTCCAAATATACCAAATTGCACTCAACAGCAGCCCTGATTCTGTAACTAACATGTTTAACATTTCATCTAGGTTTTCGGATGCAGATTTTATAACCTCTGGAGATGGTCATGTTAGCTGTATCTCCTACTTCCTGTCTTTAAGCTAAACTAAACTAAGCTAAGCTAAGGTAAATTAACAGGCTATAACTTCATATTCTCCGTTACGATTTTTATAGCACTGTTATTGTTCTTATTTGAATCTCCTCAACAAGGCAACTAATGTCAGTCTAACCATGTCTCATTTTTTCTTTTCTTTTTAAACTCCAATCAGAATGTTTAGATATTTGGTTTAGTGATTTATTTTGTTTTTAACTGATGATGCAGTTGAAGCCAACTTTTTTCACATTCTCAGGAAAGGTGCGATAGCCGTTTTTAAAGCCCTTAGAGAGTCATCATGTCGGGCTTTTGTCTCCTTTTATCCTGTTTGACCATTCGGGATGTTTGGTTTTGTCATTACATGCTGGTTACATGTGGGGTAGGCTGATTTCAGTTGAATGTTTTTTATCATTTCATGTTAAAGTGAAGCACACACTGTATTTAGGGATTAGTTCTTATTGGATAAACATTCCAAATCAATGTTGTACATGTGAAAAGTGATAAGAAAAGTAAAACCCCAGCAGGTGGAAAAAACAGTGAATAATAGTAATATTTGTTGTGGGTGGTCATAGCATCGTTTGGAGTGATGGATGTCCCCCCTCCCTCCCCCTTTGGTAAATTCTCCCCTTATCCCTACATGTAAATGCTTCAACGACTACTTGTTTCTGAAGTTCTGAATTTCAAGACTCACAGTACTGTGTCATTTTGTGGCTGTTGGTGTTATTCCATGAATCAATGTGATATAAACAGAAGATAGAATATTCAATTAAAGCCAATTATTTCTTTATGGAGTGGAATTCAACAAGAGGATACTATTGCGAAGCCCTGGAAGGCGCGGTGTGTCGAATCAGAGCCAGGTTTTTGTCACTTCGAGTCTTCTTTAAGAACTTTGTCCACATTCATTAGATGATTACTACAGTTATATACAGTATTAGACTTGAAACAGATGTGAAGATACGTATCTGAATGCTCCTAATTTCAAAATCTGTGAGTCGTTTTGTCTGATTGTGATGATGTGATATTCAATAGACAGTTTGCTGTTTTCTTTTATCATTTTGAACTGAGCTCTGTTTTTCAGTATAGTTTGGATGATGTGCGGATGAGTTTGAAGCACATACTTCTGCGTCTTTCCATGGCTGTGGCGTAGTTTTTTTTCCCCCTTCTCTGTTTTAAATGTACAATTCTTTTGAGGATTCTAGCAAGCGTTCGTGCTGGGTCACCTGTTGATATTCACTGCAGACTAAATTCACAATGAACCTAGGGTGCAGCAATACTAATACAACTATATTAAACAGAACTGAGTCGAGTTCAGCAAAAAGCAGGCTTCAGTAAATATTAACACACACAACACGAAGTGTTATGAAATGAAAAAAAGAAATTGGCCTGTTTTCAAGTTGTACCACACGAGTATGATTTTGCGGTTGTGTAACATTTTCACCAGCAGATGCACAAAAAGTAGTTATTTCGCTGTAAACAGCACTACATGTCTGCGCCTCCGTTAGCAAATGCAGAGCTGAATACTCCTATACACTATGTGAAGAATGTGAAGGACTGCGTAAGAATGAACAAACCACATTTGTGTGTGTGTGTGTGTGTGTAGTACTTCTCACGGTGAACTTTCTGCCATATGGACGTACGGTTCATATGAACATGGAATTCACAGCTGTGTAGTTATTGTGTAGCAGGAACTGCACCGCTTCGGACAGGTTACACGTTGCGTTTCATTTTGCTGTATCAAAGCTTCTGAAAAGCCATCTCCCATTTCCTTTCCCATGTTCCCACACGTACTGTACTGTATGTTGTATGAAATGTATTAACATGTACTATATCATGAGTAGTTATAAATATATAATTACTGGAGGTAAATGTTAGCCATTGGTAAACACATTCAAAAGGAACATGCTCTAATAAGGTGAACGAAATGTTTGAGGGGGCTGTGTCTCCATGAGTGACTTAAAGGAGGAATACGTTTTTGTGTATTACTTTTGTATTATTTGGTCTTATCCTTATAGATATTAAATAGTTCTTGTTGCATCCTGTTTTGCTCTTTTGTTATAGGAATGCACACGGGTCTTTGATGTTTCCCGGCCATTTTTGTTTATGTAGAAAAGTCATAAATCTCAATTTCAGGTGTTGTTGATACATTTAGGTGAAATGAAAGATGAGAGTCTACTTTCTGGTTGAAAAAAAGGATTCAAATGATTCCCTGAAACAGAGGCTCATCAGAAAAACATACACAGTCTGCATGGACATCCAACCTTTACACCCTCCTATTAAAAAAAATGTTTCCAAGCTTCATTTCCATACTGACAAGAATTAAATGAGCAGCTTTGCTCCTTGGTTAAAATCCAATTTAGTGTGAGCTTCTTATTCCGAGCAGGGTGAGCTACTCACAACGAACTCTGACAAGTTTTTAACGACAGCAATCACCTAAAAAACATGTTCCTTTTCATTTTTTGACAGATGGAGGGATGAGCTGGGCTTTAAAATAAATCTGTTCCGACATTCTTGCTCTCAAAATTAACCACAACTTGGCAATGTTCCTAATCATTCAGCCTTTCATCACTCAGCTAAGCAGTGATTAATAATAACTATGTGAGTTATTCTGTAGATTAGATGTAATAAAACTTACGAGTCATTTTAACCTGGATGCGAGCCTTAATTTTGTTTCAACACACACTTTTAAACATAAATTTAAAGCTGGCTGGTGAGACATAAATGGTATCCTCACTTTTTGCTTATGTAGTATGGTTCCAACTACTAAAGTAGAATTCGAAAGCAGGATTTCTAAGCTATAATGTAGTACAGTATTCATGTCATTTTAGTATTAACTCTAAAGTGTCCTCATCATTCTTAATCGATCTTAACTGGCATGTAAAATAACATTCAGAACAAGGAGGGTTTGAAAATAAATTCTAAAATGTTTACTAGTTAGAAAATAAAAATGCAAGATTTTTACTTTTTAATTCTGACAGCGTAATTTGATTTAAAAAGGATTCTGACCACATTTTTCCTATTTAAAGCTTTGAATCTGTGCAATACATCTACTCCCCATTCATTCTTATCCATTCAATATAAGGACAGTGTCTCCTATAGTTTTCATTAGGTTTCTGAAATATTTATAGACACATGATTTGGTTCTACTTGGTGTGTAAACGGGTGTTTTCCAAGAAGTAATAGTATTAACACCACACAGACAAACCAGCAAAAAAACAGCAATAATCTTAAAATTCTTTATTCATAAACTTGATGCAAGTTTACAAATTACTGTACATGGTCAAAATTTCTTCAAATGGGAAATGAAAAACAAAAGAAAACCAAAGCGAGTCAACAGAGCCAGACTCGATCGCTTGTTTGATCCAGAAAACGAACTGACAATTGAGATAAATGAATCTTTTCAACACACAGTCCAGTTAGAGAAGCGTGCAAGTCCAATCACCACAGCATGACTGTCAAAATTAATCCTCTCTGCATTTCTCCTGTGACCAGTTTTGGCATTTTCGGAGACATTCTCTGGGATGGTTGAAGAGAGATGGATAGATTTTGTTGTTAAAACTCCAAAACATTTATGATAGAACTTTTCTTTCGTCACCACACAGACCGGCCAGAGGTGAGGACACTTCTAAGGATACTTAATAACCCCTCCCCCCCGGAAAGATCTTAGAAATGTAACAGGAAGCGGATCAGGGTACTGAGAAACATTGTCCTGAACTGAAAATACTCGCCTCACCTTTCCATTAAACCACCTCTGCAGGCAGATTGCTGCCAGTCGTGCAAACGCCTTAATCCGGAAAATTTCGAAGACCACAAACTACAACTGGGAGTACGAAAGCAAAGATTACAATGGATGCTAAGGAGGTCATCATGCTACTGAAATCCCAGACTATTTGTGTAACTGTCTCCAACTTGCACTGTTTGAATTACAAAAACATGCTGCCTCTGTTGTAAAGCTCGTTTCACTTTCCGTTTCTGACATCAGCTCAGTGGGCGAGTAGGCCAAACATCAGCGGATGTAGAGCACTAATTCATCCCAGAAAGTCACCAATAACAGGAACATGTATCAGCCCCGCCCCGAAAAATTCTTTGTTACCTGAGTTGCCATTTAGACAGCTTTGCAACGTTGACAAATATGCTGCAAAAGAGCCATCGGATTGATAGATACAGTGCGTGTCCTGTGGTACGGGGGGGACAGCAGTATATTGCATTTTTAAGGATAAAATGTAAAGTTTCATACAGGTACTGAGTTTTAGGCTTTCATCACACTACGAATGATCCCCTCTCTAATAGTAACATCAAAACACATCTGTGGTACGGAGTCCTACAGATGATGGACATTCAGCTGCAGAGACAGCAGGGATAAACTCCGCTGCAAAAGAAAGCAACTGTTTTACATGGGATGGGGCTATAATCAATCTACAAAGTGTGGCTATTAAATAATGAGACTGAAACTGTATTTTAGTTTCCCGAAATCCCTCAACACATGAGCATTGCAAATGGAGTCTGGAAGCTGTGCTGAAGGGTCAAAAAGAGGCAGCTGAAGGTCATCCTCCATCAGCACAACTGCTAGCACACAGCTCACTTCTCCCCATATTAGTTCCGATTCTTAAACTCTCCGGGTAAGGGCTCAGCTAACAATTTCAGCCGTGCCAGATCGACAAAGCGCCATACATCCTTTCTGTCCACCCTAAACGATATGTCACTCCTTCAGATTTCCTCACTGTTTGCAACAGAAATCTAAAGCTACTTTTTTTTTGACCAACTTCAGAGATTAAGATTTCTGGTCAAAATGCCCAAAACGGAAGAAAGACGTGTGCAAAGCAACACCGAACCTGCTCCGCGTGGACGGAGCATCAGCGGAGCGGTTTTCTTTAAACCGCTGTACCTGAACACCTCCCACCTCATAGTACCATGTGGTTTATCTGAGAGAATAAAAAAAAAAAAAAACATCTGAGACACTGGAAGAACGACCAGAACGCAGTCGGGTGCGGCTGCACAAAGGGAAGGAAACTGAAAGTCTAATTCAGTCTAATTTAATAGCCACACTTCACGACGTGAGGAAGATGACACAACTGCTATAGAAATGGGCAGAAGAATGATGAAAGATCCAACATCTGTGCGACCCCTCTTTATTCGACTGCAGTCGAATCTTTTTACACACAACAGCGGCTGAGATGAGGCTCCTGTACAACATGCTGTTGACTTTGCACACAAAGGGCTGCACTGTCAGCATCATCCTCAACTGCCTTAATCAACAGAAAGACCAATAGCACGTGCGGGGGCCGTTAAAAGAAAATCAGGCAAAAAGAGCCTTTCAGCTTCAACACTAGGCCTGTTAGAACTGCCAAAATTTCACCACAACACTCGTCTTCTGATAAAAACTCCATCTTCCCAAGATATACACGATGCAGGGATGCATCTTATTCATCAATGCTCGTCTTGTTGATCAGGCATCTTCCTTCGACAACACCGCAGCAATTTGAAACTGCGTGACCAGATGTCGTCTTCTTCTTTTTTTTTTTTTTTTATTTCTTTTTTTTTTTAAATACACTTAAAAGTGAGCTAATGATACCGAGTAGTAGATAATCTCAATTTCAAGATAAGATTCGAACATAAGACATCGGCTCCTTTAATGTCTCGGATGCTCAAATAACAAAAACAATTGCCGAATAATATATCTAAAACAATATTTGCATTTATGTACCTGTTCATTTTCAAAAGAAAAACAAAGAAGCAAAAAAAAAAAAAAAAAAAATCACAGTCAATTAAAAAACAGGTGCAATGAGGTGCCATTTCAAGAGCTTCGGTATCAATCTTCCTTTAAAATTCCCCATTCAAAGAGGGCTAACTGACTGGGGGGCCCACTTTGTCAAAGCAGCTAAAGAAAAAAAAGCATTTCCCCGCATTTAAAAGGGAGAAAAGTCTCTTTTTTTTCCCCTCCTCTTTCTTCTTTTTCCAAAAGACAAATGAGCATATCTAGAAAACAGGACGAGTGACATCCTCACGCCCCCCCCCCCTCCTCACTGAGGGGAGAAGTGAGACCGGAGTAGAGTCTTTCCTGGGGCAGAGCGAAAGAATAATTGTCAAAATAGCCAACGAGATGGTTTCTGTGAGAAAGATGATAATATTCCCAGTAAGTCAGAGAGGGAAAATATTCCGAAGAAAAACAAGATGACCCAAAGACACGTTCCTAGTGCATAGTGGCGGCAGCTCATTATCCGTCCTCTTTAGGTGGTGTGTACCAGCCTGGAAGAAAAGAAGAAGAAACTCCTTTCCTTATGCATGCAACTGGGACAATTCACTAAGAACCAGTGACTCTTAAGACCGTAACGTACCGTTCTTTTCATGAATCTGCACCAGGGATTTGTACGACTGTTGTGCTCTTGCAAGATTGTACTGATTCTAAAAGAAAAACACATGCTGTTGATTAACGTACATGTGTCGCTCCGTACCGGCCGGATAATGCTCCGTTTGGTAAGTGGAACTACAAGGAGAGCTTCATATATTTTAACTGTATAAATCCCTGATATTGAGCGTAGTTAATATAATCATCAGTGTTAAAATTACCTTATTGGCTCCGAACTGCACTCTGGCTTTGCCTTTCACCAGAGTTGCATTTATCTGCATAATGACAGATTCTATGGAATAGGCACTGCTCCAGCCCTGTAAACACACACAAACAAATCAATCCAGTTTCTCATTCGTTGGAGATCTAAAAAAATTAAAAAGATCTGTGAAACTTCTCCACATACCTGTTTTGTGAGAAGTTCCATGCACAAGGCTCCTCCTCCTAGAACATAACTAAAAACAAAACAAAAACGGGATTAAAATCGACTTTAAATATCAGGCGTTAGCCACCGTCATCAACCAAGAGTTCCCCCGTTTGCTAATTTGCTTCAAACGTCACTTCTGTATTTGCCTAGTAGGAAAGGAAAGCTTCAACGGCATCATTAGTTGAACAGTTGTGGATGCAAATGATGTCCCACTAAGATCAAGCAGTTAGCTTCTCGTCTTTTCATAATCTGAAGCCTTTTGGTTCATTTATACGATTTGGAATGTTTGAAGAAGCTATCACAGTATCATCAACTCTTCACGGGGCTCGGTCTATATATCCGATCTGTACTTAAGACGAGAGAAAATCGCTTCGAATCCATCATAATGCGCAGTTACGACAGAACACAGTGAAGTTTGTTCTGCGCCTGGAAGACGTACGACAGTTCACTTAGAGATCTGCCCGGTTTGCCGTGTGTCCTGCTGTGTGAGCGAGGCAGCGAGGCGCCACAACACACTTACCCTCCGGAGAGCACAGGCGACACAACCCGCACAAAAGGTGGGTCGAAAGGAAAATTATCCTGCAGGAGGAAACAAAGGAAACCTTGAGAAAAAAGTCCACCTCACACCCCTTCCAGATAAACACACAACAGGAATGTTTCCACAGAACTCACTTTATATGAGAAATTGAGCAGAATGTAGTCCACTCCTTCCTTTTCTTTTAAAACCTGCAGGTCACTGTGTAATGGACTATCTGGGTCTACCCTGAAATGAAAAAAAAACAAAACATAAAAAACAAAACCGTCACATCCTTCGTACACCTTGATGTTGACAAAGCGACTTCACTGTTTAAATCACCGGAAACGAGAACTTACGTCCTTAATTTGACGTGCCATTCATAAAGGCTGTCACCGACTAGTTCGACTGAATAAATACCTGAAAAACAAGTAGGAACAATATAGCTGCAATTCAATCTGCTCAGAAAACAAACAAACAAAAAAAAAAAAAACCCTACGACTGCACAGAAATGGCCCCTGTGGTTACCTGTCTTGTAACTCTGTGACCTGTAGATCTCCCTGAGTTCCTTCATTAGGCGATCTGAGGCTTGCACTGAGCCAGAGACTGCACCCTGCAACACAAACAGCGACGACGCGTCACACAAATGCCAAAAGGAAGATAAGGCTACACATGCCATTTTCTATCTGGAAATCTATGCAGGTTTCAAACAACAGTAATACTGCGGCGGCTGCCACTGTCTCCGAATGGTGGAAGCAACCTCGTAACTTCTCCGCTCCGTTACAGACACTAAGGTTGATAAAAGGCACTTACATTACATTTACTTACATTCAAGTGATCTTGTCTCTGGTTTTTTCGTATTTTCTCCAAGATGGCCAGATTTTCTTTCTCTATTCCATCATCCTCTGACTTTTTACCCTCTGCTGGCTCCTCTTCTTTCATGTCGTAATGGTCCAGGTCTTGGTCCAGGTCTATGTCCTGCTGCCACAGTATACGATTATGTGTAAAAAAAAAAAGAAAAAAGAAAAACAAGGAATGTAAAATAGATTGGACAAATAGACCTTTCATAATATGAATTAACTGAACCATCAGCATCATATATAGGCACCTCTCCCATGTCTTCCTCCTCTTCCTCTTCAGATGTCACCTCGTCTGTTGGACCGTGCTGTCGTGGGGTTAAAAATGGCAAGCTGACAAATGAGGAGCTTCTGAAAGCAACAAATAAACAACGAGCTCTCGTTTCTTGCGCATACCTTACGCTCTTGGGTAATTGGTCCAGCAGGTAGCGGCTGGTCCAGCATCTCCACATCTGGATGTTGTGGCAGGTTGTAAAGTCGACAGAGATCACAAATGAGGCGCTTCAGCTGCTGAAGAAGCTGGAGGCGTCATAAAAGGGAAGAAAATATCAGTAAATGGGAAATAAAGACCAAACTACTCTGCAAACTTTGCATTGTTGTAGCAATAAAGACAACCAAGCGTCCACTTTATTAGCTGAGCAGGTACAGTCTCTTTAAGTCCGATGTAAATGCTTCACGGTTTACATTTAACTTTCCAGTTCTTACTGACACTTTCACAGAATTGTTGATTAAGTCCTTTGTTTTAGTTGGGCTACTGTTTTTTTTCGGGTGGTTCAACAGAACTAAATGCAGTGTGATGCAGGTTAATGCATGGAATTAAAGCCATTGATGTCTATGATGGCCCTTGATGTTATGACTCCCCCCTCACCGTTTTAATCAAATTGTTTTTATGACTATAAATGGAGCGCAGAGGGCCACCCACTCTGATCCACTGTGCTTCAACTGGAGGAGGAAGGAGAACGGAGAGGAGGCGGGTATTTGAAGGCATGGGACAGACGACCAGGGTGACATGTTCAGAGACTGAGGGTTGTACTGGGACTGAGTACCCAGCATCCGTCCATTACGTCCACAAACTGGAATGTGGTCGTGGATAGTGAGGCCTGGGAGCTGGTTTACCTGCGGAATGACTAAAGTCCTCTGTGGCGTACATAGAGATCCTTAAAGTGTGATAAATCAAGGGTCCAGCAAGCAGGATTTGCCACTAGATGTCAGATGTCAAAGCTAAATAAGCCGAAAATGTTTTTTTCTCTCGAGCATTTGGTTAACATTGATGCACACTGAATCGTGATAAAAAATAAATAAAAACTTGTTTTCTCCGAGGAGGGATCTACTCACCAACGTGCTGCCTTTTCTCACATCCTCCAAGCGCTCCAGCACCTCAGCCAAACTCGGATCATCAGAGTCAACAAACCATATCGGTGGTGTTGAAGGGTAGGATTCCTACAACAGACACAGTCATTTAGCTGCTTCGCTGTTAAAGCCTTTATTGTTTACAGATGGCTCTCTACTGTGACTTAAAAGTGCTGAAAGTTGATTTCAGTGCTACAAATTATTCAGAACCCAAAGGCTCGGCCCACACAGCCGCCCACTGAAGTAGCACCTCGAGCACCAATGACAGGTGGCTCTGTGCTGCTCTAAACTCCAGTTAGGCCGCAATGATTGATCGTTGAAGCTTTTAATGTCAGAAACTAGTAATTATGGTGGACTCAGTCATCATCTCTTCGTGGTGTGAGCCACGAGGACCTTTTCTATTTATTTCGGACTGTTGTTCGGACAAAACAGGAGATCTATAGACATCTCTTTGAACTCTGAGAAGCTGTGATGGATTCAAAAAGTTCAATCCACCCCCCCAAACGAACCAAATGATTACTTGCGGCTGTCGTCGCCTTCTGTTTGAGGTGGAGCACCGAGAGACGAATTGAAAACTACCAAAGCTCGAAGGTGAAGCCATTGCGGAAATAAAATACAACGCCATCATGGTTGCTAGGCGCCGTCTACACAAACAAACCAGCGAGAAATCATTTTCCTGTGGCTTCATCAAGGCTCAAACTCCTGCTAGATACCAAGTCTGTTATATTCTACAAGTTATTACTGTACAAATCGATAAATTGTGGGTTTGAATAAGTGCACGTGCATTTAATTTGAAAATATTTACTCTCTTAATCAGATTTGAAGCCTCATTAAATGCTGTAATGGCTGTTCAAAGGCTGAATTTTGACGCCTCTTGGACTTTTGCAGGTAGAATTTGAAGAATAAAGTTTTCACCTAAGTTCCACCTATGGAAAAAAAAGAGTTCTGATGTTGTGCAGGGTTGCTCATCAACGTGCAGAGCCTTTGGCTTGGACTTCCTCCACAGCTGCTGGTTGTTCTCTGTAGGGCATTTCACAGCAGGCGGTGCATTGTCATAAGTGGAAAAACCACAGAGGGGTGCATGGGTAGAGTGCAGAGGATGCACAACATGATGCAAAAAGCATGCTTTGAGAGAGGTCTGTTGTGCTAAAAGAAGATGACGCTCCCAGAAGCCTTTTTTTTCCTTTAATGCACACATCAAAAGCACATACTGTATATTTACTTACATCCCAAATATTGTTGCATGACTGTACAGCAACGTACAGGTCAGCAGAGATTAGACCGAAGCAGTAAACGCGAGCAGCACACCCACTCGCTCGCCGTGAACGTTCCAGAGGACTGCCTACACTTTTCTAACTAAGCGGCTGGTCAGACACCTGCAAGAAAGCCAGAGCCAATGTTGCTGAGATTTGCGTGAGAGAATTTGCCTTTGTGCTGCCGACGAAAAGAAAAGACGGGAGCTGGCTGGGAGGCGAAACCTGAGGGCCTCAAACTGTGGGTGCAACTGTGTCTTAGCAAGAATCTGCTTTATTAGACCCTGGAGTCTGCAGGATAGTGTTCCCCGTCAGGTGCACTGAGAGCACGTGCATCCGAGCCTCCTGCCAGACAAACTAACCAACTTCCTATTGGCCCCACATAAACTGGATGACTAATTTTACAATTCTTGCATTTTGCGGCAGTGTGTTACAACAATGCAGTTTGCCCATTCGACCAAAAGCCGCCGTATAGCCCCGCCACTGCTTCAAGCCAGGTGAAAAGCTGACCACCCCTCCACCTTTTACTCCCTCGCCTGCCATCCCATCAGGCAGATTGTGATGTAGAGGCTGAATGTGATCTCATACGGGCCTGGTTGTGCCCCCAAAAGAGAGCAAAAGTGGAACTGTGTGCGTGTCTCTGCAGAGAGAGATGAGGATGTGGTCAGGATGCAAGAAGGTTCTTCATCCGTGCCACCTGAACCGTAAAAACGAGTAATGTGACGACAGGGACAGTTCTCACGTCTTTCATCTATGCTGTGATGATTTGGCTGTGCTAAGCGTAAGTTTGAGGTGGACTCAAATCCTCGCTGACGTATGATTCATTAACGAGTTATTCAAACTGATAGCGGTGAAGTGCAAGGCCCATCTTTTGTGTTAACAAATAATTAAATAAAACGCGCAAAACAAATCAAGTACAGGGGAGAGTGCGCATGCAGGTCTTCTCGATTTTGTGGGTTTTGTTATCGGGTTGATGAGCCACTGACCTCACCGCTGTAATAAGTGAGCCAAGGGGGATCAGTCTATTTACTGAACAGGCACAAAAACAGTGATCAACATTCCATCAAATCGCCCGTATCTGACGTTACAGACGCGAATACGACTTCAGCCCTTCGTCGGGCTTGGTAAACGCATTACTTGAAATGTTGTTGGGGGAAAAAAAAAATGCGATCAGTTAAAAGTGTCCCGAAGCTTAAACGAAATCACGTGGCGACTAAATCAAATACATTTTAATCATTACAAAGTTGATAGTTCCAGCACCGGGAGAGGTAACGCAGTTATTTTTGGCTAACAGATCAAGCTAGCGTTACTTTCAGTTAACAGGCTAGCAAAAGCTACCGCAGCGTCGTTACCAACCGAGGTCTTATTGTACACTTTTTAAAGTTAATTTAACACTGGCTGTGCCGTGGCTCGTTTGAACAACCCTATTTCTTAATTCTTAGCCGCCAACTACTGAAGGAAAACAAGTCCACACTTTATTCGCAGTTCCATGAGTAAACACGGTGGACTGCTTTGGTTTCAGTGGGTAGTCGGCGGCTGCGTTAGCTTGTGCGCAGAGCTGAGCTGGCCTGGACTCACCGTGATGTTGCAGTGAATGATCAGCAGCTTCTCGCCTGTTACGTTGAATTGGCAACTGAGTTCGTCGGGTTTCCAGTCTATTATTCTGAATCGTTCGTGGTTTGGGTCAAAAATTGACTCCAAAAACTTAAGTTCGGCCTTCAGCCCCGAAACCGACATCTTCTGTTCATCTCAAACCACCAGGCCGCTGGCAGAGGGGAAGTCAGGGCGGAATGCGACCGCGCAGTGGAGTCGGGTCCTCGGATCTCGCATGTTAGCGTGAGAACAACAACAAAGGGCTGGAGCTCAGCTTTATCATAAACCTACAGTATGGTGCACACTTGTCGTGAGCATATTGACAGAAATGACACAATATAACTTCTATTAGTTTGATCTTCATTTAGTTTATTCCCTGGCATCAACGCTGGTGGAGTCACTACAAATGAGTTGATATATATTTATATACAATATATTTATATATATATATATATTGCAAAATTGATTAATTATAAATGGTTCCATCACAATAGGCCACACCTGGGTCCAGTGCTGTGATGTACAGCTCACAGTGTTAAAATGACAACAAAACTAATTGACATGTAAGCGTGATAAGAAACAGGGACACTCAGGAGATGATTTAAAAAAAAAAAAAAAAAAAAGATTGTATGTAAGATTATAGGAAACCGACAACCTAAAGCTTTCAACTGCTTGAAATCTAAAATACAGAAAAATTAGAATGTGCTCTTTAATTATGAAAAACATGTGTAGAGTTTAGGAAAGCCCACTGGTTTTCTCACCATGTATGTGATTTATGCTTCACTGTGGCACAGCCCTGCCCTTGAATTGCACTGGATGTTTGTAGACTGAAAGCACTTGCATTCAAATCGCACGCACACAATGGGACTGCATAAAGATGTTAAATGCATGTCTTAGAAGAGGTTAGTTTTTCTTCTCCATCTTGCTTGTGAATGAGAATCCGGGTATAGTGAAAATACAACGGACTGCATTTTGGACTACCTGAATGTAACACAGGAATGCCCCATGGCTTCTTTTTTTTGTGGTACAACAACATAGATGACTGGACATTGCTGGAAATATCGTACACAGGCATCACTCCAATAAGACTATGTTGAATTAAACTGATCGAGGACCATTTATGATGGGAATGTAAAACAAGGGGAGAGCTTTCCTGCGCTGTATCTTGGAATATATACTCGTCAAACAACTGTGTGTTAAAGTCGTGGAGGTCCTGAGTCACCAGTATGGCTCTGTGATGTCCTTGACATTTGTTCTTTATCTGTTTGGGTACCTATTGAAACACCACATGCATGGAGAGGTTCACTTGGGTCGGGTTAATCACATCTGGAAACAACTGGAACATGTCAAAATTTGTGTTGCATCGCGTCAAATTCACAATGGGCATATCTTTGAATAAAACGATAGAATTCTTCAGTTCCATCATTTATTATCTTGTCTTTGTGTTATTTTCAATCACACGCTGTGTTTAAAGGATTGACGTATTGTTACTTTCAGTATTTAACTCAGATTTTACACAGCAGTCCAAACAGCTTTGACCTTGGGCTGAACAAAAGAACCTGTGGTATCATTGGCTTGTTTCTGGGTCTGTCTGTGTGCGTGCGTGTGTGTGTGTGTGTGTGTCATCGACAGTTTGCAGAGCCAACTTAGTGGAATTTTGCAGGCATCCGAGGGGGAACAGAAAATATTTGCCTGGACCGGCTAATCTAGTCAAGATTAAATGATAGAAGTCGGCTTTATTTGATTTTTTTGTACTGTGCTTACATTATTAATGTCGACATGCAAGCAGGCAGGACAGCTGCTGATTAATGTTCGACCCTTATGCAGCTGAGCTTGCTGTGCCCTCAGTGTGTGCCTCAGGCAATGCAAGATAACGTGTAAAAGTAGAAAAATAATATGCAGTGTAAAGTTCACGTTATTTCAGGACTCCTCAACATCAGTTTCACTTACACGAGCCAATTTAAAGTTATGCACTGACTTGACACTAGATGGCACAACCAATGAACCAGTTCTGTGTTCATCTAAACATGAACTCAACTGTGGCAGCTCACTGACCAGCGCACATGTTTCACCACAGGATCCTTATCTGAGCGGCTATGTGACAGGTAACTGCCTGCCAAATAGTTGTGACGCCGATGAGTGGACTTCAGTCTGAAGTGACTGTGACATTTTGGCCGCAGTTCGAAAAGTCTTGATTTTTTTCCCTAGGTTTAAGTAAGAATATCAAATAACGGACTCTGAAAAGCTGTTACAAACACAGTGAAGTCATAGCTGGCATGAAATGTGAGTCAAAAGGTCACAATTTTGTTGATAGATGTTGAGATATGTTTAAAGAACTTGTTGTAAATGTATGCTTTTGAATATCATTGTTTTGTTTCACCATATTCAATCATTTCATTTCTGTGTTGGTATTTGGCTCACTCGTGTTTATTTAGAGATCAATGACTGCGCTGAGGCTGCAGGTGGAAAATGATTAGAATCTTGTGCTTTTAGCAGATGTATTAGTAAAAGTTTGAATGGCACCTCAAAATGGGAGGTAAAGGTATAGAAATATTATGTGGACAACTTAAACAGGGTATCAAAAGTGCAAAAGCTTGTGTAAATACGACCGATAGATCAAATACTAATAGTTTTAATAGGGCAGTAAAATATCCCATGTAACGACATCATTTTGTAGCTATTCAAAGTGGAACTACTTCAAACTACTTCAAATACGAGGAGCCCTTTTAGTCCAGATGTTCCCACTTCAAGGAGCAGCAAGGTAAATCTAAGGGAAACTTAAGCCGATTAATGTAAAACCATAGTGATAACACATAGATTTGTCCCAGTTTTTTGTATGTATTTAATGTATTTAACCATGAACAGATAATGAAACGTGTCTCTTGAGCACAAACCTATGAAAGGCACACACTCCTCCTGCCAAGGACTATGACACCAAAACTGAAAGAGAACCAGATCAATCCTAAACTGCGTGGGACTGAGTTTTTATGTGGGAATCTTGTCCGGTTCAAAATTAATTTTAAGATCCTGATGTTTGTTTGTAAAATTTTTAATGGTTTGGCCCCAGAGTATTTATCTGATCTGATACATGTTCACAGACCAATCAGAGCTCTGAGGTCTGCTAATAAACTACACTTGGATGTGCCTAAATGCAGGCTAAAAACTAAAGGCGATCGAGCTTTTGCAGTGGTTGCCCCTAAGCTGTGAAATGGGTTACAGCTGCATTTCCAGTCATCAGAAACTCTGGACATTTTTAAATCGTCTGTTAAAACTCACCTTTTCTCCCAGGCTTTCGGACGTGGGTGAAATGAATGTTGTCTTTGTGTGTCGATTGTATGTCTTTGTTAAATTTATTAATGTATTCATAAAGCATTTTGATCAACTTAGGTTGTTATAAGGTGCTCTACAAGTAAACGTGACCTTGGCCTTATCTTGCAGGTGTTTTTCGAGATTTCATGTTAGTTGGCAGCCAATTTGATTTCTTCTTTTATGATTGTTGTTTTGGTCATTGTCAGCAATTTGTACTGTGTCTTGTTTTTACAAAAAGACATTTTTATGTTTGTGTTTTCAGATTTGGACTACTTTGTGTCAGCTAATTTTGAGTTCAACGTTGGGTCTCATTAAGGTAGTTTTGCATTTAATTGTAGTAACATTATATCCCCTTATGAGACTTATATCACTAAAATTGCCAAAATTACCCCAATTTTGGAACTTTTTCTTTGTTTTGTTTCACATATTGGACATTTTTGCATCTCTTTGTGACTGTGTGCATCTATTTTTGGACATTCTGTGTCTCTTTTCATGGGATATAGGGAACATCATACCTCTGAGAAAAGATCAGAAGACCCTCTACCCTTTTAGCCTCTGGGCCTCAGGTAATAAGTATGTGCATAAATCAGTAACTTCGGTGAATCCATTTTGAAAGATTAGCAGAGAAATCCCTTCAGAAAGAATCTGCTACAGTAACAACTAGACATGTGAAAATTGACATGGGGTCCGAATCACTGATATGCATTTTCTTAATTGTAATTTAAAACTAGTCACAACTACTGATTTAGCAAAATAGATAAGTAAGGGAATTTTGAAAAAGGACAAAATGCTTCTAAACTGCATAGATGTAGGACTAAGATGTAGTATAATATAAATGTAGTATAATCTTGTTGTATGACTGCATGCTAACAGAAAAACCTGCGAACCAGTCAGGAAGACCTTTTTACTGATGTGTTTTGTGTGTTTTCAAGGTAACTGACAGTCAACATGAACATGCCTCATTTGTCTATGTTCACCTTTGCTCTACTGGTCACGCAACTATCCAGCACATCTGGGGGCAAGATTCTGGTGTTCCCACTGGACGGAAGCCACTGGGTAAACATGAAAGTACTCATAGAGGGACTGCATGCCCACGGCCACGAGATCACTGTGATTCGTCCATCAGACAGCTGGTACATCAGCGAAAAGTCTCCCCTCTACACCTCTGTCACCCTTCCCTGTCGCGGTGGATTTGAGGAAAACTTTGAAAGGTTTTTGTCCCAGCAGCTGGAGATCCGGCTGCTGAGGAAATCTGTATCTTTTTGGTCCCACTTATGGACCCATATTCAGATGCAGCAGCTTATTGTAGACCAGTTCACACAGTTTCACAAGGCAGCTGGTGAAACAATAATCCACATGTTTGAAAATGAAAAGCTGATGCAGTCTTTTCATGCTGCCAAGTACGATGTGGTATTGACTGACCCTGGCATTGGGGGAGGGGCAATGCTGGCACGGCGGCTCCAAGTTCCTCTGGTTTTCAATGTCAGATGGACCATTCAGGGTGAACCTCACTTCCTTATGGCTCCCTCACCTTTGGCATACATCCCTTTTACTGCGACAGAGCTGACAGATAAGATGACTTTCACTCAAAGGATAAAGAATATTTTGAGTTACATTGCAGGGACGTACACTCTATCATGCATTACAGAACCTGCTTACAAGCCAATAGTTAGGCGCTTCTTTGGTCCTGATATGGATTACTCAACATTTTTCCTGGATGCTGATATATGGCTCATGAGAAATGATTTTATCTTTGAATTTCCACGTCCAACGATGCCAAATATTGTCTACATGGGTGGATTTCAGTGCAAGCCCCCAAGTTCACTCCCTGCTGATCTAGAGGACTTTGTCCAGAGCTCTGGAGATCACGGTGTCATAATTATGACTCTAGGAACTTTGGTTGGAAAGCTTCCTCTGGATATCTCTGAGGAAATTGCTGCAGCCTTTGCTCAGCTGCCTCAAAAGGTTATTTGGAGGTATGTGGGACAAAGGCCAACCAACCTCGGCAACAACACATTACTGGTCAACTGGCTGCCACAAAAAGACCTCTTAGGACATCTCAAAACTCGAGTGTTTGTGACCCACGGGGGCACCAATGGAGTTCAAGAGGCAATTTACCACGGGGTTCCTGTAGTTGGACTTCCTCTGTTCTTCGATCAACCCGATAATCTCTCCAGAATCGGAGCAAAGGGAGCAGCTGTGATAGTGGATATCACCATGCTGGACAGGCATATCTTTACAGAGGCACTGACAACCGTTCTTTACAATTCCACCTACAAAGAAAACATGCAGACACTCTCAAGGCTGCACAGAGATCAGCCAATGAAACCTCTGGATCAGGCAGTGTTTTGGATAGAGCATGTTATAAGGCATAAAGGAGCCCGTCATCTGCGCGCACAGTCCCACAAAATGTCCTGGTTTGTTTACAACTCTCTTGATGTCGTCATAACTTTGGTGACAGTTGTTTTGTTTCTGACTCTCGTCTGCATTTCACTTGTTAGATTACTGTGTAGATTTTTATTGGGCAAAAGACTGAACACGAATGACTTGAAAAATAGAAAATGACCATGGAGTGAAACCTTAGCTCATTTAACATTCAAGTTTGGGACTTTCTTTGCTAAAAACAACCAGTCAACATACCGAAGGATTAGAGTGCCTTTTAGTTTCTGAAAACCTTTGAGAGAATGTGTTCTTAACAATGACTGTGTTCAGTCTGTTATACTCATATATTTAGAGCCAGGCCTGAACAGACACAGAGCTGATACAGTATAAGTTAGTTTAGCTGTTTAACAAAACACGTTTAAGTTGCTGTTGCTGTATGTAATAATTATGAATACAGAGGTTAGACTCTGAGGGCATTCACATCCAGATTGGAGGCGCAGATAAGGAATTCCAGCTTTTCTACAGCTTTTTGTCAATAAATCAAACTCACTTGATCAGTTGACTCCAACGCTGTTTCATTGACAGATGTGGGATGTTTCATAATTGTTGTTTCATCAGCCAAGCAGAGAGAAGCACAGCGGTTTATACCATGTGCTGCGTTTGTACTTAAAAAAACTCTACAGTGACCCTGCTCAGGAAAGGGAGCTCTCAGTATAGCTGAAGCAGGTCATACTCACTGATACACTGGAAAGCAGAAACAAGGGACTTTTAATCAATAGGGAGTCACATTCTATAAATAAGAGTGCACTGATGAGTTTGCTAACTTTGAAAAAGCCTAATCACTGTCCAGCGAAGACAGTGGTGAACAACTGATGCATTCCCAGTAAAGATAAACCCCTTCGTAACACTGAGCCAAATGGAGAGCAGTTACCAGGAGGTAGACATGCAGTTATCCAAGTTTATCTTGAAGAAGACTTAGCAAATACAATGGGTTCACTACAAGAACCGAACTATTCATTAAAAGAAAGATGAGAAACCTTTACCAAATAGAGAAAAAAAATCTAGCAAAGAGCAGGTCTTTGGTTAGACTAAATCTGCACCTGAATGACTGACTGAAGGTATGTAGACGTTTAAAAAGGCTTACGATCCACAGCACACGGCATCACCTGGGAAACACAAGGCAAGTGAGATGGGAGTAGCATGCATAGCTTCTACTGGGAGAGCTTCACTTGTGTTGCATTCTGAAGTGTAGAAGGACATCCCAGATTCAACAAAAGACAGCACAGTTGAACAGAGCTTCAGAGTACAGTTCAGGAGTTTCTAAAGGTTAAGAAGAGGAATATCTGGCATAGACCAAGTCAACCCCTTTCAGTCTGACTTTGCATCATGTTTCTTCCTGAAGAAAAAAACTAAAATCTATGGACCGACAGACAGGACCCACACATAAACTGTCATGATCCATGTTTTTTGTGTTTTGATTATTTTTTATTTCTTACCGCCTTTGTATACCTTCTGCTCTGTGTTTTGGTTGCCACTCGTTTGAACTCTATCCACTGCATTCTGTCTCTGGTGTTTCTCTTCATTACCCCTAGATGTCCTCAGTTGTCTTGGTCTTTTACCCTGGTCTCTTTCACGCCTGTCTCTACTGCTGCAGCCACTTTCTCAGTGTATATGCGCCATTGTGAACATCAACCTATATCAGATTCTTTTTGTCACTTACAACTTATTGGGTTCCACTGTGTTTCTTTTCGATTCTTGTCTGGTTATCCCTGTTTTATGTGTGTTTGCATTTTGATTTGTTTTCTTCCAGCTGGTTGGTGACTGGTAAAGACATTGATGGAGTCTACCTTAAGTAGACTCTTGTTGGACTGTTTCCAGCATTTGGGTCCTCCATAACTTTTTCTCCACCAGCTTTGTAATATAAACAACTGAAGATAATCGCAGTGAACAATGAAGAGAGCGCTACAAAGGAGGAAAGAGCTGTTCTTTAATGATTTACATAGTGCAGGCAGAGGTAAAAGTAGTATAGATGATCAATTTGTGTGTGTATGTGTAAATAACTTTTATTTCATTATTTTTTTTAAGAACTTCCAGAATAACAATGTATTTTAATAATTGCAGGACAAGTCAGTGAATTATTTATAACTAAATAACACAATAGCCCCAACTGTTGTCAAGCTATTTTTTATTTCTTTAAATTTTTTTTTACAAATTTTCAGTATCTTTTTATTATGTATGTTCCTTTTTGTCTTTTTTTAGAACATGTAATTTCATTCAAGGAATGTTATCTTCACTCTGATTGTTATCTTCACACTGCCCAAATAAGTCGATGACTGCATACGCATGATATATCCCAGGTATGCTAATTTCATATGAAATTTTGTAGAAGATTGTATGTGTGTGAGTGATATGATACCAAATAAAATGTGAAGGGAGGCAACCACTCCCTGGAGAAGTCTTGTGAATCTGCAGAGAGAGGGTTTGTGTGTTGTTGTCCCCTTGCAAGTAAAATACTGAGGCCTTTGAGTGATTTCTTGGTTTCAAGCTGTTGTCTGTGAGTGAATTTTTTAACATCTTTGGTCCTTCGAGCCGGATACCCACATTTCCAGGGCCGAGACTCTGTAGACTGTGCAAGTCTGAGAAAAAGAGGCACGGGGCTAAAATTCTCCGTTTGCCAGAGAAGGTCCTTTCTGGGGGAACTCCTCGCGAATTACGGCATCCAAGCGCAATTTTGAGACGGATGAGACCAAGAAAGACTCTCGTTGGGGGGAAAAAAAAAAACAGCTGAATTGTGAGTAACATCTTTTGATATTGAATGTTGCAACTGAGTATTGAATATTGGTTTGAGTCCTCACCTAAAGAAAAGGAGGGTTATAAATAAAGTTGGGGTACCCAGTGCCTTTAATTATATTTGGTGTTATATTTGGTGATACTCCTGTGTTTTAAGAGTATCAGTGTATCAGTGTTTGTACTTTGCAATTGCAGTGTTTTAAGTGTCTGTGTAGTGGTTGCAACTCGCTGTTTTGGGTGTGTGTGTGTGAGAGGAAAAAAGTGTTGCAACTTCCTGTTTTGGGTGTGTTTGTGAGAGAAAGGGAAAAAAAAGTGCTTTGAATGAGCAGCAGTGTAACTGGGAACCTAACGGTGCCAACAAAGGTTACTGACTGTTGAAGTAGACAAACTCGGACGTTCATTAAGGACAAATATATTAATAAAATGTAAAATGTGAACGGTACAATGGATGGGGAGGGGGATTGTAAATCTATGGAGCAGCAACACCCTGGTTCATGTCGATATCTAAAAGAAAAGAAAATACGGGTTTTCGGGAAAATTGTCTGTCACTCAGTGCCAAATGCTGGTGAACAAATTAAAAGAAAAAGATAGAAATAAGGGTCGAAAACAGGATGGACACAAACCCACTACTGCAAAAGTGTGGTTGGCTGAAACTTACAAGAGGAAATCAGGGGAGGAGAAAGGGAGAAAGGAAAAAGGCACAATAGGTGCTGTTGTCCGTCCTGAAGATAATGAAACAACCCCACGGGCTCGGGGGGTGGGGCAGATGAACCTGTCCCAGCGCCGGCATCTGCGCTCCCCGTTTCTGGTGCTTCTGCCCCACCATACTCTCTGTACCCAGATCTGAGTGTGAATAATAATATCTTCCAAGAGAGAACAACACAGTAGAAAATATAGAGTTGCTCTGACCACTGAGGCAAAAACACTTAGTTATATTGTCCACTTATCACATCATCTCTCTTTGGGTATAGTTGATTGTTCATGTGAATAACGGATCTTTCCTCCCCAACCATCAGTTGAGGTTACCCAGAAACAGTCGTAAATATGAGCCTCAGCCCTGTCCCCCTCAAAGTGCAGCTATCTCATTATAACAGGCCCACCACTGTAAAGAGGAATTTAAGAAAAACAGGACAGGGTGGTACCTTGCAACTTTTTCATTTGCAGGTTATACACAGTAACACTCAATAGACTGTATATAAGAATTAATTTTCCATTACAACATCTACACTTGACCACTAGGAAAACTGAGAACTCTTGTGAATCTGCAGAGAGAGGGTTTGTGTGTTGTTCTCTCCTTGCAAGTAAAATACTGAGGCCTTTGAGTGATTTCTTGGTTTCAAGCCGTTGTCTGTGAGTGAATTTTCTAACACAAACCCAAAGGGAATAAAAGGCCAGCACAGCAAAGACTTTGACAAAAGGCTTTTAAACAACTTAGAAAGCAAAATACACAATGCATGGGCGCTGGACACAAGGAAAAATAAAATATTTACTATGTTTCACATCAAAACCAGATTAAACTTGGTTTAATTAATTGTTTATTTTATATGATATACAATGAAAATCACAAAACACATTAATTCAAACAGAACTTTTTCTGAAACTTTCTTTTGGAGTAGATTGAACTATATTTCATTCAAGCAGTCATAATACCAATGAAAGCATAACCCCAGCTTCACCCCAAATTTCCTGTTTCTTTATTTAGACAATCATAAGACCAATTTAAAGCTTCAAGTCAGTTGTTTTTCTGTTGTTTTTAAGAGGAATTAAGGGGCATTCAAAGGCTCCAACTCTGGCTGTCTTTTTATAGTCTCCATTTCAAAAGCTCCTTTCACTTCAGCTTCTTTTGTTGAGCTCTTGTTGCAGCAGCACCAATAGATTGAGTAGAAAACAGTCAGCATCAGCGCCACCATGAATCCAATCATCTAGATCAAAACAATAAATAAGCGTTAGCGTTGTTCAGCAGCATAATTACTGAGCAAACTTTAGAAACATCAGATTGTTCCTTACCTGAGATTGAGAATACCATCCCTGTGTTTGGCTCAGAAACTCTTCAGAGTAGTTGCCTGATGGTTTACACCATCGGTGAGGTGCAGCGTTGTTGATGGTTTCATATTTCCCTGACCATGGTGTTCTTGCACAGGTGTAATACCGGCCATCAAGAAACACTATTACCATCCACGTTATAGCAGGGAATAAGCTGTAGTAGAAATCTTCACAAAATGACACCTTACACTTGCATCTTCTAATCACACACATGAGCATAAAGACGATGAGGGCCGGGGCGATAAAGAAGACTGAAGCAATCCAAAGATTCCACTTGGAGTTGCAAGGGCATGCAAACTCAATCTGTACAATCTTCTCAAAGGAAAACAGGATGACTCCAAAACAAAAATTTGCTGCCAGAGGGCTATTTCTTACTTTTTCCGTCACTTTAGAGATCCATTGTTCGTTCTCCTCCATACTTATGTCTATATAGCGAGAAAAGAAAGACTTAGAAAAATACAAAGTTGAACTTTATTCGACATTTTAAAACTTTTAAAACTACTTTTGGTCATCTACAAACGTATTGTCATTGTTTAACACGACAATAGGAAATGTTCATTAAATCCAACAGTGCACATTAAGTAATGACGTGGGGCTTATGGAAATAAATAACTGAGTGATACAATGAATACAATGTTTAAAAAACAGCATGTGTTACTCAAATCTGGAAATGTTCAAACCAGATGCTAATTCCAGCAAAGTGGTTAAACGTTACATTTAAAAGTTCAAACTATCTTTATCTAAAATTTATATGTAGCTAGATAAGAAAACAAGGAGGCTTTACCTGAAGTGAAGAGTTTGTGATCAGAAAAATCAAAGGGAGATCTGTCTTTTCAGAGGGTCAAATGAGCCCTCTAAAGTATTATCCAGAGAAGACAATTTCAAAAGAAAACGGAAAACTCAACAAGTTTTCAGCCACAGTCAAACAGTTGAGCAGGCAGTGAAAGAGAAAAAAGGTTCCTTAAAGTCTATCGAAAGCAAATGCAGACGTCTGTGTTTCTTTTTCAGTCACATGTCAATATATATATATATATATATATAACATGTTCATACTACAGGAGGAGCGACATTACTGACCTATCCACTGCTACTGATGTCACACATTACATATTACACATGATTTGCTTCAAAAGTGCCTGATTGGTTTTGTGATGCCTATATGATGAATATTTAGATCACACAGACAACAAACACCAGTACATATCAAACACCCACAAACACAATGCAGCATGCACTGCAAATGAAAAAAAACCCAAAACACTTCCTCTTTCTTTTCTTAAAGGGGAACTCCGGTATTTTTTAAACCTAGACCTTTTTCTGGTATGAAATATGTTCATCTACTCACTGAGAACAGTTTGGTGAAAGTCGGCGTCCTTCGGAAGATATTTAGATTACTCGAGATCCATTCATTCATTCATTCGTCTTAAAGAATTGGTGAAATAAAGACAGATAATGCCTTATTTAGAGGCTGCATGTCTTTGCCCCCGTTCACTCCGTTATACGGATCTCGAGGAATCTAAATATCTTCCGAAGGACACGGACTTTCACCAAACTTTTCATGCCAGAAATAAGGTCTAGGTTTAAAGATACCCGAGTTCCCCTTTCACAGTCAGATACCAAAATGTGTGATATTGCAAATTTGCAATAGGTTTTGGCTTCTATCCTGTAACAAGGGTTGCTTTTGATCTGTTTGCCAAACTGCAACTGTACACCCATATATATTATAGTGCTCCATATATCTGTTGGAGCAGTCTCCTCCTTTTTCACCCAAACACTATGCATTGCATCCATGGGCTTGAAGCCCGCTCAGGCGGTGCTGGCAGACCCAAGCTTCTGATATCACTGCTGTGCAATGCCTCTCTGGATCTTGCTACGTTGCTTGTGAGTGTCAAACCTCTCTGACACTGCAGCTACGCGCGACATTAAATCCGGTGACAGGTCCACAGCAGGTGTCCCGAGGGGGGGCACGGTGGAAGATCCAGATACGGCTTTCCCCCCTTTGTTATGATGAATCTGATGAATCAGCCTACCCGATTCCCTGAATAAACTAATATGTTTATCATCACATATTCTGTCCATGACAATATCTCTTTAAATATCTGAAATAAAAAGGAACTAAATAACGTAAAGTTGTGAAGATTAGGCATCATATTTCAGTGGAATATCCGACTGACTGACAGGCAGCTGACTCTGTGTGTGTGAACTGGTTTGATAGAGAGAATGTGTGAGTGGATCTGTGCTGTATGCTGAGGAAGAAATCATGTGAATAAAATATGCTTCATGCATACATTAAGTGCATATAACCAGTCAATTTATAGTGTTGAACTAAATGAAAAGAGAAGATTTGTGATTGCGGTTTGATTAATATTCTTGTTAGTTCTGCTTTTTCTTTTGAGACAAGTGTTTTCTGATTCTGTTGCTTTCTGTTTTTGTCTAACGCATAGTCTTGAATGCTGAGCCCCACCCGTCACGTGCTTCCTAAAGACCCGAGTCCCGTAGACCATGAAAAACATTTCTTTCTATATTGAAACTATCATTACTGTTGAGTTGGACCTGCTTTTGTTTCCTGCTCAAACTGCTTTTTGGTTTAGGTCTCTGTTTTGTTTTTCCCTGCTGCAGTGATTCAGTTTTACTTGAGAACAAACATTTTCTTTTGCTTCATTTGGTTTATCAGCGAATGAACATGCATTTGTCTCCCCCACATTGTAAAGAGAGAAATTGTGGCGCGTCCCTGTCTGATTGGTCAGAATTGGCAATGCTTTGACGTTATTGTGGAACACTGAAGTTGGAGAGCGATTCATGTGGCTTCAGATAATCCAAGAAATCCCTGGCAGCTTTATTTGTGTGCATAAGAACAAAGGGAAAGAGCTGTAACAGTTGGAAATGTTTTCATCATAAATACTTCTATCTACATTATTCACAGAGCGAGTAAGTCCTGTGCACAGCGCTTTTGCATGTAATCAACTTTACTGGAAAACAAATTTCAATCCTTTTCAGTGTTTATTTTAACATAAAAGTTAGAAGACTGAAGAACGTTTCCGTTGCACCTGTTTAAAAGAAACCAAAGGTGTAAAATAATCAACAACAGAACTACTACAAAGAAATACAACCTAAGTATTTGCTTATGTTCTTCTGCCATTGAAGATGGGCTGAATAAGTTTTCTTTGTCTGCATTCATGCAAATGTTTTTCTTCAGTAATGACAGATAATGCACTTCAATAATTGCAAGACAAGTCTTTTACCCTAGAATTGACCCTATACTTCCCTACCCCCTCTACTGCACTTTCTCTTTCTGTACTTCCCTCTATGCCTGCACTCCATCTGCCACCCCTGCCACCTCTGACAGAGTCTGACTGGGCGTTTCCTTCTATGTAGCTTATTGTTAGCTTTGATGTTAGCTGCAGTGTTATAGCCTCATTTGTAAGGTACTTTTAATAAAAGCATCTGCTAATTGCATAAATATAAACATGAACAAGTTGGTGAACTAAGATTTTACTAAGACTAGGCATGCAAATTCAAATTAAATGAGACAATAGTCTTTACCGATGTCAAGTTTTGCCTATAAACTATTTTAGCAACTATATAATCACAGATGTACTGAAAATGTTTTTTATTTTATTTCTATTTTTACCTATTTTTCACAGTCTTCTGCTGGGACGTGGGTCTTATGTAATTTGGGACCTCTTGAAATAACACAGGCCCACAAAGGGATTCAAGATTTGTTATTGTCATGCTGGCAAACACAGAGGGAATAAAGGGTCAGCATGACAAAGATTTGGACAACAGTTGTATGATACTAAAAAAAAAACTTTTCTTTGTTTACTATCATTTATTTGCACATATGTGTCTGTGGATCGCACCATGAGAACTAAAAAGACACATTTTAGGAATTTCCTTCCACAAATCATTTTCACACAGAATAATCACAAAACTAGTAGTCTTGCAATAATTGTGTTTCATGAAATGTATGTAGATTATCACACATTGGCTGACACATTAGCAAGTATATTATCCTGTAAACATGGTGAAACACAAACTTACATACCTCACTGGCTGCATTAAACTCATAAGGGGTTATAGGAAACACATCTGGCAGTAACAGTCTTCACTTCAGTCTCTTCTTAACAGAAGTTACCACAGCGTGTAGCTTCATGCGCCTTCCTTTCATCTTGCTGCCCTCTCTTGGCACATCGTGTGTAACAAAAGCGGACCTAAGCTCAAATAAACCAAAGCACTGATTCCACTTTTTATACACAAGGCAACACTTTTTAAACACATTTTTAAATGATGATGAGATGAACAATGTTCCTTTACATAAATAGATATTATTTTCATTAACTAAGACAATTAAATGACCTTGAACTATGGAATTGGTGCTGAATGCAACTACACATTCTGTCTATAGTGATTAGATTTTGTTGTCATCACCACTAGATGTCCTCAGTTTCCTTGGTCTTCTCCCCTGGTCTCTTTCACATCGGTCTCTGCTCAGTCGCGGCTTTTCACTTTTCATTAGTTCCCCTTAGTATATATGGTCTACCGTGAACCTCAGTCTTCGTCACATCCTCTTTGATACTCACATCAACTGGGTTCCTTTGCTGCTCTCCTCTGGTTATCTCCCTGTGAGGTTGTTCCATTAGTTTGTTGTTTATTTTATTGTTTCCCTGCTCAGCTGTGCTTTTTTTTCCACAAATAAATTACCTCCATCGTAATCCGTTTCCTCCGGACTGTTGTGTTGTGTATATATATATGCGTCTATATATATGTATATATATGTATATACTGTTACTGTTAACTATCCAGACATCTAATGTTGCTTGAACTAAACTGACAGTAGATAACAATACAGGGAAGAGTTGTTGAACCAAAGTAGATGATGATCTCGTGCGATTGAAGTTTGGCTGAATAAGTTGTCTTTGCTTGCATTAGTGCAAATGTTTTTCTTCAATAATAAAAAATAATGCACTCGGCGAATTAAGAGTTTAACAAGATTAAGGAACATTTTTGAATATAAGGAGACAATAGTCCTTACTGATGTCAAGTTATGCCTATAAACTATTTTAGCAACAAAATAATCACAGAAGTACTGAAAAAATTACTGTATTTAAGTTTAAACATGAGAAGTATACATTTTGGGGCTTCCTGAAGTAACATAGGCCCACTTAAGGATTAATGAACTATTACTGTCATGCTGGCAAACCCAGAGAAAATAAAAGGCCAGCACAGCAGACTCAAGAGTTACATGGTTTTAAAGTAACTTAGAAAACAAGACACACAATGCATGAACACTGGATACAAGGAAAAAGAAAATGTCAACTGAAAGTCAAACAGGTTCAGCTGGTTGCTGATACAATCTTTATCAGATCTGGAACACATGCACACCATCAGGTTACAGTAGGTGAGCCAGTACCAGTTAATGCTAATGAATGTTGTTCTTCAGAAATGTAGAATAAAAAGCATATTGAAAACCATGCAGAGGAGAGTATTTAAGCCTCTACACGTAGCAAAGGATGTTTCTAATAACCACCAGAAAAACTTCCATAAATACTGCAGTTAAGTATATTAAATATTAAATGAAATTATGGTTTCACCTCATTACACTCGTACAGAATATGTGACAGTCCCAGAATACATTGATTTTAACAGAACATTTACTGTACATCTGAGGGAGCAGAAACTTGTTTTAGAGTAGATTTAACTATATGTAATTTGTCTAAAATAACTCAGTTACTTATTAAACTTGTTCCTGTCACTACAACCAAGTTGTAATATCGATGAAAGAGCAACCCAGCTTCATCCCAAATTTCCAGTTTATCTTTAATCAGATATAATTGTAAGACCAATTTAGGGCTTGAAGCCAGTTGGTTTTCAGTTGTCTTTAATTCAGTGGCATGCCTTAATGCTGTATTTGTTCCATCTCCCTGTCACCACCACTTCCAACTTCTGTTTCATTAGTTGAACTCTTGATGCAGCTGCACCAGCAGACTAAATAGACAAGAGTCTGCCCCAGGGCCACCATGAATCCAATGAACTAGACCAAACAATAAAGAAATAAATGTGAAAACATGAATTTATTTAGCAAAATTATTAAACAAAATGATTTCTGATTAATCAAATTACTGATTGGTGCAAAACAGAAAAATCAGATTCTTTCTTACCTGTGATTCAGCATACCATCCCTGTGTTTGGCTCAGCAACTTTTCAGTTGAGTTGGCTGGTTTACACCAATACTGAGATGTGGAACCTTCAATGATTTCATATTTTCCAGACCAAAATGTTTGTCCACAGGTGTAATACCGACCATCAAGAAACACTATTATCAACCATGTTATGGAAGGAACTGTGACATACAAGACATGTGTCCACAGGTCCTTAAAGTCACGTCCTTTAATCATACACATGAGCATGAAGACTATGAGGGCTGGAACGACACAAAATGCTGAAGCAAGCAAGCGATTCCATATAGGAGTGCAAGGGCATGCAAACTCAACCTCCACAATCTTCTCAAAGATCAAAAGGATGAGTCCAAAACAAAAATTTGACGCGGCAGGGTTCTTTTTAATTTCTTCCAACAATTTAGAGAGCCAATGTCTCCCCACAGTCATATTTGATTCTATATAAAGAGAAAAAAAAAGACTCATAAATATACAAAGTTACACTTTATATGGAATTTCAAAACTTACTTTTGATCACCATGTTTCTCATAGTGAATCTACAGACAGGCAATAATAATTTTATTGATAAAACAGCGTGTGTTACAGAGATCTTTTTCTTAGAAGAATAGAAAAGTCCCTCAAAAAAAGTTGCAAGCTCCCAGATTCAAATTACAATAAAGCAGTTGAAATGGTACCTTTAAAAACTCAAGCTATCTTCATCTAAAAAATTTTATGGAGCTATTTTAGAAAACAAGGAGGCTTTATTTGACGTTAAGCTTTTTGGATCAGATGAATTTGAGAAACTAAAGAGAGGACAAAGTATTCTGTCTTTTTAGTGGGTCAAATGAGCCTGCTACAGTAGTATTCAGCAAGCCAAAAGCAGTGCACTTTGATGTAGGGAAAAGGACAAATCAGGACTAAGGAATGGACATCAAGCCAGTTGAAAATATTTGGCTTGATGAGTCCCAGTTTTGAGATTTGAGATTAGTTTTTCAATATTTCCAAACACAAGCTAACTTAATCTGATATTCAAATATAAGGAAAGTTAAAGGCTTTACCTGCAGTGAAGAGTCTTTGAACATATAAAAATACAGGAACCAAAGAGAGGAGAAACTTTTCTTTTCAGTGGGTAAAATCAGGCTAATGAAAATGTATATGTTAAGCAAAAATAAGAACAGCTGCAGATTACAAAATATTGGGATGAAAGGCAACAGAAAAAAAAACATTTCAGAAGTCTCGAGTTCCTCTATTTTATCCTCAACAAGAAGCTAAAGGAAGAGTCATCGAACTAATATAGCCACTGCTTTTTCTTGCCACGTAGAAGCAAATCAGATGCAAAAACAATTCAGATGATGTCTGTAAACACGTCAAACGTCAAACTGTTTGTGAAAGTGAAAGGGCCTTTCAGTCACTGTCATGCTCTGTGGGACTCTCTGTGATTGAGTTTGTATTTTGGTCCGTGAAGTTTTGAATGTAGGTCTAATCTTTTTGTAGTTTATGTTACCTCTTCTCATTTTAGTTAGTTTTCCTGTCATGCAGCACCAGGTTTCTTTTCTGAATTTAGCAGTCCCACACTCATTCTGTGGTAAATAGTCGTCTCCTTCAGTTCAAACACTGAATGCGTAACAGCTTCCTGTGTTCACTGCCAGACTGCAGGCGGAGGCAGTCAGATGAAAGAACCGGATATCTTAATCAAGAAAAAAAATTTTTAAGTTAGTTTTGAGTAGTAATTGCACCTCACATACCTAATCTCACACACACGGGGCAAGGTTTCACAGAGAAAGTCATGGAATTAATGACATTTAAAAGAATGGTAATGTTTATACCAATGAGTAAAGATATCTTGTTCAGGGTCTCTGCCAGCAATGAGTCCACTGAGCGCATTTAGAACCAACAAAAACTTTGCTCCTGTAGAATATTGAAAATCTCATATGATATTGTCTATTCTGTTAGGAAAGTGTGAAGTTCTTGTACAATATTGGTGCTCAAGTTTCCCTCTACTTATTGACTGTTCTCAAATTCTAGGCTGTGTGCGTAAATAAACAATAATGAGTCAGATTTGAGCCTGACGGTATTTAACCTTATCAGGTTGACCATTTATTTCTTAAACTGTGGTCCATCAATAAAGTATATACCATACAAGATGTTGATTACACTTTATGCTAAAATTGAAGAGAGGGTTCTTTTGGACAGCAAAATTGTCAGGTCTGTGGGTTTTTTGTGTTTAATTTCACTTCAGGTTTCTGCTAATTAATTCTTGCCATGTTTTCCCCAGTCACTCTTGCACATCATTAGGTTCATCCATGTCACCTGTCTTTGTTCACAGCTGCACTCCATCACCTCCCTCAGTTTTTAGTTTCCAGGTTTCCCCAGTCACAGTGCCAGATCCTTGCCACTGTACCACCGTTCACCAGAATTCATGTTGTCAGGCTGGTCACGCAAAGTTTGTTCTCATTTTTATTATCCACAGCCGTAGTCACAGTTCAGTTTTGTTTTGTTTGGTTTGGTTTCCAAGTATTTCATAGTCATAGTTCCGGCTCAGCTGCGCTTTTTGTTTGTGCCTAAATAAAACAAGTTTTCCTTTACCAATATCTCCATCCGGGTCCCAACTCTTTGCCAAGCCACACCACAGCTTAATCCGCTGTGACAAAAAGCTAAATTGTCAATGATTAATCCTGTCTGTCTAAATAGGTTTCCAGGTGGGTTAAATGTGAGGAGACTTCTCTTCACTCTTAAGACCTACAAATTATCTATAAAATCTGGAACTGATATAGGTTTTTAGAAGATGACTATCACTGATATTAGTCAGCCATGTCCTTTTTCTCCTAACTTAACCAAGCTTTCACAGAACTGTCAACCCGTTACTGTCTCTGCTCACTGGGCCTCTATTCTGATGGGCCTTTACATGAGGTTTGCATCCCTCCACCTTCATGGAATCTTTCTACACTTCCAGTTTAATCCCACAGACCTTTCTGTAGGTCCTCTGACTCGCAGCTTGTCCAAAGTGTACCTCACTTCATGCTGCACAACATTTGGGAACAGCTCTATCTGCCTCAAGGATGGATGGCCCATGCTTTATTGGCTGGTGTTAATCAAATGCTGAATGTGGACCCTGCAAGTCTCTGGAGCTTTGCAAGGGGATGGAACACCATTCTTTTGAAAGGTTCCCAATTATTTGGTGTTTTTATGATGGTGGCTGAGAGCTTTAATGCCACACATACTCTCGATTTACAGTCAGCTTGAGAGCTGGTGACTGCAAAGGGTTTAGCATGTGATTAGGTGGGAAAGTGAGAAGATGCAAAGCAGTAAAGATTAACCTAAGTAATTACTAACTATAGCAAAGCTGGAAGTAATAAAGAAAATGTGTATTTTAGCTTAGAGCCTTCATGCATTCAGATCTCTAACATGAATGCAAGAAATTGGGAATATGTTGCAAGCACATTTGCTAATGCTGAAGTCGTGTTTTTTTTTTGTTTTGTTTTTTTAATAAAAGCAAAAAATTATGGTTGGTGTGTATTGTTTATCTAAAACATGGACATGTGGATATAGAGGGATAAAAATATTAAGACCAAGTAAAAATTACACACATATCACTGCTATTTCATGCACTTTTATTATCTAATGACCTATCAATTGCATATGAGCAGGACATTTTGCCACTCAAAGGAAGTGGACAAAAGGAAAATGTTCTCAAGTCTCCCTCCATGATAGTGAATCCACTTTGATCAACACAAGCTGCCCATTGTCTGTCAAAGACGAGGGTTTGCATTTCAACTCTAAAACCACTGAGTGATGCTTTGTGCCCTGTTGTGGGGAACATTCATCGTGAAAGACACCGCTGTCACCAAGGTGGGATGTTCAGAGGGTAAGATAAATATAAACGCAGATGATAAAGGTGATCACACTGTGGACAACTTTGTATTGATTTGCAGTGCCTCCTCCCTCTAAGGTGACAACTTTCAGCAAACTGTCCCACAGTGTAAGAGAACCAGGTCCCCTTTAGTGTAGGAGTCACGTTTTTTCTTTTTTTATTCTGTCCACAAGCTGGTTACTGTGAACTGTGTTGTCGGTGTGAACCTGATATTGCCTCATTTGTTTAAAGAGAAATACGATTAAAAGTCTGCTTAACGCTGTGGGTGTTCCAACGTGGAGCCCTATTTTAGGTAGGGCTTAAGTCAGCTTGAGTGAGAAGTTACAGATCCACGGCCCAGTGAATGATCAATGGCAGGTTGTTGAGCTCTGACAAAGCATGCTGTGTCAGTACCTGTGAGGTGCTTTGGTTTGATTGGCTGGCGGATGGCTATTTAAAGAGGTTTAAAAAAAAAAAAAGATGGAGGTAACCATAGAAACAGTGCTAAATCTACCTTGGCGAAGCTTAAACATGGCCTAACTTGGCTACAGGTAATTGTCAGATGAAAATCAGGTGTGTAAATGACTGTCCTAAAGCCTGCCCAAGAGAAATAGCAGCGTCCATCTTGTCTGTGGCTCTCACATAATTGCCTCTGCTGCTCCACTTTGGGATTGGACGCTACTCTCAGATTTTCCGGCTTGTCTCTGCCTTCCTCCAAGATCTCGCGGGATTCAAGATTTAACGTTTGGTTAGAAAAAAAAAAAGGTGGTTCCCTGGCTGCACCGGGCTGACAGCAGAGCTGCTCAGGTAGCCAGCAGGACCGCAGCGGGCCACCGCTAGTCTACCTAGCGACACTTCCCCTCTGCGCTCGACACCGACAGGAGTGTCCCGAGCCTCGGCGAATCCATCCCGCAGCATCATCACCATCATCGCAACCCGCTCGGGTCACCTTAGCGCTTTCCTACCGGCATTTTCCCACCCACCGCCTCCGAAGATGATACCTGGCAAGCGAAGAGCTGCAGTCATGTCCCTCTCGGTGGCGATATTTGGAACACTGATGCTGCAGTCCGTCTCTTCCCAGAACGGTAGGATACGGGATCTCCTCATAGAAAAACGCATGATGGGATCCTCTCATCGTCACGAAAATGCAGTGTTAAGGGTGCGATAGATGCCTGCGTTTATCCATTAAGGGGTATTTTTAAAAAATGTTTTAATGAGAATCGTTTATCTCTCCATCAGAGCATCCCTTAATCACCTAAATAAACACATAAGGTCTACCAGGCGAATGAAAGCGATGCTTTATTTATTTTTGTTTGTTTCCCCTTGCGTTTGCAGTGAAGGCGCAATAAATCATTAATAAGCCACAATCTGTTTTCCTTTGGCTGAAATGGGCCACACGGAGGCCCGGACGATGTCCCTAAAATGTCCTTTGAAGTGTGGAGCTGAATACTCAATGGAAACCCGAGCGGTGCGGCCGGCAAGGACAAGTTCCACTTATTAGTTTTGGGGAATCGGTAAAGGTGCACAGGGAGAGAATGTGCCACACGGAAGTTTAAAACCCGCATACACTCATACATACATGCTCACATTCAACATGCTGTCCCGCCTGGATCTGCTCAGACGTGTAAGGGAATGGCTCAGATCGTCTGCATTGAGTGCGTCTCCAGATCCTCTCCTGCAGGCTGAGATCCGCACCAGAGCAAGCTGGAGCAGAGCTCATCATGTAGGCCCCTGTAATTAGATGTAGGACTTCAGGAGTGCGGCTCCGTAAATAGCACCAGTCCATTTTGCTGCATGCTTCTATTTTTAGAGCAGAGATGCTGCACTGGGATCTGTGGCTTTAATGTCCTCCTGCAACAGTGAATCTGTTAACTCCTCGCTGAGATGTACTGCACTGCAGAATGGCATTGATCTCCCAACGCTGTTCTGCTTGTCTAAATGACCCTCTGCTCATAAATCTCATCCCCACCTGGCAGGTTAGTTCAGCGTAACCCTCTCTCAGCTGTGTATTTGTTGCTGTAAGTGTGCAGAGTTGCTTGTACATGGAGTGGACCATGTGTGGGACTGCATTACACATCACCCCCCCCTTCAGTTAGAGGTATAGCCGATAAAATGTGGAGGTTTACTGTCTATGTATAGAATTAGTATATGCTCTCTCCTACCCCTGATTTATATGTAAGGCCGAATCTGGTAATGCGGAGGTAATTAGCACAGTGGTTGTTCATATATCAAGGTTTGCAAATTAGGGCTCTCTCTGGACGTGTGCCGCATCAGAAATAGAACAAGCTTTTCTTGACAAGTTAGCTGATGAGAACGTTCATTCAACCATGTTTTCGTTTCTATTTCATACAATTATAACATAAAACAACCCACAAGCTTGAAATAGGGGTCTTTAGTTGCTGGGCCACACATTTTTAGTGATAAAACGATCAATCAAGCTGATTATTGGCCAGATTATTAACAGCACTAGTTTCTTTATGAGGCTGGTTAACCAAAAACGACTGCAAGTAAAGGGGTGCTTAGTAGTTTAACCACAGTTGTGTAGCTGAAAGGTGTCGATGCAGCCGGTGTCTCAGCCTCAGGATCTTCGCAGCTTGAATTTCTTTGTCCAATAACTTAAACTGTCATCGACCATAGAAATATGGCGGCGACTGTTTTCTGTCGTACGGGTGAGGAGTAAACTGAGCTCTAATGATCATTTCTGTTACGTTTAACATCAAAGAGTCTCTTTCCTTTGATGACATCTTTGAAGCTTGGAGGTTTGTGAAGCTCCCTGGAATTAAAACATCAAACTCAGTGAAGCAGCGCCCTCTCTTCGTTCAATTCATTCAACTATTCTGTTAATAGTGCCATTTGTGATATCCCGAATCACTGCATGATGCATCAGAGAACAAAAGCAAGTCAGGTCTTTAAACACATTATTGTGACCTTAATTGACATTATGATAATATCACTTTACATGTGCTACGTTTCTGCTCTCTGGGGCTTTGCGAATTTTAAAGTATTGAAGCGTATTTCCAGTTCAGGCAGTCCAGCACAGAGTTGCATGATATGTAAACTGTAGTCATACTAATTCTTTCTCTTCTGATGGAATACTAACTTAGGGTCCAGGTAGCTACACTACACGTGTTGGTATGTGGGTTTTGTTTGAATGGAATCTTAGAAGACGAAGAGAAAACATCTGCAAAAAAAACCCACTGATGAATATTGAAAATCAACAATATTCCTGTTGTCAGAGTTGTGGCTTCACCACTCAGCCATTAATTAACATAATTAAGCTCCAAACGTGACTCCAGCTTTAGGGATAAGACTCACAGACGACATCATTATTATTTATTTTCTGAATGACGTTTTCGATCGTATGAGATTCTGCTCACATTTGGATTAGCCATCTTTTAAAGCTATTTAACGAGCTCAAACTCCCAACCGCTCTGTTCCAGCTTCAGCTCTGTGAACATTTGCAGTGTCAAATAACAAGAGATTTGAGTCTGTCAACATCTAACGTGCCATTTTGATGTTTTCTGAAAATTGAGGCCATTTGAATCTAACATATAACAAGTTCTTAGACAAGGAGGCTTCCATTCTGTCATGAAACGGCCTGCACACGACAAACTTTAACCTGACATGTGCTTGACAAAAATTTTAACTGTTTAAAAGACCTTGAAACAAAAAAGGAAACAAAAGGATTGATCATGCAAGTGTGTCGTGTTTTAATATTATCGTTTCGGGCAGATTATGCACACATAAATCAGTCAGTAGGACATAAAAAAGAGGCACAGATAGGCCTTAACGTTGAACTGCAGTCAATTGAGCGTCTGAGCAAATTCATAAACCTTATTTAGGGCAATCCGCTGGCATAGATGTGGCCCAGTTTTATCTTAGCATTTGTTCGTGTGTTTTAATTTGGGCAGGATTCTTTGGTACCCTGAAGTGAGAACTTTTTACGTGTGTCATCCTGAACCGTGTTACACCGGCTCTTAAGTGGAACTTCTGTGTTTTTTGCTGCCAAATTTCGGGGTTATTAGGTTATGCAGTTGACTATAGACTGCTTTCAACTAGATTTCGCGTTACTGGATTGTCAATTATAATTGGGGAAAAAAGCGTCTCGGTTGCAGCTTCTAACGTGTGCGCTTTAGCCACTTTTCAAGGTCGTACTTCAGCAAATGAGTATTGTTCACAGACTGAATGAGAAGTTTAATGTGTTATATCGTAACAGGCATTGTAATTTCTTATTGTTAACGTATGTAAATTGTTGTTTCCCCAATCAGACACATGAGACGAACATAACTGCAGACCAACTGTAAACTGACTCCAACTCGACATGGGCACATATACAGTGACGTACGGGGACAGGGTCACCAGCTCAGCACTGTTAACATGTCGGTTCTGTCTGAGATGTCCATCTCTCAGCGCTTTTAAGCTAAGAGCTGAGGTTTTGGATTTGAGTCCCATTAATGGTATTCACTGGTACTTACTGTATGGATAAAGGAATCTATATGTTGCTGCGCTATAGGAGCTGGCCTTGAGGGAACCAGTTGCAAGATTTTGCAGCAGGGTTTCATGATGTCAGCTTGTCTAAAGGAAAAAAAAAAGAAAAAGTGATCATCTGTCTTATGATGGTCTCTCTGGTCTGGTTGGTTGTTTCTTCATTTTTCTTGCTTTGTTGCCGTAGAGTGCTTCTATGGAAACGGAGGGGGTCTATCACCATGCGCCCACACTCTCCCCAGAGACCAAGAGCTGCACAGCTTGTATAAATCTCCTCTCGATATCTCACTCTCCGCGGTGCCTACAGATCATGCTTATGACTACAGCCCCCTGTCCACCACTTCTTCCTCCTCCTCATCATCCTCCTCCTCCTCTCTGTGCTCCCACGATCAGTTGTGTCACTTCTGTTGCATTAGGTCCAAGAGGGAGGCAATTCAGTCCAGTACCATTAACTGTAAAATCGTGTCTCCATCATTAAACAAATGTGTAGAGAAAGCTTTTTGGAGCACTAACAATGTTTTTATTAAATATAAAAGATTGAGCTAAAAATGGCAAGGTCACATGAATGACTTTTGTATGTGAGCGCTGAGCGAGCCAGCCCAAATTTATATGATGTCATTAACTGACAAATTAAGTGAGAGCAGCCTTGCAGGGACGTCCCAGCAGAATTGAATTAAAGCTTCCCAGGAATAGCAACAATAATGGCTCAGATAGATCTTGGGTCGTCTCTCCTTCTCTTTGCAAAAATGTAAATTGGATCGTTCCTGATCAGCCAGTTTGACGCAGATCTTAATATAAGCTGGTTTTATGTTGTATATTCAGTTACTGATCTGAGAGAAAGAGTCCCAGTGAATCAAACATGACTGCAACCCTCTGAGCTTTGGGGAGACTGTGACTGTCCACATGTTTTCTATATCAGGAAGTAAATTATAACAAAAGAGAAAATCAGCAGGTGAAACTTTGTGCTTATGTTTTCATTTTGATATAATTTGACTGTTATGTTGTTTTTTTCCCTTTCTTTTTTAATTTTGTTTCCTTCTTGTCTGTTCTTTGCTGACTCCTTTTGATTTAACCTTTCATTTTCTTGCCTCTCCATCCCACACTTCCTTATTTTGGCTGATCTGTGGACACGCTGCCCCTCTAAACCACCACCACCAACAGCGGGCTTTGTGAAGTCACCTCTGTCTGAGACTAAGCTCACAGGCGACACCTTTGAGCTGTACTGTGACGTAGTAGGTAACCCCACCCCAGAAATCCAGTGGTGGTACGCAGAGATCAACCGAGCCGACTCTTTCCGGCAGCTGTGGGACGGCGCCCGTAAGCGACGGGTGTCCATCGGCACGGCGTATGGCGTCAACTCAGTGAGCGTGCTGGGGGTCTCGCGTCTCACGCTGGATGACGCTGGGACGTATGAGTGCAGAGCGAGCAATGACCCGCGACGTAACGACCTCCATCAAAATCCAGCCACCACCTGGATCCGTGCTCAGGCCTCAGTAACGGTGCTGCAAAGTGAGTGGTCAGCGTAGAGTAGCCCAGCCCCAGTTCTCGTGTGACTCAGCCTCCCTCAAACCTCCCCAGTGGACCGCTAGCCTCCTCCATAGGTATCATCCTCCCCTGTAGACCTGAAAACCGGAGAATCAGCTTGTCCTCATGTTATTTCTTTTCTATACAGTCTAGTCTAGATTTTCTTCATGTCCTTCATGTTTTTTTCCTTCTTTTTTTTCCACACTTACCCAAATCATTACTAATCTGTCATTATTTCTGTTATTTACACTTCCAACTTCCATAACATGCTCAAAGTTACCCAGTGTTAAGTATCCTCTGATTATTATATTTCAGACTGCATCGCATTTCTGACAGCTTCCAGGAAAATGTACATCCTCTTCAAAGTCCGCAGAGATATCACTTATCCTCATTATGACAAATCAAATCTCGGGTTAAAATATCCGAAGAAAATGGGATATTTAGAAAAATATGTTGAGGAAGTGTGTGAGTACGGATAAATAATTTCACTTGTTTGTTCACATGCTGGCAAGATGTTGGTAATGAACCTTTTCATGAAGAACTTATCTGTTTAACAGCTAATTCGAGTGAATTGTTTCAACAGGTTGAAACTTAGTCAATATTTGGTGAGCTCTTCCAGCTCTAACGAACCTTGGCCTTTAAAACTAAATCAATTTCAGTGCTGTAGACAGGTATAAGAATACATAGGTGATAAATCCATATGTTTAGGCCCGCTTGCACTTATTTTTGCTCTGATAAATTGAAGGCACTTTTTTTGAGAAAAATCTCCTGATTTCCCTTTTAAAAGACTCGAGCGCTGCCTTCTCATGTCACAGTACTGTAGGTTTACATGAATGCCATCATTTAACTGATTGAGATAATGTCCTGGAAAGCCCATGACTCTCGGCCTCCAGTTCTGCTATAGCACTAGACCAAAACACAGCGCCATCATTTGTGAGTTCATTCAAAGTTGAGCTCTAATCCCAAAGTGAATTAACTTGAGCTGCAGATTGCATCCCGAAACCTTTTTATTTCTCTATGCAGTTGGGCAGTGTTTGTATTAATAATTCAGTCGAGGCAGTTTTAAGTCTCTCCGAGACGGAAAATGAATGGATTTCTACTTTAAGAAGTCAGGATGACCAAAATAATTCCTCCCACCGTGGAGCTCTGTTTCCTTTATATATTGTGTAAGGTTGGCTGTGGTGAACCCCTTGGCTGAACCCTCTGCGCTTTGTTCTTTACATCTTTAAAAACACCCTCACCCTCAGCAGACAGTACTTCTGCTGTTCTTGAGCCGTCTCTCTGTTACAGAGCCGTCCATTTCTGCCTCTGAACACATCACGCTCAACGGGGACGTCGGCGGCCTCACGCTGCAGTGCAACCTGACCAGCGCCCACAGCGCCCATCAGGAGAGCTACTGGATGAAGAACGGCGAGGAGATCGCCGAAACGCGCACCTCAAATAAGAACACTGAGTACAGGTAGGGAAGGGAACCTTTGCATGGGTGTTCGACAGCCCCGCTGTGGCTCAAATTCAGGTGTGGTTTTGTTCTGCAGGCTGAACAGACCAAGAGGAGACGACGCCGGAGTGTATATGTGCGTCTACATCTTCGAGATAGCTCCACCAGCCAACGCCACGATTGAAATTAAAGGTAGGTGTCTATTTGTGGCTGGCTGTCACTTTTGCTGTTTCAAGGCCACGTTCGATCTGTCACCAACATGAGTGGCCTTGAGCACTTGCAGTCCTGTCACGTGAGGTCCTGTGATTTCAAACCGATCTGCTGGCTGCTCAGGGGCAGCCTGCGCCCTTGACACCTCCATCCAGCCAATGCTGGGCTCAGTGGCAGCAGATGGTGTCTTGTTTGTCTGATGGCGGGGGATTATGTCTTAACGGTAAAATCCGGTCAGCCTTTTTCTGCTGTCACACATGCATCGCTATGAAGGCAAATTGGATTTTGGGTCGGTTTACTTGTTATGTGATGGGGCATTTCTATTCATCCAGGCAGAGAGAAAAAGACTTGTAGCCGAGCAGTTTTCTAATAAACAGAATTCACAGATTAATACTTAAAGCTTAATGTTACATTTGATCACAGGCTCTCGATGGAGGGGGTGACATTTTTAAAGAAGTGCTTGATTTATCATTGCTGTAAGGCTTTCTAATGCATAGACTCCTGATCATGATGGACTTGATGAGAATTCATTTCTAATCAGTTCGTGAAAATAGACAAAACTGTGTATGTTTTATCTTTTGAGTTTCATTCATTTTCTTCTACATTACTGTGGAAATGTTTGCTGTGGCTGGTTTTGAAAGTAAACTTATAATGATGGTGGATATTACTTTTGATGTCTCAGCATGTTGCACAGCTACCAGAACGAGTGTTATTGTAATATATCACATATTTTTTAGTTAATCTCTTACATTTTTCTCTGTTGTCAGCTCCTCCCGTGGTAACAGGCCATAAGCGCAGTGAGAATAAGAATGAAGGCCAGCGCGCTGTACTCTACTGTAAATCTGTGGGCTACCCTCACCCCTTCTGGAGCTGGCACAAGTTGGACAATGGTGCTTTCAGGGTATGCCGTTCACAATACTACTGAATTTATAAATGTGAATAATTTGCTATATTCTCAGTTTGTTATACGCACTTTTGCGGCATACCAGCTTTCAGAACCCCGACATCACAAAACTGAAGCTTTTCAAATATGCAGATTTGTTTTGATAATAAATGAATAAAGTATAAGGACAAGATTATACAACAGTGGTGTCTTATGCAAAACTGTGTTTGAAGTGTTAACAGAATTCAATAATCTATGACTCATTAACACCTTGAGATGAATTGAAAACAGTACTGAGGCAACACATCAAATGTTCAAACAGAGAAATCTGTATTTTATTAACAGAGGCTGAGTATTTGAGTAACTTAAGAATATTACTTGAACATTAAATTGCAAAGAATTTCGTCAGCACTGCGGTACATTCACTGATCCATCTGCTGTGTCTTCATTATCCTGTGGAGGATCTGAGTGTTGGAGCCTGTCTAACACTGGCACAGGAGGCAGGCTACATCCTGGACACGTCACCAGTGCTTCAAAGAGAAAACACAAACAGACAGACAACTATGCATTCTCTCCAACCAGTTAATCTAAGTGAACAAGTTGACAAGTTAATCTAACATGCACATCATTTAGAAGTGGGAGGAAACGGAAGCACCTGCACAAAACCTATGCAGGCGACAGTGCAGTCCACTGCACCATAGTGTCACCCTCTGCAGTCCCTAATATCATTAAAAGATTTGGAAAACCCAGAGAAATCTCTGTATGCCAGGGAGAAGCCAACATAAAGTGGCTGTCGGACAGCACAGCATTTAAAACAGACAAAAACTGACGTGGGAATCACTGAATGCTTCATGAGAACCTTAAAAAACCATCATCAGCGAACACTTTGTCATTCCATCTGCAAATAGAAGTCAAAGCTGCGGTTCATCTACCAGTTCAACAGCTATCTACCTAAGCAGAAGGGAGCACCGAAGGCTATGAGCTTAAAATCCTCTTATGCTTAAGCTGCCAATTGTTTAACAACTCTAGTTAAATACAGTGTGTTCTTAAGGATTCTTTGCAATGTGGCATTTAGACTTTTGAGTTACTCTTTATGTCAAAGAAAAAAATTGTTAACTAATTACGATGTAGCAAAAATAAAAGAGAAGAGTGAAGCACAGAAAACCTTCTAACAGAATATGAAGAGTTAAACAAGAATCATGTTGGAACTGAAAAACACAATTTTGAAGCCAGCCCCTCAAGTATTTTATTGTTACTTCATAACATGTATTTTCAGTTTGAAAAACTCCTGATGAAAGAAACAATAAGTTAAGACAGAGCTGTGCTAATTTCCCTCGACAGGACATTGACAATTCATCCGGACGCTTCCTCATCAGCAGCAAGGAGAACTACACCGAGCTCCACATTGTCAACCTGGACATTAATTTAGATCCGGGCGAGTACATGTGCAACGCCACCAACGTGATCGGCAGCCATAGCGAGAAGTCCGTGTTGAGGGTTCGCAGCCAGTTGGCTCCCCTGTGGCCTCTTCTGGGAGTTTTGGCTGAGATCATCATCCTGGTCATCATCATCGTTGTTTATGAGAAGCGTAAGAAGCCAGACGATTTACAAGACGGTGAGTCACCAATTATGGTAATCATGACTGTTTTATTAGTCCTGTGGTTTCAGGGTGTCTGGGGAGAACTGTTTTACAGCTCGTGGCAAAAATGATGGAATCAAGGCACTTGGAAGTTGTTCGTTACATTTTTTTATTGAGTCAAAAATTTAACAAAACACTGATATGACATTTCTGACAAGAAGCAGAGGAAAAAAACTGAAGCACAGTTGAAGCACAGAGAGCTTTCACGAGCTGTTGCACCTGGTTTATTGGCCCCAACAAGAGAGCTGTCAGTGGAAACAATAGAAAGGATTATAAAACTCCTTCGAGAGGGTAATTGAATTCAGAGTGTGCAAAAATATGTTGATTGTTTCTAGTCAGCTGTGTCTGAAGTTCGGTGCAAATGCAAACAGAATAGAAAAGTTGTTGAAGGGAAGCACAGGGGTTGACCGAGGGAGATGTCAGGACAGAAAGGTCAAAGCAACGTGCCTGAAAATAGAAAATGCACAACAAAATAAATCAAAAACCAAGTCAGTGTCTGAGACAAAACTGTAATAAACCAGCTGAAGGAAAACAAAGGTTCAGTGGGCTAAAGAGAAGCAGTCATGGATGTTTGGATAAAATCACTGAATATTGCACAGCGGTGATGCTGGAGCTTTTGTGTGGTGCAGGTCCAGTAGAACATCTACAATGATTTCCACAGTCATTGGTGACACATGGTTGATGCCAGGTAAAGGACCAGAGAGGATGACAGTCATTCCCTCCACAGTAAATACACAGATATACACTGAAATGTCTGACTCCTTTTTTCAGTCCATCAGTCAAAAAGAGGTTTGTGGCACTGAAGTCATGTTTCAGGATGATAATGCGTCTCATTACGAAGCAAAGGGCGTTTAATTTTTTCTTCAGAAAAAGACAATTATCAATTATCAATTATACCAGCAAACAGTCCAGAGCTGAGTCAGATTTAAAAAAAACAAAACAACAAAAAGCTCATTTTTACATTCTCATTCTTAATGCGGTTTTCTCTTTTCTTGGTTCATGATTACGTATTTTTTCATTACGGAATTTTGCGGGATACGTTTTAATTTTCATTATTGAATTTTGCGTATAACAATGCGATTAACGCCATTAAAGAATTTAATATATGCCCACCCCTAGTTAAAAGGTATATTTTTTACAAAGCTTGAATGTTAAACTATTAAATAAAAAAAGGTTTTGTGTCATATCTTTGTTTTGTTTATATTTTTTACTGAATAAAAAAACTTAATGAATTGCCTCCAAGTGTGTTAATTTTGTACTTCTTGTCAGGGATCGTAGTTCTTTGGGTGGAAAGTTTTGTTTCTCTTTTGTTACAAAGTTTTCATCTGGCGACCTTGTCATTGTGGAGTTAGGTTAAAAAAAAAAAGCATGAGAGCAGGTGCACTCTCTATTCGCTGTGTTTTTTTTGTAAATCCACCTCAAACACAATTGGAGTCATTTAACACTGTGCTGTGCCTGCATTCAATAATTCAGTCCGGTGAGGTCGACCCAACAGACAGACACTGTTGCAAAAGGTCGCGCCTTGTCAGAACAGTTGCATTCATTTAATATTCATGAGAAATATGACACTGCAGAGGTGGACAGGTTTAATTAGTAATGGCTTTTCAAGGATCTTGTGGTGTTTCCAAGCTTCTGCAAGCTTAACCACGAGAATCGGGATTTCTTTTAGATTACCGAGTGTTTTATTTTTAATTCTACATATGTCATAAATGATTCATTAATGGTATTTGGTTGACCTTTTTCTCTCAAACAGAGCTTTGATGTTGTCACATGCTGATCAGATGCAACCAGCAGCGAATGACTAAAAGCTCAGAGCTGTTGTTAGTCATTGTAGGATAATATAGTGTCATTACAGTTTGTCATTACAGTTTAAAGCCAGCGATTGTGAGAGATGCGCAGCCAGTTCCACTTATCTTATCGTGCGTTTCTTAGAATTAAGTGAGCTTTAGCTGTTGGATGTTTTAAGACTGTTATATCTCCCATCCTCCCCTCTTTCCAAATTGCATAACCCAAACCGTGTTTGTGGTAAGTGTGAGACTTTGCATGCCGCCTGATAGCTCCATAAGCATTCAGCCTCATCTCCCACCAGCTCACAGCACAGTTCACGGCTCTGTTGAGCCTCCTCTTTGTTAAACATCAGTGTCAAATGCAGTTCCTTTTTGTTCCATTTTCTAAAACAGCATCTTTGCATCACGAGTCACTGCAATGAAGTGAAACTATTTTGTGTTCATCAATCATTTCTGTTGTCTCTGTTTCACACTGCTTCACTGACCTGTTAGCTACAGTTGAGGGCTGGTGCTGTTAAAGCTGCCTCTCAGTAATCTCTCTCAGTGAACAGATCGCTGCTTGTCTTTGCATGATGACGGTCATTCTTCAATCTGAACTTTGCCTGCGTGTAATTATCACTCGCTCATGCATTCGAATGTGGTGTTTAACTGTGTGTATGTGAGTGATCTCACGAGGTGGTTTTTCTTCAGCATGACGGCCTCTCGCTCAGTATTTGTTACTTCCTCTAGGCTGCGTTTTCATTCCATCACACAGTCTGCAGATACAGTACAGAAAAACCACAGAAATCCTCAAGGTTAACTGCACTGTTACAAGCTAACAACTTGCTACTTCATCATCGTGTGCAACTTCCTTGCGATTATTTGATGTTTTCCTGGTCCTTATTTCTCCATATTTTTCCTTGTTGCCACAGATGATGACCTAGCTGGACCAGTGTAAGTATGAAACATTTCACTTATCTCTTTTTAGTGAAGTAATGTGTGTTTTGTTGAAAATGATTATGATTTATTTAATCGTGACAGTGTGTCAAGGTCACTGTGAAGGAGTTCTCAAATCTGGGTCACGAACACTGTTTAGAATCATGTAGCAGTAATTCAGATGGATCACAGGGACTGAAAAGTAGCCACACATAATGTCCACCTTTCAAAAGCTCTGATTGTGTTGCTTGCGGCAACACTTTGCTTTGAGCTTCTCTATTTTGTATTGGTGTATGTTTAAATTAAATGCTTTTCTAATGCAATATAGGTGGTTACACTGCAGCCTAACAGATCTAACTGTCTGTTAATGTGTTTGTCTCTAAAGAGTGTAAAACGGTGGTGAATAACAATATAGTAAAAACCAAAATCAGTAGAAATAAAAATGTCAGCTAAAGTTGTAAGTTAACAAATTTTATTCTACATTGATAAACATACATTCTGTTTTCTGAGTGCAACTACAACACAGTGTGTGGGTAATTAGTTTAACGCTCTTTAATGATACAAGGTAAAGGAGGCTGAAAGTAAATTACTGTTTGAAAAAAAAATGAAAAGAATAAAAGAATTGACCCAGGTCTGGTGCACAATAGAGCAATAGAAGTATTTTCATGTAATCAGCTTTATAGCTGCAGCCAACAAGAACCTTGACACCATCATCAGAACATGAAACAAATGTTTCAAGAGGGTTCCCTTGTAGCTTTTAATCCAAATTAAATCGAATTTATATTTTAAAAAGAAAAGAAAAAAACATTAAAGCTGGAGTATGCAGTAACTCGGAGCTGGCATAATGTGGGCGGCAGATGCATAATAACCTGTTAACATACTGTTACTATTCAACCACCAACCCTTTCATTAGTGGATGAGCTGCTTCATTTGAGGCCTGAGCTTTACCTGAGTCACCTGGAAGCCTCTTAATGAGTATGGAAACCTCTGAGATCTCAAGTGCATTTCCAAAACTCCTCCCTGCACGTTTTTCCAGTGTGAAAACTTTTTTTAAAAAGAATTTGACAGGAAAACAGCCTATCCAGTTGTTTCAGTCTGATTAAGATTAAATTGCTGGTTTAAAAGTAACACTGGAGAATTTGGCTAATTATTTAGCCCTTTGGCTCCCTCTAGAGTTGTGAATTGGAACTCCACTGTCACAAACGCAAATCTCCATGTGAAGTACAGGGCTGTAAGCTCAAGTTGTAGTTGTTGTAGTTTCAAGCCCTAAATGCACTGATAAATGAGTCAGAAGCTTCATTGTTTTCAGATTCACGATTTGGTTCTAGTGTTGCTTTAACACAATGTTTAATAAACCAGACTACATACCTGACAGGCTGACCTTCTCTCTTATTTCTGACTGTGCATTTCTTTTGTGTTGTTTTTATCTCAGTTTGCTGCAGGCACATTTTCAGTAACTCTGGATGGAGAAATACTTTCTACTTTCAAAACTAAATTTATTTCCCAAAAATATTTCCAATATTTCCAAAACTCAACCTGTCCATGAAAAAAACAACAACTATTCTTTGTGTTAAAATCTAAGAGACCCTAATTTTGTATATTATGTGAAATTACACATTTATGTGGAAACTTACTTGGGGGATACTTTATTTAAATCTAGAAGACAGAAGAGAGTAGCTTAAAGTAGGGTCACACTGAACATCATTTCAGCATCAACATCACGTTGTGTAAAACAGCCACATCACATTTCTATGTAAAGTTGGACAAGACGAGTTTGAGTCCAGTTTGTTGCCACTTATTCCATCACATGGAATTTGTACTAAAACAACTCTTAGGAGAAAATATCAGGTTTCTGTCAGATTATAATTTCAACGAAACGGGGAATCAAACTCTTGTTGTTCTTGAGTTTTTAAATGACTGCAACATTTGAATAGTTTGATTAGATTCTCCTGTCGATCAACTTGAATGCAGCATTTCAGCCATGATAGATGCATCTGTTTATTTGAGATGAGAACTGATTGTGTCATTTCTTTTTTTTTTTCTGCTTCAGAAAAACTAATTCAACCAACAATCACAAGGACAAGAATCTTCGCCAGAGGAACACAAACTGAGCAGCCTGTCTGCTGAGTAAGTATTCAGTTACTAAGATGAAGCTTGGTGATTAATGTGTATCACAGGCCTGTGGTTACCAACACGGGATATGAGATTACCACAGAAAGCTCTTCTCAGCCTAAATCCATATGCTGTCTGACTGACTTAATGAGATAAACTTTCTCTATTTTTACAGGTCTCATTACACATGTATTGACCATATGAAGGTAAACAAGAAAGGACTCCATACCAGATGTTAATTGGATGTATCTGCCATTAAAAGAATGGGTGGGAAGGGGGGGGGGTGTTAAATGAGGCATGCCTTATGATTTTATCATGTGAGGGTGTGAGGCGAAGAGGTACTAAGATCATTATGAAGTTAACATTATAACCATTGTTGCTGCATGCACTTGTTGACGTTTTTTGATTTGTTTTCTTCTTATTATTATTATCCACTAATTTTACATTTTTACTACTTCTACAGTAATGCATGCAAGATGTTGACCTTCTGTTTGATACAGAAATGGCTTCTTTTTTTTTTTTTTTTTTTTTTTTTCCAATGAGAGTGACTTAATGTAGAAAATCTGTACTGTGAAAAACCAAGCTCAGCATTGTAAAAGAGAAGACCAACCCGATCTGGTGTGACAGAGTACATACTGTTCATTCATTTTATCAGACAACACACACATATATATATATATATCTATATAGATATATCTATATCTATATAGATATAGATAGATAGATATCACATTTTAAGGGCTGTGCAGTGTCCCTCTAAAATTGGTTAAGATTTACTTTACTGTATGTATGTACTGTATGTATTAAATCACTATAACTATGTATCAGATCACCATTGATATAAAGACTATTCATATTATATGATGCACTTAAATGTTGAGAATATTGAAAAATTGTATAAACCTACTTTAGGAAATCTGTACCAATCATTCCAACATATTATTTTATAATTATGTGTATTGTACAGCATGGCTATTACCCTATGCAATTATTATCCATATCAGTATATTGAAAATCATTGCGGCTTCTGATTTCTCTGTGATAAAGCTTTAAACTAGTAGGATCACCATAGAGCGTCAATGGCATACTACACAGCTGCATGAGTTCTCAACAGCTGACGTGGCGAGGCGGTGAAAGAAAGCCCACGTCAGAGCTGACACATGAAGAAATCCCAAGATCTCGAGTCATTTTTAAGAATAAACATCTCAAGAAATTAAAAGTGGCGTCTGTTCAGTTGGTTTTCTTTGCAGAAGCACATCCAATAGCGCTCACAGGCGGCCCTGCCAGAGGGTTTGTGGGCCCTGAGCATGAGGAGAACAGCACCATCTAGTGATGTAATGAGCAGGTTGCAACAGGCAGGACCTTATTGGTTAACATTTGAGCAAAAGAGGACCAGTCAAGTGAAAACTGTGACTTAAGAAGCAGTTTGGTTTGCTAAGAAGTAAACGATCAGAGCAGAACGAGCAGAGCCCTCACAATAAGACTAAAGGTATTTTTCTGCGCACATACTGGAAATACTCTCCACATGTTTCTTTTGTCCTTGTTTATGATGTTCAAGCTCCAGATTAGACATGAAAAGATGAAACAGAAGCTTCTCGTGGACAAGCGATGAAGCTGTCTCTTTGGTTAGAATTACGAACAAAAGGGGAGGAAAAGTCATTTTGTTCACATGTTGGAAATTGCTAAATTGAAACAACTTTTTTATTAGATTTTAGGAAATATGCTGATTTTTTTAGACTCCAACTGATTTAACAGTTTTCTTACACATACATAAATTCAAATGAGCTAGTTTCTTGTGGATACATGAGGATGGTTTTGATGTAGCTTTACAAACTTCTGGAAATGAAATTTTGCAAACTACAGTACATGCACTGAATTCATATCTATACCACTCGGTGGTATTTAACAAATGTTGGAAGAATAATGTTTTAATTATTACTACATAAAGCCAAATTTAGTGTTGCTGACTGATCTGCTTCTATTTGCAGTCAAGGCACTGAATCCCTTTGCCTCCTTATGAACAAATCCACACTCTGAGTCAGACAAACAGACTTTAATCTACTCAGCAAAGACGGGAAATCTTTTCACTGAGCGTCTCTCTTAAAATAATAAAGGGAGGTAAGTCCCCACTGTTTTTATTAAATTCTACAGCACATGCGGTATTTGAAACGGCTCCAGCGGTATTGGACAGTACGATGCTGATGAATTTCTGCAGCATTTCCTTAAAACCGGCTGCAGAATATAAGATTTTTTTTCATTGTTTTGTGCTGTGCTGTTCTTTCATTGTTTCTCTGTGATGTAATACAAGGTCCTGGATTAGTATGACAACAAATTTGTCATTCATCGAGAACCAGTCAGTTTCCAGGTCAAAGGGACATCTGTGACTCTGTGAACCCTTAAACCAGTAAACAGCTGGCAGAAGCAAATGCAACTTTTGACAAAAATGAGATGTTCTGTCTGTTTGGGTTAATCTCAGCTGTAACGTTCACATTAATCTCATGGACTAGTTTTTAAACAGGACAGCGGTAGGTTTCCAAAACAAATGTGGAGGGTTCTCCAAACTTCATGGAGAGCTTTATGTTACATTGTTACTTGGTTTGGAAAAGATTACAGCTTGTGTATCGGTTTATGACCTGAGCACAGCACAGTTCCATGTGAGAAGACTTCATCTCTCCAACTGGAGTTTAAAATGGTCACTTTTGATGAGATACCTCTCAGTATATGCTTCTCATTTTATATCAGATCAGTCACAGCTGCTAAACAAACAAGACCTTTCTCTCTTACTTCAGTAACATGGGGCAGCAAACACAAAAGAATGAACTTTTACTCGGGTAGAGAGGTGGCACTGATGTTTTGCATGTTTTTTCACACCTGAATTATGCATGAAATTTGCTTTACTTGTTGCCAAACCCCATGAGACGTTTTGTGAAACAGCTGGAATCTATTGTAGTGAATTACGTTGTATTGAGACACACTCTAAAGATCAAGAACAGGTACCAGAGGTTGGGTTCAGTTTAACTGTATATATTTAGCTTCACATGTAAGTTAGGCCTACAAAATACAAACGCTGAGTGATGACTGACTTGAGTAAAGACACCGATTCCTTTAGCCTTAAACCTACTGACCGAGGAATATGCCAACCACACAGGTGCACATTTTGTTATCTCTTAAAATGCTCATTCCAATTTTCATGGCTTTGTACCATTAAGGAGTCCCAAGCACAAAGATGCAATTCTCGCTATTTTTCCAGAATATGGAACTAATTGTTAAGTCAATGTTGTTTTATGTGATAAGAAAATGTAACCATAAGTTCCACAAAAGTTATGATAATCTGCTGTCAGTAACATTAGTAATGTTTTGACAGCAAAGGATTCATCGCTGTGTGTTCTTTTCTTTACCGTGGTGCCCTTGTCTATAGATCTGTTATGTTAAGTATATAGAAGATGTTTAAGGCTAAAGGATGAGTACTCATGCGAAAACAAAATGAACAAAAAGCAGCGAGAAAAGGGGATAAATTGTACGAATGATCAGGGTTTTTTGTTTTGATTTATTATGATTATCAATTGTTTTTCTACTGTTTTCATTACATTGTGCTGTTTTATATCCCTGTGCTCTGTTCGCTGGTGGAGAAAATTAAAAGTAATCTCTGTTTCATAGTTCAAGTAGCACACCATCAGCACAGAAGACTGATAAATTAACATTTCAGACAGTCTGTCCCTGTCTGTTGAGGAAATATTCCAACCTAAACAAACAGTTCAGCTCTTCTTCTTAACTGGCTGCATGTCATACGAAATCGCCCTGTGGTTTAAATCATCTTAGTGAAGTTAGCACTGAATCATGCAAACAACTGTCAACAACCTCTACCCAAATTAATTTGCCATGTTGTTCTGCACCAAGGAAATATTCCATCACTTCTCTACACGCCTGACAAATGTCTTCTTCTAGGTAATTGATAAAAGTTAAACCACATCTGCCTTATACTTTATATAGAGTGTAATAGTTTGAAACCCTCAAGTTTAAAATTCCATTTGATGTTATTGAGAAAAAAATGTTCCCTTTTGGAAATTATATTGTGTCTGTGGAGTGTGAGATAGCATTTGGTTCTTGATTACTTAGCCTGCTGTATCATTACTATTTGATATACTTATAAAACTTATATCTGTAATGCAGTAGATCGTCCCTCATATTGTTAATGTTCTTTGCAGTGGTCGTTTGAAGTGCCAAGGACGTTAGTGCATGACCTTTTTATCCATTGTGCGCAACGCGATCGGCATAAAACTTCAGCATCCTTTGCGGATTTGATAGAACCTGGACAAGTCATCCTGAGACTTGATGCAAATATATCTGTGTCGCCTTCTGGTTGTTTTAATGTGTGATTTAGCGTATAAAGAAAAAAACGAGCCTTTTAATGATTACGCACGCTTAACCACATTATGCAGGTTTGATAAACTCCTATTTATCAGACGGCGGTGTTAGTTAAGTATCCATTATTTTGTCGGCACATATCAGTATTGTCTCCCACAGTGCGATAAAGACCAGACATCCCGCCGCTTCCTCTCAACTATTGCGAACTGTACAACTCCAAGGCAAGATCGCATCCTTGAATCATCCCCTCCAGTTGTCCTGACAGGGAGGGGTGAGCGCATGTTCCATCCTGGCTCCTATGGCAACCCGATAGATTAGCTCCATCAATATGCACGTTATTAGAAAGTGGGAGGCTTATGGATCAGTGATGTCAGTACTCTTTGAATGCCGGTGTCAGCTGGGTGCATGCGTCTATTCACCTTGTGCTTAGAGAGAGCTCTGATATTTCGGCGAGGTGGAGATGATGCTTTGTCATTGAGAAGCTCAGCAGCAGCATTCTCCCACTCTGGCACGTCCGACGCTCAGCATGCTGCATCTTGATGCGCTCCTGACTGCACTCACTGAGCTTACCTGGATTTACATGCATTCCTCGTTTCCCGCTTCTTTTCACATGGCTGCTTAATTGAAGCAATTTCGAACTGTTGACTCATCTCAATGTTTGAACCGGAGGAGAGCTGCACGTCCCAAGAGTCAGATAAGATACGACCCGTCCTGCGGATGCGCCGTCACTGTTTTGCCTCCAGCGGCACCCCAGCTGTATGAGATTCATGATTCATCCCTCTATTTTCACAGGCTACCCTTAGGACACATATCTTCCTTTTTTTCCCCAAAAAAATGGAAAGATTACAGACTTCCATGCGCAAACGGCTCTACAGCTTGCCGCAAAACATTGTGCAAAAACCCTTTTTGACTGACAGCGAAGGAGACAGCGGCGACAAGGACACTAAGAGGAAAAGTATTCGACTAAAACATTTGTCCTCTTCGTCTCCTGCAAGCAGTTGCAAGAGTATTGAGGAGGCCAGGAGCGAAGACTTGGAAAGGGACGTAATTGTGAGGACCAACTTGAATGGGGACTGTCGCTTCTTTAGAAGCAGCATCTCTTCCATCACCGGACGGCATCTTCCCGGCTCAGATTCGGCTGAGCAGCGCCGCCTCATCACCGAGGCTGACGCCGGTGTCAGTGAGAGTTTTCCCAGTGAGCACGGCCCAGGGGCCCAGGAGCGAGCAGCTGGAGGGCTGATCGGCGCAACCGGGCAGCCGCCAGTGTTTGACCAGTCAAGTTTTATCAAGTTGGAGGGTACCGAGCAAATATTACCTGAAGATGACCGGCTGTACCAAGCTGGCTTCATGCACCGGCAGTTCGGGGCGATGCTCCAACCGGGAGTCAACAAGTTCTCCCTGCGGATGTTGGGGAGTGAGAGGGCCGTGGAGCACGAGAGGGAGCGTGTAAAGTCTGCAGGCTTCTGGATAATCCACCCCTACAGTGATTTTAGGTAATTAATGTGCACAAAAGCCTTATTCACCAGCTGCAGCAGAGAAATGCTGCAGTGATCCTGTCACACAGTTTAGGCTAATTTGGGCTTCAGGTGTGGAAACCGGTCATTATGAAAGAGCCAAAACATGAGATTAAATTACACACACACACCTGCAAAAAGGATTTTTCTATGACTATTGTGGTAACATGAATATCAGGAGTGTCAAACAAGCAGACTTGCTGCTTCAAACTGAATGTGCCTCACACATCTTGATGTTATACAATGCTTATCTTCTGAATATGGTCATTTATTTTATGTCAACACAAATCATGAAAGCCATTCTTACCAACAAAAAAAAAAAACTGACTTACCATAAAGGACTTCACTGTCCTCTTACATTCTGACTTTCATTGTGCTTTTAAAATACATGTGCAGGGAATAAGCCCTTCTTCTGTTCAGCCTCAGACATGTGTGCATGTGTAATATTTTCTTTCATACATGAAAAGTAGAGCTATCTAACCAACTAATTTTTTATGCACTTGTCTATGTATTTATTTTATCCACCACTCCAAACCAATCCACAATTCTCAAATTTTCTGCCCATTCTGTGCAGTTTATTTGAATACTGCGTGCATGCCGGACGTGTATCAGGGGATTTTCATGACATATAACCTTGACACTCGCTGTCATCATATTGTATGTTGATGTGTGTCACTGCAGGTTTTTTTTTTCCACTCATCTGAATTACACTTTTTTTTATGATTTTAGCGAGGGCAGTGGATTACAGAGAGTGCAGCAGGAGCTTGGAAATGGGGTAATCAAAATAGGGTAACATGACCATTCGAGATATTAGAAGCACACATCCGTGGAGATTATTACAGCACAATTAGTCTAATGGAGCAGGGATGGTGTAGACGGGGAGGGGACAAACGACAAAACAGAAACAGAGAGACACGCAGAAAGAGAGATTGAAATGAAAATGATGTTATGAGGATTCAGGTCGTCCAGCTGTTAACTCTGCGCTTGAGGTACGAGGTGTCAGCACTTCATGCTTGGTTGGGGTCACACTTTGAGCAGGGGCAGGGTTTTAGTGCAGAGTGCATGGCTCTTATAGGGTGGACGCTTTATCCTGCAGATTCCCTTTTAAGTTCCAGCACTAAAGATTATTCTAGGATTTTTTTTTCTTATTTGGCATTGCAAGCATTGCAAGTTCTGACCCTTCAAACATGCATATTCACTGCATGATAACAGTTAGAACTGCAAGTTAAAGCACTGTGTGCTTTAATCAGCACTGTACATCAGCACTGTGCAACTGGTGCATCTTCTCCTTGTATCTTTTGTGTTGTTCATACCATAAGTGACTGCTGTCTGTCATTAAGGTTTTCTCTGGATACAGAAGCAGACATACTGAACTGGCACGCTGTGTAAATATTGTTAATATGATTGCTGGTGGGCCAGAACCACAGTACAGGTGTGTGTTAAGCCACTGAGCTGAATGCAGGCTGTTGTGCTTCAGCTGCACTCTGGCAGCAAGAGATAAGTATCTCTAGTACAAATGTGATCCCTCTTTCAGCTGTCCTGATTGATCTAAGCTCCTTTCACAATTTTAAGCTTTGTTGTGCTCACTTTGCATGTAACTCCCCTGACTTTGTGCTGTCATGCTCTTTAGCGTAGTCCCAGTCTGACCCAAATAGTGCACAGTTCATATCTGGACCCGACCAGGTTCTCAGACCCTGCAGATGTTGGCAGTATTTTATAACAACACCGCCAAGTCACTCGATGATATTGGTGCGCCGCTGGGGGTGTACACAATCAGCTGATGAGCCTTAGGATGTGCATTACTGGCATCCCCTCCAGACCTTTTTTCTTGATTTATGTAATTTTATATCCAGCTGTGCCAGTGTTCTGCAGCACCGTGACATGTGCAGAGCAGTAATGCTAACTATTCAACATCTGGCTGATGGGAGCTGACTTCTGGAGATGACATGGAATCCCAGGAGATAACAGTGGATTTAGCCAGAGAGGGAACGTGCAATTAGGACCAGTGTCTCAGTGCAGATGTACAGAGAAACACAAATGCTTTGTTTGGCGGAGAACAACAGAAAGCTGATTATAACAAATGGCCATCCTGCTCATTCTGGATCCCACTTTCCGTTCCCCTGTGAACATTTAGTGTAAGTAACTGGAATTGATAGAAAAGTATGATGGCCTAGTAACAGCTGAGCTCCTCACCACTCGCCAGCTTGAAAATGTCTAGTTGCATCTATATCTTTCTACACAAAATTTGACATCTTTTGATTCAAAAGATTCAAGCTCCAGCACTTCTAAGATACCACTGTTGGGCTTTTGTGTAAGACCCTTACACAAAAGCCTTTAACCCTGTGCTTTGATCCCAGCTTCTCAACTGGAATATGTGAAATGTCTATGATTTGTAAAGCTACATAAGCACAAGTAAATAAACGCCTGTTCTGTTAAGCACTAATACCACAGTGGCACATACAGCTGTAATATGTTCCTTACTTTGTGAAAAGACTGTCCACATAGCTTGCTGTCATCTACAGATGGATACTGTACACTGCACTTTAAGACATTCCTGTCTTTAAATCGAGCATGTTAGCAGAATATTTCACACTGCGCATAGCCTGATGTGATGCATGCTTTGCCACAGGTCTGTGTCCTCCTCTTGTAGTTTGTTCTGACCCTATAGGTGTATCAGGACATGAAATCTTCCACATGCTTGGGTGAATACAGTATGAGGTTGGTAAATAGTTGTTTACTGGAGTATGTTTCCTGCCATGAAATAAAGTGTAGGGAATTCAGTGTAAAAAATTAAATGAGTCCCTCAGTTTCATGCAGATCTTAATGACACTCAACGCACTGTTTATGAACATTGATATTTCCTCATGAGCGATCCAGATTGTTTTCCAATAAACAATTTTCCTCTTTGGCTTTATGGCTAAAAGCCCACCACTGAACTGAATATGTTATTTTTGTAGAAATAAGCCTATTTCTTACTTTCCCACTGTTATATGCTCGCTCAGTTTGTTTTCTTTCTGCTTTTCTCTTTTGGATATTGATCCAATGGGTTTTGAAGCACAGTGGGAAACTGCTAGATGTCGAGAATTCATTTCTATTTGAAGTTACCACAAAACCCTTAATTGTTTTGGAAATGCAGCTCATGATCCGTGTGCACACTGTTCGCACAGATCGTTAATGAAAAGTGTTTTGTGTCTGGTACATCACCTGTTTCTGTTTTTCCATCTTTTATTATTATCATTTGTTTACAAGAAACACAACAGACCACAGTTGTTAGTTCCCACAAAGAAGCAGTGCTTTTGAAAGAGATTATCATATTTTTAGGATTTGTTAATATGCTCAACATTCTATTGATTAAAACTCTTAAGATAGTAAAAATGGACATTTAAAAAAACAACAGTGCCAAAAGTCACACATATGTTCTGTTCATTAACTCACAACTATTTAGAGGTATTCATTTGTGCAAAAGAAAAGCACAAATGAGTTAGTCTTGAGAGTTTGGCATCACCAAATCTTAAGCTTTTATTAAAGGAAAAACTATACATTTTTTATTATGAAATTATCAACAGGTTATACGGTTGGTTAGACGTTTTTATGTATTTCTTTTTATCTTTAATTTCTCTCTCAGTTGTTATGATCTCTGTACTGTCAAATAAAAAAAACATAAAATCACGATGTTAAAAGTTCTGCGGTCAAATATTGTCAGCATGCCAGCAACGTGTTTTTCTTCAGAGAATCTCGTGAAAGACAACGGAACAAATGATCCTATTAAAAGAAATAAAGAACCACCTCAGTTTCAGAAAGTTAGATTGCAGCTCATTGTTCAAACTCTCAGATAATTTGTGTACTGTGAGCATAAAGTATTATTTTCTTGATCTGTTTTTACTGATTGATTTTTTGCTCCTCATATACATGATCAGTGTTGTGTGAATTTGATGGCTGTGCAGCTGCTTATGAGCACCTGCACTCCTGGATCGCTGCTATCTGTACATCAAGGACCACAGTGACACTAAGTGTCTCCCTTTATCATGTTGACATTTTCCAGACATGTGACCTGCTTTCCTCTCTTTTATCAAGCCAGATGGATAAAGAAAAATTCAAGAGCCCATTTCTAGGCCTAAATGGCCTGCTGTCGCAGTTGTGAGTTATGTCCGTTGCTTTGTGTTTCAGATTCTACTGGGACCTGACTATGCTGCTGCTCATGGTGGGAAACCTCATCATCATCCCTGTGGGCATCACCTTCTTTAAGGATGAGCACACGCCACCCTGGATTGTCTTCAACGTGGTGTCAGACACCTTCTTCCTCATGGATCTGGTCCTCAACTTCCGCACAGGCATCGTCAAGGAGGACAACACAGAGATTATCCTGGACCCACAGCAGATCAAGATCAAGTACCTGAAGAGCTGGTTCGTGGTGGACTTCATATCCTCCATACCTGTGGACTACATCTTTCTCATCGTGGAGACACGCATCGACTCAGACTTTTACAAGACAGCTAGAGCCCTGAGGATCGTACGCTTCACAAAGATCCTCAGTCTGCTGCGGCTGCTGCGCCTCTCCAGGCTCATTCGCTACATCCACCAATGGGAAGAGGTAGATGAGGACAGATCTTTTAGAGCTTCATTCAAGACAAATGAATTAAAGTTTTTTTGGTACTTAAAAAGAGACAATTATTAATAGATGGTTTGTTGGCAGCCATCTTGATGATCTTTTGAAAAGAAGATTCCAATTTGATGCTGGCCTTTTAAATGGTACAGTTTCATGTCTTTTAAGCTTTGGCTCTTAGAACCTGTGAATACTTGACAAATTATTTTCAAATGAAGCTTGGTAGTTTGTTGTTAAAGAACTCTGGATAGTGAGATTTGCATTGCACTAGCAGATTTCTCATACTGTTGCTTTCATCCGCATTAATACTTCTTCTGCATCAAGACAAATCATTTAATGCCCCTGCACAATCATCTTGTTGGCTGCTTCTTTCACACGCTCCCACTCATGATGGTCAGTGTACTAAATAACAGGTATTTTCCTGCATTATCTCATTTCATAATTCCTGACATCCCTCCCATTCATCCATTATCAGTGCAGATGGTTACTCAGCACTGAAACAGCCTTCGTTGCTCTGTAGAAGATTAAGTGTGATCTGGTATGGGTCATTTCGACAAAACAGCACTTAATGTATATCTCAAATCCCCTGCTTGCTTAAAAGAGAATTGAAATCTCATAGGTTTATCTACAAAGCGATGTGTGAGTCATTGTGCCTTTTCCCTTAATACTGAACAATCTCTGTTGTAGGTTTTCCACATGACGTACGACCTTGCCAGCGCTATGGTGCGTATCATGAATCTGATTGGCATGATGCTGCTGCTGTGTCACTGGGATGGCTGTCTGCAGTTCCTGGTTCCCATGCTGCAAGACTTCCCTCCTGACTGCTGGGTCACTAGAAACAAGATGGTGGTAAGTGGATTATAAATGAGTTAGACAGCAGCCCAACGTGTCAGCTCTCAAAACTGCATGACAGTCATAAAGAGGCTCTCTGAATGACCAGTTTTTACTGTGCAGATTGTTTTAACACCAACAAAGTTATCAGGTAACCCCTTTTTTGATAGTTCCAGGCACAGAAAAAACTCTTGCTCTTATAAACATCAGACTGATAATAGCGTTTATCATGTTGTTGGTAGCTCATTTGATTCCTCTTCATAACAAATATTACATGTTAGAGGACATAGTATAAAGAATTTGTCGTCATTTGAGACAGAATTGTTATAAAGTCTGTACATCAACAAGAATTTGACAGTGTCCTTGTATTTGGCCACTACCTCATAACAAAGAGTTTTGTTTTTTTTTGTTTACATTTTTTCTTTATTTACTCTGCTTATGTGATAAACTGTTGCTGTAGAGGTAGGCAAAGCATTCAACCAGTGCCATACTGATAAGTGCTATAAATAAACATGATTGGTGGTGGTTCGTGACAGTGTCTCAGTAGAATAAAGACCCCACCATCTGCTCTCATCTTCTTAAACTCTAATGCAGCTCCCACAGACGTGATGCAGCACTAATACTATGGAAACTTACTACAAAACTTTCTCTGTCCTCCTCTGCATCCCACCCAGAATGACACTTGGGGTCAGCAGTACTCCTATGCACTGTTCAAGGCCATGAGTCACATGCTGTGCATCGGGTACGGTCTGTACCCCCCTATTGGCATGGCTGACGTGTGGCTCACCATCCTCAGCATGATTGTGGGCGCTACCTGCTTTGCCATGTTTGTGGGGCATGCAACTGCACTCATTCAGTCTCTGGACTCTTCAAGAAGGCAGTACCAAGAAAAGGTGGGGGTTTGTAACTTGTCATAGAAAATCCAGATTTTCAGGTCCAAGAGAGCTGAAATCAGCAGTGGAATGCAGAGCTCTGCAATTGTCCAACTTTGAGACAATTTTAATGCGTAAAATTCCACAAGATAGTATTGTTCAGCATTTTTAGTTGCAACAAATTTAAATTATGGTTGTATAAAAAACATATAAGGCTTCCAAAGTCTGATGATTAAACTTTAACAAGTTTCCATAGATGTCCTTCTGCCACTTTTACTGACGTAATGGGTCGGAATATTTGTTCCCTCCTGACTGGAAAACGACAAAGAATTTCATCCAGGAAGGATGTGATGAGTAAATCCACTGTTATGTATGCAAAAGCATATTCCACACACCTGCTTAAAACTGAGTTGAATATTTCCAGTGCACATAAAGCGCTCTGCGAGGAATTCAGGTGTGAAAATACTCCAGAGACAGGGACTGTCGGCAAATCAAAGACAACAGTGGAACAGAGAAAATGATTGTTAGATGTTTGAGCTTCTGCTGTGGCTCATAAAAAGAGACAGACATGACACAGATTTGATCAAACAGAGCTGAGGCATATAGCAGGAAATACCATACAGAGACTAGCTGCTGTGATCATTCATGATACTCTGCTGGTAGAGTACACTGCTGAAGGACACAGTAGTTAATGTCATTAGCTGCAGCCTGCAGAGCACAACTGAAATTGTCAGATTGGGCAGAGTCACAACACTGCACTGTGGGCAGGTTTCACAGATGGCCTGACAGTTGACTGTTAACCTAATGAGATACATTATAGTCCACTTCTGAGCCGGCACATCAATCACTTTAATGTATCCATTTTGACATGACTTTGCATTTTATTTTTTGTGACAAATGCAGTTGCATTAAAGTTGCGCTCGTATGTATTTCAGTGCACGTTGTTCACTCCAGCGCTTGTAATAATTGGGCTCTTGTTGTTTTGCTGTCACAGTATAAACAAGTGGAGCAGTACATGTCCTTCCACAAACTCCCTGCCGACATGCGCCAGAGAATCCACGAGTACTACGAACATCGTTACCAGGGCAAGATGTTCGACGAAGAGAGCATTCTGGAAGAGCTCAATGAGCCTCTGCGAGAGGTCACTGTGATTCTTGTTGCTGTTATCAGATTATTAAAAGAAAAATAAGTGACACTTAACATTATTATAGTTAGCATTTATTGAAGTCAACAACTCTGCCTGTGGGCACCTTTTACTGTTTGATGAACAGTTTCATAGATTAACTTTATACCTTTTAAAAGCTACATTTCAGCTACCATGCTGTGCATTTCAGTATGTTCTGAACTACTTAAATGTTAGTATACTGCTTAGAAATGCTAAATGCAGACTCAAGATCAAATATGACCATCTTTGTACTAAATGAATCTTTTTTCAGTGACAAATATGTAAATACACGAGGAGAGTCTGCTTATTCTAAATGGTTCACAGATAATTATTGATATAATCCAATATGGCTGTCTTACTTTGCATTATAATGTTAAAAGTCATGTAATCTGATTAGTAGTGGCGGTATGAGGGCAGGGAACCTTATTAACAGAGCACTAAGCTGCTTTTATAATGATTGGAATGTACACATGTAGTAACACAGACACTGTGAAAGTCTCTCCTAAGCAAAGAATTGACAGTGTTTTTCTATGTTTGCTGCAGGAGATCATCAACTTTAACTGTCGCAAATTGGTGGCCTCCATGCCCCTGTTTGCCAACGCTGACCCCAACTTTGTAACCTCAATGCTGACCAAACTGCGCTTTGAGGTCTTCCAACCAGGCGACTACATAATCAGGGAGGGAACAATCGGCCAGAAGATGTACTTTATCCAGCACGGTGTCGTCAGCGTTCTGACCAAGAGCAGTAAAGACACCAAGCTGACCGATGGTTCTTATTTTGGAGGTGAAGTCTGCAAACAGCCTGCTGGCAGCTCTGCATGCCGATGTATTCTGTAGAGGGTGGTAGGCCAGTTTTAATGTGTGCGAAGGAGTGGTGATTGTAAGATTTGCTTTGATTTGCTTTGCACTGGCACTCAGCAGATTAACTTTTGTGACCATTAAAGCTGGGAATAATCATCCTCATCATCTCCTTAAAAGGGCTCGGGACTAAGAGGAGCAAAGCTTTGTGATCTTTGATTCCATCTGTAGAGTTTTCCCTTTTGTTTAAAACTGAAATCCAGAACTTTCCATTTGTAGTGTCCTCGGTTGCTTCATCTCAACCTGTTGTCTGTATACAGCTTTGCAGCAGAGTGATTGGCCAACACAGGTTACTGTGACCCAGAAACGTTTTTTGTTTTTTTTAATAGAAAATTTTAATAAACATTCCAACATAGTACGCGTTTCAAGAAAAATATGAAGATCATTAAACCTATATTTATGGATTAAGTTATTTGGCACAGCGAGACACACACGATGTTAAGTGAGGACAGAGTCCAAAACCAACACTCACGGTAAATGTCCGAAATGCCATGTTGTTGTGTGTCATTAGTAAATTGAATCGATCCAAAGGACAGAGAAAAGAGAGCGCATGTGAGCGTGTTGTATGCCTGCAATATGTCTGTCCTAAAAAAATATGTTATTTGTTTTCGCTCTCTCTTTTTTTTCTTTTTTTAATGGGGCATTATTTTATTTTTCTGATCTGGCACGACAGACGAGCTCAGGACAAACCGTAAGCTGCAGAAATTGCATTAAGTGCTCCATCTGTGGGGTTCAGATGCATCCGTTTTTTATTTTTTATTTCATTGTCTCACTATGATAATACTATTTCACACTTCTCTTTTGTAAATTGATCTAAAAAGATGTGACATGTGTGGCTTCGCATCTCAAATCTTGCATAAGAACAGGGAAATTATTATATAACACTTAATATTAATTATTCCTTTTTTAATCCCCACTGTTAATACTTGTTTCAGACACTGCAGGAAATCTGTAAAGACATGGAAAAACATTTGGACTTTGATTTTCCTCTTTCCATGCAGAGATCTGCCTGTTGACCCGAGGCAGGAGGACAGCCAGTGTGCGAGCAGATAACTACTGCCGGCTGTACTCTCTGTCTGTGGACAACTTTAATGAAGTGCTGGAGGAGTATCCCATGATGAGAAGGGCATTTGAGACTGTGGCTCTCGACCGCCTGGACCGTATCGGTAAGTTGTTCGCATAAAAGCCAAGATGTCCAGCACAAAGCCACTGGGAAGTACAGTAACCTCCCAAGAAATTTCAGTCTGGAAACCATTCTCAAATCCATTCATTGCTTCACAAATGTGGGATCAAACCAAACTACTTTGTGCTTTATGCACAACTTTATATAGACACTATTGAGAATCCTGAAGTACAATGCTAAATCTGAATAAAAACATATGGAATCTAATTACATGCAGGAATTATGTGCAGCCTGCAGCAGGAGGGGCAATTCCCATTGCAAACCTTGTCAGCCATTTGAAACAAGTAAGAGAATAAAGCCGATGCATCAGTTGAAGACAGCTGCTGCACGGCCACTGGGCACCCAGGGAACCACAACCCCTGATCAAAGAGTGATTATAATTTAAAAAAAGATTATTTTTTCCTTTAAATTCTTGCAGCTATGTCATGAAACCTGAAGATTAAGGAGTAAATAATGAACCCGAAGCATACATAGTATCTCTGATGTTGCTGTTATGAGAATTCTCAACTGCAGGTCTACAGAATTTGTTTCAACAGAAATAAAGCACAACAAATGAATTTTTAGCAATACCAGTATTATACAGAATCTTTAATGTGAATGTGTTATATAAGAAGTTTTTGTTTGTTTGTTTAATGGCCTGGAGTATCATCTTATAATTAATGGAGCCAGAATTTGTACAGGAACCTGCATTTATTCTAGTGGCCATCAGGGGGCGACAACTGGGTGGAATTCTATGAGAAAATGATCACAAACATCTTCATAGGAGTTTATGATTCTCTAGTTTCAAGGTTTGTGCAACAGTTGCATGATATTCATTTTCAAATGATGTTCTTTAGAGTAAAATAGATTATAAGCTAGTGAGAGGCAGGCTTCTCGGGGGATCCAAAAATCCTCTGATGATGCTCATTAAAATGAAAGTAAAAAACCTTATTACTTAATGAATCAGTTATCAAAACGACATAACACTGAATAGCCTATCCATCCATCCATTTTCTATACCCGTTTAATCCCGGTCGATGTCGCGGGGGGGGCTGGAGCCTATCCCAGCAGTCATCGGGCGAGAAGATTAAATAGCCTGGATGAGGTCAAAATGCTGAGTTCCAGACTTTAAAACACAGTTGCTACATTAATGTTTGCATCTGGCCAAGCCATTCCAACAGGCTAATATCAGCAATATAACTCTTTTTTTTCTTAGGTTTTTTTGAGCTGTGTGTTTAGAATGAGTAACATGCTGAATTTAGCATTTGTATTTCCCTGTAAAAAGGTGGAGACAGGCTATTTGCAGATAGATGTTTGAGTTATGTTGTTATTTTTGAACCTCCTTGCTCAGATATGTAAGGCTCTAATACTGGTGAGTTGCTCTAATAAGACGTAGCCAGCACTCATTTATTGCATGGCCTTCTTTTCTCTTTTCCTTACAGGAAAGAGGAACTCTGTTCTACAACATAAAGTCCAGCATCACCAAAGCTCTGGCACACTAAACCTTCACGAGACAGAGATGATCCAAAGAATAGTGCAACATGACCGTGACATGGCCCAATGCACACAGCTGATTCAAACCAGCACTGCACAGTGTTTAAACCCTCTCCCTGCTCCTCCATCACCCACCCCTGTTATCTGGACCCCGCTGGTTCAGGCTCCACTCCAGGCCGCTGCTGCCACCACCCCATTGGCTCTGGCCTTAGCTCATCACTCCCAGCTGCCTCCCATCCTCTTCCACAATCCCCTGGCACCAGGGTCCGGCTCCATGAAGGAACATAGCAGTCATCTAAAGAGGGTGCACATTGGAGTGAACACTTCCAGTAGCTACGGTTCAGGGCCTGGGTCTCCTTCCAGCCCTGCCAAATTTAGATCTGTGGTCGAAACTCCCACTTTGATGTTCCCTGGTACGCAGTATTTCTCTCCTGGACCTGTGTCTCCCACTCTGACATCCCAGCCTATTTTCACCAGCAGCCTGCAGCCTGTAACTCCTCTGTCCTCACACCAGTCATTTGCCCACCCTTCACACTCTGGCATGGCCCCGATTTTCCCCATCAGCCAGACCACCGTCTCATACACCTGCTCCTCTCAGTTCCACTCCCAGCCCTTCCATGGTGCCATGACCACTCCACCGCAACCATTAGGTTTACTCCAACAGGGAGGGCCAGGGAGGCTTGCAGGGAGATTCCCTGCTCCGACCATAAGCCCACTGATTTGCAGCTCAGTTAACCCCATACTGAGCCAGCTGCAGCAGACTTCTTATGCCTCCATGCACATGCCCAGTCAGAACAGAGCAAGCAGGACATCCAGTGATGTGAGCCTCCCACATTTTGTCATCACCAACACCCAGTCCTCTTCTGGATTAAATCAGCCAGCATCTGCAGGTGGAGCTGGGGCCGCAGCCTCTCTGGCCCAGCACACCCTGGCAGGACTTCAGTCTGCTTTCCTCCCCCAGGTTCTCCCTGAGCACTCGGCCCTTGCCTCCTTGGCCCAGTATGGCTCAGCTGAGGTCTCGCCTTGCTACACGCCTCCTGTGCATAGTCCTAGCACACAGAGCCCTGCGAGGGGAAGGACAGTTTACCACACCGAGCTCCCCAGCAGCCAGGGCTGTCATAGTTCTCCAACTCTTCAGACCTCGTGCCCTGCCAGAGGGGCCACTACCCTGAAAGAAACTGCCGAGTCCTCTGCAGATATCTTCACCCAGGAAATAAAGACTATCTCAGGCTCTCATAGCTATATGCACCAGGAAAGGCCTTCGGTCATGAGAGGCTCCCCCATGGGAGCAGCAGGGGCCTCCTCCTCTCCCTTGGCTGTCAGTAAACCCCACACCCCTGTCCCAGGTAGAGCCACTCCTGTCTATCGGACACATTCAGGACCTGAACCTTGGAACCAGTCCACTGATATTCACTCTCCTCTTGTTAAATCTCCTGCTAAAGTGTTAGAAAATGAAAACAAACAGTCCAAACTTCCCTCCAACTTGTGAGTTTCAGATACACCCTCCTTCGAGGTCTGAAGAACTGGGGATCACCTCCTTGCTGGCATTGTTTAAACCGCCACAATGTCCATTTTTAATGTTGGAGGGTGTTATTCTAATCCGATTCAAGATCGGTGGTTTTGTTTTTCATCAGAACGTTTGGATCGTGATTGATGGACAATGACAGATATTGTTTCCTACAGATTATTGAATCTTTGAAATGATCGATGAGTATATATAACACCTCATAAAGATTTCACTTGTTCTATATATTATATTACTCTGTGATTTGTCGTCGGTATTTGTTTGAAACCCCATTGTCCAGGCTATTTTGTGTAACCTTTTAGCTACATCTGTTTAGTTGTTCACAACTGTATTAATTTATGATTGAAACCAAAAATCACTGTCTACTGTTTATATCCTTTCCAAGGAGTGCTTGAAATGTCATCTCAATGCAGGGTTAGCCCCTGAAAGATGTACGGTGAGACAGACTGTATACTTTGCTCACTTCAGAGATGCCCTAGCACGAAGGTCTGATGATGGCATGTCTTCCAAGATAGCTTCAGCAATATTGCACACCCAATGGGTCACACAAGACACATCAGACTGCATTAAAGAATAAGTAATGAATGTAATGCTATGTTTGTCTGTCTCAGAGATGAAGAAATAGAATTTATCTGAATGTTTTGAGTCATGATGATGATTATAGCTGTCTGCAGGATAACCAGTCAAGCCGCCCGATGGATACCAGCTATTTTTAGTTTGGCACTGACAAAACACCTACCTGAGCTGAGTTTTGTGTGTCATTAGCATAGTATGCAATAATCTGTGTTTTTTATGGGCTTATAAAGTTACTGTGAATTGAAGAACCTGTCTCAAAGACTGATTTTAGTAAGAGCTTATTAAAATAAGGGAAGTGAATTTTTTTAACAAAAAGCAATTATGGATAATCATCCTGAAACCAGCGATGCACTAAGATTGACGTGAATGTTTCTTGCACCAGTCAAAGGGCTAAAAGCAGTTACCTGGACACATGATTAACAAGAAACCCTGATGGGTCATATTGCTGCATATTTACCTCTGTCATTGTACAATGTTTGATTGTAATATTTGACTTCTGTTGTTGAACAGTTGCTGCTTTGTAATGCTATGCTGACTCTAAAAGACTGCTTTTTAAAACCACTGTGACACCTGTCTACATGTAAATGTGTTTAGATGATACATCTCTCTTTCTGGACCTGTGGCCGGTGACAAACTGTGAGCAACAAGCTGGTCAGCAGGTCAGACCACTGGAGCATCCTGTCCAGTGGCTTTAGCTGCTTGGGTACTGGATTTGAGTTTGCTGTGACTCTGAACGCCGACCTCTGAAAAGAGATACTATCCGTCACCAGCCAGTCACTGCCAGCGGGCTCGGATCAGTCCTTCATTTTGTTCTCCTCCAACCACCTACCAGCAGCATCAGCTGGGTTTGAGTTTAGATTTATTTGAGAACATTCAGTTTGAAAGGCTTTTAAGGTGTAAGTTTTAAATCTAATAATTAGGTAATTTCTTATTATATTGCCTTTGAACTACCATATGTGATGATTTACTTTCCTATATGTTATGCACATTTTATTTTAGCTACTGAATTCAATGCAATAAAATAACATATGGTCAATGATGCTTGTCCTAGCTCTTGATTTCTGTTTAAAGAGATTTAAGTGGGTGTGGAATGAAGAGAAACTGATAAAAATGAGAGAGAAGTCTCAGACTTTAAGCTATAAGTTGTTGAGAATGGTGCAGTGTTGCTAAATTCAAAATAGGCAGAATTATAATCTGCCAGATATTTACTACAAAGAAAATGATCATGTTCATGTTATGTTCATGGAGTGGTAACTGGTGGATTTGTGAGTAAATAGACACTTAATTCATTGTTGCTTCCAAGGTTGCTGAAGATAAGCTTCTTTTTCTCTTACAATGAAGCTGTCAGTTCAATACAACGCAGACAAAACTCATAGGTCGTCCAGGACAACAAATCCATGTCCTGTAGTAACTCCCTCTGATGAACTAGATTTTTTTAAGGTAACACACATAGTAATAGTTTTCTTCATTTTTCCACTGACAGACTTACGTTTAAGTTAATTTTTCTAAACATTTCTCTAAATAATACTCTACATACTGTATCAACAACATAAAAAGTTCTGGCGTAAAACAGATGAAAGACAACTCAGTGGAGTTTTCTGAATGCCTCGTTTCCATGGTGAGCCACTGCAGTCAGCAAAAGATCTGCCCCTCTGAGTGGAGTTTGCATGTTGTCCCTCTGCACGTGTATGGGTACTCTGGCACCCTCCCACAGTGCAAAAGCATATCGCATGTCAGGGAAAACGGAGATTCTAGATTTACTCTTGGAGCAAGTGTCAGCGTGCTTGCATGTTTCTCTCATTTGTCTTAATGTTGGGATGTGGTGTAGTTTACCCAAACTCCTCCCCACAACCCTGAATTAGATCAAGTGGGTATGAAAAAATGGATGAACGAATAAATAGATTACCTGTCACAGCTCTATTTTCCTTTTTTTTTAATCATTATTCATTTCACAATGTTGTAGTTATTTCTTGATTGCTTAATTGTTTTTTTTTTCTTTTTGCCACGTCTTCTTTTTTAAACATCTGTGTTTTGCTTGAGAGATGTGATTCACTTGTGATTTTCACAGACAACACCAACAATTCTAGTTACTGCTTTCTGCTTAGTTTATGTAACTGGTAAGCTAGCGTGTGGTTTGTCTGCCTTTTACTAAATACAAGAATTAACTCAGTGTCAGTGTAAGGAGAAAATTCGTTCCTTTTAATGGATCACGTCAGTACACTGAAACATTTTACCAAGTGACAGATATATGGGAATCATGGGAGAAGACTATTACATCAGCAGGACTTAGACATGAAACTGGACATAATGGAGAAATAATTCGTGGAGTTACAGTTGATGGAGTCCTTGGACAAAACCCAGTTTGGACTTTCTGTTATGAAAACCATCAGAGTCGAAGATGGACGGATGGAGGGATACATAATTGAGAATCTGGGAGTGTTTATTAATGTCTTTATATTAAGTTCAAGGCACCAGCACGACCCTCATGGTGTTGGTGTAACCAGAGCCTGGGCGCCAGCCGGTCACAACAAGGGCTACATCGCCGGACTTGAAGAATTTGCGGTGCTTGCCTACAAACAGAATAGAAATAAATGGTTATTTTGTTGAACTAATTTGAGATAAGGCCTCTAACAAGTTCCCTTGATAAAATCCTTCTAACTGTGAGTGATTTTAACAAAATGATTTCCACTCACCAACTTCCAGGGCAAAGTTCACACGCAAGTCAACATCCTCAGCCCAGACGTCGTTGGCAGCCTTGGTGTAGAGCACAGGGTAGACACCGCGGTACAGGTGAGCCTGGCGGGCGACTTGACCACAGCGGGTCACAGCGATGATGGGTGCACGGGGCCTGTACCTTGACAGCATGTAAGCAGACCTGCAGGTGACAGTAAGACATTTATTATAAAGGTGCAGTAAGATGTGGGACTCTGAACATTAGCATGCGCTAATCTTTTGTCATCAGTTCTCTGGATTAAGTGGTGAGGATGAACTGAGAAGTTATTAGTTTGAAAATCAAAATAATGAATGGACAGGACCAAAACACTGTATACAAACAAGTAGCCTTGAAATCCATCCCTGATATGGTATATTATCTATTATTACTTTACAGAAACTAGTGTAGTTATAAAGTGAGTCCAGCTGACTGTGGTATCTGTGGTAGTCACATGCTATGAGAATTAAATCACAAATGGAGAGGAATGAACAGAGAGTTAAAATTAACACCTGAAATGTCAAGGTTCAGATTTCAAAAGGTCACAAGTGGAGAACAGATTAAACATTTGAGCCATGAGTCTGGGTAAGGGAAGAAGCAGAGGCCGCAAGATTGAAAGATTTCATACTGCAGCAGTTTCATGGCCCAGAGTGGATGGCACAGAAGATACTGTTTCTCACAGCAAGACAGAAAAGAGCTGCAGCATGGACATACCTGCCAGTCTTGGTGAGCACAATGATGGCGCTGGCACAGCACTTGAAAGAAGCCTCAACAGTTCCAATGGCGACGGTCTCTGTGGGGTCACGAGTCAGATGAGAGGTGCGACGCAGCTCCTCAAACATCTGCCTGTGGAACATGGCGGCCTCAGCCTCACGGGCAATCTGATGATGTGAAAACAGATAGCAGTTGCTGACAGGCTGTGATTGCACAGCTTATTCAAGAGGTAATTAACCTCAGTGTAGAGCTCTACATTCTTGAAAGCACACTGAGACATGAAACTAAACAACAGTCGCAGCCATGATGTCCAGAAACTGCTGCTGCGCACTGCAGACCTGCAAACAATAACTGAACAGTAGCAACACACAGATAGAGCACAATGCAGAAAACACACAGATATGCTGTTTGGTAGCAGATGGTTTGAATGAGGAGTAACATACATCATTACTCAATGAAACAAAAGGAAAAAATGTTAGTTTAACTGAAACTATTTAGTGATGTGCTCACAGTGAGGACACTACCTTTCTCTTCATTCTATCTGATCTTCATATTTACACATACACGTGTGTGTGTGTGTGTGTCTATATATGTATATATATTTACACAGTAAAAATTAACGTTACTAGGCTGAACTAACACAATACGCTATCGCATTATCTCAAGCTTTGTTCTCTTGACATCACTTGACAGAATGAGATAATGAACTTGTAATGTTGGGATAATAATTTAAGCAATGTTTCAAGCATGGCCTCTCTCGGCTTCCATATTTTCAAAGCTCAACCCTCACATAACTTTATTTGTGACATGAGATTTCTGAGGCTTTTGGAGACTAAGCTGTTGATGCTCATCAGGCTAAAAGATTACAAAGGCATTTTGGAAAAGGCCTTTCATGTGGTCTAATGATGACATCCCAGATTTAAAGACGCTCTGTCTTGAAGGATGAGCTAAACTTCCTAGTTTATGTGCAGAAGTCATTAACAGTAATTGGAAATATTTAGCTGCAGTTACTGCTGCGCAAGGTGGATCGTACAACACAAAGCCAACCAGCTGTTTGTGATTACATTCACTAAAGAAATTACTAAGTATAATGCTTTCTTATTTGTTTAACTGGATTCCCTTTATCTACCATTAGGTCTTTTGGGAGACAGACACAGAAAATGATAAGTTGGTCTCAAGCTTTGGAGCGCCACTGCTTTTTAATATTTGTGTATTATTTATCACCTTTATTGATTGTTTAGTAAAAGTGAGCAATACTATTTTAGATCTATGAACTCAATAAAAACTGTGATTTGTTGAACATGTAAACATTCATATTTCTTCTAAAGACAATGCTATAATGAGGTTTCCTTAATAAATATAGTCTATATGCCATCAATGAAGGCTTCTTACACACTCAAAGAAGAGAAACACAATCACATCAGACTTACAAAACACACAAAGGCACTGACGTATTCTGCCAGTGTTAATGATGAACATGATGTAACAAAGAGAAAACACAGGCACACTTACGCGGTGCTGTGTGCGCACAGCCTCCAGAGGGTAATCTCCCTTGGCAGTCTCACCACTCAGCATGATGCAGTCATTACCATCCAGCACAGCGTTAGCAACATCACTGGCCTCAGCACGGGTAGGACGGGGCTTCTTGGTCATGCTCTCCAGCATCTTAATGTGAACAGCAAGACACACGGCATCATTTCATGTCTGCGGACACACTCTCCCTTCCCTTCAAGTCTATACTCTTACACATGGTGATAAAGACCTGTGTGGCACAGATGATGGGCTTGCCGATCCTGTTGCACCTGCCAGTCATCATCTTCTGGGCGATGAAGACCTTTTCTGTTGGGATCTCAATGCCCAGGTCTCCACGAGCAACCATGATGCCATCACTAGCCTCCAGGATCTCGTCAAATCTAACAGAGGAAAAGGAAAGACTTGTTCAACACTTGTAAAAATAAATCTTCATGCAGGTCCAGCTGTGGCTGCTGGTAATCAGCTCACCTGCGCACACCCTCGTGGTTCTCCAGCTTGCTGATGATCTTGATGTCCTTGCCCTTCTCGCCAAGAGCTTTCCTGACAGCGTGAACATCAGCAGCCTTACGGATGAAAGAGGCGAAGACCATGTCAACACCCTGCTCCACGCCAAACTGCAGGTCCTGCAGGTCCTTCTCAGACAAAGCAGGCAGGTCAACGGCGGCACCGGGCAGGTTGACACCCTTCTTGCTGCCAAGCATACCGCCATTTTCAATCTCACACATCAGGTAGTCATTGCCTTAGAATACACAAAATATGCAGAAAATCTTTATACAGAAAATGAAAAAAAACGTTAGGTACAAAGAAACACTAATGGACAAGATGGAAAGAAAACAGCTGATTATTGGCGTGCATACCAATTTCTTTGACTTTTAGGGAAATAAGACCATCATCAACATAGATGTGGCTTCCAGTCTGCACAACCTTGGTCATGTTTTTGTAGTCGAGCCACAAAACTTTCTCATCACACTTCTCCTTGTACTGGTCGTCCAGTGTGATCTTCATGGTTTCCCCCTTCTTGAGCTCTACCTCAGCGGTGCCGCTCTGAACAAGATGAAAAGAGAGCTTATATAGTTATTTGTTCACCACAAATCCAGAATGGCCTCATTTGAGCGTTGGTAATTTGGCAAGAACTCACGCCCTTGATAAGACCGGTCCTGATTTCTGGTCCCTTGGTGTCCAGAGCGATGGCCACTGGCCTGTATTCAACAGATCCCTGCCCAAAGCTCTCAGTTGCCTCACGGACATTCTTGATCGTCTCAGCATGGTACTGTTGAAAAAACATGTCATACTGAAAACCTTTGTACAAATCTAGCTTTAGTAGATTTGTAGATTTAGTGAATTATTTTCAAGTCATACCACTGCTCTGTTTAGACTGACAAAAGAGTATCTCTAAATGTATCACATTGTAAAAAAGCAAGCTGAAACTAGTACAACAGCAGGTTGTACTAGTTTTAGCTAGTTAAAGGCACATAGACAGCTCAACACTGACTACAAAACTAAATGCAGTATATCCATAACTGCAACACGTTTTTAGCACATGAAATTCAATTTCCCTGTAAAAATAGTTGACATGCATTATAAGGCACAGCTTTTTCCTAGTAAATATTACAAAAATGCAAAAAAAAAGCTGGCAGTCATTTACATTGATGAAGTAGAAATTACATTTAAAAATAAAACTGCCTTAGAAATCAAAACTGGTGCAAACACTGACTGCCGTTCTCAATCAATACTGTCCCTGCACTGTTCCTTCCCCACATACCTCAACTTCTGCAGTTGCTGTGCGGGTGACTTCTATTTTTAGTGGTACTGACAACTGTCACACCAATAGAGGTCATGTTTATTTTTCCCTCCCTAACAAGTTTTATACAAACTTTGTTGGTATTTTCTAGAGTTGTGATTATTGACTGAGCTAACACATGTTTTTATTTATCAAAGCTGAGCTAGCATAGCATATGCGATTGAAAAGACTAGACTAAGTATTAACACTCTTGTGACAGAGGAAAGAGATATGACTTTTAAAGGCAAAGGGTCAGTGGTGTAAGACCATCCAAAGAGCTGGCTGTTATATCCCTGGCCTCTAAGCTACAACACAGACTCCATACTAAAGGGTCAAGCGCAAGCTCACAGATCACATTACAGAGTTACCAGGCCACAAGAGAAATGTCATGCAAGCTGTTCCTTCCAAATGTAAAGGGTAAATCATCACTGAATCTCTTGCATAGGGCAAAGAGATTGCTTCTGCCCTGCCCTGCCCTGCCCTGTCTGAATCTCTTCATTATATTTCACTTTTTAAAAGCTTGCATCTGTGATGTCACCGCCGGTGTTTTGCCTTTAATAGCTGCTAGTGAAGCTCCTTCTTTGACGTAACCATTTAGGACTTTTGGAATATACATTTCAAACACTTTTTTAAATTAAAATAGCAACTCAAAAGGCAGAGAAAACATTACGTCTCATCCCATGACTCACCTCATGAGAGCCATGAGAGAAGTTCATTCTTGCAATGTTCATCCCAGACTTGATCATTTCTTTGGCCATCTCCACAGAACGGGAGACCGGTCCTGCATAAGGTCAGGCAGTGAGTACACAATGACATGTGGGTGAAGTGCAATCATCTAATTATTTCAAACACAGGTAAAGTTTCATTTGGGTAATAAGTAAGCATTTCCTATCATAAGAAAAATAAATGGGCTTTGATAACATGTCTGACCGATTGTGCAGACGATGCCAGTGTTGCGAGACATGGCAGGCTCAGAGTCAATGTCCAGCAGGCACATGTGCTCAATATAGGTGTCTGCCATGGCAGCATGCAGCTGCTGGGTGTGCATGACGGAAGAGCCGGAATCTTTTGACTTAGACATGACTGGATCTGTGTCTGAAAGAAAAATCCTATGGAGACAGACAAAGAAACAAATTAATATAAATGTCTTTTTATGTTGATAGTCCATAAGTAAGAGAAATTCCAAGTTAAATATAATGGCTTGTCTCTAAAAGGCTGACACAATGAGTTATGCATTTATCTGCGGGGATGATATACAGGCAATAAAACATAACAGCGAGTGAGAAAAATTCATATAAAATAAAAACCAATCTGAATGGAACACTGCACACTCATATTAGCCACATAGCCTTTTATAAGCATTACTTATAAGTCGCATGCATTCCAGAATGTCCATGTAAGCTCAAAGAACATCCTGTGCAGAAGGCCACGACCACAGTATGCACCTCCCTCTGTCACTTCTGACAAAGGATGTCAGAAGTGACATTCATGCACACACATGAACATATCTATTCTGCTCAAGTGCAACACTGGATGATAAATCAGCTGAGACTTGGTTGTAGAGGAGGAATGCAACATACTTGCAAGCATGAGCAGACGCGATTCATGAACCCCACCCAACCCCACTCCCAGCACAACAACCCCACCCTTTAGGTGTCTATGAATCACCACATGTTCATACCCCAATTAACTTACTATCTGTTGAAACATATCATCATAAAAGCATATCTGATAGAAGAAATGATGCCACAAATGAGCAGAGACAAATGACTTATTCATTCAAGGAGCTTCATATTCAGACTCAGAGCAACATATGGGTGTGATTAGTTTGCAAAAGCTCCGCATACTTTATAGAAAAAAACAGGTGAAAATACTCAACATGCACTGCTGCAAATCATAGAATCACTCAGCATACAGAGCAGTAGATAAGATATGAAGGTGTTATTGGATTATGAGAGGAAAATTTTTCTTGAACAAGGCAGATATGCATATGTACTAAGAATGACCCCAGTTGAAATGTTATGGTATTAATCACATAAAATCATATTAAACTCTTTTAATTCATAAAAGGAAAAAAACGCACAATGAGAACAGTGAAAACAAAATGGACCTATACAAATATATTCACTTAGACTAAACCCTTGTCTTGTATGAACCTAATACAACAGTTTAATTCTTCATTTTAGTTCGTCTTACATTAAGTTATATCTTCTCGGTGTTACTCACCTACTGGGTGAACTTTGCAGGGACCAAGGCGCCGCCTTCTCTCTTGCAGCGCCCGTTTTTATTCCATCTGGGACTACTTTCTTGCGCGTGCAACAGCTGGTGACACCGGATATAGTGTGCGAAGGTTAAGGCTAACATTGACGGACAACCTAGTTGAACATATATCTTGATATGGATGTAGTTTTTCACTCATTTCTGTGAAGTTTATTGTCAAATTTTAAAATGAAAGCACAGAAATTTGACGAAGTATTGAGCGCACTTGTCAGTTTTGTTCGCCTGGCCACTCATGGTTTCCTCTCTTGAAACTTGTACAGGAGCCTGTCTTCACTTTGGATCCGAGGCATTGTCACCTATTAGCACTGACATTTAATACAGATGGTTTCAGTAATCAGAACTTTATTCAAATCAGAACAAACCCTTCTTATAAAATTTTTATAAAACAAGATCGGGATTGTGATCTCAGCTGTGTTATTTTGAAATATAGGCTATATGTATTTATCAAGATGCGTCCACCTTCTTCTGCATATTACCACGTTTTAAAGACTCTATTTATGGTCTGTCATTTATATCTTATCGACGAATTCCATCCACTTTTCCTCTCCTTTATCAGTATCCTATCTAATCATGTTTCTTATAAAGTTAACAGAAACATTTCATCATTTATCGCATGTTAATGTCATTAATATTTTTATGAGCTTAACGGGGCTGTCGGCACGCGTGCAGCCCATTGCGATAAGAGAGAACGTCACAGACTTTGATAGTTATTACGTTGTCGGGAAGGTGATACCTGGCTGAATATAACACGCTATGATAGCTAAACCAGATTGTATATTCAACAGTAGACACTTGCATGCATGTAAGTTTAATATCTACCTAATTCTTAATCACTAGAAAATAGATTTTAAAAAATCGTGCTCAGGCAGTAACACGTGATGCAGCTTTACCAAAAATAGAGGCCTTTAAAGCACCATGTCACAAAATATCTGGTTGTCACACTGTCAAGCTAAATCATGTTACGCACTTCTGGGCCATGACTGCATGACTGCCTCCATGCAGCATTGGTAACATGCCGTCCGAGCCCATAAAACCAGATCCTCCCATGCTGTTTTCATCATATCTCCAAATTCTTCACTGTTATTTGACACTGCCAAAAAGCGCTGTCTCATCACTGCATGGTAATAAAAAAACTTTGGAGTTTTTCTTTATTCCTCCTTTTTCACTTTGCCTTGTGTGTCTAAAACATATCTAAAACCCAGCTAGCATGCAAAGATGAAATAAAAAAACTCAGATTTTAATCTGTAATGTTAAGGTCAATCCTTAAGCCTTTACTTGCAGAATTGGAACAAATAGTTTTTCTGAAAAAAAAGACTTTTAGGTAACTTTGAAATGGAACATGAATGTGTAACATCCTCAAACCTGTCCAAGAAGTTATAAGTGGACTTGTTTCACGTATAACTGCACCTTGTCAGTACTGTAATTCTTCAATGGGGAGAAAACTGACTCCATCTGTCACTCACCCACCTCCCATTTAGATCCAGATACATTTACAGTCCAAAAAGGGAAGTGAGGGATTCAAGCCACCCACTGCCAAGAAAACCCACAGTACCGCTGAGGTTGAAAAAAAAAAAAAGATTGAATAAACCAAGAGCTTCCAATAAGGTTATCACAGTTCTCCTTTGCTTGAGTTAACTGTATGTGCTGCATCATGGTGGTAAGATCAGGATGTATGTCTGAGCAAGGATTATAAAGCATATACTTTATATAATCGTCAAGGATACGCATATTTTCAAGTACTTTGAATTAGTTAGTCTCATTTTCACTTATCCCCTGTGTGTTGATTTCAAACTTAACCTGTTGTAAATCCATACAAGGATACTCATAAAATAGTGTTTTCATGGCACTATATGGTCTTCACACTGCAAGTATACTTTAGAATAAATCAAATGAAATGAAAGAAAATCGCAGGACATATAAAATTACCTCAGAATAATGAGTTTTATTACTGGAAAAAAAAAGAATAGCATGCTGCACATGCACATGCAGGACAGGGAAGCTGCAACGAGTAAAATAGATTAAAAAAATAGGCAGAATTAAAACAAAAATCTGCCTTGAACGCTGAGTTTTGCATAGCACAACAGTAAAACTGAGCGCAAAGTAAACTCTGAATCTGGAACATTGGACAAGCTTGTGAGTCTCTGTCAAGAGCTCAACTGCAGCTCTCTCTTGTGGTCAACTAACTGAATTGTCTCATGCTTCTTCATTTCACAACTGAACTGGTGAATTAATGTTATCTGCTTGACACCCCTGTGGAAGTCATGAAAAGGTGGTGTGAGTGTGTATGGTTTTTTTGTCTTGTCTGTGTTGGCCCCAGAGGTGTCAGAAGTATTCACATTCATTACCCAAGTAGAAGTATAGATACTAGAGTTTAAAAAGACTTCTGTAGAAGTTGAAGTATCAATTTGAGCTTTTTACTCAAGTAGAAATATAAAAGTAAAAGTAATGTAAAGAAAAAAAACCCACAGGGGCCTATAGTGCACTACACGCTCCCAGGCCAAAATGAAATATGAGTAATGAGGCTGTTTTGAAAATGTAAGGAGTAGAAAGTACAGATAATTGCATGAAAATGTAAGGAGTAGAAGTAAAAAGTCGGCTGAAAAAAAATTACTCCAGTAAAGTATAGATACCCAAAAATTCTTCTTAAGTAAGGTAACAAAGTATTTGTACTTCGTTACTTGTCACCTCTGGTTGGCTCTGTGACTGACTGGGGAAATCTCTTTTCCATCTCTCCCTCATTTTCTCATCCTTTATTCAACTTATTGGAAGTAGCTCAAAAAGGAAATCCCTGCAAAAAAGAAAGAAAGACTACATGTCTTTCACTGTGTTTTCTGATGAGTAAACCATTTTTAATGTTTGGTCACAATCAAATCAATCATGTTAAATTTTTGCTCGGGCCGAAGTGCAAAAACGCACTGAGCAAAAAACAACAAGAACATCAGCTCACATATAAAGCACCAGACAATGCAGGACACTGTAACGGTGAAATACATGTGTCGTAAATGCATTAAAGAATAAAACAGTTAGGAGAAAACAAATCTTGGTCATAAAACATGTACCTCAACATCAGACACAGGTGATATCACACAGAAGGACTTGACATGGATCGTCGTGGTAATCATACGATCACTTCTTTGAGAGAAGAAGGTTAGCAGATTTTTATTGCAGATTTGACAGATAGGATCTGAAAATTGTAACGGTACAGAATGAGATGCGGTGGTTATAAAACTGAAACAAAACAAAACAAAAACACTGAATAAAACAATATAAATCAGCAGCAAATTAAATCTCTCTTGAAGCTTGTAATATTCTGAGATATTTTGATACAGCTGAGCAGGAATTGCAGTTTCTGTCTCTTTGATCAATCATAGCAATGTATACGCTGGCAGAAGTATTTGGGATATTGTGCCCATCCTCCACACAAACACCTACTCGTGTCAAAGTGGATTAGCCTGAAAAAAGCACTTGTTGACAAAAGACCTGCACAGATGTATCCTGGAAGTGTCTAATCTGGCCAGACTCCAGAGCAGCAGGTGTCCGTTAACAAGGCTAACTGCTGATTAAGGTCAGGCTGCCATGCAGCAGATAGACAAAAAGACTAATGGATGCCAAACATGATCCTGTTTATCATCCTTCAACTCTTCCATCAGGAGTCTTTGTTCTCATTGGGACCTTGAACTTTTCAGGGATCTGGAAGACGTGAGACACTCCCCTCTTTTACTAGATGGAATATATGTGCATTGTAAAGTATGGCTGCTGAGATCACACAAGTAGGACGGAGATCCTGAGCGGAATAGATGCTGTATAACATCTGGTCTCTTTTCGTCTTGGCAACAGCTTCTTGCCTTTTAGACCGTTCAGTTGACCAGACTGTCAGAACCTGCAACCGGTCATGTGACCCAGAAGTAAGGCTGAATATCTCTGAGGTTCAAAACAGAGAAGAGAGCAAACAAACCCAGACAACCAACAGAGCTGCCAAACAGGAGTATTTCTTTAGTTTGTCTTATCCAATGGTGGCACATGTGGACATTTTATTTAATTTTTCATTCATTTGAATTATGTGGAGATTTAATGCTTTTTCTGGCAGAGGAAAGGTAGGTACTTTATTTTTCAGGTATATTATCAAAATGATCCAGTATGTTTTAGTTCAGTCTAATCTATTTGGTGAATGATTTAATTCATTGATGTCCCTGCACATACATAGATGAACAGAGGCAAATGGCATTGATATTTACAATCGGGACAAAAACAGTGATAGCGGTCTGTTCATGTGTGTATTGCAGAGACAACAGAACTGATTAAGCTGCATGTGATTCCTAAGCCTTGCGTTTAATTGTTTCAGTCAAAGTGGAATGAAGACATTGTTGATTATTGCTGAGGAAGAACCGAATAACTAAGCACATGGTGAGTCTATAAGCTCCTATCTTCAAAAAGACTGTTTAAGGCAGTGAGCTGTGTCATCTGGTGCTACTATTTGATTATTTATTAGATGCCGAACACCAAAATATTAACAAAGAACATCAAGGTTCCACATGATGATAGTAAAACCTATCATCAATAGAAAAAGAAATGTTTTCCAGCCACCAGCACATTTATTATATCGGTTTTTGCTCATTGTATAGACGTTTCTTTATTGATTCTCAACAAGAGGAACACATTGACAGTGTTAAGGTTTTTCCTACCAACCCCACAGGAGACTGAGTGCCAGCAGTGGACAGAGAGCTGCAGTGACGAAGACAATGACTCAGATGAGGACTTTTGTGGAATCCAGGTAAATGTCAATTTTATTGTCCGTTCATGAGAATTAGTTGTAACAGAAATGTGTCCCTTTGGCTAATTTGATTTAGCGTTTAAAGTGTTGGTAAATGTTTTTATAATTAGGTCATGAGGGACTGATTACACACCACAGTTTTATATAATTGTGTGCTATAAGTTAAAACAGGTTCGATAGATATGTTCAGATCATCCACAATCATGTCTTAAGACAAGTCATCATACAATAGTGTAAGTTCATTAAAGTACAACTGTGGGCGTAATCCACTTAAGATTCTAAATTAAATCAAAGCGTTTCCTGCATTTTATGTTAAAAATTTAGTTTTTTTTTAACGATGGGAGTAATAGCTCTCCTCACAGCTTTTGTTGTAGAAAAATGTGAGCGGTTTAACCCTTCAGCCCATGTAGGGCTGAGCTATTGGACCGTAGGTAAGCGTATTAGTGTTTGTCTCAGCAGGAGAGCTGTGCCACTGACCTGTGTCACCCCCCCCAGCTCGATACAGACATGGAGGCAGTCAGGTCTTTGTATTCAGACTCTGCAGTTGCTGTCAGGTGAACATCGAAACATCTTTTCTAAACATCTCTTCCCTGAGAAATAAAGGATCTCTCCAGCTCTTCTACATTCTCAAATTTTGCCCATTTTCTCTCTCTCTGTTTTTCCTTTGTTAGGAACTACGAGTCAATTGAGAGTGTGGATGTTGACTTGAACATTAACACCAACTTTTTGGATGTAAGTTTTCTTTGCTTTACACACGATTGATTCAAGCTTTGTGTTCAAGTTTAAATCAAGAGTGGTTCTTCAACTAAATATAGTTTTATTTCTTAATCTACAGTATATATATAAGTTAAAACTCTAATGCTGGCACAATGTATAGTTAAAGTCCCTTATAATTTATATTTGTGATTTTTTTTCTTGCAATGGGTAAATCTATGATGGGCACAGAACAAATATTAGAACCACAGATGCAGCCACGATGGGTCAGATTAACAGATTTAAATTTAAAAAGGAAGGGTAGGGGTTTGAAAAGATTAGTCAGAAATGCACCTATCGTTTTCCAAATGGGGACAGTATATGTCCTGAATCAATTAAAAAGGTTTCCTCTGTTTTGTTTCTTTAAATCCATTTCTCAAAACATATTCAAGGTATTCAGGTAATAGCTGTGCGCTCTAACTTGTAGGATGGTTTCTGGATAGATGACTCACAGAAACTGACCTGTAAGGATTATCGAGGATGAAAATATTGAAATTGACATATTTCTTTAAAAACAATACAGGACAAATAGCAAAGCATTTTGAGTTAATTCCCCCCCCAAAAAAGCATATTGTGGCATATTAATTCAGCTTTATTTTGGCTATTCAGATGTGAGCATACTGTTTGTTATCTGCAGGTAGAAGTGGCCAAAGCCTGGAGCATTAATCCATCAGAGCCCATTGTGATCCGCCTCCACTTCTCCATGTCTCGGTATCTGGATGGACCTGGTGAGAACCAGCAATACTTCTGCAAACCTAACTTAGCATAAATCACATGAAATCGTATTCAGTTATGTTTCCCACCACAGCACCCTCAGTTGAGGTCCTTCAGCCATCTCATACTGATCGTTTCAGTGTAGTGAGACAGCTGCAGAAGTGAGTGCTTATACCTTGACTTTCATGACGGTGATTATTAGATTGTTTGGTGCAAACTTCATCAACACTTTTTTATGTGAGTCATACTCCACCAACTGATTGGATAGAGACAAACTAGTTATTTTTCCCCCCTCAGTATTCTCACAGTCTTCATATCTCGACAATGGACACACCTGACAAATGACCACATCGTAGTTCGACGGAAGAGCAGACACAGCTGGTTCAGGCCAAGTGGGACCATCAAGAAGTTTCGTCGAGGGAGGACCAATTTACGAGCAATGAAACAAAATCGTTTCACAAACCATACAGCTTCCTACACCATCAAGAATCCAGTGGGAGAACTTTTTGCCTACACACCCAGCGGAAAGGTTAGGACTCCTTGTTAATAATTCATCCATTTTCTATTCCAGCTGCATCCTATTCAGGGTTGTGGTGGACTGGAGCCTGTCCTTGCCACTACAGGATAGATCACCCTACACCCTGGATAGGTCGCTAGTACATCACAAGGCCAAAACAGAGACAAGCAAGACAAACAACTATATATGCACACTGTCCCCGTAAAGTCAATTTAGAATAATCATTTAACCTAAAATGCTTGTTCATTGGTCTGTGGGAGGAAGCCAGAGTACATGGAGAGAAAATGCAAACTCCACACAGAAAGGCAAGATTCAAATCGGGAACCTTCTTGCTGTGATAGCAGCTACACCACCGTGCAATTAAATTGTCCTCAATTGAATTTAGAGAACTGAACTGAATAAATACATTGAAGCACAAAATGACCAACCAAATTTTGGGAATGTCTATTTATCTAGTGGGTCCTGGTGGCTGAGAATCATCATTGATTGACAAACAATAGTAAGACATTGTGTTAGAGATGTTGATGATCAAGTTTAACATTCTATGTTTTTTTAATCAAAATTCTATGCCTACTGTTCATACCTTTTCTAAACAATATGATCTTTATCATTTGCAAGGCCCAAAGCAACCCCAGGCCATATTTTCCCCCATTCTGTTTTCCTCAATTATCTTAATGTTATCATTATCTTTAAAAAATTGGCAAGATTTGGAATGTTGTGATGGCAATTGAATACTTCAGATGTAGGTGCCATTAATATCTCTGATGTAATCTTAGCATTGTTCCACACCTGTTTGTCATTTCCAGACAGAAAATTATAGTTGGCATTCATACACATTCACTGCATATCAAAAGGTGGCTTTCGAATTGAAGGGTTTTTTTAATTGAAAATGCATATGCAGGCATTTTATATGTCTCTGTGTTGTGTTGTAGCCTGTCGCTGAGCTTGCAGTCATCTTTCAATGTTTTCCTCAGTGTATCTTTTTAAGTTATGAGAGTGTTTGAATAAAGAATTTTTGTCCCTTCGGCCACAGAAGGTGATGGTCTCAGCAGTCAAATCATCAGCACAGCTGAGCACCAAACAGCTTGTGGAGCTGCTGTTCTCCTCTCAGGCCATCGGACACTGTAAGAGCACACCAACCCTGCAGCACGGCTTCTTGGTACAGGTAAAGAAGGATGTCCTGATATGATGGTGAGATCATCAAATTATTATGTGCTGTAAATGATTGAAGCAGCTGTGCAACAACGGCCGTCAACTACTATGTTCTTGTAGCTTTTGAGGGGTATCATTCACAGAACAAATAAGATTATCTCACTATAACCTTCATTAAGATGAAATTGAAGGAAAAATTATTTTAGAATATATAAAAAATGTTTACTTCTTTCAAAGAAATGTATTGGAATTGCTTAATGTTGCGGCTATAAATAAATAGAGGGCAGAATACAAGCAAACTTCATCATTTGTTTGTCATTATGTACACAGATAATGAGGTATGCCGAGCAGAGAATCCCAACGCTGAATGAATACTGTGTTGTTTGTGATGAGCGCCATGTCTTTCAAAATGGCCCTATGCTTAAGGTACAAGCTCTTGTTAGACACTCAGTCAATAACAACTGTAAATGAGGATGTTGGTTAATACATTCTCAGTATTCTGCTTTGTGTGACTGTAGCCAGCAGTTTGCACCAGGGAGCTGTGTGTGTTCTCCTTTCATATGTTGGGGGTTATGTCTGGAGCCACTGAAGAGGTCGCAACCGGTGCAGAGGTCAGCAGCAGTTTCCCATATTGTTTTAGTGATTACAGGTTAGAGTTCAGTGTTGAAGTCATCTCTGCTCTTACAGGTGATTGACCTGCTGGTAGCCATGTGCAGAGCTGCTCTTCAGTCGTCCCGCAAGAGCATCATATTTGAACCATACCCCTGCATTGTTGATCCATCCAACCCAAAAACACTGGCCTTTAGTCCTAAGGTATGAGCTGGAAGTTATTACTGACTTGATATGTAATGGAATGTTCCGTTTTTCATGTCAGTAGTGCGGAGCAATTATATTTTGGGTTTTTTTGTTACAGAAAAAGAGCTATGACAGGCTGCAAAGAGCTCTGGATGGTGTCTTGTTGGTCAGGAGGATGACCCAGGTGACTGATTTTTAAATAAACCCAACCCAATAAACCCCATTTGTTGCTATTTTCATGACACAAATCAGATTCTTTAGTCCAAGAATGAATAAAAAGTCAATGAAAATAATTGTCATTTGTCATATACAGGGTCCGTATTCTGAGACAAAGAAGCAGATGGATAAGATAGACCCTCTAGCTCATCCTTTACTACAATGGTGAGAGGCAGGATCTAAACTGGCATGTTATTTGTGTTGTTGTGTGAAGTTACAAGTGTCAGCTGACATTACAGTCCATGTTCATCTATATTAATGTCCAGAAATATGTTTGTATGTCTTATAACAGGATTTTAGCCAGCAACAGATCACACATGATCAAACTTCCACCGAAGAAGGTATGTTGGAGCAGACTAAACTTCGCATATAATTCCAAATAACGATTAAAATGATAAGAAATGTGTTATATTTGATGCCGTCCTTTAGTCATTTCATGCTGTTGTTGCTCTGCCATTTATTTGTATCGTCTGTTCTTCAACAGCAACTGAATTTTATGCACACGCCCCATCAGTTCCTGCTGATCAGCAGCCCTCCATCCAAAGAGGCTCGCTTTCAAACTGCCAAGAAACTTTATGGCAGCACTTTTGCCTTCCAGTGAGCAGATTCAAAGTTGATTTTCAAATGAGACTTTTATATCAATTTCATTTATTTTTTTAAAATATGCTTTAACTCTATTCTTTCCTCTTTCAGTGGGTCCCACATTGAAAACTGGCACTCCATTTTGAGAAAAGGCCTTGTTAATGCCTCTTACACAAAATTACAGGTGGGATCCGAAGACATTTAAGTTTTCTTTGAACTGTTTGACATGACCCCATGGATTTCATACTCTATTGTTTTTTTGTTGTTGTTGTTCTCATTTCCTTTTGAAGCTTCATGGTGCTGCATATGGAAAAGGTATCTATCTGAGTCCCATTTCGAGCATTTCATTTGGATATTCTGGTGAGAATACACACTTCACCCCTTTAGTTGAAACAGTAGAATCACTGGTGACCAGTGCCTAATGACTCTTTCATGTTTTTCAACTTGTCATTTTTCAGAGATGGGTAAAGGTCGACACCAAATGTCAACAAAAGAAGAGCTCATAGAGAAATACAACCGAATAAATACATCCAAACAGGTCAGATATCATTTGCTTTCATCTCATCACTGCGTTGGTCCACTCTGTACAAAAACACCCTCTCTTGTGACAGCTAATCCTGTTATCTCTCATTTATTTAGGAAGAATTGGGGCAAACCCGGTTTCTGCAAAGTCATAACCTAAACTGCATTGCACTCTGTGAAGGTGAATTAATAGACGGTAGTGTCAAATACTGCACCGATTTCATGATATCATTTTACATATTACAGAACTGTCTGTGTGTTAACAGTGATAACCTCAAAAGACCTTCAAAAACATGGGAACATTTGGGTGTGTCCTGTATCGGACCACGTGTGCACACGCTTCCTCTTTGTGTGAGTAAAATATAAAGCAGCACATTTCATTCTGCGTCTCCCCCCTTTTCCAGACTGTATTTCATTTTTACATCACAGTCTGCTTTTGTCTGGAACAGGTATGAAAATGGTCAGGTGGGAGATATGCACATTAATACTCAAGAAGAGGAAATCCAGAAGGAAATCTTCCAAGTAATTGGTTCAAAGTCGTGCTGAGCCAACCAAAGTACACAAACATGCTGTGTCTCAAAACACTTCTTTTGATATTCAATGTAAGTCTGCCTACCTTTAAACTGATTATTTTTTGTAATTCCATCCATCCATTTTCTATACCGTCAATCCGTTGGTCGGGTCGCGGGTATTTTTTGTAATTGTTTTACATTTTCAAATAAACTTTTTCAACAGATTTGAATGTTTTTCTTTACATATTTAATTCAGATTTCCTTTAACTCAAAAGTTTAAGCGCTTGATTGTTTGTGTAATAAAAGTGCTCCACCACACGATGGGAGTGGAACTCCTGACCTTCATGAGGACCTTTTCATTACAAACGCAGAGCTACTGAGACTGTGTTAAATGTTGTAACAATCATAAACAGAATGTCCGGGAAGTAGACACTGCAAGATGTTCACATTAGATGGTAACATCATCGCCTGCAGATGCAGGTGTCTGAATCATATTCTCCTCTATCACATTCCAGATGTGTCCGTGGAGTCAGACATAAACACGATCAAGTGACCCCACACTAAAACAAATGATTTTTAAAAAATCAGCATGTGAGTGTTTTCGGCATATGCAGACGCTCCAATAAACTCAAGTTTCTATGAATATCATGGGAACAGGTCAACCAATAGATAAGTGACAATCATGGGCGATGGATGGCCTCATTTCAACTAGATGTGATTGTTCTGAACTATATAAACTCCATTGAAGACCACATATCTGTGCTCATTGTCTGAGTCTGTGAATAACCTGGGGTGCATACCATCCTGTGAGGCAGAAATGCACCATTAGAACAGCATACTGGTTCCATATGAGCCCTGCAGCTGCCTTCTGACCTCATCGCTTGGAAGTGCTTTAAACAGAGCCTCTCTGAAAATAGATTTTCTCCATCTAGAAAGAGAGTTTCCGTCTTTTTACAAGTTCTGTTTTTTTCTGGTTTTATGCAGATTTGGAAAAAAAGTTGCATCTTCAAGGTGTGATTGTCCTTATATATTTCATCCACTTAAAAGAGGCATAAGTGATGTGACAAGCATTTTCTGGGTCAGCTCAGCAGGCGACGGACTAAAGGGAAGAGAACTGTGAAGTTGCTGTTATAGCCCAAAGGAAGACAATTTTCTGGGACCATATGGCCCTCTGATGATACTGCAGCAGAAAGATTGGGTTGAAAACCACCACCTTTTATTGCATTAATATTTCTCTGTCGCTTTATTAAAGTGAAATTGTATTTTGGTGCAATATCTGCAAAACCGCACATTAAGAGTATCAAATTATAACAATCAAGTCTGAATCAGTTTAAGCAAACACTTGCATTGACTGCATGCCCTGTTGAATCTCATTTACTCATGTTTATTCAACCATGTAAGTCAAGCAACCACACAAATAAAAAAAACCTGAGCCCTCAAGCATTTTACAAAAAAAGAAAAGAAAAAAACAGAGCTACACTGTGACAGACTTTATCAAATGAAGCAAAAATGCTGCGTGTGCCTTTAAGAGCACAATGTCCCACTCTACATGTCTTTCTCTGAGCCTCATATGTTTGCTGGCATCAGCTGGCATCAGCGCTGAATAGAGCAAGGACATCTTTTCCTTCATGTCGATGGGATTAGAAGAAGAAATACCCTCTTCATTCTGCTGGCTGTCATCTCAGAGCTCAGAAGACAAGATGGAAATGCAGCATGGACAGAAGACGGAGAGAAGTTCAAGATAAGTCACAAGTTTGGATTACAAAGCTGCTGAGCTTTCATTTTGTTTTTTTTAGACTAATTGAACAAGAAGCATTCTACAGATCTCAAGGGAGTTGAGTAAATAAGCCGAGCCTGCAGGCTCAGAAACAACAACCCGCATCGTTATTGTCTTGCTTTTTCTTGGCAATGACTTAACAAAGAGGACACATGGAGAGTTCAAATGCTGCATACGGCTCTATTATGGAACCTCATTCCACTTCCTTCACTCCCTCTGTCGCATTCTCATCTTCATCTCCACAACCTGGCCAGGGTAACTTCAGAAGGCTCAGCTGCATAGAAGACAACAGTCCATATCCAATCCCCGGCCTTGCAGCAGACATCCTGCAAATGCGAGTTAAAGAGGGAAGCAAGATCCGCAACGTACTGCGGTTTGCAACTACTCGCATGCAAGGGGATGGGGGAGACAGCAGCAGCACATCCCTGAGACAGGTGGTCTTCACTGGCTCAGGCAGAGGAGTCACCAAGACTATCACCTGTGTGGAAATCCTGAAACGGAAGGTGGCAGGGCTGCATCAGTTGTCCAAAATTTACTACAAGACTCTGAATGAGGTCTGGGAGAGTCCACAGCAGGGAGCACCAGGTATAACGGTGGAGAGAACGGTCCCCGCCATCTGCATCCTGCTCTCCAAAGACCCTCTGAATCCCCAGGAGCCTGGCTATCAACCCCCACAAACCCTCTGTGTTTCCACAGAGGATGCAGTGAGGCACGGAGATCTGCGGAGCACATCTGGGAGCCCCTTCCCACAGCATGCAGCCAAGAGACTCTGTCTGGAGGATTGGACTGGCTGTCCTCCCCGAACCTCCAAAGTCTGACTGCATGATGTAAAAATATCAGAAAACTTAAGCTTACTTTTGTGTCTAAGGAAAACAATACTAAAGCATTTCAACTTATCGTAATCATGTGAGGTATTTTGACGTATGTTCTGATCCAAAGTAGCATGTCAAATTGTGTTATTTGCAGTACTTTGAAAATTTGTGATAAAAAGTAACATATATATATGTATGAGCTATTACCAACTGTATTTAATCAGTCACATCGCTAATAAATATTAGCAATATAAGCTATTTATTTTTGAAAAATTATTTAAGGACAGAAGAATAAACTGGGTTCAACTAACTTCCAAAATGTCCAAAAGAATCTTTTTTAAAAAAAAAAAAAGATATATCACAAAATCAAATAAGGCATCTTGGAAATAGACCTCAACTTTGATGTTGCATTGTGCATTAAGGAATCTATTCACATGGTGAATAGAAGCAGAAAAAGCCTTATTGAAGAGAGAGATTAAAGATCTAAACCTGACATTTTGCAGATAAGATCATTTTCCATGTACCTGGGAGTAGCATAATGTTGGATTAAGTTATATCTAGATTCATTGATTAGATTACAGACAAACATGTTTGATTGTAAACAATTTCATTTTGATTTAATTTTAGCAAAAGGAACATTTATGCCAGCATGTCTTTGTGAGAGTAATGATCAGGCAAATTTTAAATACAAAATATACTCTACTGTATGTAAAAGTAAGTATTTTAATGTCATGTTATGGATAACCCTAAAATTTGAATCCATTTTTTTTTGGCAATGTCTTTGAAAACATTTTGAGTTAGAAAGGAAAACAGTTTAAACAAGTATTCTTCCTGCAATGCAATAGTAAAGCTCCATATGTGGACTTTAATAAAAAACAGCAACAACAAAACCTGTAGTTTGTGTCTTGCTTTGATTATTAACATTTAAATTGGATTTGAACACATATAAATGCAAAATGTTCATTTGTTGCACTGAAAATAATATAAGATGCAATTAACTATTTTCATGAATTCATGATGTTACAAGATGGAATATTTCAATATTTGTTTTTTAAGTAATCTGAAGTTTAGGAGTAATTTTTACCCCCAATTCATTTTATGAGTTAGACCTGTAAAAGGTGTTACTGCGAATGCTGACTGGACGAAAGGAAAATTATTATAACTATGAAATCCTCATCCCAACAAAACTATTTGAACAGCATGGTAACATCTAAATATATTTCGTGGTAAACAAAGGTCTCCGTGAGAATAATATTGTTTCAAATCATATAATCTATTTGTGTATGTGTGGTAAGGTCAAGAATGAAGGAGCTGCAGTTTGCACATGCGCAGTAGGATATCCCGTACGTGCTGGGCTCTTCCAGTCAGCGCGCGAGGTTCCTCCTGACAAATCTCACCGGTTCTTGTGTCTGGTTGTACCGCATCATGTTCAGAGCCGCCGTCCGACTCTCGGTCTCCGGTATCCGGAGCCTAACCCGTACACAACCAGGAAGCCAAGGTATTCGCTTACACAGTCATATTCTCTGAGTATTATTTTATAAAATGTGGTTGCCTCTGAAATTGTCGGGGCGAAGTTCTTGCGGAAATCAAGCGCCTGTCGGCACACTGCGGTCTCTGCTCAGCTAAGCTAGTTAGCTCAGAATGGGTTAGCTAGTGTAACTATCACTCATTAAAACACATTGAAGAGTTAAAGAAGTTAAAGTTCCAGTCAAGTAATGGATACTTTCGTTCAATATAGCTATTATCCTGATAACCAGTGGTCGTGCTCTTGTGAAAATGCCCCAGTGTTTAGTTCTGAGATGGTTGTGTCCTTGCCATGACCCAGATGGAAGGTCTGGGCTGGGGCCCTGTGATTGTGCCGTTAATGCTTCTTGCTAACATGCTAACCGAGTTGGTTGTTCAGTTTAGTCAACTTCTAGCAAATGTTTTCACTGCGAAATGATTTGGCACAGCCTTTAACACCCAGTAAATTCACACCACCGTCGTTTTTGCTGTGATGTTGTGATTAAGACGTAATGTGTGTAACGTTTTGTCTGTAGGGCAGTTAGATAAGACGTGTAAATCCACTATAGATGAAGTATTATTCACAGGAGGGAATAATAGGCTCTCTGATGAAGCGGTGTATATCAGACTGCTACGTGCAGGATCATATCGGAATGATGGCAGTGGTCCAGCTGAGTTAACATTACAGCTCATGTCCTTTACTAACTCCATTCAGGACATACATATCCTTGACTGTCTATCCTGGTAGCGTCAACATTATACAACGCTAGATGCCACTATGGGTGTCTCATTTTCTTGGGACAGTTTGGTGACAGTATCTTGTTTAATTGTGCAGCTCTCTTGGCCTCGAGGTGTTACTCACATGGGAAGCAAGAGACCGATGAGGAGTTTGATGCCCGTTGGATCACTTATTTCAACAAGCCAGATATTGATGCTTGGGAGCTGAGGAAAGGTAAGTTATCGCAGTCACACCGAATCACTAAAATGTAACAGCAGTGTGAAATTTAAAAAAAGGGGGGTGGGATTGACAGAATGGATGGTGTCCAAGGCGTAACATGAGGAAGTTGTTTTCCACCAGTTTAGTAAATATTAACTATGAGTCAGAGGTTTGTCAGCTGTTGGAGATTTGGTGAGGGGTAGGATTTATTTATTTTTTAAACCCATTTGTTAGAATCTTATAACCTGTGGTTTTGAGTACTGCATTAAGGTTCTATTGTAGATACAGCAAAGATTAAGAGACTGAACTTGGACATTGTAAAATTTAAATATAAGTTTCCCTTTTTTAGGAGGGAGCTACATGATTATTGTTTATCAGGGACAAAGTGACCAGTGTTGTCACAATAACTTACAAGAGAGTGGGCTCAAAGTGTATTCTCTTTATATTCCGGGACTCTACAGTTGATCTTTACAATGTGCACATCTCATACTCAAACTCATACTTTTTGCTGCCTGACACAAAAGGAAACTTAAACAGTTCTCATCTTCCATGAGTAAGTGACAGAGGTCTGTCTAATACAGAGATGTCCAAAGTCGATCCTCGAGGGCTACTGTCCTGCAGGTTTTAGACGTCTCCCTGCTTCAACACACCTGATTCGGATTAAATGAATCGCTTTAAAAGATTGTTAAGTTCTGCACAAGCCTGCAAATGATGCATTGATCTGAAGCAGGTGCGCTGAAACAGGGAAACCTAAAACCTGCAGGACCTCGGCCCTCGAGGACCGGATGTGGACATCCCTGGTCTAATAGAAGATAACTTACCCCGTTTCAAGGGTTTTTGGATCCAGAGTTGTTGTTTGTCTTTTAGTTTTGGTCACTACTGACTCGAATGGTTTTTTTTTGTTTGTTTTTTTTTTTCTTTTTTCTGTTTTGAGCTGTGAGGGAGCAGCGGGCTGCATGCAGCTCTTCTGCAGTAGATATCACTTTTTGGACAGTTGAAAATAAAAATATGGGTATTGCCAAATGTATGTGGGCAACTGTTTATATAACTGGGCGGCCTGCCCAAGTACTTAGAATATGGGGGAAACCCTGTAGTAGGATTCTCGTGAGTGGCATGCTGGCTCTGGAAGGGAGGGAGGGAAGAAAATATTGAGACCTACTGTCTCATACTGTGTTGAACCCCCTGATGAAAACCTGTCCTGCTCATCCAACTTTTGCAGGTTAAAGTAATAGTTGAGTGTTTGATGGACTTGATGTGTAACGCTTCTATTTAGCTCCTTAGCGGTTTCTCTTTCACACACACACACACACGTTACATCAACCTCTTACACACTGATTTGTGCACGGCTCCTTAGGTCACTCATGCCAGCTAAATTTATGCGTCAGGCTTTTTTCAGACCATTGTTTAACAGAAGAAAGTATCTACCAAAAAATGGAGAGACATTTTGAACAAACATTAGTTACTTTCTGTGTAGGACAGTTCCTTTCTGCCCCCTTTGCTTCAAGCACACAGAAGGAGAGTTTGCTGTGCATTGCAAAAGGATTCAATGAACAAGTTGCCAGACGACAGCTGACGAGGATACGAGTGTGAACGACAGGGGAAGTTAGTGTATTGTGATGTAATTACAATAGCTGAATCCAAGTATACGCCATAAGGTCGTGACACCTCCCCCACCCCACAGATACCCAAACCAATGACAATTTGGCTGTATGTGTCTCATGAATGAACAAAGGGACGTGACTCTTGATCATTGAATCTTTCATTTACAGAAATGTGTGGTAGAGGAATCAGATGCAGTGCATCTGCTTCTGACCACACATAACATCTTTAATCAAATCTCTCCTTTTGTTCTTGGGTTGGGGCTTTTAAAGAGATTTGTGAAAAAATATTTAGTGAGATGTATTGTTAGGTTAAAGGAAAAAAAATCAAATTTTTGTCTCTGCTCTGCAAATAAAGTGCTAAATCCATTTTCCAGGAATGAACACGTTGGTTGGGTATGATTTGGTACCTGAACCAAAGATTCTTGAGGCTGCATTGAGAGCCTGTCGGAGATTAGACGACTTGGCCAGCGCAGTCCGAATTTTGGAAGCTGTGAAGGTGAGAGAAAAGGCACTTCTGGTCACCACATTTTATCGCTTTTAATCATCAGTAAATTAATTTGTTTTACCATTTGTTTCGTCAGGACAAATCCGGGCCTCATAAAGATATTTACCCATACCTGATCCAGGAGCTGCGACCAACATTAGACGAGCTTGGCATTTCTACACCTGAAGAGCTTGGCATTGACAAAGCGTAGCTGAGTAAGAGCGATGCTTCTTTAACAAGTTGTTTCCCCTTCTCCGAGGTGTTTGATGAGACAAAGGTTTAACGGATGTTTTTGTTTGTTTCAGGTCAAATGACAGAAGACGCCCCACAGGCCACAGAACCATTGTATTTAAATGTTTGCCTCATCAAATGCGTATGATATTTAATTTGGCCTTTATTGAGTTCTTTTACTTGTAAAATATGGATGAACATAATAAAGGAAATGTATCTTTGAGTGTCACAAGTATATTGGAATATTTTCTTGACAGTTTGAGGACCTTTTGAAATAATGCTTAAATAAAAGTTGCTCGAACAAAAGCCGAGCGTTGCCAAATCGTACTGTATGAGCCAACTGTTTGTGCAGCTTATGGTGAGAGTTATGTTTTGCCACCAGGGAGCAGCATTGTCTCGTGAATGTAAAATTCATTTTACTGTAATGAGTGGTCTTTTTTCTTTTTTTTTTTTTTCAGGGAAAATTTACTCAGTGGTGAAATAAACGTCTTCAAATGGCAGCTGGTCTATTGTAATCACGAACAGGTCCTCAGGACGTTGAATATAGATTTTTTTTTTTTTTAAATGTCACATCGAAGCTCAGTTAAAAGGCCTTGGTCAGAAAACTGTCAGAACCTATAAACACATGCATAAGTTAGGTCTCAAGTATCTGTGAGAATGACATAGTCACATGGATATGAATACATATATATCGGTGAACTGTTGGATAGCCACAGTGAATAAAAAAAAAAGTCACGACTGCAGTGATCATCAATTATATAATATTATTATTATATATATATTCATCTTTTTTTTAATTCTTTTTTCCAAGCAAAGGTGTTCCCTCACTGTGTATTTTCACAATATTCGGACCTATGGATGTTGGAGAACCCGAAGCACGTGATATTAATTCACCATATGTTTCCATGACGGAATTTGTGCCCACTAACACCGCAGAAGGGTTTTCCAAACGTGAACAAGACCACCCGGTGAAGTCTCCTCATTGTTCTCGGTTTGGAACGCAACACAAACACAGTTTCCACTTGCTGTGTTTACGATTTCCTCCAAATCCATGAGTGCTCCCTTTGACTTCTGGACGAGTTTCGCGGTATCCTGTAATCAGTCATGTCATGTCAACAGCATCTTCCTTGAGCTTTATATAGATTGGTGGGAGGAACTAGAACCACTTATTCCCAGGCAAGCAGAATTACCACACGGAGTATGTTTCAGCCGTGAATAGAAGCACTTCAAATGCTCACTAGTTAAATGCCGAGATTGAAGATACAGTTATTGGGTTCATTCTGGTCTGTTGCCTACTTTTTTTCTGCCGTTTGTTGACTGTATGGAAAAGTCTTTCATTCACAAATAACCGTTGATCCATTTCTCAGAAACAGTGGTGTTGCAAAATGCCAAATCAGTCCGTGTACAACACCTACGTTCACATGACGTTGCTATCTTGATTACGGCAGTAAATCCCGTATTGTGTGGGGAATTCACCGACAAAGACGAAACAAGCCATTTCCTTCAACAATGACACCCATACTCTTGTTTTTGCTGTGTAAAGCCCCCTAATTCAACATCTCCAGAGAAAATTTGCTTTGTAATTATTATTTTTCACTCAAATCTAAGTCATGTTGGTGCATGCGTAAAGAAGCAGCAGAGGATTGTGCACTGAGGTGGCATTTCCTTGTGAAGTGGGTGGGAGAGAGAAAGAAACTACGATTTTTACGCACGGGGCGGGCCCTTCATTCACCAAGTTGTGGGTGAGGGGGTCACCCAGTCAAAGACAATCAAAGATGTTTGAGTTTCCATGCGCAGTGACCAGGGAGCTAACACAGAGCGTTATTACCCCTCCTCCAGCTCCGATCGCCCAGGCCTCCACACTGCGGGGGGTTTTAAAAATCACACCCGACCAAAGGAAGAATCACTAAAAAAAAAAAAAGGAGAGAATCCTGTCCTACGATGCGATTTAGCTCTGCAGGAGTTAAAAAGGTGGGAAAAAAATAAACAAGACCTGTTGGCGATGATGAATTATCCCAAGGCGCAAATGGTGAGTGTCGACGTCTCTTTGGTAGCGCTTCCACTCGTGTTTGTTACAGTAACAAAGCCACTGACGGTAATGTAGACATTACTGAGAGCAGACGCACGTTCACCATGAGGTCGTCTGTGTTTCCCGACGAGAGTTACGCGTTTTCAAATGTATAGTGTATGTATTAATCTGCTCTGTGGAACAAAGTTCTTCTCAATTGATACAGTTGAAGAATGAAGTTGTGGAACAAAAACTAGCCACTAGTTCTCTATACTTGTTGCTTTTAACGAAGTTAGGCCGCAGGACATTTCTAACCTGTGAAATGCGCTCTACGTGTAATTATCGCTCATATGAATCGCTTTAGTGGCTCACTTAAATCCACCATAAGTGCATTATAAAAGAGGCCGACAAACAGTGGTCTTTGAAAAAGTTAATCTTACTTTGTTTGGATCCAAAACAAATGTATAAATGTATGTAGGCAGCCTACTTGGTACAACTTCCATCTGTCTCCTTTAGCTCCTGAGCGTTCGTTAAACTCGGTCTCAGTTGCTTATAATTTTGGATGACTGAGCTTAAGCGTAGTGGTGAAGTACATTTTTAAAAATTCCCCTCAATTCTGATGTTGGTGATTTTTAACTTTTGTCTATAGTCAAGCTTATCAGAGGAGGGGAGTTCAGCTGGGTGTGCCCAGTCCAGTCCTGCAGGGCTGAAGCTGGAGGCACTGATGGAGCAACTGCAGAGACAACAAGAAGCCAAGCTGGAGATGAACCTGCAGGAGAAACACATCCTTCAAGCCCAGCTCCTGTTTGCTCAGCAAGCTGCAGCAGCCAGAGCCTCCAGCTCCAGGCCACACTCCACATTATTTGGGAGAGCAGCTGGAAAAATGTATCAAGCTGCCCAACAAGATTTTAGCAACAATCTGAGCAGAATGGCTCCAAACAAGGAAGAAGACTTGGATGAAGAGGAACAGGAGATGCTGGAGCCTGAAGAGAACAAGGAGGAGGAGGAGGAAGAGGAGGATGATGATGATGAGGAGGAGGAGGTGAATGGGCCTTATCAACAGGCAAAGAAGCTGCATGCCCAGCAGATTTCACACTTCCAGCCTTATTCAACATCTCTGTCAGCTGCTGTGGAGCAAATGTCCGAGTCTCCGCCTTCGGCAATAAAAGAGGAGCAGGAGGAGAAGAACCTGTCGTCGTCTCCTGCGAGTCAACACGCTTTCACATCTCCCAATGGCTTTGCAGACTGGGGCTACGATGAGCCGTTCAAACAGGTAGGTTATTTCACATTTTGGAGTCCACGGATGTGAGTGAACTCGTGAGTGGCTCTTATTGTTTTGATAGTGTCAGAGCCGAAAGAAGAGGAACATCTGTAACCACCTTTTAGCTTGTGCATGTTCTGTCGTTTATTATTAATTGACTTCCTCTTGGGTAGAGTCAGGCTGACTGCTGCCTGGTTTACCAACTGTTTTCTCACACACAGAGCAGGGAGCAAAGATGCCAATATTTCGATACTGTATAATACTGGCCAGGTCAGAAATCTTGTGCCATTCTTTACTTCATTTTTCCTACCTTTTTTTTTTTTGAGGGGGGGGGGTAATTTTCCCACAGACGGGGTTAATTGTTCTCAGGCTGTGCACAGAAGCCAGTTCAGGTCAGAGGAGATGGAGTTGAAATGAGAGCAGAGGATTAAAGAAATAGCCTAAGGTGTGTATTTATGGACTGGGCTGGCCTCAGAGGTTAACTGCTGTAAGCCTGTATCAACCAGATCTCCTTTGAATAAAGCCCAAAGCCATTGTTTATTGTTGTTTTTCCCTGCAAATTTAAGAAATGAGGCTCCCCTTACAGATTTCTTGTCCTTATTTATAACGGCCTGCCTGATTGCTTCTTCTGTGCATGTTCCCCTGAAAAAGCCACCATGTCAATATAATAGATTATGATTAATGAGGACCGTGGGTGAAGGGACAGCTGGGTTAGTGCCTCACAGCATGCAAACAGCTACTCGTAAAGTTTACTTGCAGTAGTTTCACTGAAGCAGAATGAGCTTTTGGTATGGTCTTTGGGGGGGGGGGGGGGGGGGGGGTTGTTTTTTTTGTCTCCATTATTTTTTCCCTAACCTTTTTTGTAAAATTGAAAAATGTTGTTTTTATTCTCTTTAATCACCATTAGATTGATCATTTACAAAGTTGACCGTTAACACTAGAGTCTGGGTAAGACTAGAGCATCTCAGTGCTGACCTTACTGTAGCTCAGTGGATAGCTTTGCATAATTTAGCCGTCGCTTGGCAACACTAAATGGAAGCTTAATTCCTCTGCTTGCAATCAATACATTTTATGGCTGCTGCAGTGAGAATGTGTTTACTTTTCACAGACCAGCTCACCCAACCAAGAACATCCATCATTTCTAATTAAAGCTGCAAATTCTGAGACTGTTGTGAAAACAGCTCAATATTGTGTGTGTGTGTGTGTGTGTGAAACAGTTGTGATTTGTGTTTCTGTATTGTTGAAAGCTCAAGAAACATCTTGGAGGCTGATCATAAGAATAAAAGTAAAAAAAAGGCATCTTCTGTGGTCCACTTTTGTCAAGATTTGTGAACGCCTTTGTGTGTTCTGATTAATTGCAGTAGTTCCTTGTGATAGTCCGTTTCATAGTGGAATTCATCATGTAAAGTTGAGCCAAATACCTCTGAAAGGTTTCTTAGTCATTCGTATTTCAATTAAATGCAGATGCTGCCTTCAGTCAGAAATATTGTAGTTCTACTTAGTTAGTTTTGAAGAAAGACGTGTTTCTGGTTTTGAACCCTAACCCGACCCCCGCCCTTTCATAGTGCTTGGACATTAATCACACGTACTGAACATCCTTTGGAACAACTTCGCTTGTGTCAGGTTAACTGGTGGCTCTTAATTGTGCCCCCTTCGCCGCAGCGTCTTTGGCGCTTTCTTTTGTTCAATTCATTAATGAGTTGTTCTTAAAGTTTTTGACATGCTTTTCAAGCCTCATCATGCTGCGTGGCCATTGTTCGGGGCTTGTGTGCGGTCTCACTGAAAGCTCTTGAAGGTGATATGGGCCCCCGGTTTGTCCAAGCTAACAGCACAGCATGAGGCCAGATAAATTATCTTGACTTGGTGGAGTGATTAAAGGCCCAATAATTTGATTTGGATTAAAAATTTGATCCCCCGCTGTGATTGTGCTGAATAGGGGGATATTTTCACTTTTGCCCTGCCATTGACCTAACCGTGTGATTTTAATGAAGCTCATTATAAGAGACCTGCTCATTGATTGCGTTTGATTATTTTCTTCTTCTCTCATGCATGGCCGAAGAGGCAGACTTCTACAGAATCTCTTTGCGGTTATATGCATTACCCCAATAACATGTCATTTGAATATATATAAAACCCCGCCATAAAAAGTAACCTTTTTAACAAAACAAAAGAAACCTTTTCCTGACCTACATACTGAATACTATCAGAATTCCCAGGCCAGGATGTGTGAAAGCTCTGTGAGCAATTAACTGAAAGCTCTTTGTTAATAGATCCACAGTGGGTCTCACTTGCCCATCAATAAGAGGGGGAAGGGTTTTTATTTCGATTCGATGGTGAAAAGACTGCAGTGTTTATCAACCTTCAGTGGGCTTTCTGCTGGAAAAGCAGAGGACCTTTTTATTAGTTATTCCAAGTTGAAGCTATTAGTTGTGTCAACAGCTCTGCAACCGTACGGGCCAGGTTTGTGTGTAGGTGATACAGTTGACGGTTCATCCTGTTTTAGAGGGTGCAGTGCACTCTCCTGCCAAAGGGAAGTCTGTACAAAGTTAGATCTGATTAAGTGTTAGAAAGCAAAGGACATGGTACATGTGCATACATCTGTACACAGTCACTGTTACCTGTTGTGTTCATGGTCAAAGATGTTGCCCCGTCTCGTACGTGCTTGTTGTGTTTCATTTGTCATCTGTATCTTATTGTGTTTTTAAAAAAGAAAAGTGACAACGGGGCGATGATTTAACATGTATTTTGCCAAAAGCATAGGTTAATGGAAAAGATGGTTTGCTTCATGTGACACCCAAAGAAAAACGATCAGCTAAAATAAATTGTAGAAATGTTTGAAAGACTTGAAGTTGCTGAGATACGCAGCTAAAAGACTGAGCTAGAAGTGACGATTAAATGGGGAGAATGTCTAACCTCTGCTACTGCTCGTGCTTTAAATACTACCTTGTGTGAGATTTAAATGGCAAAGTAGATAACTGATAAAATTAAATCGGACACGTGTTTCTATGCATTCTTTATCTATTTCAAACATCTTTATTTCTGTGGCATCAAATCAAACAACAAGTCATCTCAGGCCAGTTGACAAAGCTCCAGAGCCTCAAGTATTATACAGAGAAACGCAACTCCTTTTAAGCAAACGTCTGGCAACGGTGGGCAGAGAAACCCTCTATAACAGGAAGAAGCCTCCGTCAGAACCAGACTCAGTGTGGCCATCTGCTTCAACTGGTCGGATTTGGGGGGAATCAACACTGTGGGTAAACGCCTGACCGCATCACTCTGATGTAGCAGTTAACTGTATGTCAGCATTTGCACTTTGTTTTTACCATAAACAAAGGGGGAGTTACAGTTAAACAAGAAGACAACTGATAATCGGTTTCCAAAAGATATGTATGTTATGGATATTAGTTCCAAGTTGGATCATGTTGCCACGCCAACTGTTTAGTGAATGTCAATATTTGTTTAAAGAACAAAATGATACAATTACACACCGTTGTCAAGTACGGAACCTATGAGAAAAGTTCATTACTGTGATAAATCACAAGCTGGATAATTGCAGCATTTAATCCTGTTAAATATAAAAACATGTTTTGTTGTCTGAAACACACAAGCTTGTTTAAATCTACAACACGTTAATATGAAACATAAGCACGAACCAGACGACTTTGAGTTTAATAGTCCACAGGCGGCAAACCTTTAGAGACTGTTCGTAAGCTGCAACTAGACCTGCTATAGTCCTTACATAAAAGTTTTGTACTGACAAAACGGGGATAATAGGAGAACAATGCAATTTCAAATTAACATATTTGTTTAAAGACCATTCTGTGTTCCCCACCAATCAACTTTAATTTTCATGATGCGCTCATCGTGCAGCTTTCAGAGCATTTCAGAGGGACAATGACCTCCCAGCAGGCTTTTCTGCACAGTTGCACTCGCATTGCCCTCACATTTTTAGCCTTAACGTCATGCTGATTGCCAGGTGGTGGGGAGCAAATACCATGTCGCATTAAACTACATAAAATACACGGTTAATTTAATTAATCTTATTCAGACCTTTTCAGTTGTTCCAAATATTGTTTTTAATTGTTTTTTTTTCTTCTTTTTTTTTTTTTTTTTTTACTTCAACAATCTACACAAAGTACCACTTGATTATTTAGAGAAAGCCTAATTTTGGTTTGCATTTTATTCAGGTTTTTCTGAACAATATGTTTGTGCTTCTATGACTAGTGTTCCTGTCCAACACATTCTCACCTTGTGTTTTAATTCAATGCAAAAGGTACACTGTAGTATCGAGAATGATTTAGCCAAATGGTGTATTTCCGTGTTGGATTATGAAAGCACAATATTTTCCTAAATCTAACAAGGAGATTGTCACATAACTCTAACTAAGTTGTCATGATTTCTAAACTGAACCAAACTAAACTAAAAAGTTAAACCTACTGTCAAAATCGCATCATTTAAAAGTGGGGAAGGAGAAAAATCTTTTTTCCAGCCTCATGTTTACGAGGCCCCTGCTTCTAAACATTAGCTGAATTCGATATCAGTGTTCAATAGAACCTAAAATGGTGACGGTCACTGGCCACTCTTGACATAATCCTCTGCCTGGAGCAAGTTCCATCAGCCTTATGGATTGTCAGTAGGTGTGAACCTCTGAAAAAGCCCTTCCACCTATTATTCCACCATAATTTTCTCATTATCACCTTTGAGGAGTATCTATGCACTGGCGCTTTGACGAGTTTGAATGTCTAGAGTTGCAACCAAAAAAGAAACATTGTGAACCCATTAAAATGAGATCTGATCAAACACAATCTGATTGAACTAACAACACTGACACAGTTTAGCTCATCATGTTTTCATTAAACACACTGAGTATAAAGCCATGTAGCATTCCAGGCTGTGAACTTCTATGCTAACGAGGTCTCCCAAAGCTACTTGGAGTCATGTGTTCCAATTAAGGAGATGAGAATGTGGCCCCTTCCTATAAATAAAGTTTGGTTAGTGGCCTTCTGCTCCTTTCAAGAAAAGACTGTTTGATGCAAACCATACCTCGATCGCAACAACTTTCAGAGGACCATAGAAGAAAAATCATAAACCTGCATAATGCTGGAAATGGCTACAAAAAAATCTCCAAAGAACTGGGTGTTCATCGGTCCACAGTGAGACAAACTGTCTACAAATGCAGGCGATTCAGGACGGTTGCGACCCTCCCTAGGAGTGGGTGTCCTGCAAAGATCAAACAAAGTGCACAATGTGCAGTCCTGAAAGAGGTGAAAAACAAGCTGGGGATAAAAGCCAAACCCTTTTTTTTTCTTAATTACATTTTCAAAAATTTCTAAATGGGTATTTCTGTTTTCACTTTTTCATGATGAAGTTTGAAGAGTAGAATGATGAGGCGGACAGCACATTTAAACTGCTTTTGCAAAAAATTTGCAGCATAGCAATGTAAGAAAAGGGGTCTGACTGCATTAACATATACTGATAAGTTTATTATAATGGCCTAATGTTTACTCTTTGATGGTCTTATGTCTTATAGTGTGCTGAGGAAAAAGCAGGTTTCAAAACTAATGGAGAGAAGAGCAAAATCTAGAGTTCTGTGTAACAAAAATGAGAAGAACACCTGTACACAAGTGTATGAGTTTTATATTGTGTTTTCGTTAATCGATATTTTCCCCACATAATGCATTTATATTTTTATCTATAGTTTAATAAAATGAAATAAAATCCCACAAAAAAGCAGCAACCTTTTGGAAAAAATTAGCAAGTTTGCTTGCAAACTGTTTACCGATGCCTGTGTTCGCCTCTGTGCAGAGAGGAAGTGGCATGTGGGCCGAGGAGAATGACGGAGGAAAAATAAGAGGAGAGCCATCAAGGGACTTTGCCAAGGTTAGTAGGTCTGAAGGATGTAACCAGTAGTTTTTTTCCAAATCACTACATGATAACCATTGACTGGCACCTTGCTGGGGTTTTTTTTCTTTCTTCTTCTTGCAGCTTTATGAGCTCGATAATGATCCACAACGGAAGGAATTTCTTGATGACCTTTTTGTCTTTATGCAGAAACGAGGTACGATTTGGACTCTTTTAGTTTGACTTTAAACACCCATGTCTTTGTTGATTCTTTACAGCATCAAATTGGTGAAGAAATTGAGGTCTTTAGTTTTAATGCCATGTCTTTTTATCCTAAGTTTTTTATTATTATTGTACTTATTGCAGATGCTATCTAGATTCTGCAAGTGAGTGCAATCCATACATACATATATATTATATATGTTATACATTAAATGTTATGGTTGAGAGAACCAGTGACAAAATGTGCAATGACTATGGTCATTTTTCAGTTTTGTTTGTCATTTGAAATCAATGAATATATGGATAAAATGAAAAATAATTGGCTAATTTGCTAAAATGACTGTTTCTACATAAATGACAGTTATTAACCTAAAAACTTTGGTGTACTTCCTGTAGACGCCTATAAACCATATGTTAAAGGCATTCAGAATAGTTTGTTCCAATGAAAATAAAGTTGATCTGAAGACGAGATGGAGTCCCACATCTTTGCCCATTTGGACAAAGTTCATGTCCTCAGAAAATGTGCGTGTGTGTTCTAGGCATGTGTTCATCTTAAGCACAAAGTAATCTTATTGCTGCGGCTTCTTTTCAGTCCCCTCCATTAATTGGCTTTTCTCCAAATCGGGATTGGAGTGGTTAGCTGTCAACCCTGTGACTGGCAGACATGCATGGCTCCAACATCACCCCTCCCCCTGCACTCAAATCAATGCAGCAACAAAAGCTGCTGTTGTGGAATTATCCCCACCCCCATCCATTTTAAATAAGCTTCATTGGACAACTCTATTCACACAGATTACACATGCTAAGCCACATTACCTAACATTGACCTCTGGCCCTCCAGGGCATTAATCAGAATATTTGCTTACCTTTTACTTCCTTATTGAGCTTCTCCCTAAATAGCGAGACCCCTCAGTATAAACTTCTCCTAAATAAATTCCAGCATGTCGCCACATTTTAATGCATTTTTGTTAATTTATGTATCCAGGAACTCCTGTTAACCGCATCCCCATAATGGCAAAACAGGTGTTGGACTTGTACAGGCTTTATAAGCTTGTAACAGAGAAGGGAGGACTGGTGGAGGTTATTAACAAGAAGATCTGGAGAGAGATCACCAAAGGTCTCAATCTCCCCACGTCCATCACCAGTGCGGCCTTCACCCTGCGCACCCAGTAGGTGTTCCCGTTATTCCTGACAAAAAAAGTTTAGTTTTAGCTCTGATTGAGACAGTTTCTTCAGGAATAGACACAAAATAGTAAGTTTGAAGATGTCGTGTACCTCACACAGAAATAATTGTATGTTGATGCAACAGAATAGATGAAAATGTCATCATTCGCCCTCACATGTTGAAGGAGGGACTAAAGCTCATCTAACATGAATATGGAATCATTTGGCAGGATAAGTTGGAAACAATGATGCAATGAATCTATAGCTATACATGCGGCTGCTAAAGACTTCTTGAACACAGCAGTGCTTTATAAGCTCAGTGCTATTGCGAGTTAATAAGCTAATTCGTACCAGTCAAAAATTTGGACATCTGGTAGGTTTGTTCAAAGTTGGACCGGTACTGTACACAGACAACCATTTAGCTGAGTTAGCTTACCTGTAACCTATTTTACATTTGACCTGAATCAAAAAGAGTAAGACTGCACCAGTTTCTGTTGTATTTATCCACTAAACATCATGGATATCTGCACTCATTCTAATGTCAGTTCACCCTAAACCTATGAAATTATTTCAGCCCGGATCAGAGTATATTCTTTGTTATAAATGACAAAAAATGTCCATGTTTTTAGCTTTTTTAGGGGATACATCTTGGACATTTCAGGAAAAGCAAGTCAAGATTATTCAAATTATACTGTGATGATATAAAAACCACTTCATTGTCCTGATTTGCTCCCTTATGATTAAATGATCCCATAATCATCACACACTGTCAGTTCATTTTTTTTTCTCAGTAATTTGCATGTGGTTTGTTCTTTTTCCCTGTAGGTATATGAAATATCTGTACCCATTTGAGTGTGAGAAGAAAGGTCTGAGCTCTCCTGGTGAGCTGCAGACAGCAATCGACAGCAACCGCAGAGAGGGCCGACGTCCCAGCTACACCAACAGCCTTTACCGCTACTCTCCCTCCTCAAGTTCTGCTCCGCATGGACTCCTGTCCTCACCCCCGATGCACAGCACCACGACCATGCAAAACGGCCTGAACACCTCCACCAGCCCAAGTTTAAAAAGAAATGCAGGTATGCAAGTTTCACTTGTCTGTCAATCGCCATTTTGGAATGCTGCCTTGACTTACTGCATGGGTTAGGGTCTGTAGCATCATTGGGATGTCTAGTGGTTTACTCAACATTTTTTTGGAAACTCTTTAGCTCTCTGCTGCCTGAATTTTAGAATAATTCAAATGATTTTCCCCTTTTTCATTTTTTGTTAATCAGATGAGAACTCCACCCCTGTAATACCCAGGATGCCCATTGGTCTTGGATTAGGGCAGCAGCAGCATCACCACCACCAGCAGCTGACACAAGCTGCCACATTAGAGCAACTCAGAGAGAGGTTGGATCGATCAGCAGGTGGAGCTGCAGCCGATGGTCCGGAGAAGAAAATGATGCGACTTGCAGAGGAGCAGCAGCGCCTCATGCAGCAGGCCCTCCAGCAAAACCTTCTGGCTATGGCCTCTCACTTCAACCCCATGAACCTCAGACTTAACAATGGGCATGGTGAGTCTCTTCTGCTGCGAAGAATCCTTATCATTACTGAACATTATGGGATGGGATAGGAAAGTCCATTAATATGAGTTTTTGTCTCGCAGAAAGAAAACAGGATTTATCTCTGAGCCTCTCTACTAACGGGTCAGCCAGTATCAGTGTATCTGTGGAGGTCAACGGTACAATTTACTCGGGTGAGTTGTGTTGTGAGACAGTTCTTTGGAAAAACAGATTCACATTGTAATATACTAAGTAAAAACAACTGAATGGCAGTAGTTGGTATATTTGTTTCTTTTACAACCAGAAGAGGTTCGGGTGGTACGAAAAATGCAAGGGGGGCAGAGTCCGGGGAAGGGAGTATTCTTTACATGTACTTTTATATCATTGCAGACCAATATGACCTTTAAGAATTTCATGTTGTTTTACTGTCAGTGTCGTTATATGTATCAATACACATCCGTATTAGCAGCAACACATTACCAAAATAGTTTGAACAGTGGCAATTTCAGGCTAGTAATGACATTGACGTGATGTCAACACGTGAGTGTAATCTTGATTTGGTACAAAATTGACAGCCATGAAAGGCTGAGTCTTTGAAGAGCAATGAAGGGCAGAGGATCTCCAATTTGTCAACAGATATGCGAGAAATCATTGAGCAGTTTGAAAATTATGTTAATCAAAGAAAGATTAGAAGGGATTTGCAAATGCCTCTCTCTGTAGTGCCGAATATCATAAGATCAGTCAAATACTTTCAGTGCTTAAAGAGCAAAGGCGCAAGCCTAAGCCAGACACCCATGATCTTTGATCCCCACACAACACCGCATCTAGAACTGTAGATGAGGTGATGTCTACCTCTCTAGACTCTGAAGTATCTGGAATGGAACATCATTTAATGGCAAGATGTTTGTTTTTCACACCTCACCGCTGTAGGAACCCAATTTTCCTAAAGGGTGACAAAAACCTCTGCTGATTACTGTTTATCTTTTCTGCCAACATAAAAAGCTAATTGTACTCTACCTACTTCGTGATGGAAACCGATTTATCAGATTTATTTCATCATCCTCTCTGGTTTCTTTGTTGTAGGAACACTGTACGCCCAAAAGTCAGCTGCTCCGGTGTCGTCACAGACTGTAACTCCAGCAGGAACAAGTGGTTTCAGTGCTCTTTCCTCCTCGCACAGTCCCTCCTCCTCATCTTCCACATCCTCAAAGGGACCAAATTAAGGCTATTGAATATGTGCTAAGCAAAATGATAACGTTCTTCACCTCACATACCTCTCCTCTCTGACAAGAACTGTGTGAACTCCAGGGAAAATCAGCTGCAACACAGCAAGCCATCACATTTTTGTCAGCATTGTCTTTCTAATACTCTAACAGCACAATGTCTTTGAAATAATTAATGTCCAGGGGGACATTAGTGTTTGACCTCAAAACGTCCACACCGACTAAAATGTATGTTGAGATCAGTTTAAAACAGTGCCTGATAGTTATTCACGTAGCGGCATTCTTGTTTAGAGGACTTAACAAACATTGTTCAGAAGTGTCTTTACAGCATATAATTACACTGAGAATCTGTGCTCGACCTCTTTGGTGTCGGCTACATTTACAGTTATTTGTCCGACAGATCTGTAGCTGCTTTTGCATAATCCTCATAAGAAGAATGTGGTTGCCAAAGTGCAGCTAATGAAGACCAAAAAGCCTTAGCTCAGTGTCATAGCTCCTTTTCTGTGACTGTCTCACATTTTGTATCCCTTTGTGGTGTTCTTTTGTTTGAACTTGAGTGAAAGCTCATAGTTAATACTTTTCATAGCAGATTTCAGGGAATATGCATACCATTACATAAATGTGTCACATCCTAAAGAAGGATGCAGTTTGGTTGGTTTATTTTGACTTTTTTTTTCTTTTTTTCTTTTTTTTTTCTTGTCATTTAATGTCAGCTGTGAATCAAAGACACAATGAGACAATGTTTATGCAGGGAACTATATATAGAATTGAAATTACACAACATTTACCTCAATTGACTTCCCATGTTGGTAAGTTTTGCAGACTCAGATTTATACTTTATCTCATAATATATTGCCGTGTTATATTTGTATGAATGCAGAGAATGTATCGTTAATCACTTCAGCTATGGGTAAATAAACGCTGACACAGTGCTACCTCACTCCACAAGAAAGATGCAGTGCTAAATGTAGCAATGCAGCATGTTTTCATTTAACCGTGTGCTAAAATAATTTGTATGTGGACAATCAAGTTGACGTATCTTTTCAAACAAAAGCCACTGTGACAACTGGAAGAAGAAAAAAAAAATGTAACATTGATGTTTAACTCTGTGCTAGTCTTGGGTTAATATATTTCTTGGCTATGTAGCCATGAAAAATAAAACAATCATGTGTGGTGTAGACTGTTGTTTGAAAACTGCATTGTTGTGTTATAGCTCCCACCGCGTAAATTACTCAAAGCACCTTTAATCATTTCTCCATTCATGCTCTACAGAAAGACTGCGAAAAAGGTGACTTAAGTGTGAGCTTTCTGCTCACAGTTATGCTTGTGTTGCGTTGCTCATCTTGCTCATATGATTATTTTTGGCTGCAGTAGGCAGTTTTTGTGCCAAAAATAAATGATATTAATAAGAAAAGCTCTTGCAACACACGGCACACTTCCTGTTCGCACCAGATTGCAGACGGATACAGTTTGTGGCCAGCCGGTCAACGGTGCTGGAATTAGCAGTTTATGATTCAGAGATATCCACTATATAAAAAAAGAAAGAAAAAAGATAAATTTGCTCTCTAACCACTAGATTGGCAAATACCAGTAAGCTGTCAACTGACAGTTTCAACATGTCAGAGGAGGTGACAACATTATCTGTTCACTATTTGTTTTCAATGCCTCAAACTACCCAGATTTATTGTTAATCTGCTGTTTTAGATTGTGTTACATTTTTTCTTCAAAGCTCTACTTGACTTGATAAGTAAGAAATCATCTTTAATGTTCTATACAAATGAACTTTTGTCTTACAAAAACTACATGAAATAGTGTAAATCGACTCCATCCCAACCAGCTGCATCTTTACCTTTCATTGGAGGCTCTGTGGCCAGATGGAAATGGCTTTTCATCACTTGCACAAAACACACTTTTTCAGGTAGAGAGGAGTGTGCACCATCAAACATTCACATTTTTCAGTATTTCACCGCTTTAATGTAAAATGGGAAAATTGAACGCAAATGGAGCCAACTTAAGAAATCCATTAATTAATTTTCCATTCCTGCTTCGTCCAAGGTCACTGGAGTTCGACACGGATTTCTACATAATCTTTGCATGTTCTTTTTAAGTGAGTTTTACTTCCTAATGGTACCTTTTACAGAACCATTTAGTGCATTTTCTTACCACACCACACTGAGTTTATCGTGACAAAACCTATGCATTAGACAAATACAGGACAGACTAAAAAAAAGAGTGCGCCCAGTTTTAATTCCCCTCACCCTGCAGTTCTCTGCAGACAATGCTAATGGAGATGTAGAACAGCTCATGGATGTCAGGATGAGGGTGGGGGATGGGTTGCAGGATTTACTGCTATGATAGTTATCCTATGGTAACAATACTATATTGGCATCTGGGACACAGCAGAATGGGGATGCAACAGAGGTATTATGAGCTGGATATTTACGCCCACAGTCCCCACCCACCAGGGAGGAGCGGCACTTATCAAGTCAATCTGCAAATCAGGGCATCACTGTCCTGTGATGAAGGCTGAAAATATAATGTACATAGAAAGTTTGGACAGAAGGATTTCAGATTGTAAATATGGAAAATGGATCTGCAGCATGTGAGAAGTCTTGGAACTTGTGGAAGGTTCATCATACTAAGAGCCAAATACTTTTAATGAAATCTGTGGACATTATATAATAAGCAAGTTTGTTTTTTTCTCTTTTGTGGTTTAGACAAAGATATTTTTTTAATTCAAGCGCTTTTGTACCTTTGTTATGTAAAACAATGGTTTTAGTTAATCTGCTGAATGCATCTGTGAGTGGATCAATCCAGGACTAAAACTAAAAAGTATTTTCAGACATCAAAATGATGCTCTTTCAGACTCTTTCAACACTGGACTTCTGCCTTTGGATATTTTGAAATAGGCTCCGACAAAGCCTCAGCATACTGTTGACATCATGCCCTACAATGATGAGGAGTACCCAGGGCAGCCTCTCTGGCAGTCTGTGCTGCTGTTCTTCTGCAAAGGCATGATTGAAGGAATCGTGGTCATTCTTTTCCTCTGGCTTCTGCTGCAGGTCCTCTTCACAAGACAACTGGAAGGTATGGTCCTAAAGTTTAGGTTCAAATCAGGGAGGAACTTTGCAAAATAGGGATTTTTCAGAAAAATTCCCACACTTTTTACTCTTTCAATGATCTTCCGGAATTACTTGTCTGGGGTCCAGGCCACAAGATCAGCACCTTTTTGTTGTTCAGACATCCAGAATGGTAGTTAGTGTTGACCATATCTTTTCTTTCTATGAGTATTGGATTCAACATCCATGTGAACTATCAAATGACATCTTGGCCTAATTGTTTTAACGGGTTGATTTGTTTACATTTGATCTCATGATGTGCAACAAGGTTGCTTTGCTTAAATGTTCAGTAGAAATCAAGAAACTTAGATATGTGTATTCATAATGCCAGTGAACCATAACAATAAGAGTAGGCACTATATCATGTAACTTCACCTTCAGGATGGGCCTTGTTTCTTTACAATCATGTGGATTATGTGGATGTTATTTGAAATCAGTCCAGAATATATCAGATATAGGATAAAACTTGATTTGCCCATGCCCAAAAGTGTTTTTTTAAGTTACAAATTATTGTAAAAACCCATGGTGTCTTTTTGACCTGTGGAAGGAGCTCAAAGCAGGTACAATGTGTTACTAGAGCAACAGAATTCAGTCAGCTGAGTTTCATCCTAATTTACTGTGTTTTGTATAATTTTCCCTTGTAGTATTACTGTCCTTCTACTTCTACAAAGATACTCTAGGAAAAAAACACAGGAAATGAATTTTGAGGATAATCGCTAGCTCTGACAGCTGACGCTTCAGTTTCTAATACTTTTTAAAACAGATCGAGGATTTTTTATCTCAACACTTTTTGAATCACATTAGAATGAACTCAGACAGCAGGGATTATTTCAGCTACAATGTTTTTCTCAGTGTAAACGATCACACGTCACCCAGTTTTTCTTGACAAATTTGAACATGTACTTTAAATGTGGTATGTAACCAAAGGGGATCAAAACACATTTGATGACTGACATTATTTCTTTGCTGCAGTTCATCTCCAGATTCTTCTTCTGGTTGGACTCATCGTCTTTTGTCTGTCTTTGGTTCTGGGATGTATCGTGTGCTGGAAGAAAAGCCAGATTTGTACAGTGAAAGACAAAGCTCCTGTCACATCGGCGCCGGCTCCTGCTGAACCTGTGACTCCTACTCAGAGCCCACATCTCTCTGGAGCAACTGCAGCATCTCGGCAGTTGTATGAGGAGCTGGACGGAGACACACTTGAGTACCCATCCACGTTCACCAGCCCTGCTCCCTCCGAGCATCAGTTCACCTCTCTGCCATTTTCTAATCCAGCTCAATCTGCCCCTGAAGAAAATGAACAGGCTACATCTTATTTTTCCTTGCGCCGCCTCAGCTCACCTCTGCTGACAGCACCTCTTTATAAACCCATACACCCCAGCCGTGCTTCCCTGCCTACATTAGCCAAACCAGGGCTGTTGACCAAAACGTGTGAGTATCTGCAGAGGCGCTGCACAGTAACTGGAGATGCTAGATCTTACAAAGAGCGCAGCAGACTCACCTGCCCCTCTGCTGTTTCTCATTCAATGCCCGAGAAACCAATTCCACTGACTTCACTGAGCTATGACTCAAGTGCAATCATCAAACAACAATTATCACCAAAACCCTGCCTCCATTTCACCATGGCCTTCTCTCCAGAGCAGCAGATCCTGACAGTCACTTTCTTAAACCTCACTGGGATGCCGCAGAGACTGGAGGATGTGACTGTGCTGGGTAGTCTGCCACCTCTGAACCCCTGTCCCACACAAGCCTCGCTTCCAAGCACCCTCAGCCCTGAAGCCAACAGCCAGGTGCTGCTTCTGAAGGTGAACTCTGCGAAGGAGCTCCAAAGGTGTAAACTGAGATTAGATCTGTATGCACAGGAAGCACAGAGCGGGGGAGGCACCGCTCTGGGTAAAGTGGAGGTCGAATGCGGAAGAAAAGACTGGAAACCAGATCATCCATTTCACTTCATGAAAGAGCTTCACCCAAACAACTGGAATATTGAAAATATGTCTGTGAGCAAGTGTTAACATTAAAAAACCCACCTTGACTTGTTGCTTTTGTACCATCCTATCGATGTCATCAGAACTAATGTCGTCTCACACCAGAGTGTATAATTGCTACTTTGGTCCACAAGGCAAAATATAGTAGTTTGACACCAAAGGCTCAAAAACTGTGAAGTTTCATTCCAATGCCTGGCTTTCAAAATCACAACATGCTTTTTTTGCTTTTCATGAAACTGTCCCACATTCTCAAAACTGGTAAAATCCCTGCCGTTCCAAAGCTCTGAAAACATCACATGCTTATGTTTTAATTTCCAAATTGTAATGTATTTGTAATTGTATATATTTCTTTAGGTGAAACTGTCACAAATGTGTGTGTGTGTTGTGTGTGTGTAACCCACGTTTAGGTTTAGATATCACTAGAACAAATGTAAGGGTTTAAAAAAGCAAAACAAAACAAAATCTGGTTCAGTTTAAATATGAATAAATACATTGTTACAGGTTTGCATCATATCAGCTGAATACTTGGGCGAAACAACAAGCAATGACAATGTTGTCATCTCACATATAGGCCAGCCACTAGTTACCTACTTTACCTACCAGCAGTTCTAACTCGTTAATATCCATGGAGTAAAAGTCATATGATGTGTTTACTGAAACAAGTCACAAATTGCACTTTAGGATAGAATGGAGAGCCGGCACCATGTGATACGCGTTGGGGACCATGAATAAAACAGTTTTTTCACTGCCTTGTCTGTTTTATTCATTCTCTATCTTCTTTCAGTTTAAATGTTTACTCATGAGAACTACTGAATGTGAACTACTTTGGTAGTTTAAGGAATCAAAGCCAACATTAGGTGGCACAGACAGGTGGTACCCGCCAGCAATCATAGTGGCAAGAATCTCCCCTAATAACACCCGTAGAAAGGTAAGATAGTGACAAAATTGTCTGTTAAATGTAGAAAAGAAAATGCTGGAAAGAAATAGTCCAGCTTCATTGGCCAGGAGGTAAATAGGTGTTTCTAGGCACCATTTTGATCCACCCATTAGCTTTGTTCAGAAGGCATGTCCAATGTGGCCCAAATCTGATTTTCTTGCTCATGTGTGACTCGGATTTAATTTTTTCATGACAGTCTGAGCAGCACAAGTCACATGGAATCCGATTTTTTTCAGCTCTGATTTGGGCCACCTGCAGATGTCTGCATCTGTCTCTTTGTTTTTCTCCTCCTTATAGCCCATTTGTTAAGTTGTTTACTTCCATTATATAGAATATGGAGCGTGTAAACAGACACCAGCATCTCCATTTTCATCCATGACGTCTTTGTTGTTTTTTTGCGCATGCGGGTCAGTTCAGTATGGTGAATCATTTACACTGAAATCTGATATTGGCCACAGAGTAATGTGAGCAGGCTGACAAATTGGATCTGAGCAGTAAATCGGAATTGAGCATTAAGGCCTGCAGTCTGAATGTAGCTTTGAGTATAACTGCTGATTCCAAAGGTCAAGAATATAAAATCTGATCTCTACACATAATGTGTACTCAGGGTTTTGGGGGCCGCTGGTGACCCCTGGTGACCTTGGGTCTACCTGTTTAAATTTTCTGATGAAACAAGCAAACAGTGATTTTGTTTTGTAGGTGTTGATTTATTAAATGTTTTGCTTTTTAGCAACAAAGACCCTTGTTTCATTCCACATTAATTGTGATATCCCTTTCTGCCTTTTGAACTTTCACCCAATGACCACAGGGTTTGATCTCCCACGATGCAACGATGTGTAAGAGGCTCAGCCGGCCTCCACAGATTGTCACTGCTCTCTAGTATTAGGCTCCTTCCCACTGTGTCAATGCCATGATCCTCAGAGCTGATAACCTTGACAACCTCGATCACACATCAGCAGCAGCAGGTGAAACCAGTTTGTAGTCAGTTCATTTCACAAAATGAATACCTTATTTTCCATTAGGACACCATGCAAGCATGCGTGACCAGCCTTAGTTTTTCAGGGCAGAGGTAAAGTCATTCCCTATGTTTGCTTTTAATGTTGAGGGGATTAAATGATGTCTTACAGAGGCCAGGAGATCATCCCTTTTTTAATGACACTGTGGTTTAATCCCTCAATGTTCACAATCCTCTGAAAAATGTTCCAATCTGCACTAGAACTCTGATTTGACGGCTCTAATCTTTGTTTGCATTAGCCCGTGAAGGTATTATATTTATTGCAGTTAAGCACAATCTGTATACAAAGACATTAAGCTTTACTGTATCTGTTTCATGCACAATATGTCACAAAAGAATGACTTGCAGAATCTTTTAACATTTTTTATTTTAGGAATATATTTAGATATTTTAGATAAGGATTCTCTCCTGGGATTTTTTTTTTTTTTAGTACAAAGTGACCAAAAAAGGTATAATTGTATTTGTGGTATGATAACACGGGTACCATACTGTATATATATATATATATATATACCATATAGGGCTTTCCTCCTAACATTACTGTTTATAAGCCCTGAGAAAGTCTTGTGAGAGTTTAATCAATTTTTGTTTTAATCTCAGTTCTCGCATTTATTTCTGTAACAGTTAGTCAAACCTTGTGATGTTAGTGTACCTGTGCAGATTACCAGGTGGTGATCTGCATCATGAGGGAGTTTTTATTAAGCAGCAGAGAGGCTACAGGAAAGCCCTGCGCTGTGTGCAATACTTTTCTCCCGTTTGAGCTGCCTACAGCAGACATCTCTCCTCATTGGAGCAGAAGCTGCAGATGCAGGACATGCGCACTGCAGGGACATGTGCACCCTGCAGGTGAAACAGGCATGCTGGCGCATTGTTCCACCTGACAATAGTGTGCTGAGAAAAACAAAGATTTTAAGACCAGTGGAGGTGATGGCATTGTTGCCCCTGGGGGAAAATATTCATTTACATATTAAAACTTTGTTTTATTTCCTTATTTATTTCAGTATACCAGCCAATATTTTTTTTATCATAAAGTACAATGTGGAACTTGGAACAACATAATGTAAGTTCAGATTAAGTACACCGATAACAAAATGCACCCATAACAGGGCTTTGTAAAGGAAGTTTGCACAAACTTATCAGTAGTTTTGTGTAACTATTTGGACTCTATCATCGTAAAAAGAAGAAAAACATCACTATGATTGACCTGATAACTTTGGACTTTGCATGGAATAATTTACTAAAGTGTTTGGTTCCGCAAACACTTGGCCATTTATTGAATTAATGAGTAACATATAAAATGGAATTTCAGCTCACAGTGCTGTCAACATAGTTACAATATTACTTACAATATTTTTCTGGATATAAGATTTCCTGTTTGTAGAAAAGATGTGAGGAGTCATATCATTTAAAAAAAAAATAATTCAATTTTTTTTTTAGAAAAACATACGATTTAGACAGATATTTTTTTTTTTAGCATTATTGAATATTTCTGTTGGAGGTGTAAATGCTAAAATTGTCCCAGTAATATGTAACCAAGAATTTTGAATTATTCTTCATTTTGTTTATTTATCTATTTTAAAATGTAAATAAGTTCAAAGGTGAATATAGAAATAGACTCAAAGCTGGCTGGTGCATTAACCTGTAACAATCAGTTTATGTACAAACTTCTATCAAAGCCTGTTTTGTCCTCACAAAACCGCAAACTAAAGTCTTTCCTCCTCTCCGTTTTCATCAGGACAACAGATATCTACAATCTCAGCCAGGAATATTCCGTCAGGATAAAGGGGAGGTGTGCTCTTCCATCGCGGGTCACCCTCTGACACACTGATTGGCAGCTTGAACCTTAAAGCTTTTTCTTTTTTAAAGGGGAAAGGAGATCATTATTAGAATAAGGTTCACATTTATAAAAGTCAGATGCATTTAGTCTTCTAAACATGCAGAAGGAAGGAGGCAAAGTACATGCAGATGCTGAATGAATTACAAGCAGGGATGTATCCATAACGGTTTATAAAAGCAGCTTTTACTTTTTTTTAAAGTAACACGCTGCACATTTGTCACAGTTTGTCAGTGTAAGCTTGGCCATCTGTGGAGACATCCCTGCTTAAGATAACGATGTAAATCTAGAGATCTTCCCAAAAAAACACAACATTGCACTTTCTAAACTACTGATCACACTGACTCGAGCATTTCACCTTGCACCATGCAGTCATATTTTGCCGTCAGATTGCTGATTTCTGCAGTCCTAGCTGACCTCTGGTAAAGGAGAAAGTTTAAGTTTTTCACTGGTGTTTGTAGTCTGTTTGAAACATGTTTGTCTGTTTTTACCATTTTTTCCACTTGCTAATATGCTGTGGCCAAAATAGAAGTAACATTTTCAGATTCTTCACACAGTCAAAGAAGCACGAGTCACTCAGAATAACAGTCAATGTTGGCCAAACTAAATGTTCATTTAGAAAATGTTTTCTAAATCAGCGTCATGAAATATGCCAATCAATCAAAACAATGTGGCAGGGAATTTTAGGCATTTCTGCCCTTTCTTTTCATTGTTTGCACAATCTTAACAGAGTATTCACAGTAAAATGAAGTGGTAAAACTGTGCACCTACATTTTTTGCCTGTTTGCATGATCGTTTTATGGATTTATGACTTGGTAAAGCCTTTAAAAATGTAAACATTTACAACCCGATGTTTCTTAATGCAAAAGTTTTACCTCAGCAAAAGTTTCTTCTTCCTCCTCTCCTGTCCAGTCACTGTCCTCCTCATCCTCCTCAAACACTGGCATCAGACCTGAGCCCTGCTGCCAGTTTCTTCTGTCCACTGTAGCCTGAAAGAACAGAGTTTTTGTGCATATCTTGAGCAATGTTGGTTTATCTTTTACATAGAGTCTATTTGTTGGTCACGATTCTCATAGTTCTCATCTCACCCTAACATCCAGAGATGTGGGAGTCCAGTCTTGAGGCGAGGAGGATCCAGTTTGCGCAGATGCTGGCGTGTTAACAATCTTTCCTGCCTCTTTTCCTTCTCGCTCCTTAAAGAGACTCTTTAACTAAGCGTAGTGAGAAATATTCAGCTCATTATGCTTCCTGTTGTCAGGATATGTTCATTAGCAAAAAAAAGAGAAGAAAGTATCTGACGGAGGCTGATGGGTATGTCACATAAACATTTGACCTGATACATGTTGACCCAAAGGTCAAAGGATTATTATTGATTGATTGAATCCTGGGGACCTATTCGATGTTAGCTGAGACAAGTCACAAATGCAATGTTGTTGTTGCAGGTTTCATCATGTGTGGACCAGGAAAATCTGCTTCCCATCTTTTGGGTATCCAGCTGATATTGGTTGACTTGTTTTCAGCAGAAACTAAAGCAGTGAACAGCCTAACAGTAGGAGCCATGCTGCTACAGCATGGATACAAAAAAGTGAACAGAAATCCTGTGGGCATCATACACTACCTGCTCAGTGACCATTCTCCTTTGCTGCTCAGTGTCTGGATTAACTGGACAAAGAGTTTTCTCCCCCCTGACCTCAGTGGGTGATTTCTCATCTTTAACCTATGAAAAAGGTGTGCATCATTCACGTTGTTCAAAAGGATTTTGGAGGCTTTGGAGGCTTTTATGAAATTTACCGGGTAAAGCTGTTGTTTCAGCGTTTGAAGCTTCTGGACTGCCAGCATTTTCTCCTGCTGCAGATGATCTGACCTCCTACTGCTTTCTGAAAAAAACACAGGGGACAAAGAGCAGAGTGAGGAAAATAAATGCATTGTCCTATCAAAAGTACAATTTTGAAACAGAGAGCTCATACCATCTCGCTGGACCCTTGGTGAGTCAGCAGTGTAGACATTTACCGGCAGATCTCCATCATCTTGGCAATCTTCAGAAACGTTTTTCATGGGCTTTCACAAAAAACAGGACCAACAAAGAGAAAAGCGATGTACTGATTATTTAAGAATACAAATTTGGTTAAATGTGTGTCTTTGATTCTCACTGGTTGTCTTGTCTGTACCTTGAGATCCAAAGCAGAAATCTTGAGTTGAGCCTCAGTTTTCTCCATCTCTCTCAGTCTTTCTAGACTCCTCAAAGCATGTTCTCTAACACAGAAAGGAAGGAAATATAGTCATTCCCCAGCCTTTAAAACAATTAGTCGATTTTTCAGAGAACTTACCTTTCACTCAGTTCCTTCTCTTTCTCTGCGAGTTTTTGTTTTAACCTTTGAATCTCGCTGCTTTGTATCCGTTCCTGTTAATCATAACATGTTCACTTGACAGACATATGCAGAATTGAATAATCGTGCACATTTTATATTCTTTGCATCGCTGTATTTGCAGTTAATTTCAGTGTGGGAGGGACATTTTGCTACCTGAGGGGATTTGTTTTGGTGGCTCCAGGAGTCTGATGGTGGCTCAGATAACAATGAGGATTCTGATGAGCTGATAAACAGAGACCATGATGAAAATTCAGATCACTTAGTTTAATTTTTAGCCTTTGGTGATGTTACATATTGAAGATTAAAATCTTAGCAAAACAAACTCACTCTGTCTCCGTCTCTTTGTTGAAAGCCTGCACTGACTCACCACCTGCCAACACAAGCGCACTGCATTTTAACGCCCCCTTGTGTTTAAAATATACAACACTTGTTCCCTGAAGCTGAAACTGTACTTTAACAATATCCATGTTGAGATCTACAGTTGCTTCAGGATCCAAAGGCACATCCATCTTTACCTTTTTCCTCATATCTGTGACTCTTCTGTCTTTCCTGCTCCAGCTCCTGTTTGCATGCATCAAGCTCAGCCCTCAGCAGTGAGTCAGACTCCCTCTGGATGATAAAAATGTGTAACATTTAAAACCCACATATATCTAATTTCCCCCACTGCTGAGATAAAACACTCTTAGCAGTGCGCTACCTTGGCTCTGGTCAGTTTTATCTCCACAAAAAAGATTATCTATTAGCAAGTCATTCACCATTTCATCCACAGAAAATACAGTTTCAGTCCGCGTTGTGTGACTGATACATCTTTTATACGGAGGTCCTGAGGTACAAAACACAGGGAATAAATAAGGATTTTACTCAATTCAAAAGTAAAGCAAAATGTCATCTCATTCAACAAAAAATAAATACACACCATCATTATGCTAACACAAGAATAAAGCCGCTGAATGAATATTTTCACTTTTACTCGCTGCCCCCTTTTTTTCCTTTTCTTTTACAAAGCTAAAAGTAAGAAAAATATAGTTAAAAATTTTGGAAGGCCCCTCTTCACTGAGAACAATTTTGTTTACTGTCTCTTCACTTTCAGCAAAAGGCTGGTTTTTGCATTCTTCTTTTAAAAAAGGAGAAAACGCTTCTCTGTGCTTGTCTCAAGCTGTTAGCTTGTGTGCACGTGCATGATTGAGTGACACGATAACTACTGATGAGAAAACAAGAAACAGTCAGTGTTTTCCATGAAGTAGAAGTTGTGTCTACACCTTTGTGTAGTAGTTTTGCAATGAAAAATATTTGTGTATTTAAACAACATTTCATAAAACCGTAGATCTAAAAATGTCTGGATGCGATCTGGAACAGAGTGACAAAGGAAACATCTTCTCACCTCATTTATTGACTTGCTCTTCTTAAATTCTTTTAATTGGCCCTGTGTGTCCTGCAGGGTCAAAGCTGCCAGTTGCCATTTCTCAGTCCAGTGTGAGGCCATAGCTTTTAGATCCTCAATGTGCTGGACTCTCATTACGTCTCGCTTACGATACTCTTCCTCCTGCAGGTGCAGCATGTCCTCCTTTTCTTGGGCCTGAGCCTCCAAACACAGACACTTATCCTGCAGCTTCTGCTTTTCTAATTCCCAAACTTCCACAGATTCCCTTTGAAATAGATTTCAGTGAAGAGAGGGTAAATGTGCAAACTTGCCCAGCTGATAACAAAAAGTCATCTTCACATGTTGAATGTGGCTGATCAATGTCTCACCTTTGCTGGCAGCACTTTTCCTTTGTCTCTGTTGGCACTTTGTGTCCACCTTGGTTCATTTTACTCACCAGCTCCTCTTTTTCTCGGCTCAGCTGAGCGTTCTGCACCTCCAGATTTGTGATCTGTTTGGAGTTTGTGATTCTCTCCTCTTTCAGCTCCTGTAGCTGACTCTGTGATATGTCCAGACTCTTTCTAATCTTTTCAAGTTCTCCTCTCAGCTTTTCATTTACCTAGTCCAAAGACACAGAAGGCATATTTTAATGAAGAACTCACCTAAGATAAAAGGAAAAAAAGTATGTGCGCTTCAAACCTCTCTGAGAGATTCTGAGTCTTCATTCAGGACAGTTTCCTGGTCCTGGACATTGTGAGATTCTACATTAGCAAGATTGTCATTTGGCTCACAGCTGAGTGAGCCATGCATGTCTCTCTCTAGCTGCACCTCCAGGACCTGGACCCTTTGGAGAAGGTCTTCTTTCTCCTAAGAAAAAACAAATGCAGCAAAACAAGCCAGAAGTATGAAACACAACATTTTGATCTAACATACACCACTAAGCACATGAATTATTGTAGTTTATATGATACCTGGATCAGGTGATCTTTGTCACACAGAGCCTCTGTCAGTTGGGCTTTTATTTCTTTTATGCTGTCCTCCAACTTCAGCACGTGTGTTGACAAGATAGCTTTATCCTGACCAGAATTAGAAATACACTTTTCAAGGTTAGGACTAGTTATTTCATACAATGAAATGAATTAAGTTGTGTCATATAAAAATGTATCATACAGTCTTTGACAATAGAATATAAACAGATTATTAAAACTGATATTGGAAGTCTATGAAAATTGATCTTATTGAGATATGTCGACTATAATGAGCTTTTTCTCCAGTGACACGTGACATAATGAAAACTTGTGAGTTTTTTGGTGGACAAATTATAGCTGACACATACAGAGATAAATTACATACAGAGATATACATTTTTCAGCTGCACAATGTATAAACCCCAAGACCATAAACACCTGAGTGAGGCAGCCTCCGGATCTCAATGAATATATGGGACAAAACAAGGATTTAACTGACATAAAAGCAGATGAATTGACTTGTGGTCAAATCACTAATGAACACAAGACATCTCACTGAATAAGATCTCAGCAGGGTGGAGGAAGGGTTCCGATAAGGGCTGCTGTCAAAAAGGATGATCCACATTGACCTTTTTCTTTTTCAAATACACACAAAAAAAATTCTTGGAAGATACTTTCTTTGAGCAGTGGTGCAGAATGAAGTCAGCGCCACTGAAAAACACTTTAAGCAAGACAATTCTCCATCAAATCTATCCAAGCACTCCACTATGAAAGGTCAAAAATAACCAAATAATCCTGTTCTTCCAGTGATATCAATCCTACTGAGAAGTTGTGTGAGAGAAAAGACAGTAAACCTCTCTAAAAAGCATTTGGGTGGCTGAAAAGAGATCAAGATACATACAGACTGCATGCATATAGAGTTCAGAACTGTAGTACATGCTGAAACTGTAGGGTGGCTAGTAAGCTAATTGTTTTAAGTAAACATTTTGTACTAATATGATTTTCATTTGCTAATTCCATATTACATGCACTTAATCCAAAAACGTAGTTGCAAAAATAAATTACTAATAAATGTGAAAAAGTTATATGTTCCTCAGACAAAAATCCGATTCTGTCCTAAGTTAACCATTGAAGTGCTTCAATAATATTTAGCATGGACTAAAAGTGTTTGTTCAGTAATAAAATGCTTCCTGATTAATGCAGTTTGCCCAATATGTGGGTGAAGCATCTCTAGAAGAGCTAATGTAGACAGACCTAAACAATCTATAAGTGGAGCTGCATAATGGAACAACATACTGACCAGACAAGCCTTGCTGATCTTGTTGTTAGCCTCACTCAGCTGCTCCTGCACTTCAGAGCGATTGTGTACATCGTGGCTTAGCTTCTTGCTCATTTCCTCCATTTGATTTAGCATAATCTTCTGTGTCTACACACACGAAAACACAGTTGAAACTGAAATAATACACACGGAATGACACCAAAACAGCAGTGCAACAGACCATTGTGGTTTTACACAGACTTTGATTTCCTTCATATAGATTTTGGATTCACCTCAGCAGAAGTCTGGAGATGATGGAGTGCTTTTTTTAGCTCTTCTTCATGGGTTGTAGCTCTCGCCTCAGCCTCTCTCAGAGCCTCTCTGAGCTCGTACAGCTCGGTGTCAACATTCTGCTTCTCCTGAATAAAAACCATTCAGGGAATACAGAAGACTATTATTTAGGTACAATAAATAGTATATATATAGTTTAGGTATATAATATAGGTATATAAACTAGGTATAATCTCATTTGCATTAAAAGAAAAAGTTACACACATGTTTGTTAAAGTCTTCTTGAGTTTCTGGTAACGTTCTGTTGAGCAAGTGAGGAATTTGGACTCTTGTTGGTTCATCAGTGCTTCCCTTGTCCAGAGTAGACCTCATTTGCAACAGTTCATTCTCCAGCTTTAGGACTCTTGCAAGGGATTTACATGATACAACGTGATCATTTTTAATTCCTGAAATAGAAACATTCTCTTAGACAATTCTACATGTGCATTTTACTGCACTCACTTTTCATGAAGGTTTCCACGCTGTTGGCTGATTCTGAAATCGGGTAAATCACCTATATCTTGCTCAAGAAATCTCATCCCTTTTGAAAGCTGCTGTGTGACACATGAGAACATGTTAAGAGGAATCTGAGTACAAATGAAAGACATACTGAGTACCCAGTTGAAGCAGGAAAACAAAAAACTTTGACCATGTAAGGACAAAGACAAGTAGAAAATCTACAAACCAAAATTTACACATCATACATTTGGTTTTAACGCCTCTAAAACCCCCTTTACCTTTTGCTTCATGTCAAGCATCTTTGCTGCAGTTGTGTTGTAGCTCAGCTGCATGTCTCTGGTCCTCACCCAGTCCAGCTGAGCGTCTAGTCGCTCAAGAGAACCCTGTAGCCATCGGACCCCTTCTGCTTGTCTAAAACTTTCACCTTGGCCAGCCTTTGATTTAACCCCTGATGAAGAAGAAGATCGGGCAGCTCTCTCCGGTGCCAGATGGGACAACGACTGCCATCTCCGTAGACTTGGGCTACTCTGTCTGAAGTCATTTTCCCTGCCAGAAGTGAGGAAACACACATATCAGCCAGAACATACCACCTTGGCAGGAAGAGCACCTCTTATCCAATTTTTCCTGTCACTTGAAAACTAAATTCCCCCCTCACCTGGTGCTGACTTTTGACAGACACCCTGATCCAGATACAGCTGACAAACCACACCATGCTGAGGTCTAAAAAGGAAAAAACAATATTTCAAAAATTTATATTTTTTGATAACCAAGTTGCAAAAAGATTATTATTTGGATCTTACCTGGGCTGTAAAGTGGGATTTGGTGTCCCACATGTCAAGATCTGTGAGTGAAAATGGACTTGAACGTCTGAATGAAGGGCTAAACATCCTGGAGTGTCCTCCTAGAGCCGAGCTATCACTTCCCTCTGTAACTCTGATGCTTGTGCTCTTCTGCCTACAAATCTGCCCCAAGTATCAAGGATAGATTCTCTCACAGAGGTGGTAGCTGGACGTGCGAGGCTATTCTTGGATCATGTGTCTTGACATTTCCACTGTTTGCCTGATAGTCAACAGTTAGTTTTAACACAACAGGATTATTAGATGTGTTCATCACCTAGACATATTGAGGTTTGTATAACACTTGCAAACCTTACCTTGTATACCTTGTATAACACTTGCAAACACTTACAAACCTCAATATTTACACAATAACACTTTTTCTTACAGTAGCTCTTACAGCAGAAACCCTCTCTATAGCCTCACACAGCTTTGATTGCAAGCTTTTCGGCATACAACCCTTAGACTGAGTATCCATGGTAACCTCAGTACACAAATGCTGTCAGGTGAGTGTGTCATAATCATCACCCATGGGAATTTCCCTACATGATCTCCCTTTGCCTGATGACTGGTTTGTTAGTTGGCATAAGTAGTTTAGAATATCTCCCAAACATTAATCACTGATTAATTATTTATCATAGTATGTCATGACTGTGAATGCTATAAACATAGGAAGACAGAACACTGAGATTATTTTCCCTCAGGGGTTCATTTTAGCTGTAAAGGAAAGAAGTGTGACTAGTTTTTTGTAAGCATGCTGATATTCTTCAGGTCAGCGTGAAATGTTGCATCCTACTACTAAATCCAAAGTTGTTTATTTGGATAAGCAAGTCAAGCTCATATGCAGAATCACTGCTCTACCTTAAAAAAAATATAGTATAATTTTACCACAAAATACTCAAACTGTCACAGGCTTCAGTCTCAGGGCTGGGTCAGATTATTTCAAGATGCATTCATTTGCTGAATACAGGTTAAATGGTCGTTTATTTTATAGATTGAAAATGTAATCAAATAATCCTTGTCGGAGTTATCTGATAACCAAATATTTTCATGCAAAACTGAATTGCTCAACTTTGAGCGTTGTAACAGATTCAATGCAAAAGAAAACGGAAGCTTTTTAGAAATCAAATCCGTTCGTGTAGTACAGATGTCGTTGCTATAGTCTGTGGTTGCTACTGGTAGCAACATTCAGCGAAAGACCTCTTATTTTGAAAAGCGCTGTCTCCCGGAAACAGGAAGCTAGCAGTAGTAGCCGCTCTGAAAGCTAAGAAGCTAATAGAGGAGAACATTTTTTTGCGCTTGTTATCATAATTTATTCTCTTGTGTTCTTTAGAGGGCTTTGATTCAACATAATACCGAAAAGGAAGAACACTCCAAGGTACTTATTGAAAGTGTTACGGTTATAAATCAATCAGTTACTTGGCCTGATAACAGGCCGAGGCTAACGCTAGTCAGTTTATTTGGTAACGTTAGCCACGAGCGATCAGCATTTCTGTGTTTCGTTTAAAAAGGAGAAAAGGTGAGTGCTGGTGAAACTGAGAGTTATTAGTTACTAATATTTATCGACTAGTGACATTAAATGAATATTCTAACACTTTTCAGATATGGCTGCGGACTGGTTAGGTAGTTTGGTATCAATTAACTGTGGGCCAACGCTGGGAGTGTATCAAGGAGAGGTGTCATCTGTGGACCAGACCAGCCAAACTATCTCCTTAAGACAACCTTTTCACAACGGAGTTAAGTGCCCCGTTCCCGAGGTCACATTTAGGTAAAAGTCTACTTTAGATTGTTTTACTTTTTGCTTATGTCTCCAGTCACAGTTTTTACTTATTATCAGTGATTATAACTTTGAGTTATTTGAAATGTTTCTGGCCATTCTTCTTTCCAGTGCCATTGATATAAAGGAACTAAAGATTTTAGACATCAGAAATGACAATGCCAGGACAAACTCCGCTACATCTACAAAGATGAGCAGTTTGTCAGTTGCAGTCCCGAAGGGTGACCCCAGATCTGTGGAGAAACTCAACTCTCCCCAACAATGCTCTAAAAGTCATCTGGATGCACTGGGCCAGCTTAAAGAGTTTCGCCGGAGACACAACTCCTGTAAGTGCTCTTATATTTATTAGTTAAAAAAATAAAGCAAGAATCCTCCTGAATGCGGTGGCATATTATTAACTGATGCTATTGAAATCCCATCAGGGTCATCGAGTAGTCGAGGGGCAAACCAAGTGACGCCAAAAAAGAATGGCGTGAAAAATGGTCAGATGAAGCAAAGAGACGACGAGTGTTTCGGAGATGGCGTCGACGATGGCCTGGATACAGACTTTGATTTTGAGGGAAACTTGGCCCTTTTTGACAAAGCAGCTGTTTTCTCAGAGATTGACACTTCAGAGCGACGTAATGGTGTGAGGTCACGCGGGACACCTCAAGACCAGACGCCCTCGCGATACCGTCACGATGAGAACATCCTGGAGGCCAAACCTGTTGTGTACAGACAGATCACTGTACCGCAGCCCGGGGCCATAGAGTACTGCACTGGTAAGGGTTTCGCACTGCAGTGAAAGAATGGCTTGGCCGTATTTGAGAGTGACATAAAATAGAACTTATTTTCTTCTCTCCTTCACGCCGCACAGACTCTGGACTTGTTGTGCCGAGTATATCCTATGAACTGTACAAGCGTCTGTTGTCTGTTGCTGAGCGTCACGGTCTCACACTGGAGCGAAGACTTGAGATGACTGGAGTTTGTGCCAGTCAGATGGCGCTGACATTGTTAGGAGGGCCCAACAGGTAAGCATGCAATGTGGTCCAAATTTCTTATTTTTCTGCTTAGCCAATAAAGAGTCGCTATAAGAATAGCCTGCACCTGTGCATGAAGTAGCTCAGTTCTCCAGCTTCTCTCGGTTCCGTACAAAAGTTTGATGTGTGAAAATGCTGCGATACCCAAGTCTTTCTTCTAATTTGCAGGTAGCCACCCTCAAGTCAGGGCTGTGCTTTTCTTTATTATACAACGATAGTTGTCATAGAACTGTGCGTTTTGGTAAAAATAGAATTGGTGGTTTCAATTTCTATTCACGATTGTTTCATAACTTCTCTTTTTAAATCTACAGTTTCCCCAAAACACTTCATATAGAGCCAAACAGTTTTGTCCCGCAAAAATTCAACTTCTTTTTTAAATCGGCTTTATTCCAGATTCACGCCCAAAAACTTGCATCAGCATCCCACAGTGGCGCTGCTATGTGGTCCTCATGTTCAGGGCGCTCAGGGCATCAGCTGCGGTCGTCACCTGGCCAATCACGAAGTGGAGGTTATATTGTTCCTGCCAAATTTTGTCAAGATGCTTGACTCTGTGACCAGTGAGCTCACACTTTTCAACAAGACTGGTGGCAAGCAGGTGTCCAGTATCAAAGGTGGGCTTGCTTTGTGACTTTTTTGAGTCGAGCTTTATGTTGACTGGGGCCTTTGCATTTGTACAGATAGTCACGTTTTTTTCTTCTTTTCCTCTCCCTGACTCTACAGACCTTCCAGACACCCCTGTGGATCTGATCATAAACTGTCTGGACTGTCACGAGAACACATTCCTCATGGATCAGCCTTGGTATCGGGCAGCTGCGGACTGGTCTAACCAGAACAGGGCACCGGTGCTCAGCTTGGATCCCCCTGTAAGTGGGCAGGGGCATGCAGTCGAAGCAAAGTGGTCCCTCTCGCTTTGCCTTCCGCTTCCCCTGGCCGAGGGGGCCGGCAGGGTTTACCTGTGCGACATAGGTGTTCCTCGCCAGGTTTTCCAAGAAGTGGGAATCAAATACCATTCGCCCTTTGGCTGCAAATTTGTCATCCCGTTGCATTCTGCTTAATACGAGAGATTAAAGCTTTCACCTTCCTTGACCATTTGGGTTTAGGCGCCTTATATTCCAGAGTTAGCTGGTTTTCAGTTTTCCCAGGAAACTTCTTGACGTAAACTGGACTTTCCCCTCGTACTAAAGGACCACTATTGCATACACTAGTTCCACAGGTGTTGGTTTGAATGGAAGGAAAAGCTTTCAAGTCTTTTGTTTAGAGATAGATATCTTCACTATCAGAAACAATAGATAAAAGTGTAGTTTAAGATGGGTTAAAAGTACACAGATGGTGGGAGCTCACTGGTCAACTACACATTTATTAAGATAATCTCTGACATTTAAACAGAACGTTTCTTAATGTCTTTGAATGTTGTCCTCGTTTCAAAGCCATCTGTTGAATATGTATAAATCTGTGATACAGAAATCTGTCTTACACTGGGTGTTTCCACAGCTAAGGGTCAATACATGGCTACTGTTTGGGTCCACATGATTTAGTTTTTTTTTTTTTTTTTCTGTATTAGTAAGCGTGGGTCTGGTGGGACCCTCGTCTGACTCTCACGTACAGCTTTAAAGTTGTGATGGCTGGGGACCGTACAGTCATTGAATGCTCGTGAGCCAGGAGAAAAACAAAGAGCAGTTACCAGATGTAGCTCCGGTTCTGTTATGAGCGGTTTTCTACGATTTCATTCGTCATTAGAGGCGTAGATCTGCGAAAAACTCGCAGATTACTTTTTCTTTCAGCTGTCCCCGAGGAGCTTCTCCCTTTGCTGTAGAGGAGTCCCCTTGTTCCATCCCAATTCTTATGGGGGAATGATACTACAAACCGACTCGTACCTGATTTTTTTTATAATTTTTTTTGTAAGAATGGAACTTGTGCGTATTCACGCAATGACAGCTGGTTGGCATATGCGTGAAGCATGAATAGGCCTTAGCGGCCTTGTTTGAATGCCTGTCGTGTTTGCAGCGTACGTAAAGTTTAAGTTTATTAGAAGTTTCACTTCAGCAAATGTGGAGTATTTGTCATTTATATAATGCTGTATTTTCAAAGTCTACCATTTTTGAATGGGGCAGCTATTGGATAGAATTCCATATGACAGCAAGTTTGTTTGTAGCAGGCTGGGCTGTGACGATAAGGGCTCTGACAACACGATACAGCATGTAAACGCTGCAGTCTTAGTAGTTACTGACGATTTGGATGAAAGTAGATGGCGTGTCATCTTTGTTTTGGCACAATGGGGACAGATGAAGGGCTATGCCAGGGTGTCAGAAGGTTCCAGTTCACAGCCCATTAGCCTGTTTGACTGCTGCCTGAACATATATATATATGTTGAACTAAAGTTTAAAGTCTGGGTTGGGGGAGGTAACTGAAGTGCATTTTGAATGTGTGCTAATCTACACACGGCATCCTGCACTGAGTAGGCTCTGTGAACCAAAAAAAGATTGGGTCTCACACAAATTATCGGCAGCAGTCCAGAAATAAGTATTTGTGTCTGTTTGTATGTTCAGACACACTCTAATCCGAGGGCGTTTTTTTTTTTAGCGTAGACTGTGAAGTACAATTCATGACGAGCTGCTCTTATTGTGCTGCATTCGGAGGCACTGGAAGAGGCGTTTTCAGGCACAGCTCTTGTCAGTATTTTGGATGACGAAGGCCAAACTGTTTGCTGGTTCTTTATTACCATAAACGTTTGAGATGCGTTCCAGAAGGGAGTTCACCAGGCCTTTTGGGAACCATGCACCAACTTAGGGCGGCGTGGCCTGGTGAGGGCTAAGTTAGAGCAGTCCACTCTTTGGTAAATGGTGTAGTTTGTGGTTTAGAGGCCACAGTTGAACGCCATAAAACTGCAACAGTCATTGAATTTATGATGTGCCCGTGATTTATTTGTTTCTTCAGCATAAGGTACTGCCACACACAACATTCCTCTGGCCTGATGTGGAGCGTCACATCTGTCGAGACAAGTCTGGCCTGGAAACTTCACCAAGTGTTACTGAATGCGAATCTAACGGCGTTTGTGTTTGGCCACCAGGAGGCAATCAAACGAAATCTTTTGGCGCCTCCTCATTCTGCTGTGACGGCAGCTTTGCGTTATCAGTGCCATCTTCTCAAATAAAAGTGTTTTCTCTCCAAGGAACGCGATGTCGGAGGGAGCGTGGGCCGCTTCCAGCTGTTTCCTTTTAAAGCAGGTTTACACGTGTCACAATTCCGGATCGATCGCGGTTACGTTGAGTTAAGATCACCTCCCAATTCAGCGTTAAAAAGACGCTTTTGTCTGCACGGGACAGTTTTAATTTGAGATTGAAGTCCACTGATATGCCTGTTGTGCAAAAACTGTGGTTCACACGTGTTCCGTCTGCCGATTGAACCAATAAATGTAAAATAAAAAAAAAAAAAAACTTAACGGATGTGTGTGTGTGTGAACTTCTTGTAAACGGTGCCTCATTGGTGACAAGTTCCTTCTACAACTTCACTGAAGTGGATGGTTTGGAAGCGTATTTTTAGCCAGACTATCATAACGCGCATGTGCGCTGTAAAATCAAGGTGGGGCAAAAGAAAACTTGAATGTTTCTGACTGGGAAAACGAGTCCGGCAGCCCCCGGAGTGCACCCAAATTAGCCCGACTGTCGTAGTTCTGCGCCGCTTTCTCAGTTGCTGTTAGTTGTGTGCAACTGAACGCTCTTTCAGCAGAAGTACCGAGCAGAGACGGCTGCGATAAAAGTGCAGGAAAGTTGCACTTTTTCCTCATGACCGCCGTGTGAAATCATGTTGACCGGAGGCGCGCCGACGACCGTCCTGTTTGGGTTTGTTTCGGACTGCTGAAGTTTCGGATCATCTGAGACAGATTTCACTTCTTCCTCATCAGGGACTTAGGTGTTTTTTGCACCTCTCGATCGACTGTCATTCCCTCCTTTTTTTTTTTCTTTTTTTCTGGCGTGAGTGGAAATTGAACATGCTGTTGCTGAAATGAAAACGGACGTCGCAAAGTAGCCTCTTCACCTGCCGTCGCTTCGGATCACTTTGGTTTTTTACCTGCAAACAGGTGAGGTCCGTCTTTCTAAAATGCAGCCTGTGGGTGTTATCAGCGTGTGCGCCTCACTTTCTGCTTCCTGACAGCTCTCACAAGGACACAGTCAACAGGATACATTGCAGTGCTTGTACGTTCACATCTAGACTTTATCCATACTTGCTGTTAGACGATGTGCTTCACATTCACAAAAATACAGACTTTTTAGATGCTTTCTGAACAAATGTGGCCCTTTTGACATCCTCTTTCAAACTTTTGCCACTTCCTGGAGTGGCTGCATCATGCAGCCCCCCTTCTTTTTCTCTGTTACTTCTAACTGACGGTAATGTTACTCATAACGCTGATGACAACACATCTGTTCTGGATATGTTTCCGGCTGCTCTCAGAAATGTTTGCAAGTTGCAAAGTGGTGTCATTCATCGTCGATGCTTTGCTAAAGACCTCGCTTTATTTTACACTGGCCCTCTCAAAGACGGGATTTGTAAAAGAAAAAGCAAAGCCCCCCTGAATAAAACAAAGTACGGTTAAAACAGGGGAGCTGAGGTTTATTCTGGGTCTTAAGGTGATGCCCCAGCCGCTGAAACGTTTCCCTCCTCCGTGACAAAGCCCTGAAGTCTTTCTACTTGCAGCACAGGGCCTCATCCGCTAACGATTATTGTTTTCGAAAGTGACAAACTGCAGTGACATGTCAAGCTGGTGGAACAACTGCATGAAACCACAGCAAAGCGCCGCCGCATCAGCAGAGCAGCTTGCGCTGCACAGTGTGTGCATCGCGCCGCAGCCAGGAAGTGTCCGTCTGCTGCGCAGGGACGCATCTTTGGTGTGTTTGTTTTTTTCATATTTGCACTTGGACATTTTCATACTACCGAGCTTGTCATCTGAACTTTGGATGGCAACAAAATGCAAAGTTCACCCTGGTGGCTGGATGCATAATTAAGGGGATTGCCATTCGCCAACAATCATTGATTTTTTTTCTCTTCCTGTTACTCTGAGAACCGCCGTGTTTCACCCCGTCACTTTTTGGTTATGATGGATGAGACATTAAATTTGCTTTCATGCCTGTGCCATAAGAGTCTCGTGGGAAAAACTGAGGGTCATTAAAGTGATACAATGATGGCTTGTATTGTAGGACCAGGCTCCAGATCTTACTTCCTCTCTCAGGTCCTGCAAACACTTGTCAGTGTCAGTGAAGCCAAGCCGCTGCAGCAGAGTCCAGCTGTAAAGCCAGAGGTTTTGGGTAAAACATCTGGCCAGCTGGGTGAGCTGTTGGCATGCACTCCTTATTTATCTGTAAATTGCTCATTTTCTAACTTCCAATTTGTGCTCACCAGATAAAAGCTCAGTGGTTATGGCAGAAATAATTGTTGCATTCTCTATATCTGTTAGGGTTACTCTGATGCTTTAACAGTGATAACGGGGCATTCCGAGGCTGAAAGGTCAGGATAAGGACTGAATCAGCTGCACATCCGTAAGGGATAATGCTTCAATGGCATAGAAATTATTTGATTTTATGGGTTAAGTATTCATATTTCTTAACTTGGGTGAAAATGTTAGAGATTCAGGTAGCTTTTCAGTGTTAAAGATTAACCAGAAGACTTTGCTTAAGTCAGCTGAAGTCCATAAAAGTGTGTCATTGTCAATAATTTCAGCCCAGTCTAGTCGCCCACGAATTTTGTAGTTATTTTCTATTTCTGGACACCTCAGTTGCATGTCATTTTCACAGCTCGATGTTTCAATCACCATATGACAGTATATGCAGGCTGTGTTTAACTCTCAACCACATTTGGGTTCCAACCCCCCCCCAACCATAACCAGCTATAACAAGTATTATATTCTCTCAATCAAACCAAATGACACAACTAAAGAAAAGTTGTTTTCTTTTAAAAGAAAAGAAAAAAAGGAGAACAATTGCCTCCTACAGGAGTTAAACTCAAGTGTCTTAGATGAAAGCAAATATTTGAAAGGCCTCCATCCAGCACCCGCCCTTTTATAATTGCCTTGTTGTTACTTGACAAAGGTGACAGTGATCAAGAAATTGATCGTGAATGTGTCAAGGAAAAAAAATGACATAATGATTATCATGATGTTGATGACAAGCAAAATAGCTACATAAGGAATGTAGGCGTTGTACACTATTGTGATTGCAACATATTTTGAAAGATATTTTATGACAAGTAAAAGTTCTACAGAATACAGAGAAATAAAATGATGCAGTTATTTGAAGGATACTACTGAATGTTGATATTACTTTTTGATTAAAGGATTATGAGCCCAAGGTCTAAGGTACAAGGATCTCCAAACTATGCTTAGATGCAGTATGGAAGTACATACACTTTGCACTACTTAGATATCAATTTGATGGCTACTTTAGTCATTCTACTTCATTCACTCTCGTTTAAACTTAAAGAGTCATGCATAACGGTGTGTTTCAAGGTGAAAGGTTTTATCTCGCAGCACTTGGCACAATTCTTCACTTTGGATTTTGTCTGCAGGTACATGAGGGAGTGGCAGAGAAAAAGGCCAGAGAAGACATTTCTACATTCCTGTTCTGTCTTGCTCTTTTGCTGTCAAGCTGCCACTGAATCATGCAGATCAGACTGCCTCTTATTAATCAGAGGCACGTTGACCAACAGATTTGGTTTGAACAGAGATATTGTGATGGATAATGAAAATATGCAGACTGCATTACAACATCTACATTGTTCAGTTTGACGTTGTTTGACACCACGTTTAATAAGTTTGGAGAGATTGTGCACTTTGTGCTCTTTCTTCACTCCATTCAGGTTAATTTAGTCAGTGAGCTTATTGGTTTATCTGTTTCTTTTTGTTTGTTTTTTGTTTCCTCTCTAACACACAATCTTGCAAATAGATACACCAATTCATGGTCCAAGTGTGGTGTGTCACGCATGTAAAAAGTACAAACAGGATGGTTTCATCATACCCTCTGAATATAGTTTGAGGAAAAAAAAGCTGATCTATTTCAGACGTGCTGGGCTGAGCTGTTGCTGCACTTAAAGCTGCTTACTGACCGGATTGATTATGATGGACTTCTCAGTGAGACTTCTGTCAGTAGAAACTTGACCAACTCACAATGACAGCCTTGTGTACTCCATGAAAGGGCCAAAGCTGTGGTCTCATGAAGAGCTCTCTGGAAATGGCAGTGTGACTCCATGGCAAACTGTTCCATTCACTCAGCTGCTAGTAGCCTGCTGCTGTGAGGCATTCAGCGTCCCAAAGGAGCTGAAGTAAAGAAGAATTGTTTTGTTGAAGCCTTGGCCTTGTTGATCACTTCCTCTCATGGCAATATCTTTCACCACAGGCTTTACCCAGACACATTCTGTTGAAATCAACAACATTTCAGAGCGTTGTAAGCACAACGTCCTGTTTCAAGGTGTAAATTGGCATGAGTTGGGTCAAAGTTTTCATGCGTTTTTAGGCACACTTGTAGCATGACTCTAAATATGTCAGTGTTGGTCATTTGACCACCATGTTTTTGGAAGGTGGTCAGGAAGATGTGACATGAAGATTGTTTTGTGGAAAAGCCTTTGCAATGACTCACTGTTTTCGACCCAGCGACATCAGTAGATGCTTTGTATCTCTGAGGTCGTTACCGAAGCCACATTCAGCTCGTGCTTATTGTTGAGTCTGTCTGTCTTTAGTCCGATCTTCAACAGTTTTCAGCTGCAGGTCACATGTATTGAGGGCAGGTGTAGAGATGGCTCTACATGTACAATGTTTCCTGCTGGAAGGGCAGGACATGTGGTTTTTAGTTGTTTCCCATTCTTTCAGCATCCTATATAGCTTTTTTTGTGCATGTGAAAGACTTTTCTGACTTTACTGGTTTACATCGCAGTGTAACACATTTGCGTAATTCCTGGCCGCTGGCTAATTTGACTCAGCCCTAAACCAAAAAAGTAAACGATTGTCTCGCATTTCAACATTTTGACAAGCTGGTCAACCTGAGTAGATTTGGCCTTTGTTTGTTTGGTTTGTTAACATATTAGAGCAGCTCTTATAGACCCATTAAATAGAACAATGAACTTTATAAATACACAAAGTATGGGCCAAATGTAAAAATAATTTGAACCCTTAGTCCTTTTTTATAACTGCTTGAACTAAATCACAGAGAAGTTTAGACTTGGCATTGACTGTAGCGGCCCTTAAACAACGATTTCAGATTAGAACATAACCCAAAGACCAGCATACAAATACTCGTGTGGATCACATCTCATCGACTATTACTTGGACTGATATATCATGTTAACTTGACAGTCGTGGCCAGCAGAAGAGGAATCTTGCTGACATTGGTCAACCACAGACTTATACTTGTTGCTAAAGTTTTCTTATAGCATAGATTCTATTTCTGAAACTAGATTATGAAGAACTTGGGAGACTGTGGTATGTTGTACAATTATTGGCCATAATAGACAAACCATCACCAAGATATTTGGCACTCTCACTTTTAGAAAGGTAAGGTATTTTCAGTTTGTTGCAGGGGGCTTGTTAGATGTCACTAAATCCTACACACAGTATCATAAGGTCTATGTGCCATTGCTTTGAGCTAATAGCTAACATTTTCTGACTTTGCTGTATTCTTTTTATTTCTGGTCTTGTAGTTCTAGACTAAAATGCTTCAAGAAAACAAAATCAATTTAGTTTGAGCTTCTCATTTTGAACCTGTTTTGAAGTTTCCGCAAGAGAAGTTGAACTGTGAAAGTTTTCTCTCATCTTTTTGCTTCTCGACCCTCTGCACTGTCTGAAATGTCAAAGTGTAGCATTTTGTGGGCTGGGATGAGCAGGGAGGAAGTTGATGGTTGTGGGAAATGCATCCAGATTCTTTTGTCCCTCGTGCAGAAGACAGCTGCCGTGATCCACAGAGGACAACATCCGCCACATACTACACCAAGTAATGGCAATCCTGTCATTGTCAGTGTCCTTTCTTTCATGTTTCTAAGCATCCCACCTCAGTATTGACATATTCTATCCTGGGATGTCATACAGAGGGTTAACTGCACACTAATGGACATGTCGAAGGATGTGACAGATTGTCAAAGCCAGGATTTTCCCTGCTCACAGAGCCCCTCCGCCTCTCCCTGGGAACTAAAAGAGGAAGAAAGGAAGTGGGACAACAAGGGAAAATTGAGCATGACTTAATCCATAGGTCATCATTTAACTATGACGCCTCTGCTCTGATTTGTTGTGTATGTATCATGGAAACGCTGGCCCTGGGGTGACTCAGGCCAGTGTCGTAGTGGCTGCTTTACTGGCATAAAGAAGTGATGGGCTGGACAAATCTCTTGAGTCTGGTCAGATCTCACCACAAGTTTGCATTCCAGTGCTGGAAGATAGCTATCTTGATTCCTATGGTCCAGTAACTGAGGCTAAGATGGAGGTATAAATGAACTGGGTTTCCATATGCAATGCAAAATATGAAGTGAATCAAGTTTTCTTCCTTTTGTTCTTCCAATGATGTTAGAATAAAAATCTTGCTTTGTGTATTTTTGGTCTGTCTGAACACTGAAAGCTGCTCTATATGTTAAAGAGTCAATGTCCTGCGTCATGGAAACATTCTGCACCCGTTGTGAAAGTGTGATTAAAAAGGAAGGCTTGTTGGTTCTGCTTTCTGTATGAGCGAGTTATTTTTACTGGCACTGTCTGATCGGATGTTACTCTAGTGCCTTCAGATAATGGCTGACCTGTATGCTTTGAAATACCAGGCACATCTGCACAGAAGAACCACAAATTTAATGTGTTCCTGTGAATTTGTTTGTGGTGAGGGGAATATTACTGAAGCGAGAACATCCTACTCACTGTTCTGTTTCTCTTTATAGGTACTGTATGTGTGTGTGTGTGTGTTTATCAGCTCTAATGGTAGCAGCTAGTAAACCTCACCTGTGAGAGGATAGAAGCACCTCACCATGACAGAGGTCCAGGTAAGAAAGACCTGTGGAGTCCAGACATTTCTGCGCATCAAAAATGATTATAGTTAAATATTTTTTTAAGTTACATGTGATCCACTAACATTGTTACAGAGTCCATGGCCACGGGGCACAGAGTGTGTGGCCAGGTACAACTTCAAGGGCACATCAGAGCAGGACCTGCCGTTTAACAAAGGAGACGTGTTGACGATCGTCGTTGTCACTAAAGTAAATCCAACCTTTGTTCCTTTAAAGACCGCGTGTCGTGTTTGACTGTGCAGTTGAGTCTTTAAACATGAGAGCACATGCTGTGACTTTATCATCAAATGACTTACTTATGGACATCGCTGACACTTTGTGTTTCAGGACCCTAACTGGTACAAAGCTAAAAATGCTGCAGGCCTCGAGGGAACAATACCTGCCAACTATGTTCAGAAAAGAGAAGGTGTGAAATCTGGCGGCAAGCTGAGTCTGATGCCGTGAGTAAACAGCTTATCTTGGTTTCTTAACTTCTGAAATCCAATTTATCTTTTATTGCAAAAGCAGGCATCATTAGATGAATGTATCCGCTGCATGTCTGCAGAAGGCTGATGGCCTATTTGTCGTGGCAGTGATGCTGTGGTTGTGCGAATGGAGACCACAGCTCGAATGGGCGGTGTTGTCATTGCAGTGCACTTGTCTGCCTCCACCTAAGCTTTGCATGAACTCGGCAGAACTTCCTGTTGTTTCTTTTCTATTTCAGCCTGAAGTAATCTCAAAAATCTCCCTGTTTGCCCACGTGATGGGTTTCCATGTGCCTGATTGTGTCTGTGCATGAATGATAGGCTTATTTATAGTGCACTTGATCACAAAATTATGTCTCAGATGACTTTTTGAAGATAAAACTGCACTTACTATATAAGAACCAATACACGCACACAAAGATAAGTGATATGAAAATTAATTTGACATATCTGTCAGGAAGATGTAAGCTCCCTACATGAGCTCCCATTAGACTAATGTATCCATGGTTATAGAAAACATCTTGGCACTCATGCACATTGTTAGCTGTTAAGCTAAAACAGATACTTATAAAAAAAAAACTCATCTCATAACATAAGATGTATTTCTCAATTTAGAAAATGTCACTAGCACTTGATATGAGAGCAAAGTAGTTTAGGGAATGTAGGGACTTTTGACTTGCCCACGAAATGACATCCCATAATATAGGACTGAAAGGAAACTGCTTCCACAAGCCTCTTCCTACAAATCAGAGGGAAAATGCTTGTATTTCTATGACGAAAGGCCTTTGTCTCAGCTTTCCAACAAGGTTATTTGTGTGATATTTAAATTTCTTATGGAGCCACATGCAAATGCTGATACTGTACATTCTAAAAGCTCCATTTGAATATGTAACTGCCTTAGTAATAAAACTGGTCACAGTGAAGATGCAAAATATTGTAATCTATACACCTGGATGCTGAAAATATTATTTGAAGTATTTGCATTAAAGGCCCATTTAAGGATACTTATGATTTCATATGGTTGATTAAAAATGAAAAGAGGATTATTTCCCAAAGATAGAAATAAACCAGCCACCCAGGTCAGAAAAGGCAGGGTGGCTTTATGAACCATAGGAGACTCTTATTTAACTGTTCCTGTCTTTACACACTGAGGTCTTTTAAACAAGTTTAATGCTTCCCATCCGATGCTGACAGGGACTAATATTTGGAAAAAATCTAATTTTGAAGTGTAAGTGTTTTGTATTGTCTAAATGAGAAACTCGAAGCTGAGATTGTATAGCTCCTCCTCTGCTAAGACTAATGCCCAATTTTGCAGTTCTTAAGAAAGCCTTGATCGTCCCTTTTTTGCTCATTCGCCACCTCTTCACTAAGTTTCATGAAACTCAGCTAAATAGCTTCTGAGGGATGTTGCTGACGGACAAACGAACGAACGAGATCTGTCTCAAACTCACCCACCTACTCTCACCTCGACAAATGAATAATTCTGTACATAAGGAAACGCACCTGTCAGGACACTGCATTTAAGATATAAGAAGAAGAATCGTGTGTAACAATAAGCCTACAAGTCCTTAGAAAATGAGTTGGTATTGACTGCACACTTGATTGAGAAATTTAAAATATGAATCTTTAAAATATTACTCTAAAAACCCATTAATTCCTTATTAACACTTGACCAGTGAATAAACAGGACAAAAACCCACACTGCATGCACTTACTCCTTGAACAACTATAAGAACAATGTCTGAGGAAAGAGATTATAACAATTCCTAAAGGAAGGACAACTTGGAAAGGAGGCATTAAGACCGCAGCTGTTTCTACTCTCTTTCAGGGGAACAAATATGAGCACTATGTCAATTGTAACTACAAGCTTGAAATATATATATATTTTTAAGATTACATTGATTTTATATAAAATGCTTTTGAAAACAAAAGTCAGTTTCAGCATCTTAACTGACAAAGAGGACATAGAATATGATCCTAAATAAGAATCATGCGAGGTTTTTAAATAATACAGATAAAGATAGTGAGTTATTTTAGTTTCTAAGGACGAAACGTATTATCATTCATAAGTTTTTCACCATGATATATCTAATTTTGCTCTGTTGTTCTCATTTTTCGCTGGCTTTTCTACTTCCAGATGGTTTCATGGGAAGATAACTCGGGATCAGGCCGAGGGGCTGCTTAACCCCCCTGAGACTGGCCTGTTTTTGGTGCGAGAGAGCACCAACTTCCCCGGTGACTACACTCTCTGTGTGAGCTGCGATGGTAAGGTGGAGCACTACCGCATCATCTACAAAGACGGCAAGCTCACCATCGACGATGAGGTCTATTTTGACAACCTCATGCAGCTGGTTGAGGTGAGACGTGGTCAGGTTTTTTTTCTGCTAGATAAAACTAGGTGATGTTAGTGTTAGGTCTGCTATATTGGGTTCATTATGTGCTGGTTTAAGAGTCCCGTCCCAACTGTACGACTTCAGAGATGATGTGCAGTTCCTGGAACATATAATGAACAGGAAGTGTCGAAGAGGAAGTGAACAGTATGCGGAGGTTCAGAGTTCTAACCTCAAAAAGAGCAGAGACCTTTACTCTCAAACTGACTTTTTCCTGTGTGATAATCTTATTTTTAACTTTAGCTTACTTTAAAATAAGTAGAAAAAAAATGATCTGTACCAATGAATTTAATATCTCTAAGGTTTTTCCATTTGTCCACTATTTGTTGACTTTATTTGATCAAACAGCCCTCTGTTGGTCACTCTGACACACTGCTCACTGTTTGCTTCTGAATTGTGGTACAGAGGTTTCTGTGTAGTAAACATTTTTATTGCGGCTGTTTTAGTTTTGACAAAGGTGGTACTGTTGCCTGCTTCAGTTTTCTTTAAAAAACCAAGAATACCAAATGCTGTATGAATTCACAAGAGATCGGAAGACAGAAGGAGTTCACCCACTAAACTCTGTTCTTATCCTTGTAAAAAAGGCATGAAAATAAAAATTTGTTTATGAAAAGTCAATGAAGGGCCTTCTTCTGTTCAGACTGGACATATATATGACAAGACATGCAGCTCTGGAATTGGTTACAGTGGTTTATGGTTCTGTTGGACTGAATGTGCCTTTATGAGGCCATAAAGAGTCAACAGCCTTTTGAAAACAATAGAAAGGCTGTACCATAAAACTGATATTTCCCCTTGAAGTTTGCATTTAAGTTGCTTTTTTTTTTCATTAAAAGAAAATAACTTTACTAAGATGGAAAAGGATAACCTAACAGCTAATGTTTGTGGTGCATGAGAAAGTGGCAGCATTGGTTGATTTGAAAAAAAAAAAAAATGTAATAGCTTAATATAAGAAATGAATCTAACGTTCCAATAAAGGAAAAAACATTAAGACCTTTAAAGAAAACCTTCAACTTTAACGTCTCTTGTGAAACACTGTGCACTCAGTATATCAGCAGACTTTCAGTTAGCTTGGCAGGGAGCCAAAAGATCCTAATCTACTGAGCTGAGACCATCTTGATACGATGGTTTGTCTTGTTTCTAAGTTTCTGCATGACTTGGGTCCTCCCCCTCTTAGAAGCAAACAAGTGACACACTGTGCGAGGGATATTGTACATATAAGGAGGGCTGCCTTGGGACTGTCAGCTTTTTCAGTTAGTGCAACAACCACATGGAACAATTCAACCCACCTTTATTTGTATCGCTGCAAGTTTACCGCACAACTCACCTCAGGGCACTAAACCATTTGAGCATGTGACATTTTGGCAACAGATGAAGGAAAAAATGTTTTGAACCAGACTGTTCTACCGCTGATCAGAGTTTGCGCAAAATAAACTTTAAACGATTTCCAGACAGTTTGTGACCATACCCTGCAACTTATTCAACGACACAGAGGTGTGCTTTGGATTCTGATTGGTACATAGTCTCTGATTTGAAGTATTGTGTTTTGATGTATTTATGGGTTGTTCTTTTTGACTGTCCTGTTCATTTTAAACTGTGTACACTGTCATGTAACTTGTTCTTTCATTGTTCCAGCACTACACCAAAGATGCTGATGGTCTGTGTACCAAACTAATCAAGCCAAAGCTGGAGGAGGGGACAGTGGCAGCTCAGGATGAGTTTTCCAGGAGTGAGTACCAGTTTGTTTATTTATAAAACTGCTGCAGTGTAGACTTTTGGTGTATTAGAGCCAGTATGGGTTATATGTATTTGTTAGATACTAACTGTGTGTGTTTCCTCTTTAATTGGCCAACAGGCGGCTGGTCGATGAACAGAAAGGAGCTGAAGCTGCAGCAGGTTATTGGAAAAGGAGAATTTGGAGGCAAGTAGCTTTTTATTTCCACTGTATAGTAAAGATGAGCTTGATCTGTTTCATTGCTTGCATGTGTCAGAAATATTTTGTGGGAATATGTGGACAGTGGAAAAGCGGATTATAAGCTTATAAATTATGCATAAAGAGGTGGCATGATTAGCAGCATTTTGCCTTTAAAACAGCGTGTTCCTGACAAGCAGAGTGTGAGGTTAGTGAAATGCTTGGCCAAGAATCCAGTAGGGCTTAAACAAAGATTGCGTCTTCTCTTTTTGCATCACCACATAAATTTGAATAACCGTTGTCATCGAACAGGATCTTCTGTGTTTTTCCTGCTCAGGATCAAATGCATTCAAATTCCCCGGTTGTTCATTATATGGTCATTGTTTATGACTATTACAGATGTCATGGTGGGAGACTACAGAGGGACTAAAGTAGCTGTGAAGTGCATAAAGAATGACGCTACGGCACAGGCTTTTATCGCAGAGGCCTCTGTCATGACGTAAGGAAATAAATGCGTAGTTGTTGTTTTTGAGAACCGCAAATGAACTCACAGTAACATGTGCGCACGTTCTTCTCCTTCCCCAGGCAACTACGGCACAATAACCTGGTACAGCTGCTTGGAGTGATTGTGGAGGAGAAAGGAAGTCTTTTTATAGTTACCGAATATATGGCCAAGGTAGGTGCCCTACTATCTGATAGATGTAACATCTATTTACTGTCTGTGGATGTCAAACAAGTTATTTTATTTTATATTTTTTTTCCAGGGCTGTTTGGTTGACTATTTACGTTCCAGAGGTCGTACAGTACTCGGTGGAGATGCACTCCTTAATTTTACTTTGTGAGTATCTCTGCAGTGTTTCACAGTGTGTGCAGTTAGGCTGTGCAGTAGTGTAGCCTACATTTAGTTTCTATATTAAATCACCATGCTCACTATTATGGGGGGGGGGTCCAATACTCGGTGTGAGGCGAAAATTTGCCTGTGAAGTTGGTTGTGCAGCGAAGCACAATGTGCAGAAGATGCCTACAACATGATTACTCTGCATACTTCCAGTGGTTTAATTACGGGCTTGTGTATGCTCGGCCTTTTTTGTGCTGTTAGAGCCTTAAATCTTCACTAACTGCACCACTAAGGAGCATTTAGTATCTGTATGTAAACACGTTTTTAAGGACAAGAAGAGCTGTGTGAATGTGTATCTGTTTCTTACAATTGTTTGTGTTGATTTTGCAGCATAAAACATGGCTCCAAAATTGTACAAATAAACGATGAGCTGAAAAAGACGACAGGTTTACAGATGTTTCGTGATACTGAGAATGAATTAGACTGGCTTGTAACCGCTGAGCACCAACAGCAATTTAAGCCTCGATTTCTAGTTGAAATTTGGGTGGAGAGCGCTGAACGTGCAAGATGTCTTCTCAGCTAGCTAGCAAATTAGAAATTCCTTACAGAGAGAACTGAAAATCACCTCCTTGATAACCTCGAGTCAGTTTAAATGAATGGTGTCAAACTGTTTTACCACTGCCTGTTGTTTTGTTCATTTCTATGATACATTTATGTTCTTATTGAATGTTCCCTCTTAGCCTGTGGTGTCATATTTTCATATAATGATTTTTTAAAATCTTACTCAATCTCGTTGCAAATTAGGGAACTTAAATATCATATTATGGAAATACGTAGACTTTGTGCTGCCAGCTAGGGGGCATTGTAACCCGAGTACATGCGCATGTTAAATCAGAAACTGTTCACGGCTGTATCTCGTGTGTGCAAGTGCAGCTTCAGCTCCCCTGAGGGCAGAGTGTGACTGCGGTGTGTTATCAACTTGTTTTATGACAGGTTTGTGAGTTTGAAATGATGTAGGTGTCATGGATACAATGTGTGATCAGATCATTGTTTGCGGGGCTGAATTTTTTTAACCAGTTCTCACTCGATAAGTGAATTTGGTATATTTGTCAGAAAACTAAACAGTGCATCTTTAATAATGAGGATAATAATAATGAACAAAATTGTGTTCAACACATACCTGAACTCGGTGTATACTTTTGTGTTTAACAGAGATGTTTGTGAAGCCATGGCTTACCTGGAGGCCAACAACTTTGTGCATCGAGACTTAGCAGCCCGAAATGTTCTTGTGTCGGACGACAACATTGCCAAAGTCAGTGACTTTGGTTTGACCAAGGAGGCCTCTTCCACTCAGGATACAGCTAAGCTGCCTGTGAAGTGGACGTCACCGGAGGCCCTCAGAGAAAAGGTACACTGCTGGGGCACCATTCTGAGTACCCACACATCGTGAAAAGCCTCTCATGTATGCTTTTCTCTTTCAATCACAGAAATTCTCCACTAAATCAGATGTTTGGAGCTATGGAATTCTGCTTTGGGAGATTTACTCCTTTGGCCGAGTCCCTTATCCAAGAATTGTAAGTATCAATGTCAGAGGTTTCTAGTAAACTCTTCTTTAATCTATTGAATGTTTGGGGGAAAATGTCAGACAGAACACAAGCATCTTAAACACATTTTGTTGTGTGTTCTGCTGTCACTCTGTGAAGTACTTTACAGAAACCGTTTTTTTGTTGTTGTTTTTTTTCTGTAGCCCTTGAAAGATGTGGTGCCACGGGTGGAGAAGGGTTACAAAATGGACTGTCCAGATGGCTGTCCTGAAGTCGTGTATAACATCATGAAACAGTGCTGGAACCTGGATCCTGCTGCTCGACCAAGCTTTCACATGCTGAAGGAGTGGCTACAACACATCATTCAGAAAAAGTGATTTTCCTCTGCTTTTCATTTTTTGATCACTGGGACCATAACCTGAGGGGAAAAAAATTGGAAAAAAAAATGTTGACGACTTCTCTATTTTTTTTTCAAATTTCACAGCAAAAAGTGTTTTCTTTAACTGTAACGGTGTCAAACTTCTGCTTCATTTAAACTGCGACAACTCTTACTGGTTCCGTTGCATAGGACTAAAAGGTTTGTTATCAAGATTTAATGAGAAACTGTCAGTGCATCAAGTCTTTCCTTAGAACACAGCACTGCCTCAGAGCCAAAGTGCCTTGATATTCATATTTTTATATGAATCTATCGTCATATTGGTGACATCTTTTAGGTTTGAACTTGTCAATTATAAGTTGTGCACTCAGTTGACTGGATTCATGGTATCCGTTTTTGTTTTTTACAGTTGCCAGGTACACCTGTTTGCATGAATGTTGAATTCTTGTGTCTGTTGGACTAAATTAAGATGACTTATGCAGCTTTATTTCTCATTGTTAAATGATATTAGGTGCGTCTTGGCTTTTTGATCTTTTTTCAAGTAAAAAAAAATGAAGCTCACGTGCTGATATAACACCATGTAGTGCAGTTTTGTAAAACCGGATTTCTTTTGTTGAAAATTTTAATCTGACATATTTTTCACAATGTGAGCCATTGGGTTTAATAAAACTGTCTGGATTTTTATGTTGAATATATATGTGCTATGCTGCCATTTTCAACAATAAAAATTTGAATATGAAAGGTTTTCTTATTTTATCTATCGGTATAAAGTAGAAGGTTTGACATTTTAGTTTCTTTTTCAAATTATAACAAACTTTGAATGTGTGAGTAAACTGAAATGTTTGAATTCGGTGTTTTGCCATTAACTGAGTTCAAAGAATGAAGAAAAAATAGATACGGGAGAGGCGGAACTTATAGAAGCAGGGACTTGTTTCTCTGTTGCACGACGTGGTGCGTCAGGAAAATGTAGACTGAACACAGCAGCAGGTTGGTGTCAACGAAATCAGGACGGACCGACAAAGCCCAAGCACCCACCCGAGGTCGTGTTTTACTTCGTGATGGATGGAGATGACTCCTTTTATCGAGAGCTGCCGAAGGTGGTAAGTGAACTGTGTGACGTAATGACAGTTGTTCTGAAGAGAAGGACTTTGAAGGAGTTCATGAGGGGGTAACTGCAGTTAAAGCTGGTGTTGGCTGACTTTTTTTTTTTGCCTAACGTCATCGTTTTGCTGTCGCCAGGAGCTCCACGCGCACCTCAACGGCTCAGTGAGCTTCCAAACCATCGAGAGGCTCATCAGCCGGAAGCCGCATCTCAACATCGAGCACAGCATGACGGCCATCGGAAAGGGTCAACGTAGGACTCTGGATGAGTGCGTCTGTTATCTATTCACACTTTAATATGAAACTCAGACTGAAATACACGGCGGTAGCTGATGTAGTCAGATTATTATCAGATTACGAATAAGTAACCATCATCATCCCGGATTTAATTTGAAGAAATGTGTAAACGGATCATAGCTTCGTTACCAAAGGTTTCTCGATTATATTTTGATTACCTCCTTGAAATATTGCACGTTGAAGTATTTTTTTTATTGTGATGTTAATCTACGAAAATATACTGTATATCTGTGTAAGTTATTGATCTTAAATTGCCACATTTTACAATCACATTTTTTTCTTAGTTTATTCATTTAAGACATTTAAACACAAGTTGTCCAAAGTCCTGAACGACGCCAGACACGATAAGAGAAAAAACAAGACAACTTTTAAACAGAAAACCTCATTTTAATGATTATATGTGGACATTTTCTTTTCGTGAACTCAACGAATGCTTCTTTTGAGTAAAAAAGATAGAATTAAAAAGCAGCAACCACAAATAATGCAAAAGAACTGGTGTCCCTGTGATCTGGAAAGCAGACAGTACATCTGTATTTTGTGTCAGTATTGTTTATAAAGGATACGTGGATTGGACCAGCTGTTCCTCCACAGAGTGTTTCATCTTGTAAATGGTTTAAAGAAAATTCAGTAAAATGACAGTTTCACTGGCTCACATGTCTGCAGATGCTTTGAGGTCTTCAAGGTAATCCATAAACTGGTGGATACGGAGGAGGATATCCAGATGGTGAGAACCAGCTCTCAGTTAAACATGTTGCTTTCTTTTCTCCCCCCCGAGTAGCTGCAACAGATAATTTTGTTTTCTGTTCAGGTGGCTACGGATGTTATCAGGGAGTTTGCAGCCGATGGCGTCAGATATTTGGAGCTCAGAAGTACTCCAAGAGAGGAGAAAACTACAGGTAGGAAAGTCAACATGGTGAAAGGTGTTTTGATTGGATGGTTTATGGTCAGGGTTGTTCCAACAGTTTACAGATTCATACTCTCTTTTTTTTGTTTTTCCTAGGATTAACTAAAAAGAGTTATATTGAGACTGTCATCGGAGCCATCCAGCAGTGTAAAAACAATGGAGTGGACATTGATGTCAGGTAGGTGCACCTCCTACAGCAGCAGAGAACAACAAGTCCAGTCTGTTCCTGGAGAGTGCAGCAGCGCATGACATTAAACGTTATTTATCCTAAAGGTTTCTGGTGGCCATTGACCGCAGGAATGGGACTGAGGTTGCCATGGAGACGGTGAAGCTGGCTGAAGAGTTTATGCTGTCATCTGATGGTTTGGTGGTGGGAATCGACCTCAGCGGAGATCCAACGGTTTGTAGGAATGTTGGGGCTCGCGCGAAAATGCCCCAAAAAAAACACTGAATTGGTTTTAGTAAGTTACAGCGTCATGCCACTAGCAATGGAGAAGTTTAGCTGAATTTCAGGAAATCAAAACCCTTTGTGCTCAGTGTAGTTTTGCTGTTTGAATGCAAAACATTTTTTCTTATATGCTTAAAAAATTAAAAAGGCCTGATGATAATCATTTACATACCTTTTCATCTGGTGAATGGACTCAAGTATTACTGTGTTATTATAAATAGTGTATTTTTATGTATTTTGATGCATCACTGTATTTATTTTAATTTTTTACCTGCCACCTTCTTCCATATCAGGTATCATTAACTATCAGGATGGAAATGTCACTTGGTAATTTATGTGGGAATATGTTGTGATACTGATGTAGCTTTTGTTTGAAGGTGGGCCACGGCAAAGACCTTCTTCCTGCTTTAGAGAGGGCCAGAAACTGTGGACTGAAGTTGTCACTGCATCTCTCCGAGGTATGATCGTTTCATATTGTTATCTTTTATCTTAAGCCTCATTATGTGTAAGAACAACGTCGTATGTTACAACAAACGTGATTCCAGGTTCCATCGCAGCTGGAGGAGTCAGATTTGCTGTTGAATCTTCCTCCCGACAGGATCGGTCATGGAACCTTCTTACATCCTGAAATGGGTGGTTCTCAAAGCCTTGTTGACAAAGTGGTGAAGAACAACATACCGCTGGGTGAGACTGAGCTCGGAAATAGTGTGTGGAGAGCACTGAGATGACACAAGTCCGATATCCTGCTTTGTTTTCTTGCAGAGCTTTGCCTGACATCGAACGTTAAAGGACAAACTGTGCCGTGTTACTCCCAGCATCACTTCAAATACTGGTACCAGCTTGGACATCCGTGTGTGCTTTGTGTAAGTTTTCTCCCTGTAAAACTCCTCTCCTGAAAAAAATGTGTCAAAGATAAGCCTTGAATGGTTGTTTTTTTTCTTTGTCTGGTTACAGACCGATGATAAAGGAGTCTTTTGTACAGACTTGTCTCAGGAATATCAGCTGGCCGCGTCCACGTTCGGCCTCAGTCGTGAGGATGTGTGGAAGCTCTCCCAGCGGGCCATAGACTCCATCTTCGCAGAAGAAGCTGTGAAACAGCGGCTCAGACAGAGGTGGAATGATCTACATTGTCAGGTGTTCAAGTGACCTGCTCGGTGGGGCTTAGAGCCCAATCATATACCTCAGGTTTTAGTTTGGAGAAGAGAAAACTCTCCATCAACTTTTTACAATTATGTATAGAAATGACAGCCCAAAGACAAACTAAAAGTAAAAGACTTATTTAATACATCGAGCCTGAAGTGTGGTATTTTCTGTTGATTTGCAGGGTTTCACAGAACATATTAGAAACAAAGTTGTTGTGCAGCGTTCCCCCTCTGAGGAGCAGGGAAAGAATAATCTAAATAAGAAGGATAACCACTGTGGGTACACCTCAGAGTCTGCAAGCGAGTCCAAGAAAATCCATGCAGTCCCGTCACTGCAGCGCTCTCATCTGTCACGCCTTCTTTCCAAATTTTCCATGTCTGTCCTTGTTCTTCTTGAATTTTCCATGCTGGAGCTCCTTCTTCTTCGACTTCCCATGCTGAGGAGCCCCATTGCTCGCTATAGCGTCCCCCCCTTCCCATTTCCTCTTCTTGTCACTGTTGGAAATGAGACAAATTTAGAAAAAAAAAAACTTCCACAACAACCAAACAGTGCACTTCCGCCTTGTCAATATTCTGAGTGCCCACCGCACCTTTTGATGCTAACGATAGCCGTGTTCCCCGCTTTCTTCAGCACCTGGTCCCACTCCTCATCATCTCCACGGATCTTGTATCTGAAACAAAGAAAATCGCGATAAAGACTCGACTCAAAAACGCAAAACAAGCCCACCCTTCCAGCCTCAAACTCACTCTTCCAGGTCCATTTCCTTTACTTTTTCCAGATCCTTCTTGTGTCTCTCCTCAAACTCTTTCGCGGCATCATTCTGTCAATGAACAAAATGCATTTAGCGTCAAACGCCTTTAAAAATTCCATTAAGACGTGAAAAGTAAACATTTTGCTGAAATATGGAATCGCGACTCTTACAACGTCGGAGCTCAAGTTTATGTCTGAACTGTATGAATAGTCTCTAAGTGGTGGCAGTTTCGGTTCAAATGCTAAATGATGCTTCCCTATAAGCAATTTTGCCACACACCAACAACATATCCTGCAATCTGTTCCTATGAGTGATGGTGAGTGACTTTTACCGCAGACAAAGGAGAAAATGACAGTTTCAATAAAAAAAAATTTAAAAAAGCACGTGCTGATTGGCTTTATGATGAGCAAGACTACAGCAGCAAGACGATAAAAGCACAGATTTTACTGTTAACACATGGAGTATAAAGTGAGTCAGGCTGCTTGCAAGGAGGCTAACATGCTAACTCCAGTAGGTATCAGATGTCTGTTTGGTTTTTACACGACAGCCATTTTCTCTCATATTTAACTGAAAATTTTAGCTGATTATTGAATGTTTTAAACATTTTTAAAACTTAAAAAAAAAAAAAAGTTCACGTACCAGATCTTCATTAAGGCTCCTGACAGTGGGCTCCATGGTAACATCTTTAGTGGCTGCCATCTCAGCTTCAATATCTTTTTCCTGGATGCTGGTGTACACCTAGTACAGAAAGAATGAACCCGATAAAGCACTGAGGTGACTGGAGCCGTATAAATCGCAGGTTCATCTTAGGCTCTTTCTAATACGATTCAGTACTGTAGTCGACTCACTTGCACAAATTTTCGGATGAGGCGGTTGAAGAGGCCCATGAGCTGGGAGCCCGGGAGCTCGATTTCCTTTTCTAGCTGCTCCACGGACTTGTGCTGCAGTCCTATTCCGAGCAGTAGAGCCTGGAGAAGAACAGTCAGCCAATCAATATCTAAAGCGAAATGCTTTAGAGAAAAAGGGACGGTAAACGTCAGGGGAAACCTACACACTGAGCTGCTGAGAGGGAGGTGTCACCGAGCTGCTTCAGAAAGAACATGCGTGCCACCGCTGGGATGAGGTCCATGATGAGGTGGTAGTCCACCATGCTCCTTGAGTACAGCTCCAGGCGTTTGAGATCGTAGGGGGTGAAATGCGCCGCCAGCTCGGAGCTACTGAGAGCTGTTGAGATCAGAGAGGAGTCAGGTCAGGCGTGTTGACACACATCGTTTTACTCTGTAAGGCGTAAAGTTTGAGAAGTCTTACTGCCGGCCTCCTCCTTGGACTTCTTATTCTGCAAAATACTGAGTGCCAAGCTCGGATGGAAACTGCTGAACTGGTAAGAAAGCAGAGCCAGGAAGCGCCGGCGGAAATCTGAGGAGAACAAAATAAAAAAATAAAAAAAACTACTTAGGAGCAGAGCAATGGGACGACACAAACCAGTGCTCAGGTAGAGCAGCCAAATTCACCTTTCCAGAAGGCTGACAGCCACTGGCTCTGCCCCGGGGAGTCGTCTGTATTCAGCTCTTTCAGCATCACACAAGAGTGCTCTCCGGTCAGGTCATTCTACATTTAAAAAAAGAAGAAGCTAAAATAAGAGCGATGACAACACGACACAGAAACACAAAACGCTGGCTAAACAATAATACTTACAGGAGTTTGTCTTAAGTAGACAGGACTATAACCCGCTTTCTTCCAGAACCTGACAATTTACAAACAGCGTTAAATAACTTTTAACTCTCTGAAATTCAAAACATCTCCCTCTTTCTTCACATTCAAACTCACTTGAGCAGCTGTGCAGTGAGGCCATAGGAGACCCCTAAATAGTCCAGCCGCTCTGCTCTCCTCTCACTGAGCTTCAGCAGCAGAGGAGGGAGCTCTTTACGCGGCGTGATCACCTCCTCCAGCAGACTCACAGCCTGGAAAACGAGCAGATCCGTCAGACCGGACGTATGCATGCAGCCAGATGTTACTGGGAGCGCTCCGTCTTACCTCGCTGCTGACAGGGGTGATTTCGGTGTGGTTTGAGTGCGTGCTCTCATCCATGGTGGGAAACTTGCCCTCGTAGTACATCTGCAACAGCTGAAGAGCCCTCGAGCCGTAGCCCATCTGTGGGACAGGCCGACACTCGTCAAGTCATGAAAAATAAAATGGCTCCCATTTCCTCAGGCTAAGGGCCTTCAGTTGAACCGGAGCAGTACGCCACAGCCAGTTCAGTTAAAAACAGGAACTCTTACCCCTTGGTAGTCTGGGTTGACAGCTATCCGCACCACTCTGCCTCCAGACAGGCTGCCAAACTCCGGGTCTTGAAACTGAAGGTTAGAGCAGAGAATTGAATCGTTTGGACTGTAAAAACACAAGCTTCAATGATTTGGTCGAAAGCTTAGCAAACAGTGACTACCTGTTCTGAAACAGTCCAAGGAATGAGGTCCCCTGAGGCCTTCTTCCCTCTGGACAGACTGTTAAGGATGGACTGCCTTGATATTTCCCCCTCGAGACATACCTGAGGGGCCGGACAAAGAAGACACGTACAAGTCAAAATGAAAATCTGGTCTGCAATAAAAAAATTAAAAAAAAAAAATCAAACTCTTAGTGATTGGGCTGCACTTTAATTTGTGTCATACAATACCTGCACCACAGCGAGGACCTCAGGCAGGGAGTTCTGTGTGGGAGGGACTGGTGGCAGGAGGCAGAAGAGGTGATGGGCCGGAGCATCGGACAGCATCTGCAGGTCGTTGGGAGAATTCTGGAAACGGACGGATCAAAGAGTCAGCAAACCGACACACAGAGTCCACAACAGGTGGTCCGTGGGATATTAAGCTCAGTGTTGGTAAGGTAATAAATATCACCTTGTAGTGCGATGCCACGTAGAGAGCCATCAGCCTTTGGAGAAAAGCCTCAGATGCTTTGTGGTAACAGAAGAGTGTGTCTCTGTTGACATAATATCTGGACAGCGTTGATTAAGGACAAACATGACATGAGATACAACTTGTAGCACTGCGGGTACGAGTGCGTCACTCTCAGCGGAAGGAGGGATCTGCTACAGGCCATCTGAAGCTAAGCTAAACTGAATGAAAATGTAGGATTTCCAAAGAGGAAAAAACAAAACTTCAGATGACAAAGTTTGTTACATCATCATGGCGGTAATATCAAACCACAGGAGCATCAGCGGTAATAAAACTGCATTCATTTGGGAACCTCACAAACAACTAAACATTACCGTATTTATTCCAAAATCCAAAAGCTTTGTCTGAATGATGTGTGAATTTGCCGATTTCCTGCCTAAGAGCTTCTCTTTAGTGATGGACGCATTTCCATTTTCAACATTTTTACACATGAAACAAGTATTAATGGAAATTAATGGCAGATAAATGAAAAAAAAAAAAGGATACAGGTCGCAGGTCTGTGGCAGTGGGCAGCCAGAAATGAGCCTGGGAATGTTGAGACAGTCGAGGCAGAGCAGCTCATTCAGCCACTTCTCCACCGCGTCTCCTGGAGCGTACCGAATGGACTCGTGCAGGGAAACCTCGTGGAGAGTGCGAGCTGTGGACGGACCGGGCAACACTGCAGTCACTCAGACGACAGACACACACCGAGCGTGCGTTTAGCAAAAGAGCGACGTGCCTACCTGCTGCTAGCCTCGCTGTGTTGGCGTTTCTGTTCTCCGCCGACAAGCTCTGCTGACTGTCTGCACTCTGCTGCCTCAGCTGCTGGATCAGTTTGAGGGAAAGAGAGCGCCCGGTGCCTTCGTACCTGCATAAAGAAGGTAAACAGAGACCCTAAACACACACTGCAGAGAGCTGAAGGGTTTAACAATTCCTCAAACAACTGTCCATTACGGTAAGAGTTATTGTAGTTATTTTTGGGAGCAAAAACAAGGAGAAATAATCAGCAGGATCATTGATCTGAGATTCTGTTTTTCAGCTTGAAATTCATATTACGTAACAACGTTTCTCAAAAATGTGGTCGGTCTGTGCGTCTTCAATCATATAAAGACTAAATGAAAGAAGAATGTGATTATAGTTACTACTGACCCGTTGATGGTGGAGGCCATGAAAACCAGATAAGGTCCCAGCAGTTTCTTCACAAGAGGGAGAGGGATGGCTGCAGCCTCATCGATGACCAGCAGCTCGGCCTGGCCCAGCTTCACGGCGTCACCAGGGTGGATGTACTGTTGGGCACAGAAAAAGGTCACATGTGTGTGCTTCACCCTTTTTTTTCTTTTTATATGGCAAATAAGACAAAGTAAAGACGGGCTTTCCGGTCTCAGTCACCTGAATCGTCTGGCGATGTTCTTTGAAGATGTTCACCCGCACCACGGCTTTGTTGAACTCCGGATTCAAAGACTGGATGATCTCGTAGTCGAGATGCTCCTGCAAACAAACAAGAATGTCAGGAGCTCGTTCTCAGAGTGAAGAGATGGACCCAAATGGGGGAAAACATGCTAGCACCGTCTACCTGATACTGCAGGGCATCAAAGCCTTTGAAGACAAACTCAAACATGGTGTGAAGGTTGTCTGGGCTTGGGGAGGTGACAAAGATGTTGGAGTAGCTGAATTTAGAAAAAAATAAATAAAATAAGAGCAGGAAATGATTGGCGATGATGGACGACAATTGAAGAGGCAAAATGCTGTGGCAATAAGGAGTGATCTGTACCCAAAAGCCACAGCTGCAGCAACAGCCATCCCCATAGCAGCTGACTTCCCTCGGCCTCGGGCAGCAGTCAGAGCCACGGTGCTCCTCAGCGTCTTCTCCGATATTGCCTCGATAAACTTCAGCACCGCCTTTGCCTACAGGACAACGCAGGCATCAAAAATGACAACTGGTACGTGATTATTAACAGACTCACTTTCCAGGAAAAAAACAGAAATCGCTCAAAATGTTGAGCCATATGTGGATTTGACTGGTGCAATTCTAATGAGCGGCTAATGTGTTTGTAGCATTTAAAAGGCTCTGACTTGGTCCATGGTCCTGCAGGAATCCACCAACACGCCAACAGGCTGAGTGTCCTGAAGCGACTCCTTGAGATCCTTCAGCTCCTGCTCTCGAGGAGACAAACCATCCTCCTGAAGGGGACAAGGAAACCAAACTAAAACCAGTAAATAGGATGTGAACGGTGCTTTTCTTTTGTCTAAATGACCCACAGAAGGTCTTTGAGAGCCTGCAGCTACTACTTAAGAGAGCTTTGTTCAACCAACTAATATTTCATTTAAAAAAATTATAAAGCACAGAAAAGCCAAGCATCAGTTTTAGCAATGACTTTGACCTGATAAATAAGTTCAATTTCATTACACTTATGGTCGACTTTCTTCTTTTGTTCCCACTGTAACACAGGTACCTGAGTCTTTGGAGGGACTGGCTTGATGTTTGCCATGTTGCTGGAGATCGGCAGGATGTTAAGTTGGTCGTCGATGACAACACAATTTTTGCAAGAAGCGAGAGACAGAAGGAACCTACAAAACACAAATGTGGAATTATTGCCCAATTATTTTTGTCCCATTCACTAAATATCCTCACTGAAAGCCAGAGAAACACCAACCTCTCATTGAACCTGCCGACCACATCCTGGTGAGCCTCAGTCCTGTACCGGGAGTGCACATCCTGGGGGGGGGGGGGGGGGGGACAGGTCTGTGAGGGCATCTGAGCAGTAAAACTATGTGTGGTGTGGGAATGAAGCAAGATCAAGACTCACCATGGTCATGGTGTACAGCTGCTTGAGGGAGTTCATCGTCCGGAGCAGAATGACCACGATGCCACCTCCCTCCACTGTCTCAACAGTTCTTGCCAAAAGGTTGGGCGTGAGAGATTCAAAATCCTGTGTGAAAAGTAAAACAACTGGATGTTAAGATTGAAAACAAAGATGTTCTGAATTATTTTTAATTATTTAAAAAAAAAAAAAAAGTCATCTCACCTGCAAGACGCACATGCCGAAGGTGTTTCCCAGGATCTTATGTGTCTCGTTATAGTAACAGTAGCGGATGTTGGTGGCAGCGACGAAGAGTTCGAACGGGTCGTCCTGGTTCAGATTCAGTGTGCCAGTTTTAATCTTCTTCTGCAGCTGTCTCATGCGCTTCTTCCGATTGCTGCCTCAGACATACTGGACATGTCAAACCTCTGTCTGCTTTTCAAATCACATGAATCATACCACACCACTCAGTCATTTTAACACTCACCTGCTGAATCCCAAGTCTTTCTTGTAGCACCAGAGCACTGAGGGTCGAGCTCTAACTGCAGCTTTAGACAGCATGTGATGCAGGATCACAACCTGGATCAGAGGCAGACTGGATTGTTTTGATGCTGCAAGCGAAGGAACTCGCACAACAATGACAAATCGAACAAACAATTTGTCAGTGAGAACGGGAGGTGATGGATTACCTGATCTCTCCCACGATCTCCCACCACTACAAACATGGTCCGGTGCTGCAAAGTGACTCCATTCTCTATCTGGACCCGAATCCGGTTGTCTACCTTTTTGCGGACTGTCGCCATCGTCTTCCTGCCACAGAAACATTAAAACTTATCTGGCGCACACCTAGAAAATCCCACAGATGCAAATACACGCGCGGCAGTGCATCATATCCATAAAGTTCTACCAGCAAAGTGATGTCAAGAAAAGGCTACACCGGAGCCGAGACGAGTTATTCTATCAACAGACAACACGAGCACAGAGGACTGTGGAATAAAATAAAATAAAACAGCAAAGTTTCTTTTTACCTTGTATCAAAGTTAAACTGGCAGGGACTTAATCTTACAAAATACCCGAGGAGTCAAGTTAAAGTGAATCTACACGCCAGCCATCATGCTGTTGATACACTCACGTGGAGACAGCGGCTCATGGAGGACCCCTGCATGACGTCAAAACCGTGCGACGTTTTTCAAAAAGTTTTTTGGCAGGAAACGAGGCAAATGCTGCTTGTGGAGAAAAAATATTTTCCACTTTATCCCAGATGCACACACTCATAGTACGCTTCTGTAGAAATAATAACATGTGTCAAGTAATGTAAAGTAATATATATATATATTTATACACACACATATATATGTGTATATACACTGCTCAAAAAATAAAGGGAACATTTAAACAACACAAAGTCAATCGCACTTCTGTGAAATCAACCTGTCCAGTTAGGAAGCAACACTGGATGTAAATCAATTTCACCCGCTGTTTTGGAAATGCAACAGACATTTTGACACCCTAAAATAATAATATATTTTGTGATAATAGAGATAAGTAATTTAATGGGTTGTAATATAAAAAATCTGTGGGATTAAAAAGTTAAATAAATTCATAAATAGTATTTAATGGGATTGGCTAAAACATCTAAAATAACCAAAAATGAGGTGGTTAAACTGGTAAAAGTGTTTATTTTATATTGTATACTTTGTTGTTTGTTTCTTTTTTGCCAGTGATCTGTACAGCTCGTACAATCTGTGATCGATTGCTTTTGTCTCGTGCTCACTTATCTGGGGAATATGCGTTATTTCCCTCATGATGTATTTTGTGTTATTTGCACAATATGTTTTATGTACTTTAAGTGAGTTTATTAGAAGTTTGCTGAGTTAGAGACATTGCATGATTTAATAGTGATAGCTATCTGAAAATCAAGGTTATTTCTGTAATACTGCTTGTATTGTTTTAATTTTTGTGTATTTGTGTAAATTCTGAGAGATAATACTTCCTGTAGATTACTGCTTTTGTGGATTGTTAATTTTTGTATACTTGTTCAACTCATTTGAGTAAAATCCTTGCTGAGGAAACATCACTCGCTTAATTATTTCTCCCCTATTTTCAGGGGCGTAACAACAACAGGTGGAAATGAGAGGCAATTAGCAAGACAACCCCTATAAAGGAGTGGTTGTGTAGGTGGTGACCACAGACCATTTCTCTGCTCTCATCCTTTCTGGCTGATGTTTTGGTCACTTTTGTATTTTGTTAGTGCTCTCACCCCTGGAGGTAGCATGAGGCGGTGTCTACCCCCCACAGAAGTTGCTCAGGTAGTGCAGCTCATCCAGGATGGCACATCAATGCGAGCTGTGGCAAGAAGGTTTGCTGTGTCTCTCAGCACAGTGTCCAGAGCATGGAGGAGATACCAGGAGACGTGGAGGGGGCCGTAAGAGGGCAACAACCCAGCAGCAGGACCACTCCCTCCTCCTTTGTGCGAGGAGGAACAGGAGGAGCTCTGTCAGAGCCGTGCAAAATGACCTCCAGCAGGCCACTAATGTGCATGTACCTCATCCTTAGGTGGTACCAGGATGAGCTCCTCAGATCCATTGTGAGACCATATGCTGGTGCAGTGGGTCCTGGGTTCCTTCTGATGCATGACAATGCCAGGCCTCATGTGGCTGAAGTGTGTCAGCAGTTCCTGCACGATGAAGGCATTGATGCTATGGACTGGCCTGTCCGTTCCCCAGACCTGAATCCAATTGAGCACATCTGGGACATCATGTCTCGTTCCATCCACCGACGCCACATTGCACCACACTGTCCAGGAGGTGACTGATGCTTTAATCCAGGTCGGGGAGGAGATCCCTCAGGAGAACATCCGCCGCATGCCCAGGCGTTGTAGAGAGGTCATACAGGAACGTGGAGGCCACACAGTGCTGAGCCTCATTTTTACTTGTCTTGAGGAATTTCCACTGAAGCTGGATCAGCCTGAAGCAGATTTTCCACTTTTATTTTAAGTGTGATTCCAAATCCAGACTTCCCATGGGATAATAGTTTTGATTTATGTTGATCATTTTTGTTATTTTGTTCTCCACACATTCCACTATGTAATAAATAACAATTTTCAACTGAAATATGTCATTCATTGAGATCTAGAAAGTGTTATTTTAGTGTTCCCTTGGATTTCTTTTGAGCAGCCACCTGTATGTGTGTGTATATATATATATATATAATTTATATATATCTATATACACACACACACACACACAGGTGTGTGTACACCCTGACATCTGAATGTTTAGTGTACCCTATAACAATTCTAATTCTTATTTATTTAAGTTTAACTTCTGGGTGTTGTAGGTTCATCCTGATAATAAAATACGTAAACCCAAATTATTAAAATGCTAATAATCTACAAACTGCTGATTGAACACTAAAAATAATCCATGGTTGCACAAACCAAATAGGATTTTGCCTGCCAAAGAACTGGATTTGACTTTACAGCCAAGAAATACTTACAAGGGGAAACATGGGTATGCAACACAACTTTATTGAAACTCTGGAAGCAACATCAATTTACAAACAAGGTAATGGGAGCTCATTGAACAAAAATGCTTTGTTTTGAACCAAAATGACAGGGGAAAAATCTTTCTTTAAAAATAAAAATAAAAAAGAGAAAGGGGAAACAAACTCCCATGATTTGGACCAGCAGTGGCAGGTGCAGTTTTTAATAAAAACAAAAATAACTTATGAACTCTTTCAAGTTTACAGGAATATTGAAACACACGGCTTGTGTAAACCAATGATTGAGTCTACTGCTTACCTTTGTGTTTTAAAACTTTATATGAAGTAATAAAAAAACTTTGTATTTATTACTTCCAAATATCAAAGTAGGCAACACTTTGATTAAGGAGACATGAAAAAATTACCACTGATCAAGAACAAAGAAAACAGAGCGCGAGTGAGCTGGGGAAAATGCATTCTTGAATTTTAAATTTTCAGTGTGGTGCAAGTCATTCAGTCACAGTCATTATGAAAGGCCATCTCAGGATCGCATTGCTTGAGTGCTCCCTCTTGACACTCCTCTGGGTCCCTGGCCAGCTCCACGCTTGTAGTTTGGTTGGTAACCGTCCTTGAGCAGCAGCATAAAAGAAAGAGACATTTTAAATATCAAATTCTGCAGGCAGAAAGTAGTGCTTTAACAAAGCCGACACTCAATGCTTTCCTCATACCCTCTGATAATTCCCATTTGAGTAGTCCCGAGGCGTGCTGAACTGAGTCTGTCCGTATCCGGAGTTTGAAGTGTTGGCGAAAGGAGGACGGTAACCGTCGTAGCCACCTGGAAATACAAAGACTTACACTTAGCTCAGACCTGGAGCCCTTTCAGGCACAAACGTCTTCTGAAATGTGACAGTAAAACAATATATTGAAAGGCACTCGGTGGGCTTTAGCAGTACCTGTGCTAGAATGTATCAAACTTAGAAAACAAATCTCTGCTCATCCAGATTACATTCATTTTTCAAATGAAGACAATCCACCCTTAAAAAGGCTAAGCAGTGACTTTAGTACTTGGCTTAATTTAATATGCGTGCATCTATGAATATGCAAACTGTTACATGGCTGCAGCTGCTCACCCTGAGTTTTTTTTCTCCCACCTCCAGCACAATGGATCTTATGCACCTGCAATATTAAAAGTCAGCAATCCCTCTCTTCACTTTTCAAATATGATTCATGCCAATCAAAACACTAGAAGTGAGCAACAACATCTGTAATGACAACTAGTTTAAACCTTAGCTGTAGAGTCGTGGTTCTGTGTGCTTTTTTTCATTAAAGCAAGCAGTGCAATCTCAGCTTTAAAAACTGTGCAGTGAAGTTGGCCTTTATGTCTTTTGTCAGTACCAAGGAGACGGCCAACTTCAAAGAACTTAAAGAAAAAACAAAGTGGACAAAAGCAACTCATGGCTTGGTGTTAATGTTCAGTGAAAGCTCCATATACTGGCCTGTCATTTGAGCCGTGGTGTGAGCAGAGCAGCAAACTGAACTTAACATGCAGCACCACTTAATGCTTTGTATAAATCAAATGCATGGCAAGCTTTCAGTGCTAACACTGCTAAAAATAATGTAGATGACAACAAAAACTAGTGTAATGCCAAAAAGCTCCAGTGGCAGCTGCTTTAGAATTTCTGTTTTGCAAGCACAACCTTAAAAACACAAATAACCCTCTGATCAGAATTATTTGGCCCACATGGCAAACCAAACCCAGAGTTCACACCATAAATGCATGCATCAGTATATGCCAACAATATAATACACAAACAATTATGGCGCTCTCTGCAAACACGTTTTGTACTGTTTGAATACGACCATAACTCATTAAAAAAAGGAAAATAAATGTGTTATTTTACTTTTTAAGAGTTATTGGCCGAGATGAATGACATTCCATATTTTAAAAAAGTGTCAGCGGGTGTGAGCCAACCTCTGAATCCATTCGAAGTGCCTCGATAGCCGTTGATCATGCCCCTGGCGTTGCGGGGTCCACCGCGAGGCATGCCTCTGCTGTTGTAGAAGGACTGTCTGCCAAAGCCTGGGCCCTGCTGGGAAGGCTGCTGATGACCTCCGGACTGGTCTTGAGGATGGAAGGCACCAACTACTGAAGAAGAAAAACGACATTCGGTGCCCTTTATTAGCCACACGTCATACTTCTGTCACAGTCAAACGAAATGTATTCTGAAAATCTGCCCACCAGACTGTAGCTGTTCTGATTGCATCTCCGTCTGCTCCACAGGATGCTGTGTCTGACTGTTGAAGGCCTGATTGTAGCTGTTCTGGTACTGGCTGGCCTGGTTCAAGGCCTCCGTTTCATTAGCTGGTGGGACTGGAGCATTTAAGTTGAACACCTGAGGAACGAACAAAGGCCACATTGTGGTGAAGCCAAAACGAGAGGAAAGGTCACAAGCTCATAAGCTGTAAATTCTACTGCTCACTGCATGGAGCGGCTCCACTACAAACTCAAAAATACAGTAATGAGAGGACACTTTGGGACTCAACAAGCTATTCCAATCAAAGCCATTCGTGTAATTCTGTTTCTTTCATTCACCATTAATCATGCACACAGTTGTATCTAAATAACAGGAATAACACTCCTGTCTCTGGGTAAACTTAAGCTTTGATCCCACTCCAGGATTGCCAGGAGCAGCTGTGGAATGGCATGAGAACTGTAAATGCTCCACAATCATGTGAAAAAAATGTTCCACACATGCAACATAAAACACAAGAGAGCCCTTAGAAACCAAAGAGGAGCGCTCCTCTGTGACGCATTTGAAACTTTTAGAAAAATGCACTTTTCTACCAAATGTGCATTCGGCATGCTTTGAGAGCAGATGGTTTTTTGGGTTGCACACGGACCACCGCTGAGGGGTCCCTGTTCAGCTTTGGCATGTAAAGAAATGAATGTCGCGCAGACCCATACAGCCAATCAGATGAGGCAGCCATGAGTTTGCATTTGATCTTTAAACGGTTTCAATAAAAGGTGTTTTTGTTTGTTTTACATAAGAGACAGTTCTGGTGCTTTAACTGAAAAAACAGGAAGTGAGTGTCATCACAGCCTTACTGTCTGCATTGACTGGAATGGAGCTGCGTTGACATTGATGCCACTGCTGTGAGGAGCTTTGGAAACGGGCTGGAAAACCTGCGTCTGAGAGGCAGGAGGGAGAGCTGTGGTGGGGGGAGGCTGCTCTGATGACAACGACATGGAAGTCTGTTGTAGAAGGGAGACACAACACACACTGCATTTAGAGCTGGGATCAATATATTGCCCTTCACTGATTGGCTGAGTGTGTCACCTGGGTGGTATTTAGGGGGAAATAACTCATATTTTTGCTGAGAATTCATCTTGTTAAATAATTGACTAGAACAGCAAAAGTTAACGCATGTGCGTATAGTAACATTGTCTGCTCCTTCTAGACTCTAAAGAGCATTTTTTTCCTGCCGTAATGGTAGGATTTTTCCTTGGAAATCGACATGAGACATACAAGTGTGTCTAGTGTCAGAGCTGACAACCCTGTACCAAATGGAATCGAAGCGTGTTCAATTATTGGCAGCAAAGTGGCGTGATGCTAGCACTATGTTTGCAAAGGGGAAAAAAATATAAAATAAAAAGCAACAAGTTCTATCATGAGTGCATTTGCTGTTAATCCACCACATCTCTGTGAATATGAACGATGGTGACTAGTTGGAAAATGTTTAGTATATTCACAGCTGCAGACAGGGACCAGTAAGACACATTCTGCACCAGTGCACCTTGGAAATACATCCCCAATTTGATTATTTTTGGTCTGTTCTCTCTCTATTTTCTTTCAAATTGTTAACACGAGTCTACTGAAATAGTAAGATGGAACGTGGCAAAGGTGCGTGCTGATGTGCGCATCACATGAGTGACAGAGAGTGCATAACGCTCTCATTATCATCACAACGCAGGGAAGCCGGCATATTTTTCCAGTCCTCCTGTGACTCAATCCCCTCATAGGGATCTTTTACATCAAGCTGAAAGCCCCCCCCGCTCATCTCCTCCCTTCGATAGCATCTGGATAAATGACTGCTCTCGAACAAACGGCAAAGACAACCACCGACTGCAGACCGCAAACTTAAAACGTGCACAAAGGACACAACTCTGTTGTCTCAGTGAAGCAGGAGTCTAGCAATTATTCAGCCAGGTAAAAAAACCTTAACGAAACAGTGTTCGTATGAAGCTGGGTCATAACTAACTTCCAGCTCACGTAGAGGCCATTTCAAATTGTTTGGACTCAAAAACCTGCATTTCAGTTTAAGCCAACTGAAGTGCTTTTATTAAGCATTTAAAAACAGTAACACAGTTCGAGTCACACTAGCTCACTGCAGAGTTGAACAGCCAGAGTAATTTTTCTCAATGGCAATTTCACATGACGAATCGGCAAAAAAAAAAAACCCTGACAGGGATGGAAATAGTAGACTGTGAGTTACACACCAAAGAGACAAGTGAGACAGACGGCAACAGATGGTAACAGTGGGTCTAGATGGCCGATTGTCAGCTTCATTGAGCTTGGTTTCATTTTTCAAAACAAAGGTCTTTTAAAAAAAGAAAAGAAAAAAGAAAAAAAGGTGTAATATTAGGGGAACAATGATTTTTTTTTCTTATTTCATTAATAAAGCTCTTTTCAATCCCTTCCTTTTTCCCAGTGCATAACTTGGTTTACCTGGATGGGGTCGATGGACTCTGTTGAGGGTCGAGGGTCTGGCGTGTGTGAGGTCTGATACATGGGGGGTGGTGTTGGGGAAACAATGGGGACCTTTGAATAGAAAGGGCAGAGATTCAACACATTTTTCAGGCCATTTCCTATTGGTGTCCACACTATATGTGTCATCATGCTCATATTTGAACACTCACTTGCGTAGGCTCAGGTTGGACAGGAATAGAGTTGGGTTGGGATAGCCGGGAATCGGGGTGAACTAAAACAATTGGACATTAGTCAGAATGCTCAATGACTTCTTTTAACTTCACACTTGCAAATCAAATGACAGAATAGTGGCTCTCTTTCTCAAACATACCTGGAGGACAAACCATCTGTGGTACGTCCATGTTCTGCGTGGGTTTCATAGGCTGCGCTGATACAATGGCTGGATCAATGGGCTGTCCATCAAACTCCAACATGGAGTCCTGGGAACATGAGTAATCGGTACCATGGTACATCAACTACAATAAGTACTTTTCTTCTTCTCCTAGCAATCCCACCTCACCTGCATGAAGTTGTAAGTCCCCTGCATCTGTGCCATTAAGTCCTGCACTACTTGCTTCCGGGCCATGGGATCACTCGGAGGAACCGGTGACGATAAGTTCATAGGGTGGGTTTCAAGGGCAACAGGGGAAGCCGCAGGCTGCACAGGCTGCTGCTGTTGCAAGGCAGCCACAGTCTGGGAGAAGAACAGGGAGAAACATACAGGGGTTGCGTGCTTAGTCAATCCTACCTGTGTTTTCATATTTACACCAGAAGTTCACACATATTTTAGTCATGAGCGGCAGCCTGACAAGTGTGACAAGAAAATACCAGAAGCAGAAAAGCCTGCATCAGTCAGAGTAAATCACCGCCTGAATACTTATCACAAGGGATCAGAAGCATCTGCTATCAGCTCTTACTGAAGAACCTGTATACATGGAAACTCACCACTTCCTCAAAAAAAAAAAAAAAAATCCTTCATGCATTAATGGTGCATTACTTTGTGCTCAACAACATACTATGACTCAACAACAACAGAGGGGTATAAGACATTGGTTACTGGCTCCAGCATGCATGTGTGACACTACACTTACTTACGCCACCGTGACTTGCTGAAAATATGGCTGCCGACATTACATTCACCTTAACAGGAAAGTCCTGTTAAAGTCTGCAAGTGGGCAATTTGATACAACCACGGACAACTTATTTTGGCTTGTTTGTATCTATGTAAAAGCGTGAAAGACAAAATCCTATGATGCAGGGACATATCTAACCTGAATGCAGCGTAACGTGTTTCCACATGAGAGAGGAACAAAGATGTGGGTGTCATATAAGAGCAAGAGCCTCTCAGTCACACCTTGCAACAATAGTTGCTGTATGAAACCAGCAGCTTTACTGCAGCTGAAGTCTTTCATATACTCTAAATATTGTCTCAGAAAATAACACCCTCTGCTTGCACTCAAGTTCCAAATGATCTAAGACCTACGGTGCCCTTTGAAAAACCCAAGCAAAGTTTAAAAACAAAAAACTGTAAATACTTCACTAAAACCTTTAGTTCTGACAAAGATGCAAAATAAAAATCCTCAAAAGTCAATATATGAAAGACACTAAGATAGCATCATGCTTTAAAAGGGAGAAGCACACCAATGTTGCAATAAGCAAGAAAAGGACATACAACATGTGCATCAGTCCTAATGGGTTAATAGAATGTAATGCAATAATTCAATATGCTACTCTCTGACGTTGCATCCACTCAATGCTCTAAAACTCACTCTGCTTCAAATCTCTCACATGACCAGCAACACACATCAAACATTTCACTGAGTTTTCTACATACTATTCTATGCTTAAGCCAAGATTACATAATGTATGCAAAAAGAGATGCAATGAGAATAGAAAAAGAAAAAGGTGGTGTGTAACATACCTCCGTATCCCTGGCCCACTCGTCCCCCTGCTCCTTTTCACTGCCGCTGTAAGTGCTGTCTGGAATGAACTGTCTGTTTATAAACTGAAGGGGGGGGGGGGAAGGGAAAAAAAGGAAATATCAATGCAAAGCTAAGCTAAAAATATGAAACAATAAAATAACCATATTCTCCTCTCACCCACCTCTGTTGTTTCCACTGTGATGGCCTCTGTGAACTCTTCAATTACCGCAGTTTCTGCTAAAAGTAAAAAACAATTCAGAGAATGCGGCGCTGATTTTGTTATTACTTGATTCTATTAGCTCTTTAAAAATAGCAAGCTTCATGCAGCATGACTACACAGAAAGGTCAGAAACCTGGATCAACAGTCTGCTCCTCTGCTTCTGACGACTCAGCCGCTGCTGCTGCGACTGGTTCTTCCTCTTCCTCCTCCTCACATACTCCATTTTGGTGAGATGGAATCCGGTCAAAGTACCCGCTCAGCAGAACCTGGTCCAAAGTCTCTTTCAGTGCCTTGTCTAACAGAGAACAACAAGGTCAGCCTTCTAATGGACGTCAACCTGTGACAGCAAACAGTCGGAATATTGATAAAGTCCCAATTATGGAGCAGTTACTCGATAAGCTTTTAATAATAACAGACCATTTAGTTTGAAAAGTGAAGGCACGATACACATTTAAAGAGCTTATGAGGGATAATACTAGCTGTAAGTGGCAAAGAAAGTATCTTTTAATCTATCTAACCAGTATTCAATATACCAAAGTTAACAAATAACATATTAAATGACTATTACAAATACAGTTTGTTGCTTTATTAAGGAACAAGTGCAGTAAACATCTTAATTACAGCTCTTCAAATAGTTATTTTATGCATCTTCTGCATCAATCGAAGCCAAATACAACTGGAGTCTTAAAAACATCAATGTTAAAGCCTCTTCACATCTCTCTACATCATTAAAGGCATTCTCCAACACACAAAAAAGTCAATATTTCACCAACAATGCTTTTATTCCCCCCAAAGCTAACAGCATCCTTTCTTTCAAATGTTGTTTGAACAGAATCAACCCACAAAATGTGGACATCTGACTAGCTGAGACAAAATACAGAAAATCTAAAGGAGGATGAACAAAAACAATGGCAGTGTTACTGTTCCTACAAGACTTCAATATGGACCCACAAGGTGGCTTAAATATCAAGAGGTCTTCACTGTACTGATCCTGAACCAATCATGAGAGGCAGTTCCTCTTATGTTAGAAAACCTTCAAGGTAACTCAAAGATTTATCCTTTGGCAAAGCAGGCAAGTGTCATGTCCTTTGCAGCCAGGTGCTCCAGGCCAAGAAGTCTGCTCCTGCCTTCTGATCACCCCGATTCTCAACCGGGTCACCAGTATCCTGCTGTGGCTCAAAAGACCTGACCAGGGGAACCACAGGCGACAGGGCAACCACTGGCACACTGCCCTGCTGCTGAGTCAGGATAAGCCTGCAGCTCTCAGCCCCAAAGCAGAATGCAGCAGTGCGAAGCCTCAGACCAGACCGCTGAGAATGCAGCACGCCAATATCCCCGAGCCCTGATTATTCACATCACAGCACTGCACACATGCTGCATTAACAAAACACAAAGCAAATGCTACATTAACATGTTAAGACTGACTAATGGCCGCAATACCTCCTGACAAAAAAAGAAAAAGATATTGTTTAGAGTTTTCATAATGATTCGTTACCTTATTTTGAGTTTCGGGACCATTCAAAAGAATTTGACAAATTACTTACTGCCAGCTTCAACATGATAAAAAGCTTACCGACGACGGCAGTAATAGGATGAAGTATCCTGCCAACAATTTGCGCTACGAGCTTGGCATCCAAACACAACGCACTTGACCAGTAATTCAAGTTTAAAAAAAACTTTGTTCGAGTTAAATTCAGTTAAGCTAAAACCTGCAGGACTGCTGATGAATAAGGGATCTATCTCCCAGCAATTGCCACATATCACAAGGACCACAATTAGTTTCCATTTTCCAAGTTTATGTCCTCAAATTGCTTGTTTTGCAGATTAAAAGCTAAAACCCAGCAATACTTGGTTCACTGTTGTTGACAACAGCAAAAGTCATTCACATTTGTTAAACCAGCAGCAGTGATTTTTCAGAATTGTTTTTCTAACACAAACATTTACTCCACATGCTATTTTTTTTTTTTTTTTTACAAAACAAAATTGTAAAATGTTATTTCACTGTAGAGCTGCCAAAGGCCTATTGATCAAGGTGTCTATCTCACAAAGGAAACAGGCACACTCAAATTTAAGGGCATCTCATTTCTACCATGTAGATTTGGCAGCTGACTTTAATGCTTTCTGTTGTATGATTGGCAGAAACATAAAATATAGAAAAGAAGAAAAATTAAGACATATTGTTTCATCTGATGCAATCGTCTTAACTATGGTTGAAAGAATAGCAGAATCACCATCTAAATTTGCTTTGTTTGTTTGGAGATGATTAGCCAAAGCTGACGGACAATCACACAAATAGTAACTTTATGAGGATTTCCACATTTTTTAAACAAACTTACATGTTGTTCCAACCACAGCCTTGTCCTTCCCTTCCAGCAGGTCCCAGAGGTGCACAGACGCGTCGTCATACTGGTCAAACAACCTGCGAGTGCAAAGGTAAGCGATCAGGATCCCTTTGTTACATATTAAAAAAGGGGATCAAGTGCTTTGCATCTCTGATAGATCCAGACACCAATGACTTGAACCAACCTCACGTTTTGATCACGGTCTGGTCCCACCAACTTGTAGAACTCATCAAAAGTTGCGAGGTCTCCATCTGTCAGCGGCGGCGAGCCACTGACTCCCTGCTTCAGGTCCTGCCGTACAGTTTCATCACCCAACCGGTCCAGGACAAACTGTAACTCCAAAACCGTCTTAATCCTCCTCTGCTCTGCCTCTTCTCGCTGCAGCTGCTCTCGCCGTGCAGACTTCTTCACCACCTTCTGAATCTGGCGATTGTGCAATTGAATCACACAGAGCAGAATTACGGCAAAGCAACAACGGACGTAAGTTAGAGAAGATTTTTAGATAACTGACATCATCCTTACATCTTGTCCCAATAAAATAAACGTCTTATGCAGCTCTCGGGCAAATTCCAAATTGTTCATGACTTCCTGATATTTTGAGAGGGCCTCCTAAACAGATGATGAAGAAAGAGACAGGTTATATATATTGATATAAAGCAAATTCTTGTAAATATCATTTAATTATTTGTGCAGAATGATGAGGGCTTCTGTCTACCCACCAGCTGGTCCTGGTTGAGACCCTCCCCTTTATTCTTCCTTCCCCGATAATCATCCAGTTTGCTCTGTAATGAAACATTCATTAGGAAGTTAACACTTACAAACTGTTAAATAGTTACATTTTTGTTGTCAGGGCTGTAGTTTTCCCAGGGTACTGAAACTATCAATTCACCCAGCCAATTTCAGAAAGCAGGATTTAAATATTCCTTACCTTTTTTTTCTCCATGTTGCGGACCTTCTTATCAATGACACACAGCACTTGCTTCAATACTTCGGACTGTCCACCGAGTGAAAAACTGCCCATTGAACCTGGAGCGGATCCCACCTCTGGGCTGGCAGACTGCAGCGTCGTACTTGCATTCATTGCTGAGGGCATCTAGGAAAAAAAAGTGAAAAAGAGTGAAAATGATGATGGATCTAAATCATAACCATAGACACGTTAGAAAAACAACACATAATCAGTTCGATGTTACATCTCTCCAAACTATCTGTAGATAGGTCATTAAATGCCACAAGCTACTGAAAATACTCATCAGCCAATATACTAACTAAAAACACCTAAATAATTATCTATCATTTACACCCAGTGGGGAAAGGGGCCAATTCTTTAAGATAAGTATGTTTCCACTCAAACATCATTGAATATTGTCTAAATTCAGTCACAGTAGGTTCCTGACTCAGCTTTCAATACCACAGCATTCTCTGGCTTTATTGTGCACGTTATAACAATGAGCTTTAAGCAGCTAAATGTAGAAATCTTATTCAGCAGAATAAACCCATTTCAAGAGTGACAACAGATACACACTTTACTTCGACAGTTACTAGCTGTTTATCATAACGGTTTCTTTGAGTTATGGAATCAATTGTGTTGGAATATAATCGGATACTTGGTGGAGATCTCCGAGATATTAAACTTGTATGACAAGTTTTTCTCGTCTGCATCCTAAGTTTAAGAACAAATTATGCTATACTATGCATTTACTAAAGTGGACACTGTTATAGGAGAAATATTGTATTACTTAGGAGCTATATACGTAGGTTGAGATGTGATTTATCATTACAAGCAAACAGTACAACCACATACCCCAGATTTATCAGTACAATCTAGATGCTGACAATTTTTACATCAGAGTTAGCTATAGTTTCGTAACACAATAAGTATGCCAATCAGACAGTATCTGTAGGCCCTCATACTGATTTAATTGCAGCTGGCTAACTTTCATCCCAACTGTGTCTGTTCTTGAGGGAGGGCTAAAATCAAAAAGTAGTTATATTACAAAGGCTATAAACGTGTAGCTTCTGTTCACACGTTTGTGTGTTATTCCTGTGGTCCAGCAGGCCCACCGGTGTTTTCTTAGCTTTGGTAAAACGGCCTTGGCCGCACTATCGTTAGCACACACTACTGACTTAGCATCTTCGCGCACTGCTAGCTTGCTGGTCTGATAGCAACACCAACGCGTGCTAGCCATCAGCCTGCCGGGAGCCTCGTTTCCTCGATACCGCAACTGCTCATTCACCCACCTTGCTGTTAAATATCCACAGGGGAGCTTGCTAGCGAAATGTACGAAAGGGCCAAGTTGTTATTATTGTTGTGTTGCTTTATTTTCTCTTTCACTCTAGTGTGGGATCCGCCCCGCCGGCCTCACCGACAACTGAGACTGTTCGAAAGACGGAGAAACTCTTTATAAAGGCGAAGCTCGATATATAGCTGTCTAAGATATGCCTTAATAAATAAACTACAAAAAACATTACCGTAATAAATTATTATGTCATATTGAGTCATATACTATGAATTGAAATAAATACCTTCATATTTCAATATCTGTATAATCTGCTCGAAAATTGATATTTTAAAGTATACATTTTTGATCAGGCAGAATTGTCTACAGCCTCTTTGAAGAAAATCTGCACAATCATTAGCTTTGATTAGACTATCTTTATCTCTGTGTCATGTACAGTGTTTATTCTGCAGCAGCAGTACCTCCTGAAAACGCTGGCTCACGTTGGTACATACCCGTGTGACCAAACAAACCATCACACAGAACAACGCATGTACAATTAGTTCAATTTCAACTTCATCATGGATTGGGGGAATTTTAATCTGAGATTAAGATTTTGGATTTGAATAAAGTAAGATTTCAGTTTCAAATGGTAAATTCTATCCTGCCCGATTATTATTATTATCATTATTACATTGCCAATCTTACTCTCTGCTGTCCATGTGATCCACCTATTAAATCTGTCACAGAGTTGCAAAGCAAACAAATCACTGTATATTACACACAAGATAATAACAAAATATGTGGTTAAACTGAGATCCTTAGTACATACAATTTACAACTGAGTAACCCTTGTCCTTGAAATACTCAGTGGTACAATTGTCTACCTAGAGGCTTGACTTAAAGGCCAAACGTTAAACAACAGTTATGTCTTCAACAAACAGTAAACTGACAAGTTGTCATGGAAATATGCAGAATTCACATGTTTTGTGTGAAGATTGGAGACGGAATTAAAAAGCCTTAAGCCGAAATCCAATCCGAATCTCTTGCATCTCTGATTTCTCGACTCTAAGTTTGGCAAAAAAAAACAATATATTCTTCACACAAAGGCAATGCAAATTCAAATTTGCACCATCTGTGTTTTTTATATTAAAAATGCATTCATAATTAAATCATTTAATGAGTTCTTTAATGGGAACGATCATGGCAATTATGCTGCCAGTTTCAGTGAAAATAGTTCTCATTTATGTTATCAGTAGGTGGCAGTAAAGCTCAATAATAAGATCAACCACAAAACACATGGTACACTACAAGAGACTGTTCCACTTATGAGTCTCACCCAGTTTGGAATTATATAGGCCTGTTTTGTTGTTATTTTTTCATTTCTTGACTAAATATCAAATATGTTAAAGTTGCTTATTCTAACTAATAAATGGCAGGGGAGGCAACCCACTCTGGCTGAAAACATCTGGAATATTGGACTATTTTTTTAAAATGTTCTGATTTCCATTATTTTCTTCTGTACATTTCTCCTTGTATGGTGCAGGATTAACTTCAGTTTACATCAGCTTTAAATGGGAAAACAGACCAGAGGCCTGTTTTAAGGAATGTGTAGCCAGCTCTCTTTTGTTTTGCCAAATAGAGGAAGCAGTTAACATGGCTGCACAGCTATTTGATTGCACTGTTCCACTGAAAGTGTTTTCTTTTAGGGATAACACTGATTATGGGAGGATCCCAAGGGCAAGTGAAGCTCCCTTTCAACGAGTGACTAATTTCCGCTGCCTGCTGTTTTTCAATCAAGCAACAGTCCACCAGCCTTGTGTAAGTATTTCGAGGTGGGTCCGCATCTGACCTCTGACCTTTACGACCAGACTTTTTATGTCAAACTCAAAGCTAATCAACTTATTTTTGTCGTACCAAAGAACAAAACATTCTTTCGGCCTTTTGCAGCTGAAGAGGAGAACCTTAAAACACCAACCAGTTAATAATACACTTTAGATTGGGCAGGACGTGCTTGGCTTTTCTATTGCTGTTCCAGAGTTCCTGCTGTCAGAGAATAAACACAATGTCCAGAGTATGTTATTTTAGTAAATGGGCCTGCAAGCATGCGTTTAGATAGATCATTTGGTAACCGCTGACCTACTTTGATTTATCTAATATAAATTTGCAAAGTTAGGTTTAGCTGAACTTTGGACACTGGTAACTTGTGTCAGTCAGTCAGTCAGTCAGTCAGTCAGTCAGACAGGCAGGCAGGCAGGCAGGCAGGCAGGCAGGCAGGCAGGCAGGCAGGCAGCTAGATAGATATCCCGAAGGGAAATTAGGTCGTCATCCGTTAAACAAAAAATTGAGGTACAACATAAACATGAAAATAACATACAGTAACATATGCAGTAACACATACAGTAACATACAAAAACATACAGTAACACATAGAATAACAGACAGTAACACATACAGTAACATACAATAACATGCTTGGCAAACATCAAATTCAAGCATATTATTCAATATTATTTGCTATTATTCAAGCATATACTCAAATTCCACACAGTTCTCAACTCCATAATTCTCTCAGTACCAAACAAAACAGGAAGCTGGACATGAGTGTCACCACTTCCGTAAAGGTTGTTCAGATTTTAACTGTTTACTTTCCTAATTTCCTACTCAGACAGGAATAGAAGAAGGCCACGATGTTACATCAGAGGTTACCAATCACCTTATTTAAGAAGCTTGAATCTCCTCCATGCAGGTGTTTCAATGTAAAGGTAGCATGAGACAGTCACATCAAGTCTACAGTAAAGTGAACACCCTTTTATGGGGACATTTAAAAAGCTTTGACACGCTGTTTTAACGCCAATGACAACAAGCTGGAGTTTTAATGTTGAGCTGTGAGCCTTGTTATTCCTATCACGCTGGGCCATCTGGACTCAGCCTGTCTATCTGGGAAGCCATGAGAAGGGTTCCATCATGCATGCACGGGGTAGGAAGTGAATGCAATGTGCACCGCCCCCCCAGGAAAGTGTCAGCTCTGCATGCCAGTTGCACATCCTCTGGGCTTTTTCAGTCAACTCCACAGGAAGCAGTGGATGACTTGTGTCATGTCTCTACTGCCAGTTTCTTCTCTTGTTTCTCATCTCTCATGAATTTGTTCTTGAGCTTTGCATTACTGGAACATGATTTTTTTTTCACATCATGAGAATGATGTTGACACCCCCCCCCCCCCCCAAAAAAAAAAAAAAACCCACTGTAGTTCAGATCAACAAAGCTTTTTTCTAGCTTCTGAACATGCCTAACTGAGTTTGCAAAATAAATATTATGAACAATATGTTTGTAACTGTGTGGCTATGAAATCCTCTTTAACTACTTGAAACTCATGATACGTCACTGACGTGAGCGTTGAAACTAATTTTCAAAACAAGGTCTTCATCAAATGGAAATTTCCATTTGTTTTTCTTGCATCACATCATACTGTACTGCTGGAAACCTCCAGGAAAGCTTCTGAAAGGACCGTGTGGGTAGATCAATAAGTACCTTAAGGTTACATTTTTAAGCCTGTATGCAAACAGCTAGAGAACAGATTCAAAATTTTAGCTTTTCTATGACTACTAAGCAAACACTGTGGATAGGATATGATGAGAAGCTCCAGATCAGCTGCACAGCTTGCTGGGATTATTTTTCCCCAGTTCTCACCGTGGGGGATTTTATAAAAGATTTCAGTATGCGGCTTTCTTTTTTTTTTTTTCCAGTAACGAAGACCATAAAATCCACTACGGCCCCTCCGCTGTGCTGTTGTGTTGTACAAAGGCAGAAGATAAAAATGCTGAAACTGTTTTTCATTTGAAGGATTTGTAGTTTGAGTTTTTATCCCCGTCAAGCTGCTTTGCTTTTTTGTGTAGCTGGCACACAACAGCGCCATGCTCACCTTGCTCCTGGGCCTTCCCAGCTTGGTTTCTATCCAGTGAGCCTACACAGGCCAACAACTATGTAGCCCAGGGAAGCTTTCAGCCTACATTTAGAGTTTGCCTGCGATCTTCCTGTGTTGCATCTAGCTGCTGGAGCTGAGGTGCTTTATCTTTCTGTCCAGTCCAACTGCTGTCTACGTCCCTCCCTCCTGCAGGCAGCCCTGACGCCCTGGCAGGAGATAAGAGAAGAATCCGCTGTAGTTCTGGTTTGAATAGGAAAGGATGTGAGGACACCAGCGAGAAATAGAAATTGCATTAGTTTCTCACAGAAGCAACGTTCAAAAGATCTTCTTTTCAGGATGTTTGTTATCATAATATAATCCTCTCTTTATCTACGTTACAAGTCAGTCGACTTGTCCTCAGCTCCCAAGAGAAGAAAAACCTGAGTGGAGTAAAAAAATAAAAAAATGGAAGAATCATGGAATACAAACATTTTATTGCCTACAGTCACCCTCTGGTTGATTAAATCTACTTTTAACTTCACAACAAGCATCTGACAGCTTGTAAAACTGTATTGAAAATGAAATGATGACTGAACACAGTCCAAAGTGCTGATAGTTTGTGTGCTTTTCTGCTCAAAATCCAAATTTTGGCACACCAATTCGAAACTTGAGTGAAAAACTAAATCATCATTTTACTTACAATTTTATTTTATTTTACAATTTTATTTTAAAAGGATATAACCGGTCACACAGTCACAAAAGAAGAGTTGTGCGTCTGGCCTTTAATACACTTGGAAGTAAAATCCAACTGGCTGTGGATTATAACTTTCAAATACAGTAAATATGATCATGAAGAAGCCCACAATCTACCAATACAACTGTCTGTTTTTGTAGGTAGAAGCATGAATAAGCATTGACTGAAAATGCTTTCGTGAAAATCCTTAAGAGTTGTAACAGTCAACAGCTGTTTTATGAATGAAAGGTATTTCACATGATCGAACCAATAGAACCACGGTAAATAGTGTTTAAACTATCAATTAAGCAGGCCAATCGGTTTAAGGCCATGAAAAAAAAACGAGTAACTGCAGTTAGATTGTAAATGATTATTGATTATGATTATAAGGTAATAAGAATATGTTCTGTGATCACCCAACGGAAATTAGTAATACACAAAATACCATCTGATCTGTGTTCAGTAGCCTAACAGACGAGATGTTTTCTGACCAAACACGATGACAGCCTTTTAATCTAAAAGGCACATGTTGTACTTCTTATAGGTGTTTAATGAAACTGCTGAGCAATCATTGGAGAAAACGCGCGAGTCTCAAACTAGTTTTATCAAGTAACTCTTTATCTCGTCTCCTATCAGCACGACCTGCGAACCAAAGCATATAATGAACTCATTAGTCTCAGTCACGACCCAGCTCCACGCCTGACTGAGCACACCGAGCAGTTTCTAAGCTGTCGCTTTAAGACCGATTTCCCCCTATTGTCAAGCGGACGTGAACAGGAAGAGGGAAACGAAAGCGGAGATCGAGGGGGGGGGGCCAACGTATTTAAACACGATGCTGCTGCCCCACGATAACGGTGCCCGCGGCTTCGTGTGGAGGAGCGCATCCGCTGCTCGGACATCCACGCAGGTGACCCTCTGATCGGACTGACGCGGTCTCTGTCGCCTCCACGTCGTTGCAGCGCTTGAAAGGCATGGAGCTGTCACCGTGGGTCATTGCCTCATGAAATTATGACAGTGTCCTTCAAAATCACTTAACTGTTAAGAGGGGACATTACTTGATTTTTTATTTTTTTGCGGCCGTTTAGATCAGACGCAGTTCGTTCTTGTTTCAATTTAAGTAAAAAAATAAAAAAAATCAACCCGTAACGTGTCGTAACAAGCGTCGTGAAGGCAAGTAGCAGGTGCCGCGCGCCTGCAGCCAGTTTACCAGGTGGCCGCCAAGAAACCTGTTCTGGATCAGGCTGCTCATCGTTCCTTAAGAATGGCATCAACTATAGAGAGGAAGACGCTGGACGCCAATGAGTGAGTATATTTCCTCTGAACTGAAATCACGTCATGGTTCTTGGTTGGTGTCAGACGCTAAAAGACGCACTACCACAAATGTGACAGCCGAACTTATCCCAGATGCAACCCCTGAAAAGCTGAACCAGGATCAGTTATAAGCACTGCTCTCACTGCAGAAAGTATTTCTGTATATCTGTTTGTTATATCCCGAATACACTAAATGAATATATGGTCTGTAAGATATTTATTAGTTTCTGACTTTTGGAGAAACATTGATAATCTCCAATAACTAATGTATCAGAGCTCACCAAGTAACATCACAAATATTCAGGTTATTATTTTGATAAGTTCTGTAATATTTCCTCACATCCATTGACCAAGCCTCTCCTGTAACTGTCTGGAGCTACTACTGGCTCACAGCAGAGGGTTAGATGTGTCTGCTGTTGGGTCAGAAAGATTGGGCAGAAAGACTGTTACTAGCATGTAAATAAATGCTGTAAAAGAGCTGTTTTCAGGAAAAATCCAGATTAAGTGAAGTTACAAAGAGGTAAAGCTTTCCAAATGTATATTTACACAGTTTTGACACATAACACATTTCTTAACCATAAAGTCACCCCAAAGTTTTGTGATTCCAGAGCTGCATTTGACAACACCCAGTGGCTCCCACAGGTGGACAAGAACTATTATAACAATATATTATACCGGTAGTTATAATATAACTATTATAACTATTATAACAGGGTCAAACAGATGAATTACTAATAAAATAGATACAATGAACGAAGCATATCCACTACACCATAGATAGAAAAATGAATATCAATGCAAAATTGTCTTCACTCTGAAGAAGAACTTTTTCAATAAAAGTATGATATCAAAAAGGCTACCAACCAAAATGGTTTGAAACTGAAGTGATCTCTTGTTGATTTGATTAGTCAACCAGCAGGAAATGAAAACCAACTGGAACTCTGAGCAAGAGAGAAAAAAAAAAGACATCACGCTGGGCCACGACTGTCGGGCATCTTGTATACTAAACAAATGAGGAGATAATTAACAAACCAGCTGATATGGAAAACACTGATCTGTTGCAGCCCTGGAAAATTCGTATTTCTTTATGTGCTCAGGGAACCCGTAGACGAGGTCCTCCAAATGCCACCCTCCCTGTTGACATGTGGTGGGTGTCAGCAGAGCATCGGGGACAGATTCTTCCTAAAGGCCATCGAACAGTACTGGCACGAGGACTGCCTGAGCTGCGACCTGTGTGGCTGTCGGCTGGGAGAGGTCGGCCGTCGCCTCTACTACAAGCTGGGAAGAAAGTTATGTCGGCGAGATTATCTCAGGTTGGTTTTTTTTGTTGTGCTTTGATGTCATTATTTCATCACGCTCTTCATTACATTGTCTCGTCTAAAGACATTCGTCAGCAGTAATTTGTCAAAAGTACTGCTCCAAGACCAAGTCAAATCCTGTTATAGTTATTGACTGTTTCTCTTATTATCCGTCTAATGTTTTGATAATGTTTCATCTCCTTAGGCTTTTTGGTCAGGATGGTCTCTGTGCTTCCTGTGAAAAGAGGATCCGGGCGTTTGAGATGACGATGCGCGTGCGGGACAAGGTTTACCATCTCGAGTGCTTCAAGTGTGCCGCCTGCCAGAAGCACTTCTGTGTGGGCGATCGCTACCTTCTCATCAACTCAGATATTGTGTGCGAGCAGGACATCTTTGAGTGGACCAAGCTCAACAATAACAATATGGTTTAGGACGACATCTTGTCGCTCAGTTTGACGGAGCCACCTTCCTTTTTCTGGGCTTTGAAAGGAATGAACTACTGTTGAACAGAGATTTGGTCGCCCACACTGGATTTATCATGCAATTCACGTGGAGCCGTTTGACAAAGAAGGAGAGGGGTCACATCACAGTATTTCTCCCTGCTGTAGACTGATGAAGACTTCACCAGCAATAACACAGGGCTTTTAATCTAAGACTTCATTCTTAAAAGCAAAAAAAAAAAAAAAAAGCATGAATACTGAACATATTTAAACATGCAATTTAAGTAATTTGTTATACACTGGATTTTCCAAATGATTCTTCCTACATACCAATTTTTTGCCTGTTTACAAATTTCCCATTTAAATGTTCATCTGGCTTGCTTTTCATTAAACTGATTAATTATTAGTTGTTCATGTTGTAGAGGGATTGCTATTTCTTTATTTTTTCTGTTTTGCCAATTTGAACGGGCGGCGCCCTCTAGTGGTTGAGGGAATCCATGCAATACTTTTGCCGACTTTGGAAAAGTCACCTGTGAATATTTGGTAATTTCAGTAACTCTCTTGACCTGCATTCAAGACTTTTTTGGATATTTACTGGCCAATGTATTTAATAAACGACAGTTCAGAGAAACATTTGTCATCTTTGACATGAGTGTCTTTCTGTGAGCTTCAGAGAAATTTAAGATTACTGAGGTCATAGCGGATCGTGGTGGATGCCAGAGTTATCACCTTTTTGACAACGTTAGGACTTCTTGGAGAAATTATTTATTGTTGTTGAGCTTTTGTGTTGGATTGCCGTTGGTTTCGCAGTGCAGATTCCTAGTGCAGATTCCGACCCTTGATATGAAACTGCTTAACTGTTTAAAATTCTATTCAGAAATGACTCAACTAAGAGGCAAAAATACATTTACCTATTCCTCGTATGTAGAATGTATTATTATAAATTTATTATATATTATACATTTACTGTGGGATTTTCAGCTGTAAAACTAAATTTAGTTAAATATGTGGAGGTCAATTTTTGACCTATAATTACAATACAAAGTCTGAATTTGGATAAAAAACATAATGAGTCACATGTGCAAGAAAGATTTTTATTTTGACAGTGAAATTAATTCTCATTAATTTGAGAAGTAAAAACAAAAGCAAGAAACAATGCCTTAGTTGCAAATTAACTTTAGGGTTCCGTGGATTGTTATCACAAACCTAAAAGAAACTAAGTGTAAATTAAGCAGTTGGTGAGGTCTAGAAATGTTCTGTAAAAAAAGCTGTAAGAATTTTGGCATAATTTAAAAAAAGAAAAAGAATAACCTAAAAAATGTTTGGATTTATCAAGTTATCAGAGGTTTTTAAAAAAATGTTTTAATGGTAAAATATGTGACATGAACGGGGAGGATTAGAAAAGCTGGCGTCAAATAATCCAGGAATAATCAAATTGCTTTTAAGAGCAGGGAGAAAAACAATGAGGGATTAACCTATTTACAAAGAAAAAAACACGCTACACCAGTTTTGTATGTGTAATTATGTTGTAAATTCTACACAAAAAAATCAAACAAGCCAGGTTTATTACTGAGTGTTGGTAAGAAGACACATTTATTAAGTTATGTATTCTTCCCCCTAAGGGAATAGTCAAGTTGCAGGAAATTTGATAACTTACTTTTAGTGGAGGGTGTTTCCTGTCTGGGTCAAGCTCCGACAGCCTCTCATGACCCTGAACAAGAGAAAGCCACTATAGAGGATACATGGAAACCAGTTTTAGCCACAAGAGGTCAGTAAAAGATTTTCAAGCAGCAGGAGAGTTGTTAATTGTGACTGCATGTCTTTTGCAGAATGTAGTTTCACACAGCAATATAGAAACATTTCTAAATTAAGCCATTGTATTTTGGACAGTAACATTCTTTTTTTCCCTTCTCACTGGGTGTCCTCACAGCTGGTCCTCGTGTTTTTGTTCTGTTCTTCATGAGTGCCAGCTGTCATCTCATTCTCCTCCTGTGCCATCCAACAACCTCATCTCCCCCTATAGCTTTACAGGAACAACATCAGTAACTGCAAAGGCTGAACATGTCTTAAATCCATCCATCCATACATTTTCTATATCTGCTTAATCCAACTCAGGGGAGGTGGAGGGGTGCTGGAGCCTATCTCAGCTGTCATTGGGTGAGAGGCAGGGTACACCCTGGACAGGCCGCCTGTCCATCACAGGGCCACACAGAGACAAACAAGACAGACAACCATTTACGCTCACACTTACTCCTAGGGTTAATCTAGAGTGGCTGGGAATTAAGACACCTGAGCACACTGTGTTGAGACAAGCAGCCTTTACTGACATTAAAAAGTGCTTGGAATGTGACAGAGAAACATTTTGTAACAAATACAAAGGAGAAAGATAAAGGGGAAGAGGTGGGTTTAAAGGGAGAGCTACAAGTACAGAAGCTCCAGAATGATTTGCTGAGTCTGACAGTAGTTTATTCACAGACAAGGAAGGACTGAAGAAGCAGCGAAAAAACCCACCCAAGATGAGATTGCGTTCTTGCTGCAAGAGAAACTTGTGGGGAAACTAACGAGTTTTCCCACAATAGAGATGGGAATATACTGGATAGGCACACAGAAGGATACTGGCTCTTTACTCATTTGGAGGTCTGCAGAATTGTCAACATTAAGCAATGCTTGAGGAATGGCGGCATAGAAACAAACTACTATGTGGTGGTTTCACCAACAAATCAGCTCCATATTGAACACCAGGCTTAAGATATGCGTGGAAACATGACATGTTTAACTGCTCAGGCAAACAGACGTTGGCAGCAGCTCAGCAGACAACAATGTGTACAATCAGAATGATACAGAACAATTAACACAATTTTACTAACACAGCTTTGCTACATTTGTATAAATAATATTTGCAAAAACAACCAGTTTTCCATTCAAACATTTTTTAATGTCCGACTGCATTCCCGAGAAAGAGAAGAGCAGTGAAGCTGAAGATAGAAGTGAAAAAATACACAGGACATAAAGCGTGATTTAAATGACAAACGAAAGGACAAATATGGTTAAGGACAAATTCTGAACCTGAGGCTTCAAAGGCCAGTTAGTGATATAACAGTGTCCTCTAACATACAGTCTATGCTTCAGTCACAGAGAAAGACCAATAACTAAGTGGTCTGATGAGTCACATGAGATGGCTGTGGGAAATTTTTAAACAACTCATTAAACAGCACTCTCTACCGCCGTCATTAAAGAACCAAATGAGGGAACATTGTTTGGGCGAATAGTGTTCCACCTATAGAGTTGAGTTACAGAGGTGTGTAGAATATAAGCCAAAGAGTGCTCTGACATTTCAGGATGTTCAGGTAGCACAGGGTGACCCAACATCTTACTGAGACACTTTGTGTTCAAAGTAATGAAATGTTATGTAATATATATCGCTGATATCACATATATTCTTTAAGTTGCCAGTGTCATTCTATTTACAAAGTTGATTGCAAGCAGTTGGTTCAATGGTCTCATGGCAGAGATGGTTACAAAATGTGTATTGAAAGTCTGGGATAGTTTCTTTTTTACTTTTAGTGAGATTGTGTGTAGTTCTTATAAGTAGTCTGTGTCTCACTTGCAGTACACAACAGTCAGAACACTCTTTATTTGGAGAATCAGAATTCCTCATGGTCAAGTTAAAGCTGAAGGCTGCTCATAAGGAAGCCAATTCAGCATGAGACAGTTTACACTTTCTCAACCACAGAAAGTCCTTGTAGCAACATGGTCATGTTCCGTTCCAAAACGGCCCAAGCTGAAGCACCCTGTGGCAACGTGGACTGTCTTATGTGGGCTGAGTCTGTGTAAATGTGCGATGCAGAACTAACATGGTGTAAAAATCCATGGCCTAGCTCTCACTTGGACATATTTTGAATGTTTTAAGTTTGAGTTGTTTGAGATGGCAAGAGATTCACTCTTCTCATGCTCCCTCTGAGTAGCTTTTAGCTTTAGCTTCCCTATCAGGAACCCTTCTGATTCTTCAAACTGAGAGCGCTCTGACTGCGGTCTTTGCAGGTACTTCACTAACTGCTTGTTGGTTGGAGGTGTGATGGTGAAACACGGCTGTCATTCTTACAACTTAAGTTTATTCTAATAAATTTCTCTTTATTCTAATCATTTTCAGTTCACTTTTGCTTTCGTTTGCTGTTCACTTTCACTTGTCTTCACTCTTTGATGAGTTTTGGTCATTTAAAACAACTTGGTTCGGTTGACCAAAATAGAATGGCTTGCTGAAGAATGAATCTTTTACCATGAATTAGATGGCCTCTCTCTCTTGTTTCGGAGGGGGAGAAGCCTCACTCCATCTTTGAGCAACAAATGCTTCTTTCAGGCAAGAAAGAAACCTCCAACTAAAATAAATTACTTGGGAAGGCAGTTTTGTGTAGCCTCTGCCAGGCAGACAATGCAGCCAAGCACTGATTTAGCAAAGCATCCCCTTTGAAATGTTGAATCATGGGTTTCACATTTTATCATCTGGGTAGTTTCAACACATAAGATACAGTAGGTTTACACATGAGCTTTAGAAGAGCTGGTAGATGGTTTGTATTTGCACTGGACTGAGGATGCAGGCTAGTTGTTCAGCTATTTTTTTACTTACTGTTTTCTGTTTGTTAACAATCTATAGACAGATCTGAGAATAGTGTTGATTTCTTCATTTAAATCTCTTCAATCAAATAAGTGTATTGCTCAAAAATGTGGATCCATTTCTTTAACTTTAGCCTCCTCTTAGGCCTTTGTAGATCAAGCTGTTATGAAACATTGGTTACAGAATCCTGGTGAGACCCAAATGCAAGTATCAAGATGGTCCAAAAAAGTTTGGTAAGAGTTTTTTTAACTAAAAAAAAAATTAAAAAAAAATCTCCGGACCCCAAAACAGAGCATTTGGCTTAAATAAAAGTGTTGTACTCTTTATGCACTGCTCTACGGGGAGTTCATTGAGTTTAATAAGACTAAAGTGGGAAGGAGGGCAGGTCTCATCTCACAACACTCTCACACAACACACTGGCACACAGAGGCCCTCGGCATCAGCCAAGTAGCCTGCGTTCCATTGGCCGGAGTCTCCTCTCTGTTGCCCTGCAGCCTGAGCTTTGCCAGAGCCCTGCGTTGACTTGCACAGCACCCTCAGTAGAACTCAATAAAGCCATGAGCCTCTTGTGTCATCCCTACCAGTTGTACACAAGGCTGAGAGTGTAGTGTTGCATATGTGTGCCGAGGCAGGCCTGTTTTATCTCCAGTGCCCATGTTACAGCCATCCCGTATGGGTAAACCTAAAAACATCCAGCTGTGTGAGCTTGGAAATCAAGAAGGCTTTCTGAGGATGAAACCGCAGCAGCTTGCAGCTTGTTTTTATCAAACAGCTTGCTCCACTGAAACAACCACTACAAATCGAGCTCACTGTGCTGCAGTATGCAGAGTGGGCAGCAGATGGCAGTTCTTACTCAAGTGAGAAAAAAATTCAGCGCGAGATTGTATGTGATGAACAACTGACAAGCATATTAAGGGGAAGCTGGTTTTCATATGGATGCCAGTTCACAAGAATAATTAGAACTGAACTGAAAGTGACAAGAGCTATATTCAAAGCACTATAGACATGACTGAGAATTCAACGACACCTACAAAGGAAGATGTGGTCAGACAATTATACGCAACACCACAATGATTAATCACAGCCCAGCCTGTCAGCGTCAAACCCATCTGAAAAAATGAGTCAAGTGCTATTGATCATGCCCGTTTTGGGTTTAACTTGCACTCACAGTTTATCAGATGGAGCTAATTGGGAACATATTCAGTCTGAGGTCCTGAGAGATCTGTCTGTCAGGAGTCACATTCCTCCTCCGATTTTCTGATAGCCCATAGCGCCTGCAGTCTGGATGGAGGACAGGCTGTGGGAGTAGATTTTGGAGGGTGGGGTTGTGGGGGTTTGGTATGGCAGCTCATTCAGATCTGGATAGGTGAGTAATAAGCATGTATCCTTAAACTCTCGCCGGGCATGTCGCTCTGACTGGATTAAAGATGTGCTGAGGATTTATTAGGCAGAAAACCTCTGGGGCCCTAGAAAAACTCCATGACTGAGCTGCCTCCATCTTGACTTTTCTCCCAGCTAATATTTTCTCTTTAATATCACGCAATGCACTATTCCATCCATTTTTACTCTTAGTATTTCAAGTTTTCCACCCTTTCATTGTCCACTCCACCATGTATATATGTTTTTAGATTAAGTTTGTGAGTATGATGTTCACTGCTTTGGCCTTGAGGATATAGATTAAGGATATAGCACAGTGGAGAACAAAATGAGCTATTCAAAAACTCAAAAACAATCCCATACTATATACTACATACTATATATAACATTCAAGTGAAAGGATGTGTCTGATCAAGTTGTACGACTGTATGACTGTAAAAGACCCCCTGAAGAATGATAAGTGTAATTTTTGTAGTTGGGCAGATGCAATTTTACATATTATTTGATGGGAATTTCCATGAAAAGTTAACATTTTCATAAGTATATCTTTGTTGTTGTTGTTAATTAGATATCTTTGTAATTCATTATTGAGAAATTTTATCAATCAAATTAGTAAAAGTTCAGGATTTCTCCCGAGACTGTGGTACAGTGGAAATGTAAATGTAAATTTAAAATGTTAATTGAATCTACAAGTACCGCTTGTTTAGAATAGATAAAATATGATAATATTTGCTTGCTGGATGATACAATGCTTGCATGAGTAGCAGACGAGCTTAGTTTAGAACAAAGACTTGAGGAGGGGGTAAACCGTTATCCTGTTTGTCCAAAGTAATAATAAACAAAGAAACAAAGAAATCTCATCCTGTCAATTTTTCTAAAGTTTAGATTACCATCTTATATTATCTTGCTTAATTTGTTGTTGTAAAAATGAGAATTTAGTGCTTTATCGGCATATAATTTCTTCTTGTCCGAGTTAAGCTAAGCTAGCCAGCTGCTGGCTGAGGCCTCTCTTTGGGCCTTATATAAACGAGAAAGATTTATCAACCATTTCCCTTATCTCTAACGCTAAATCTAATAAAGCGGATAAGAGAATTTCCAATATGTTAAAACATCCCTTTAAGCATGGAATATAAGTCAGGATACTTTGTTATATTCCTTCGCAGCTTCTCACAGTTTTCCTTTTCCAAAATCTGTTCTCCTGGTTTGTGATGAATCTTTTCTGCTATATGTCAACATTTGGGAATGTTTGGCACAGATTTGTATCACAAATGCACATAGAGATATTCCCTGTCTTTTTTAAATGTTATCTTTTTAAGTAATATCATTGTATTGATTGATTATGATATCCTACAGACTCAATTTGAAGTTTGTCATGGCTAAGATTCTTCAGATCTGTGATGCTGGTACAATAAATCTGTTTGGAGACAAGCTACGGTATGTTTTTTTGTTTCTTTGGCAATAAGTCATTTTCCCCTCTAAAATGATCTCCATATGTTTAGCGTTCCTGGCTTCTGATGAACCAACAACACATTGCACACGAGGCTCTAGGAATGGATTAGACATGCAGGAATATTGTGGATTTTTTTTTAATGTAGTTGCATGCTGAGATCACATAAAATGGATTAGATTGAACAATCGCAAGAATGATGTGTTTTATAACTCCAGAACCTCTGACTTGTGTTTTCATGGATGAATGGTCAAGAAAATGAAGCAACATGACACATGAAAACAGTTTAGACAGTTCAGTGCAATCATGAGTGAGTGGATATGGTTATACAGGTCAAAGATGATGGGAGAGTGGATTGTTATAAAGAGTAAACTCGATAAAAAGACTATTTTCATAAGTAAGAAACTTGTGATTTATGCTTTTTTACAAGTGGATACTTCGGTAATCTTGCAGTTATTAACATTTTAGTGATTGATTGCTGTGATTTCTTCTCAGTCAGCCAACAGTCTTCATTTTCTCATTAAAACACAACAGCAGCACGTTTGATATGTCCCTCTAGACCCAATATTGCCTTGACAGTAGGTGACCCCTTGCACTGAGTATCATGGAGACCCCATAAGTTCAGACTATTCAGATGAGCATAAAAAGGAACTCCTGGTGTAAATCTAAATCTGACACATAACTCCTTCTCATCAGACATCAGTGAAAAGCCAGACCTTTACCAGGAAGCAGACCGTGGCGGTACATTTCTCTTTCAAGCAATCAGTGATGGAAACTCCAATTAAGGTAGTGGAAAAAGGTGGCTACTGCTTTTAAAACATCAGTGCAGATGTTCAGGTAAGTGACCATGCGGCAAACCTTGGCTACACAAGGCTACTGCCTCAGTGCAATTTCCGTCTCTAATTGGACTTCCCACGCGATGCCTGCTTCCAATCACTGCAGAGAGCCAACGTATGCAGACACACTGGCAGGACGGTGGACCACAGACGAACAGACTCTGGAGAACTTAAAGAGAGAAAATTGACCAGAGATGGATTTTAAATGATTAATTTACAGGCTGCTTTTGTCAGTGGTCAAAAGATTAAAAATATTCCACAGCAAGTAAAAGTCCTGCATTCATGATCTTACTGAATTATTAGTACAGGAGTATTGCCAGCAGCATACTTGTAACCATTATTTTCATATAGAAGCCGGCCAGGATGTGATCAAATAAGAATGCCGACTTTGTGTCTTGGGTAGCTTAATCTATAATAATGCGCCTTTTAAATAACCTAATTTTGTTTAATCGACTACTTTTATCAATCATTTCTCCATTTGTTTTGATTACTTATTAATTGTTTGAAGGGGAGTAAAGAAAACTTTTGATGATACCATTTCCTAGGTGTGACTACATAAGCTGTATGTATTGGTTTTACCTTACAGTCAGTTGAATATTTGGGGATAGTGGCACGTGATTGGCCGAAAAATGATCCATTCAATCACTCCATTATCACTCTGTCCTATCTATTACACGCAAAATGATTAGCAGTCAAAACGTGTAATTTGCAAAGCGAGTAAAGGTTCTCACTTTACGGTATGCTGTGGGAAAAAGGCAATGTGACGTGTTGTGAAAATGAAGTATAAAGTAGCATACGAAGGACGAACTTGAGCTAACTGTATATTCACGTGAATAAATGCCCATTGGCTTTTCACCACCAACTTTGATCTATATAAAGAATGGATTAAATGATAAAAAGACACTTTTCTGAACAGTGTCTATGGTGATATCACCCACTATAACGTACAATATTTGAGACTCATCAATTGTCTACACCTGCTGTTCCACATCTTGCTCTAATGTAGAAATTCTGGCATTGCCATCCTTAGTTCAGAATTTCTCTCTTCCTTTGGATTCCTTCTCTTTGGGAGCTTGCCTCACCTGGAACCAATCTGTAACACAATCAAAGTGTCCTAACATGAAAGCTCAGTTCCTTCCTTTGATAGTCCATTTCTCTCCACACTTGTTCCTTTCTCCCCTCCCTGGTTGCGCCAACAGCCACGTCTGGAAAAAATTCTGCTTAAAATAGAGACTCAGTCACTAAGGATTATGCAAATTTCCTTGAAACAATTCACTGGTGCTCTGCTTTTTGCTTCTACAGACAACAGAATGGTTTCTTTGTCTAAAAATAAGCTGTGCATAAAGGAAAAAAAACGAAAAAAAAACACAGCCTCGCTTGTTGAGAAATTGAAAACACTGCTGTGAAGGCCTTAAGAAAACTAAGGTGATAAAATTGAACTTGGAGAACAATAAACTTGCACTAACCATTCCAGTGTCGTTTACAACTGTGATCTTGTGACTTCGCAAATGAACTGTATTCATCAAAACAAAAAGGATGCATGAAAAGTGGACACAATTGTGTAATTATCTTCTTTTTTAATGGTTGTTTTTGCTACTTAGTTCTTGGATTGCACTCTTCCACTCAAAGCTTTATTTGCAGCTTCTAGATGAGTTGATATTTACAGTTTGCATGCTGCCTCCTCATCAGCCATCCCTCTCCGCTCCACAGTGCGTCCAGGATCGCAGCATGATTAAACTCTAATAGCAGCCTTTTGAGAAGTCCGGGGGGATTTACTCCTGAGTCAACATGCCAGACCCCATTTCCTCCTCACTCACAGCTGCTTCTCAACACCCTCACAGCTCAAGCAATGGCAGCTCTCCACATGGAACTTGTATAGATTGAGAAAAACCCTGGGAGTGACCCAGCATAATGCCTTAGATACACATGGGAAACTGTGCCAATAAATGCCGTCCTTCTAAGTAATATCAAATAATCAATCAAATAAGTCAATGGCAGTTTCATCAGTAGAAAATGGAGAACAAAAAACACATGATCTCAAGGATTTAGTTTGATTCTTCAAGCCAAAAATGTCAAAAACAAATGGATGAATATAAAAATATCATATGAAAATATGTGTGGCTAATTTGAATGTTCACCCCTTATTCATATCACTGCTACTCTCGAAAGCTAAGAAAAGATTCTTATTTCAAAAGAATCAATTCAATTCTTTAATATTCTAAGCACTTTTACAGTTTCCAAATAACAAAAAGGAAAAGGGCCTAAAACAAATGGTTAATCATCTTGCTTGGAGATAGATGATTACATAGTGACATTATGGAGAAAGTTTGTCAAAGTTTTGTAAAGGATTTGTAGAAGAGTCTTTTGGCCCTGTGATGGACTGGCGACCTGTCCAGGGTGTACGCCGCCTCTCGCCCAATGATCGCTGGGATAGGCTCCAGCCCCCCCCGCGACCCGACCGACGGATGAAGCGGGTATAGAAAATGGATGGATGGATGATTCTTTTAGCTTTTCTGGCTTCTACCTCTGTTAGATTTTTGGGGCATCCTTCATACACTGCTTCTTACAGGTGAGGCAACAGATTTTCAGTGATGTTTTGGTCAACCTCCAGCTTGCAACTATTGAAAAGGGATTTTGATCAATTTTGTTTGGTATCATTATCCTCTTGTAGAAAAAAAAAAGCTTTTCATCTTCAGCTTTTCTAAAATGGTCTGATGTTTACTGTCAGAATTAATGGTATTTAACTGAATTCATTATTCTGTTCACAAGTTGAAGTTCCCCATAATTAAATTAACATTAGGGTAAGACAGTGGCATTGTTGTGTATTCTGAATTAACTCCATTAACTCCGTCTTTTGTATACTGTCTTGGCAGCTGATTAGCTGCAGCATGGGGAGGATAATTCTAGTTCTGACATTTTTGTTTCTGTTGTTCCGATTATCTTTCTCATTAATTAGATCCATGAAATATTCCAAAAGGCAAATTGTGTTGCTTTTTTTTTTAGGAAACCTAAAAAGGCATATAAGCCACAGGTGACTTGAGTGGGGGATGACAAAAACTATGTTACCCTTCCACTAATCAATCATTATAACTCATGCCTAATCATATCATAACCTATCTATGGAGAGAAATACTATGAGGTACTGGAAGGGACTTCCTCATTAAAGGAAAGGGGAAAGAGATGACATATACATGCATAACTACACACATACAAGCACACAAGTGGATATACACCTAAGAAAAAACACATCTGAAGCGATAAAGAAATAAGAACAGCTGAAATATTTTTCTGGTTATACTCCAGACATCTGATGACACCCTGCATTACACTGCGTGAGCATTGCCCTAAAAAGTTACTTAAGGTCTGAGATCTTTGGGAAAGGTCTCTATTATTGTTTTTACACAGTAGCATGTTTAAACTTTTCTTTTAGTCACAGGTAAACCTGCTAAAACAAACCAATTCAACCCCCTATCATTTACAAAAGAAGTGTGTTTACCCTCAATGCTCTCAGGGCTACAATGGACACAGAACTAGAGTTATGTCCAGTAGCTACTATTGCCTTCTACAGGGTAAGACAAAGCCACAAGATGAGAGTATGGGATTTCATTGTATCCTACATGATGTGTTGGACCATAGTTTCTAATTAAAATCGTATTCTCAGATAATTGGGCTTGTTTATCATTTTTGCTGGACATCAGAGTCAGCCCCCACACAGCGAACTGAGAGTGAGCTGTCTGCTGTCTTGCAAAGATATAACTGATAACATGATCTCTCTCTTTCATTTATTTTTCTGAGAGTCGCTGTTGTCAGTTTTAGAGCCTAAACGTAAAACACTGAGACTGTGCTCTGCCATGGGGCATCTGTTCAAGCCAAAATTAACTATAGCTCTAACCAAGTAGTTCAGATTTCTAATCCTAGTTTGGTTATAATGGCATATGTGGATGATGATGCTCTGAAGCACTCATTTGAGATGTATGTCCCTCGTGTTCTTTGCAGGAAAATTTCTTTGTTGTGGGTCATATTCATGGATAAGAGTGAACAACCTATGATTGTGTCATATGTGTTTCTGTCAAAAAAATCAAATAAAATCAACTATGATCCTATTCCAGCCACAAGTGCAGTCAGGAAAATTAGTGTTTTCATTCATTGTGTTCCCATTAGCGCCAATCAGAGCTGGACCCAATAAACACTACTACAGATTGATTCTAAACACGATTGAATGCTGATTAAATACTTTCCCATTACACTCAAAAGCCAAGAGCTTCAATATACTTGAGATTCTAACCTTCAGCATGATGCTCCTTTTCCCTTTAAAACTTTACAGAACAAAAATAGTACACCAGTCTTACTTAGATTTTTTTAAAGAACCTTTCCCCTTCAACTTCATTACTTTTGAAGATCAGTTCATTTTCAAAGATATTGATAATTTAACAGGTATTAGTGCTTTGCATGTTAGATCGAGCTCTTTGCTTTGAAAAAAGGTTTCAACAAGGTAATGGAAATATATTGAATCAATCCAAAGGCTTGTACTGCATGTGCCAACCTCTGATCCTTGCATCCAATTGTCATGTTGCCAGAAAGATGTGATTCAGCTGACCTCAAAAGATTTTCATATTCTTCAGTTACTTTGTATTGTTGTACTGTCATATCACACAGGATCTTTTGCAGCTTTTGCTCACACACATCAAAGTAAAAAGTAAAAAATATCTTCTGCACTCTCCCGTTGTACTGATATGGGGATTATTCCTTGAGTGCAATATTCATTAGCATGATTTTGCATGAATGAGCAGGGGAAAATTAAGGTGTTTGATCCAGATTCAGGATGGTGCTTTCCCAAGCTGAAGCTGAGAACTAAGACGCCTGTCATAGTGCTAACATTTCAGACATCTTGTTTTGAAACTTCCCACGAACAACAACACAGCAACCGTTATCCACCATCCAGTGGTCCGGACAATGTATGCTTCTCCTCCATGTGACTTTAATTGAATGATTAGATGTAACTCAATAAGCAATCGAAGGGCAGTGCGCGTGAGTTTGAGGCGTAAAGCAAAAGAGCACTGCTGAGTGGCCCCTTTGTCCATGACCCTCCATCATCGCTGTTACCTTTCAGCCTGAATCACGAGGGCTGATCGGCCTTTGGCCAGCACCTCCGTATGGACCCCTCCACTCTAATTTTCTTGGCCACCAATTTCAGGAACCACGCAGTTTACAGGTTTAGAGCTTGGGCTTGCCATGTCTTGTGTTTGCCATGTGAGTCACTATCTTTAGACAGGAATTAGCCACACAAAAACATCCCAATCATTATTGTCTGCGAGCAAAACTTCCACAAATCCCAATACATCAAGTTTCAGGGCTTTCTTCCATCAGCTAAGGCATCCCACTTCACTAAATGTTTTCAACAAGTCTAAGAAAAAAAACTTTGAATAATAAAAAAAAAACATCAGTTATACAAGATTGTGCAATCAATCTGAATTGTAACATTTCATCCCAGCGTAAAATGCAACCAGTACCAGTGGGCCCATTATCCCCCACGTTCACACAGCTGTTTATTATCAGTCTGCAACAGTTCACATTTGACTGCAAATGGTTGGCATAATAATAAAGAAAATTGAAATGTCACATTCCAGAGCTTGACTATGAGGCAATGAAATACTTCCATAAATTACCTAAAATCTGCTAATTCTCAAAGTAAATCAAAATCTCCACAGCTGAAGTCTGTAAAAGATGGCTCATTACAAAACTAAAGAGATGAGAGCCCTCATTTGGATTAGAAAGTCCAGGCTGACAATATGAATATAAAAGAAAATCTTTTGTTCGAAAATTGTTGGCACCTTTGAGAAGCTGAACTGAGGAGGCAATCTTGGCAACTTTGCTGTCAAGCTTTGTAAATATAATTGCGACAGACTCCTGGATGCAATGATGACTACTGCAGACTAATAAGACTCCATCTGAACCCAAAAATCACAGGTCAGGCACAATATGATATATTTTATTACTAATACTGTAAATTTATTAACTTATGTGTATATATTTATATATAATGCACAGATTGTCAAAAAGTCACTCAAGTAGAATATTCTCAGTAATGTGGTATTATATCTAATACTCAAATTACATATCTTCACAACATAAAAATAAATTGTATGGAAATATCATTTTATAGGAAAGTAGGGGAATAAATGATAAAGAAATCCTTTGTCAGTGCATATCTTTGGTTTCAACACTAGCACATCCCTGATTAAGTTATTCTTGCAGATCTATAACTTCACTTTGTTTTTTTTCACAGACCTTCAAACCATGAGCAAATAATCAAACCGGCACAACGGACAAAGATAAGTCTTTGTTTGAGGTGGCAGTGATCGGATGTATCATTACAGAGATGGTGACATGGGCCAGGCTGTGAACTAACATTGTCCTGTGGCGCTTCTGCAGGGATGAGTGGGACTCTGAGTCTCTGCAGCTGTTTGAAAGAGGACAAGGCGGCTGTTCAACAAGTGTCCTCCGAAATTAAGTGAGGAGCATGACTCTGATTAGATACCATGTGAAAGACCCTCTTTCTTGTCTCAATGAGAACATTCTTGACAATTAGGAGGATGAGTACAGCTCTGTTTGTCTCTCGGAGGCGACCTTGTCTGTTGGGTCAGAGACTACCTGGGAGTCTGAGATGCACAACAACCATGTGACACATCTGGATGTGGCTCTGCAGTGCCAATATTAACAAATGGCAGGTGGGGAGCCACTGAAAGAGTTTAATCAGGTTACTAATCATAAAATGTAAAAGAGTACAACAACTACAGAGAATACTATTGTTACTGTTTAATCCAGTTACAAATGATGAGCGGCAAAGAACTAGAAAAGTTCAGATTGTTTCTTGCAGGAAGAAACCTTTTGGATTATTATTTCTTACTTCCTCGGGACAGAAATGTTTGGTGGGCTAGTGTAGCTTCAAATATAGTTTGAGTTTGGGGCTTTACGCTCAGCTAGAGACCAAATCAAGAACATAAACGGGAACATCTTTTATGGTACAACCACAAAACCAAATCCGGATATTGCCTCTTGGGATGCTAAGCATTTCGAAACGCCAAACTCTGGCAAAACAAGTGAAAGAATCAGAGAGAATGCAAGCAAAGGAATGTCAACCACAAGGGCTGCAAGCACAACTCGAGGCCAGTGATAATTTATAGTTAGGAAAGCGATAGAAAAAAATCTGCATTTCTGATCAAATTCATAAGATCATCTCATCATACCATCTTAGTGGGACCTCCCCGTTTACACTTCAGGGTCTTTAGCTTTGGCATTGCTGGTGCATCTGTCCAGTCTGAAATAGCTCAACTATTTTAACTACAGCTGGCATTATCGTGTATCATGTTTTTGGCCCCTACTGGATGCATCAGCGCCATGATTCAGTTCTCATGTTTTGCAGGTGTAATGTCTAATGGATAGACTGATCCACTGAAAGTATCACTTTCCCAATCATCAGGTGAAAATGTTTTTCAAAGCCATTTATAAAAAAGCTGGAGACAGAAAATAGAATTAAATAAATAGATATGCAATATACATGGAAATATTTTTTTCATTTTACATAATATTTAACATAAAGTCTAAACTCTTTTTTGAAAAGCTCGAGTTGTAATATATCCAGTACTTTTTTATGTGACTGAATTAAAAGCAAACTGCTAAATTCACTGCATTTACCCTTTGAGGAGCACCGACTGAAAAACTTGGAAGTTTCAACCCTTGAGTGTTATTGGGGGCTATTACAAGACAATTGTCCTTTTTTTTACTTTTCACTTTGGATTTTTTTAACTTAGAGAAAGTTTGACTGCTTCTGGCTCATCCCTGATTGGTCAGAGCCGCTGACATCACCTAATGTGAAGTAGCCTGACTCTTGCTGACTGGCTGGACTTGCTCACGTGACTTTATTCTATTGCAATGGCATGTGGGGGTGTGCAAGTGATCAAACATGGTAACTTACACTACAAAGAGTAAAGTATTAATTAGTACATTTCAGATCGTAACAAGCACAATTATCTTTCACCATCATCTTGATGAACCTGGACACATCAACAATAATGTGTTCCACACATATTCCCACAATATTCATCTTTCAGTGATGAATATGATAAATATACCTCTTTAACATCACCATGTTACAATCACTGCACAGCATCACAGAGCTCCTAGCATGGCTTTAGACTCTCAGACCCAGTTCTTATAGGTAACGACAATGATCGGGTCAAGTTATAGAGGGTCATGCTGGAGGAGGTGGCTGGATTGGTCTCTCAGTCAACAACATTGTCCTCCTGATCAACCTCCTTTAAAGCGAGCTCTCTATTGGATTAAAGATGGCCTGAGGGGAGAATGGGCAGAGGTAATCTGAACAGAGAGGAGAGGGGGGTCATCCAACTGTTTCAAGTGAAAGTGGAATTTTCGGGCATCTGTGTTTGTTTGTAATTGGGTATGTTTGGGCCTGAGTCTAACATCCTGAAGGCCCTTAGGGGTAGGGCAGAGGTTAGTCATCGCAGCCCCAGTGTGCACTCTGCTCATGTCTAAAATCGGCCTGTGTTCATTCTGCTGTTGTTGAGCATCCTTATATTACAAAAGTAGTACCATCAGGCTTGAGTATAATGTAGTTTCCCTGACTCTCTCCTCCTGTAATCCCTTGGATGAGTATTCAAAGCCTGTTGGGTGTGAAGATGTCAGCACAGTGTTGCTTGCAGAGATAAAAGGAACAAAAAGGTTTCTGATGACAGTTTCTCTTCTCGCCTTCTTACAGAGATTGGATTTGGTGAAGCTGGCCCTCCATTTTGCTTAGACATGTCAGGCTCTCCTCAGCAACTTGGAAGTAAAATGTGGACATCATGCTGCCTGTGCAATATGCTAAAATTCCATAACTGCGATTTGAAATAAAAAACATACGATTTTCAACCGATATTAAAATCTCAAACAATGTTTTGAAATAAAACACTGAAAGCAGATCTCCAGATTTATTGAAATTTCAGTATGCCGCAGACTGACACCGAATAGCACGGCGCTCCAGGAAGTGCCTCCTATGGTCCACCTCTGAAACTTGTTGGGTGAAAGGTTATTCCTGAGACAGTGCCAGCTCATCTGAGGGTCTCTCTTTTCCCCTAAAAGCAAAACACCCGAGGGTAGAAAGGTGGGCTAGTCTGGCCACCCCGAGCCGACTCCCCAGGATCTTGGCAGGGAGGCATAAAGCCCAGGATCAAGGCTCCCCCCGTGCACAAATACAGACGGGGTCGTGGGTCATCTTGGGAGCTCACACAAGGCTTTCATCCCATAGAAGCTCATTTCAAGGGAATGTGGCTCTTTCTCTATCTAGATAGGAGTCCTCCCTGAGCCCCGTGTGGCGGCACTGAACCCAGGATTGACAGACTTGTTCTCGCAGACCCATTTGTTTTGTTTTGACCCTGCATCTCTGTGCACATCGCTTTGGCTGCTCCAGACATTGCTGTGGGAAGATCAGGCTGGGTCAGCACACACATGGTATTGTGTTACAATCCAAACACTTGCTAAAACTGTATCAAAGAGGCAGAAAAAGGAAGAACGGGAAGAAAAAAAATCAGTGTTGCATTATTTTTAGCTATTACCTTGGATGGTCTTGAAATGGCAGCAGTAGCCGATATATGTAGATACATGACTTTATTAAAAAATGAAGATAACTCTTACACAAAGATGACTAAAGTATATTTATAATGAGCTGGAGCTCTTGGTGGAGTACAATTCCTGGTGTTTTTTTTTCTTTGCCTCTATAAACACATGCCATATGTAATTACGTAATAACATTGTGTAGATACATTGCAAGCTATGCTACATCTAATTAAATAAACTCCCCTCTTTTCTTGCGCAAATAAGATACAACCACATAGTCAAAATGGATACTCTTGTTACACTCAATTATAACAATTTAGACTGATCTGAAAGAGAGGAAGTGTAATGAGTCTTCAGGGTAAAAGCACAAAAGAGTCAGCCTGTTCAAGAGTGCCTGAGCTACATGAAAAAATTAAAACAAGCACATGGAAATGCAATAGGTGCTATTTTCAGACCCAAAGCATTTGACTTGCATTAGGGTGGCCTTGAGTATGAGTCACTGAATGAAACAGTCAGGAGGGACATGAAGCAGCTAGAATCCACTGCTAAATGTGTGCTGAAATAGTTTAGAAGCAGATATGAACACAGTAGTTTGAGTATTGAGGTTGTAAATTGTGGTATAAGAAATATTTGTGGCCGTCTTTCATAATGATTTGTTAATGAAGCACATCTCCAGACTAACATCAAAATAATAGGCATCAGTTCAATCGCTGAACTCATGGCCAAGATGACCACTAGCTGTCACCAAATAGTGGGCAATATAAGGATATGAACAGTAATGCAGGGATGTCTCTTTCTTTCTTCTTTCGGGGTATATCAGTATCCCGTGTTTGTGTTTGAGACAGTGCCAGGTTTTTGGTGCCACTTGCAGCACGTGTCCAAAAGTGTTCAACCTCGTTCTTTGAAGTCTTCCATATGTCTTGCATTGGAACAATCAAAACAAACTGCTTCAATTTTGCGTTATTAGAGTGGGACACCTCCCTGAATATGTTAACCCTGCAGGGCGATGAATAAGTTCCACATTCAAGTTTCCAAATGTAAAGTGTGAGTTCTACTGCAAGTCCAATTCTCTGTAATATTGATGTTTTTTTTTTTCGTCTATCGTATCCATCGAGCAGTTTTGTTTTTAAGGGTCTGGGATTGGATTGCGAGGCAGCCATGGCTCAGCTGGTAGATCGGTTGTCCTCCAGCCATATGACAAAAAAAATTAAACATCATAATGAAAGCAATTATTCGAAGCCTACCAGGTCTTAGAATTGGGTAAATATAAGCTCAGCTGAATAAAGAGACGTACATAATTATTTGGAATATTGAACAAAAACTATGCTAAAATCTAGGAGTGTGTAAGAGACTATGTGAGTACACATGATTAAGAAGTGTGTGGAACCACCCTCAGCAGCAGTAACATGAAGTGACTCTTTTCCACATGGCATTATCAGTCTCTCACATTGCTGTGAAGGAATTCTGACCCAGTCTTCTTTAAAACATCGCTTTAGTTCATTGAGGTGTGTGGACATGCGTTTATACACATCTCTCTGTGGGTCCCACCACGGCATTTCTATCAGTTTGAGGTCTGAACTTCTGGGCCATTGCAACACCTTGATTCTTCTATTTTTTTAGACATTCTGTCATAGATTTCCTGATTTGTTTGGGATCATTGTCCTTTAGCATGAACCAGTTTCAACAAAGTTTTAGCTGTCAGACAGATGGCCTCACACTTGACTCTAGAATATTTGGGTATACAGAGGAGTTTATGGTCTACTCAGAGACTGCAAGGTGCCCAGGGCCTGTGGCTGCAAAACAAGCCCAGAATAATCACCCCTTCACCACCGTACTTGACAGTTTGTGTGAGGTGTCTGTGCTGATGTTCTGTGCTTGGTTTTCACTAAAGGTGGTTCATTATGACTAAAGATATCCAGTTTGATCAACTGTCTGTCATTGTTCCAGGTGTTATGGCTTGTTCAGAAGCGACTTAAACTTAAGCTGTGCTGCTATGTTCCTTTTGTAGAAAATTGTTTTTTTTTTGTTGATGTTTTTGGTAATTTCTCTGTCTGAGTATCCCAGGATTTGACTGTGGAGTGAACTTGCTGGAATGTCCACTTATGGGAAAGTTGTCAACTGTTGTAAATGTTTTCCACTTGTGATTATTCTTCCTCCCTGTAGAATGATCGACTCATAATGGTTATGAAATGGCCTTTATAACCCTTCCCAGATTGATGGGCAGCAACAATTGCTTCTCTAAGCTGCTGATGTCTTTTCTCCTTGGTGTCTGAATGCTCCAGACCAGAAAGCTGCCAAAACGTCAGCTTATATATAGTTTTTAAGACGTGCTGACACCTGCTTATGATCAATTAAGTTAATTTGATTAGCAGCCCCTGGCTGCTACTTACCCTCCTTATTTCTATGGAAACATTAAGGCTTTTCTGCACATTGGCTTAATTCTTGCTTAACACATAATGACATGGTCTAATTTGTCATGTGTTGTTCATCTGAGGTTGCATCTACCTAATTTTAAGAACCTGTAAGAACCAGGGGATTTTTTTTCATCATGCCCTGATACATGAAAAATAGAACGAGAGCATGTTTTTTTTTAATTGTTTTTCATTACTTAAATGATCATTTGACCACAAAATATTTCTTGGGCAGCTGTGTGTCATTTTAACATTTAGTTCTTCCATGCTCAAAAGAGCTCACATGGCTCAGAGCTGACGGAGAGTTTAGATAAAAGGGAAGTTCTCTGTCATATTAAAGGTTAGGATTTGGTCATGCAAGTGAGGAAAATGATTATATGGCTTATATCAAATCAAAGGTAGTCCAAAATGGGAAAACAAGCAAGTGAAACCATTAGGAGCACGTCTAAGCAGAAAATCGAATGCATGATTAGAAAAAAAACATTTTGTGGCTCACAACAAATCAGGAATGCTCTGCAGCATGCAGATGTGTAAGCTTCGGTCAACGATAAAAAAAAAACAGGACTTCATAACACGAAACTCTGATGATTCACCACAAGATGCACAGTGCACTGCGGAGCTTCAGAGACATAAAGGTTGTAGTTCGATGAGTTTAGTGAAGCCACAGGAACATTCTGCTCACATAGTCATACAAACACATCAAAACTCAACAGCAAACAATCCTAAACACACGGTCGGATCAAGTAAGAGTCTTTCAGGGTGAAGATGAAAAATGTCCACATCTGTCAGAGTCAATCAGTTTATCTTAATCCACTCGAGCTGCAGTCATCCTGTTGAGGCCAGACTACAGGCAGAAGGACCTCCCAACATGTAGGAGGTGGCTGCAATGAACCTAAATCCTAAAGTCGGGATGCAATATGTTAAAAGAGTTTTACCCTCCACACATTTCTTCATATGTAGAAAAATACAAAGTTTCTCTGGGTCTAAATGTTTTTCTCTGAATGTTTAAATCATAAATGTAGGTCACTGTTGTATTCCACTGAAACAGAGAAGCAGCCTCAATCTTCTGTTTCTTGACTCTGACGTAAGTAGAACTTTCATATGTTGTGTTCTTGTTAATTATTGACAAGAATAAGCTGCAACGGTAGCAAAGAAAGCTATGATTATTTACTAATATGAACAGTATTTCTGTCAATCGTCTGGTAATTTGTTTGTCTATAAATGGCAGAAAATTATGAAAATACTAAGAACACATGATGACATCTTCAAATTGAACTTACTCTCTGACAGAAAGTCCAATACCCCAAAACATCAATCTAATTACACCAAAAAAAACACAACTACTTACTGATTTTTAGCCAAAGATTTTAACAGTTGTTTTTGCAATGACTTTTCCAAAAAATTAAGAATCTCCCAAAGCCCACTAATATGTCTTCAAGTGGCTTGTTAGCTGTCCTACATAAAAAAAGTGCTGATCATTATGCTGGAGCTGATGGATATTCTTTTTTTTCCTTGGCAAATTGCTGAAACTATAACTTTGGTGACAAGTGAGTATTTAAGTCATCAGTTTGTCATTTGACCTGGAGATGATGAATGGGTAATGAATAATGGTAACCTTTTATCTTTAGCACCCAGCACCGCACACTTGACAAGTCCTCGGTTACACAGACAACCACATGCTCAAAGCCATTTCTAATTGCATCATTGTTTTCATTAACAGAAACTCAAACTGCCAAATACTCCAAGTGACGTCTAAGGGTGCAACTATCTAAAATTACTGAATAAAAAGTCTGGGATTTTTGTTATGAAATTGAAAAAAAAAAAATCTTTTTACAGCTCAACGAGTCTAAATGTTTCAGATCATGAAAGAAAGTGCTTTCAATATAGATATAAAATGGTTTCCTTATGCCGATTAAGAACATCAACTGTATGTGTCTGCGTTACGTGTTGACTGCCGCAGCAATGATGGATGGAGCTTTTCTCCATGAGCTTTACTGCATGTCTCCACTCGTGGGTTAACTATCCAGATATAGAGCTGAGAGATGAAGGCACAGCATCCCCTCTGTCTGCTCCAACTTGGTCCTGTTTATTGAATTATACATCAGTACAACCGCTGCCTCTTTTTTCTCTCCCCTCATCTCTGCTTAATTTGATCAGAGAATCTGCTGATGCAGTGTGTGCCCGGCTCATGTGAAACCAATTTAAAACTACACATAAAAATCTGTCCTTTTTGCTCTTGAACACACACACAAAGGGCATGATGCGCCGTTTGTAAGATATCAGAGACCCCTCTCTTGTAAAAATGTGCTTGTACAAATCTCAGCATGGAACAGCAGCTGTCCCCTCATCCAAGGGCTGAGAGTCCTCTCAGATTCAGCCGAGCGGCGCGCAGGGCAATGCGACACTGGTTGTGAGTCACTTTTGTAAAATGCGTGTGCTTTAAAAGAGCCTGCATATGTATACACTTGCAAATAAATATTGTGGCAGCATCACCAAGTCTCATCATCTTGTCACCGTGGCAACACATCAACAGTTTTGTGGATTGAACAAGCACCTCGAAAATTACAACCACAGTTGTAACAGATGTGGTGCAGTGCATCTCATTAACATGGGAAAGCGACTCTGCATTAAACAAAAATTTCATTTTCTTCAAAGAAATGTACCCACTCTTGTGTGATGGATTCTTCAAACACTGATTTGTCTTGACACGCAGAATCAATCTCGTTTGAAAACTGGAACGATTCGATTCGCCTGATGCATTCCTTACAAAATACATCTTCTACCTAACTGGAAGATCAAAAAATCTCAGATATGGAAATGTACAAGTTCTGAATAAAGATATCTTCTGCTCCACTGCAAAGTCTGTCTGGAAACACAAAGTTTCAACATCATGCTGGACGCTTATTGGCTTTGCCATTGATTGCCAGTAATGGAAGAAGTGATCAGAATCTTTAAAGTATGAGCGGCTCAGTTCCTCTGGTTATTGTACAACATTTCTAGATTATGAAAACCGAAGCATCGTTATGTAAACCGGATTTTAATTGTGTAGCTGCTGCGGCTGATTTGAACTATACTTAATATACAATTTTAGAAACAAGTACAGCAGACAAATCGCAGTAATTAGAAGAACCATTCTAACGCACAAAAACTATTTCAGTTTGCTGAGATCCTTTGAACGTTTAATGTAAGGAAATCATGTGAGAACTTTAGAGGGAAAATAAATCACTGTTTGCGTGATTTTGCATGAAGTCAAATGTGACCCTGTTCACTAACAGCTTGATGTCATAAGCCAGAGAAAAAAGTGCTTTAATCTTAACTTAAAAAAAAATTTGGCTTGAAAATAACTCGCAAATTTCTCTTAAAATGAAAGGAGTTCGAGTATAAAGATTTAAAATGGATTTATTCAAGTATAATGAAAGTACAATTGTACTTAAAGGTTTTCCTTGAGTAAATATCCCTTTTCACTGTTGTTACCAAGCAATAAGGAAAAAATAACAAACGCTGTCTCCTGTGTACATTTCACACTCAGGTATCAGGCGAGCACAGAGAGGCTTTGTGTGAATGCCTGCATGCACATCTCTGCAAAGTTAATTTCAAACATCTGAGGGTGAAAAAAAAAACAAGCAAAATACACTTTTGAGCAGAAAGGGATTTTAGTCTCCAGTCAGGGAAGACAAGAGAAGAAAAAGTTACTGTGGCCATAAGACGCAGAGAAATGCCACCCCTAAATGACTGACTGAATAACAGCAGAAGACAAGATCCTCAGCTGTGATATGCCAGGCTTGACTGTGTTTTCTCAGCTGGATTATGAATTCCCAACATTCCTCTAATTACTACAAAATCCCAACCAGGAGGTATCAGAAGAAACACGCGCATTCAAGTCAAACTACGCTCTCAGTTAACCAAGTTGTTGTTCTGGCTGCTGTCACGTGTACCTGCCAGTAGAGTCATACAGCAATCTGCGCCAGAAAACCTTTCCACAAACACGAGCTTAAAAAGAAAAAGCAACACACGCACACACACACACGCACACATCCACCCACTCACCCACCCACACACACACAAAACAATCAAGTTCCCAATAAGTGCAACAACACTTTGCGGGTTACATTTTTCCCATCGCTCTTTCCCAGCATTCCCACAGTCAAACTTAATATGCCACTGAGGCACAGCAGTCCAACCTAAAGCCTTTTCTGCAGACCTTTACCACCCTGCCACGCCTGCACAGGAGCTAAAGAAGCTTTCAGTGCCAACATGAACCCCAGAGGCTCTGAGCTGCAGCATCAGCGCAGCCCCTCAGCAGTGAATACCTGGTCATGGTTCCCGCTGGAAATTAAACAGACGAGTCACCATTTAGTGGAGTGTACTTCGAATGGGTGATGAATATCTGCGACATCCGAGGCTTTAGCCCGTGGCAGTGGAGTAGTTTACATTAAGGGAGGCTCCAAAGTGCATTGCTCTGAATGAGAACTCATTCCTTTTGTTCAGCTGCGTGACAGCTTTTAAGTTTCAGTTACTTTATCGTGACACCAGTATCTTAGAGCATTTTCAATGGAAGCATTAAAAAGAATTAAAAAGAAAACAAAGTTTAGAACAAAAGGTTGCCAAACACCTTCAACTTCGCTGTCTCACTTCTGTTCTTGTGTCTGACACATTCACAACAATCTTTGCACTTTCTTTCCTTCACACCTTCAAAGGCTAAAAATGGCAGGATAACGTCTGGCATTAAAAACTGAAACTATTACACAGGGAAATTATTCAGGAGTCAAACAAACTTTTTTGAAAACAAACTGAGCATAAATGGGGTTAAATGCTGAATCAATTAAAAACCCATCTGTCAGCTACAGATCTGGGAAGCTTTGTCTGCCTGATGTATCAGTCAGATACTGACAATAATACTCATAGGCAGATAATTGCTGCTATTAGTTCAAATACTTGTTAACTGCTGATAATCATGTCCTCTTAGCTTTATTCAAAATAAAAAATGCAAAGCTGCGCTGAGACATCCAGTGTACAACATTAAGGAGGGTTTTAATTCCACCTCCAATTAAAAGCCACAGCATAAACAAAAATGATTTAATGACTGAAGAAAAAAAACAAAACAAAAGAGAACAAGATGGAAAACCAAAGTCAGACTTAAAAACGTCATGCTGGAAATAGCTTTTCTTTTTTTTTCTTCAACTGGAGACGTTTTACCAATAAACCAATAAAAGATGGAGTCATGAGTCTCGTTAACGAATACCTGCACAGCCAGGGAGGTGCCCCAGGTACAAGAGACTGCACCAAAAAGGCTGCGCGTGCGTTTTCGAACACGCTCCAATATGTCAAAATGTTGCTGGAAGATTAGGCCAATTGCTTTACTTATTTATTTTTCTTCCTTTTTAAGGTCTTTATTGGACGGGCCCGATCCACAATAACAGTCCACACCTCAAAACGCAGCTTGTTCATTTCATCCCGCCTGGCTGTCTCATTGTTATCTGTCGAATTTTGCACGAAATATAATCCTCCTCGTGGCTGAGGTGGGCTGCAGTGGCCGTCGTCACGCTGAGTAAACCAGACACGAGCTACGTCTATGTCTCGTGCTCTAATTAATGCTCAGTTTTAGAAAGACAGAACGAAAGAAATAACGAAAGAAAGAAAAAGACAGAAAGAAAGATTCAAACTCTAAGGAATTTTGTTCGATCAATTAAAAATAAAATTGAGTCAAATAATACATATTAAAATTATTATTATTATTGTTGTTGTTGGTCTCATTAACCAGTCTTCTATTGGCAAATAAGTATGCACATTAGGGGTAAGATTCAACAGGGATTCAAGATTTATTTCCCTCATTTAGCAATTTGAACTGTTAATTGATATTAAGCCATTATCTCCAAATTTCAGTAATGTCCTAAAAAATTAGTCTATACACGGGCGTGATTTGATACAACTTATCCAATTTGACCACCGACCGACATGAAGGCCTATCTTGTTTCCTGTAAAAGCTTTTCACCGCTTAAATCCATGGCATTAATGCCAAGAAAGGGGCGAATTGCCGGCCGATTTGCAGCAGAGTAAGAGGCCAAGTTTTTCAGCGAGCATTATGGGCTTAATGGTTTATTATTGATTCAATATTGAGAAGGGAAAGTTGAATGAAGCGCTGCCACTGTAAGAGGACACCATGCCCACCCCGACAGACTCTTCACATCAGGTTCTGGTCAGGCGGTTAGTGTTTGGTTTAATACAGTCTTTAAAGTAAATACACATACAAAATATTTGAAGAATATTCAAGCTCAGTGTCGACCGACTTTGGGCGCTATTGCTCCGGGTTTCTGGATTGATCCTCATATTTACGTGTACTTTCTCTGCACATAGGCTACAGGGATCAAAGATAACAGAAATGCGATTTTACACAAATACCGTGTAATGGCCAAGCGTGGTCCCCTTTGGCAGAGTGGGGAACAATGCTTTAAAGCTTGAAATGACGAATAACCGTCTCTCCAAAAGTCAGAGGTTAGGGTCTTAAGCCATGTAACAGTAGGTATCAAAGCCGTTATATTCATCCTCTAATTACATTAATGTCATGTGTTGTGTCTCCCGCGTGTTTACCAAAAAAGCTTTCCCCCCTTCTGAGCTTGACCTCCCATTTCTACTGGCTGCATAATAGCGCAGGCTGAAGCTCGGTGTGGGCCTACTTCAGACGTGCGTAGAGCCTGAAGGTCGGAGTGCTGCGTGTGCGTGTGTCAGATACACTGTAGGCTTCTGAGGCGGCATCAGATTCAGCAAGGCATTTCTCTTTACCCCGACAAACCTTCAGGGGGCTTTTAGCATTTGTTCGGTCTGAGGTCTCTGGAAAACATCTGATTCATTTTTTAACCAGTCCCAGATGCAGCAGTGTTGAGAGTGTGTGCGCCTGAGCGCGGCACCGTGGTTCTGTCAGTGCATGAGAATTAGGGGAGAATATCTGCTGTCTCGGCTAGGGGAGGGAAAGAAGAAGCGTGTGGATTTTTTTATAATAACTTTTTAGGTATGAACGCAGATACGTGCGTCTCATACTGCGATATGACATCGATGGATTCTTATTATAGTGCATCTACTGCGCAGGGTAGAGATCACCAAGCGAGCCCTTTCAGGACTTTCCCGAGCACTGAAACGAAATACAGCCCCACTTTCATTCCGGGTAAAGGGCAGGCATACGGAGAGAAGTGTCGGAGTCCTTTCCAGCCCGAGTGCCAGTCATTGGATGGCGCTGAGGAGAGCACATTTAACAAATACCAGCTCTTCATGCAGCGACCGACCTGCAAAACTCCACCCGAAGGCAGCAAGCTGCACCCGGACAGCGGACACAACGGGACGCTCATTCCCTGCTACGGTGAGTGCGCACAAAGACTGCAAAAGCCAGAGTATAGGCCGTAGGTTTCAGGGAAAGACACGCGAGACATTTGCAAGCAGTGATGGGAATTTAGAATACTGCGTAATTTATGATGTGAGAGTTAGTGATCTGTCAACGAAGAGAGGCGAAAGCATCAGGACCGGCGCGGCAGCTCAGCGGACTTTTCCGGCTTAAATTAATTTGTGATGTAACACTGTGTGGTAGGTCAGCGTGACGTGGGACGGGGAAAAAGACATTGGTCCGATAAGATCCAGTTATTTTCACACTCAGAAAGAGTTTCCCAACCGAGAACATGTCATTCTCTTAAAACTCCGAATTTTTTTAGAAAAATAAAACCATCAGAAGTTTTTAGTTAATTATTGGTGGGCAGCGTTTTATTTTCACTTATTATCACATTGCTTCATGTGCGCAATCTGATTGGAATGGATTCATAAGGCTATTTTAGGATGTCTAAAAAAAGGATGTCTGACCACTTGTGTTTACTGTCATATTGTGTTAAACTGAAGCATTGTTTTCTTTTTTTCCCATTGCACGATACATTTAGACTTCAAATTAATCCCCGATGAAGCCGCTGCATCATCACACTGACACTGCTGCAGCCTTTTTTTTTTTCTCTCATCATTTGAGCTCTCCATCACTGATGAATAACATTTTGTGGAGAGTGATTTTATTTTCTAAACGTCGCGTGTCACTGGGGCTCGTCGCCGCGCAGACACAAGGAAAGCAAGACCTAAAATCAGAAAAGTACCCAAAGGATGTTCCAGGCGTCGCGCTAATTATCTTTCTGGAATTTACATTCTCTTTGAGCAAGGATATAGGGAAAAGTGAGACTAATTCATCGTGTATTAGAGAATCCTCTTGAATTTATTGCGCAAAGCCTCACAGGCCAAAACAAATGACAATTTATGGGCCGTAAAAGTCTACACTGGTCAATTAAACAGGCCAACTGAATGTGAAATTTCAGAGACTGTCTGAAAGACCCCGTTTAAAAAAGAAAGCTTTCAAGATTTGCAGACTCTTGACAAAGAGATGGACTAGTGTGTAACACGAAGTCGTTTTAAGAAAACATTTTATTTAGTTATCTCCCTTATATGAAGCGGGGCTTTAAAATGAAAGACAAAACCTTCTTATAAAACAGACGAAAGACGATTCAAGTGACCTTTTTTGGTGCATTTATTATGAGAAAAGGTCGAAAGGGCAAATGGGACTTAAAATACACTACTTGTACACTACTTAGAAACTGCATCAAATCGCCTAATTATATATGCATATACGTTTTAATTTTTTTGCCGTTGGTGACCTGATTCAATTCTAGATGTTTATCATGATCTTACAGACGAAATCGTCTGCTGTGCTGAAATTGTACATAATTGTAACGTAGCGTTTGATATACATTCATTTGGCCATTTGTACAGATAGCCTTAAAAAAATGCTTGACATAAACAAGCGGAAATACAAAAAGAACGTCGTGTATCTAAGAAGGTACTATTTAAAAGGCTGCACATTGCAACAAAAGACATAGAGTGCAAGTGATTTTTGTGCAGTAGCCAGTCCCAAAGTCAGCCAAAATACATGAAGTGCTAAGTACTTTGTTTTCTGAGAAACAACTGTACTCGCTCTTTGTTTCGCTCTGAGCTGCCACTTTCTGCGCCTCCAACACATACAGCACCCCTGCGCTCAAGTGGGTCGATTTGGCAAGTGCATTGACAGAACCGTTTAAACACCATCATTAAATGCAACATGCCTCCCTTGAGGAAGAGCTGTGCAATGTTATTATTGAAAATGTTGCAGCCAGATGAAGGCATCGTGGCTCTAGGGAGGATGCTTTGGGGTCCTGCCAAAGCCTCAGGCGTCAACAGGGTTGTGCTGTTATGTGTGGTCCTCAATGGGAGATATATTGCTTAATGCTGATGCTTTATCTCCATCACGATGACAAAAGTCATCTCATGCCCGCAGGGGAATTTTTCTGTGGCAAGCTACAACTACAATGGTGTTCACATGGCAACCCAACATGTTGTTGCATTTCACTCCAGTATACTGCATGAAAAAGTGTTCTCATAGAAAAAATAATAATAAAAAAAAAATTGTGAACACTCATATTAAAGGTATATTATGGTGAAAAAAAAAAAGCCAAGTTTAAGATGTAGATTTACTGCACAGAATCCTTTAAGGTTCTCTATTATGTCATAAGATACATTTATAAAAGGTTGCATGAGTTGAATAAGCTCAATTCCACACTTCTAAAGCAGGGCACTTAGAAAATGTCCAACGCAACTCAGTATGATTCACTTAACAAAATTTCATCATTTAACACCTGAAATTTTGTGTCTTGAACAGTGTTTCGCTGCTTTGAGTTGATACAATTCATTCTCAGTTTCCTGTAGAAAGTTTATCAAAAACTTGCCTCAGAAAGCTTAAATCAACTCATTGTTGCTCATCTGTGGTTCAGACTGGTGGTTAAGTGCATTTAGATGCATGTTAATTTATCTGACGGTCCCACAAATGAGACAAGGACAGGGCTGTCTACCTGCGCACGCAGCATGGAATGAAATAAATGCCCCTGGAGCTGATCAAGAGCGAAGGAATGCAGGTCAGCACTGCAGGAGAGGTCTAGATTAATGTAAGGCAGATGTGCATTACTGGCTCCTATGGTTATTATTCATACTCCCCAAACATCAGATCTCCGAAGCTACAGAGTCCCCGAGATGACAAAGTGGGACTGGTTTACATAACCTCGTCTCAACAATACCTTGTACAAATAAGCGGGGAGTCAGAAATGGACAACGAGATTGGGAAATGATTTGAGAGACTCCGGAGAAATGAAACGGTTTCTGGGAAAGCCTCACATGTGCGACTATGACTGTTTATGTGCAAGTTCTTTACTGAACTCACTGCCGAATCTTAGTTCGTTTTCTATTGTGAACTTTGATCCTGACTGAGTGGTGCAGCTTGCAGACTATGTAAGAGCAGAATTCTCTAAATTCAAGAGCACAAACGGCAAAGTACAGGTTAAACGCTGGCTGCAATGTATCCTTTTCATCTTCTCACAAAATAACCACAGCAGATTATACATTCAGAAAATACAACAACCAAGTGTCAATCTTTGAGCTTTCAAACAACCCCTCCCTCCTCAGCGGGATATTGAGCATCCTGTGATATGTTAAACATTTTCTCAGCCTACGAAAACCAAAACACAACCTCAAAAAGTCCTGGCAGTGCTTTAAAAAGCCTCCTGTCAAAATATAGTGCTATAAGTACATGTTAAAAAGCTTAGGGAAGTGATGTCACAAGATATGCATGTGCTGATGACTAACACATTGTGTAGATGTTAACAAAAGCAATGTGGTGACACCTGTGATCATACCAGTGTGTGTCTGTGAATCAGAATAAATTAGAATATGCAATGTGTGCATGCTTCAAAGGGGAAATTCCTCACTTGTTTTCAAAAGATGAGGTTGGTGTAAACGTGTGGCTCATGGGGTAAAATAAAAATAAACATTCTGTTCATATGTGTCCCTGTACTCTCTTTAGCTGTTTTTGTCAGGGCTTCTACTTTCAGACACCTCTGTTGGAGGGGAACGTGACTACCTGACATCTGCAAAAGGAGCAGAATGTTGATTTAAACTTTTTAACCAGTCGGCACGCATTTTGACTGGTGCCTTTGGTGTTGTGGGCGGTTCTGCAGCGTTACCTTTATATTTTCTTTGGTGCTTATTGGTAGACCATCGGCTAAATCTGACCTCAAGAGTCTGTGCAAACATGTGGCCACATGGTACTCCGTTTGATCGAAAAGGGATAAAAGCTTGGAAACTACCGGACAAGGCAAAGATACGGTGGTCACTTTTAGGACAATGATTAACAACCGTTCCTTTTCTCTTTTCAGCTTGTTTTAAGCACAGGGACATAACTCATTTTACTTGAAATATATCATATGTCAAATGAAAGCCTCACAGATTTTCTTTAGCTCTGTCTATGACTTCAAATGTGATTCCAATCTGACTTGGACAGTACAAATTAATTTGAGGCAACTGAAAGCTATGGAGAGGTTATTTCTGTTTCATTACATCATAAGTTTATATTCTACACCAGCACTTTATTTCGTTCCTTACTCTTTGTCGCAATTAAAAACTCTTTTTTAAATCTATAATTTTTCAAAATAATAAAGAGCGTAAGATATTGATATATGAAATACAATCACTGCATTAAAAACATTTGCCTTACAAATTCTCTCAATCCTGATATTGTGAAGTTAATGCTTTAAACATGGACTATTTCTCGATTGATATACGATGACATGAATACTATTTTATCGAGATGTTCTACATTTTTCCCTCAAGGAAAAAAAAAGAAGCTTCCTCCCCAAAAAAACCCATAACCCAACCAGAACTATTTTTGTGCACTTTGATATGAGACAGCCGCAGCCCAAGGTATTATGACAGTAGTGAGGTCATGATCGTGTCAATTTCTCAGGAGCTGAGGCTGAGCAGAAAGATTTTTCTGTTTCCCAGGAAATCTGCATTCTTGCATGAGCCGTTGGCATAGATCTCACCTCAGGAACATCTGGGAGCCTCCCTTCCACTGAGGAAACAACAGTCAACATCAGGTCTTAGACCGAGCTGCGAAAAATATGCTACAGCTCAAAGCATATCTGTGCACCAAAACTGAGTGTACATTAATTGTACAATTAATTAACCTGTTGACAACCAAACCTAATGGAATATTTGCCCTTAATTTACTCCATATAAGGCGCGATGCATGAAGAGAAATTGTGGCATTCGGTTGTCGGCTTAAAGTGTCTTGAGAAAAAATTTCAGAGCACTCTGTTTAAAAGCATTCCCTTCCCTATTTAGTGTTTGGTCATTAACCCTTCCCCAGGTTACTAATTTATAGTGTTTCTTTTATTTGGCTTCACTTGACCCTCCCCGTCCTATTCCATAAAAACCGAGAGGGTGCCCTGTTGCTTTACAACCAGTTAAATTACACTTTGATGTTTTCTCTCTGTTTTCAGCAGTGATTAAATTGCTGACCCTAGTAAACATCTGACCCCGGCTAACTGAAGCGGTCTGCAGCTTGTCACAGGGAAGCTGGCAGATTACAGGATAAGTTGGTCATATTTGGTACGCTGATGAATGCTGAAACAAGAACAACTGTCAAAAACACATTCCTCTGAATGCCAAAAAAATTCAGAGCCAACGCAGTGGAATCTTGGCTCCCAAAAGAAAGCAGTGTGTGAAGGCTGTGTTTTCCAGAGCAGCATGCAGAAAAGACAGCTCAGCATGCGGGAAAATTTTAAGATGTTTGTGGCAAACTAATCTGTGTGGTTAGAGTGACAGAGAGAAGAAAGATGAGTTTTGAATAGACAAAGAATGTTGAAATGTTGATAAGTGCAGATTCCAGTTTTAAATATGAAGATAAAGCCAGAGTAAAACTGAATACCTCAGGGGAAAAATGTACTTATTAGCTAACTTGCTAAATTGATACGTGTTTGACATATATAAGTTAAAGCCAGCAGCCAGTTACCTTAATATGAAGAACAGTAACATTAGCAATAGTTTAAACCCTAAAAACACTTTTTAAGGAGGACATGTTTTTTGTTGATTTTCGTCGTTTTTTCCCCTATGCTCTTCAGTGTACTAGATAGCTTTTTATGTATATGCTTAAGTTGCGAAGTCTACACTGAAAGGAGCTAGGCTACTATCTCCCACTAAAGAAATATCTCTTGAACCATCTGAAAGGCTATGTTTGTAGCCTGGGCTTTTCCAATGTTACGTCTCTATATCACCATGAAACACATCTGCACAATGCCTAGTTGGCGGCCACTTTAGGACACTTTTAAAAAAAGAATAAGTGGCTGATTCGCAGTCCACCATTTCTTACAACTAATCACAGCAGACTGGGCCTTTAAGGAGGGGGGCCCTAACGAGACTGGAGCTAAACTGGTGGGTTCCAGACAGAAGGTGACATGAGGTGTTGCAGCAATGTAAAGTATGGGAAAATAAGGGAGATTTTAAACAATAAATCATGTAAACTAGGTGTGTAAAGATTAATTGATACATATCAGGACCCAGTTTTTACATTAAAACACATAATAACATCGGTACACAGATCCTGAGTTTAAGAAAATGTACCATACATTGATCAATGGCCTGAGTCTACAGTTTAAAGTTGGTCATCTGAGATTTTGCTGTAGATCTTACACAGGACAATCACGCACTGTTACTGTACACACAATAAAAGTGCGTAATTGTGTGTGTATCCCTAATGCCCTCCTTACAGTGGTGAAAGTGTCTTTCACCACCGTCGTTGCTTGTGATGTAAAAACAAATACAATGCCCAATAACCAATGCTGAAACAGCTTAAAAGACACTAACAAATATAGTGTCTCGAAAATTATTTGGAATCTATAAAAGGGATGGTAGACTGGACAAAGGACTGTAGTGCCATGGCACGAGGAAGCCATACTTGCTAATACAGGTGGAACAGATAAAAAGAAAGCAGAGGGAAGAAAACCAACATAAGACATGAACACACACTTTTTTTGAGAGGGACGCTTTGGTGAGATGACACGCACAGACATTAAAGCTCTGGCAACTATACAAAACTAGACAGAATTTACCTGACAATTATATGCCAGACTTGTACATGGGAATCACATTTTTTTCCCTGTGCTATGAGATACCAGACATACTTTTAATTTACCGTTTTCTTTTTAAATTATGTATCAAATGTAAAATACTGAAAGTTAGAAAGATAACTGAATCCTTCTCTTAAACCAATGCTGTATAGTTCTGTTTAAAAATTTATCATCACATCAAATATATATATCAGATACATATGTAATCATGGTAAAAAGGGCAGATACGCACCCCTAATGTCAACCGATTACTGTAATTCTGGCAGAGCATCCAACAACAACCACTCTTCAAGGTATGAAGTAGAATGTGCAGTTTGCAAATTAAATTCATATATGTCTTTTAGTTACTAAAGTATATGTCTTGCAAGAGAACCAATAACAACAAATTTAGTGGTCTAAAGATTCCCCCTTCAAAGTTGCTGTTATTGGCCAGTGGCCTTTGAGCAGCACAATGAATTTAGTCTTTCTTTTTCTCAAGTCTTAAATTTTACTGTAAAGATAAAGCTATAGCAACCTTTAAGTAATAGATCAAATTTTATAATGATGCAGTTAAAGTAAACAATGATAAGAACTTATTTAGCATTGTTCCAATGTCCATTTCTAGAGTTTTTTTAACCGATGAGCACTGAGATGTCCCAGTTTTTGATACACAAGCTCTTCACAGTGTGTTCACATTTTTAAATATTGGATTTTCCACATATCTTATTGCTAATTCTTACCTTTGCAAGCATAAATCTATCATTACTATTAATGCTAAAGTTTATCAATTTTAGGGTGTAAAGTTTGATTGCATCTAATTTATTTACAAAGAAATTTACTATTAGTTAGCCACATAATTTGATTGATAACAAGACACCGAGGCCTAATCCACTAGTTAGGAAATACAAAAACCTTTGGTTATTGAAGAAACGAGTCACAATATGACAGAAATCTGCATTCAGTTTGATCAAGTGGTCAGTTACAGATGAATAATGAAAGCGGACTGATGATAAACAAATGTGGTTCATTAATCTTTACAACAAGAAGCAACTTAACTGTGAGCATGACAACAATGCATTTGCTGAGGTACCTAAACTAGTAGCACTACCCCCTTATGATATACAGCTCCTTACAGGTGAGTTTGTGCTAACCTGTTTCTTGGCAGGGACCAACGATATCCTGTAGTCTCCACAGGCTGCCTGACAGAGCAACGGTCCAGCACAAAACTATAAAGTTAAAGCTGTAAAAGTGAGAGTTCTTGGACTGTTCCCACTGTTTTCAGTCTTCAAAGTTACACTGAGCAAACCGGCTGCTCATAGATTCACATTTTCTACACTCACATGGGAGACGACAGACATGAGATCTTCTAATCTAAGTTCTCGTAAGAACTCAAATATGTGCATTTCCCAAAATGGTAAACTGTTGCAATCAGTGCAGACGACTGAATAAATGTTAACAACGAGAATGAGAATCTTAAACATTACAATGCACCATCCAGCTCTTTCCACAGCCTCTCATCTGTGCACCCATCTGCACCCTCAGACTCACAGGATATGTGCCTTGCTCAGGGGCATAACTGGATTTTCTCTCACAGATGCAAATGCCAGGCACGAACCTGAACTTGATCTGTCTTACTTTACGAACACTGCAGCCATGCTTCTGCCCAGGGGTGGACTGAAATTATTGCACAGTGCATGAGGATAAGAGGCCAGCTCAGGGGTTGGTGATTTCAGAACATCTGCCTGCGCTGAGACAGTAAAAAAACCTCTGACAGGTAGGCCACGTCGATATGAGGTCATGAACTCCAGCTGGGCGAGCTGTGTTGTTCCATTAGTGTCTCAGTTGGGGCAAGTGTGAGCCAGAGAGCAGGGGAGGGTTGCTACAGCTTTAAGAGAATGACTATTGACATTTCATTGAGGGACACTCTAGCCAACAGCGTACTAATCTATGAAAACAAACATGCATGTTGCAGACAGCCTCCGCCTAGCTTCATCACTCTCAAACTATTCAGCAATCAACCACTAAAAAACTTGGCCCAAAAACCTATAAATGCCAAAAAGTACAAGCTTTCTTTTCTTGGATGCCCTCAGAGAGAGACAAGAGGACATTACAGCATTAAGCAAAATAAAAATATAAAGTGACTAATTCGAATGCGTGCACATAAGTGCATGGCTGTCAAATTGATAATCCCAGAGTGTTAAAACTACAAGACAAATTTAGTGCAACTAAAGTAATGCCAGCGTTGCACAAGACTCTGCAATCTGTTTATGTGGAGGAGACCATTATGCTCTAGTTTTAGGCCAAATGCTTTTAGAGCAGGATGCTCTTCGTGCTCATTCGCATGAAAGGCAAACAGAGGCTGACCGAGCTCACTGTTCTCACTGGCCCGCGACCAGAGCCCCTCAGATTATTTATTCACACGGCTGTTTGTTTATTGAAGGAGAAAGGAACAGCTTTCTTCATCTCCACGGTAGAAACAAAAAAGACAGCATGCACACAGGAACAGAGCGAGGTCTGTCACAAAATGGACGCCCTCAAAATTGAAGGTGACAAACACAATGTTGTTTACATCTGAGGGGCAAGGCTGAGGGGTGAGAGTGGTCGCCCCTCCTATACACAAGACCCACGATACACGGCTCGAGATGGAGCAGATTTCGTGCTCAAATTTCAGGTGGCGTGATTGAGAGATGTTAGGGAGAGGGCTTTGCAGGTTGTGTCACAGGTCATACCAATGAGCTGTGACACATCTTTCAAACAAATGTTATTCCTGTGACTTTTAGACTTGCAACTCACACACAAGACTTAAGAGCCTTAAAATAAAACATTACAGAGATGACGTAAGCTCAAAGTAAATGCCATTTCATGGGGAGGTTGTAATGTGATGATGAGCAGACACCCTTCCTGACTTAAAAGTGAGGTACCACAGTTTTACTCAGACTCATTAAAAAAAAAAAGCATTGCTCTGCTGAGAGTGGTAACTATAAGTACAAGAGTACTATTGACAGCATGCCATGCTTTTTATTCAGCTCGGATTTGGTCAGAGAGTTAGATGGGATTTCTTCTTTGAAAATGATGTTAGTACAGTAAAAATATGACTTGTTTTATAAGTAAAGCCACACTCCAGCAAGGCTTGTCATGGTTTTTGCAAGCTTCATATGAAAATCACTTCGATACAACATATTTATTTTGTTAGGACCACTATGTTATATCTATTTTGTAGATCTGGAGCACTGTGTAGCTGGATTTACAGGAGTTTTCTGGAAACTCAACACTGTACTTTCAACTGTAGAGATACATCTAAAAATCCAAACTGATCCTATATTTGCAAAGCAAAATGGACTCATTCCTTTTAGTATACGCCAAACTCCAAAAGGCCTGGGTTATTGTTGTCATAGCATCTTCACTATGCTACCATTCTTCCAAACATCGCTCCTTATTTGTAATTCAGAGTTGGTTGAAAATTGAAGATCTAATGGAAAATAAACTGAACTTCAAACATGAACTTCGTATGGCTTCCCTTTTTATAGGAACTCACTTTGACTCCTAACCTTAAACACCTCTCCCTCCATCTTAATCCCATACACACAGGAAAAGACAGCCTGACTGAGTCTGAGTTGCCCTCAAGTGTAGACCCTCCTGGGATGGAAGGCAGCTACCTGAACCTAAAGGAACCTGGCGTGAAGGGGCCAAGCGAGCGTCCAGGGTCAGACCTTTCCAGCCCTCTGGACAAAAGTGAGGCTGAGAGCAACAAAGGCAAGAAGAGACGCAATCGTACCACATTCACCAGCTACCAGCTAGAGGAGCTGGAGAAAGTTTTCCAGAAGACACACTACCCAGATGTTTACGCCCGTGAGCAGCTGGCACTGAGGACAGATCTGACAGAGGCTCGTGTTCAGGTGAGAATATAGAAATCACACCAGGTTACAACTGAGATAGCACTGAGCCCAGTCACCGTGAATAAATGCAGCCACGTTTTATTTCTCTAGAAACCACCATCACGTGACATCTCAATGTTTCTCATGAAAAACAGCCTAATATCTCTTCAACCTCATCTCATGGTGACACCGAGAGCAGAACTCAGATTTTTTGAAAGACTGTATTTTACACCAAATGATGATCTATAACTAATTAAGCAGTTTTTTACCTTTAACATACTCAGTTTTTTTTATTTAAATGTGACTCAACAATGAGTGAGAATGAAAGTCTAATAAAAAAAAAAGTAAAAACAAAAGAAGTTAAAGAAACATTGATGTCACACAGAAATACAGTTTACTGGATGATGATCAATGATCACATCCATCTGCTAACTCTGCATGAGTTTAAGAATATTTTAGGATTAGACTCTAAACTCTCTAATAGACCGATCTAATCTCTAACAAGGTAAGTCATATCTTATGGGTTAAAATAAATAACTTGTTACAGTAGTTAGTAGGAGGCTCAGACTAGCTTTGTCATCATGCATACAATAACAAAAATGATTCTGATGATTCTGATCATGTCAAACTATGCTGGCTTGATGTTAAAATTAACCTTCACATGTTATAAATAGTTTGGTCCTGTTCTTCAAAGTAAAAATACATGTCTCATTATGACTCATTTGCCAAAAAAAAAAATGGTTTCATCATTTCTTCAGTGTTTGACAGTGCTTGTGTGCTCAGTTGTATTAGAACAATTGTTCAAGTTTGCATGCTAATAATCACTCGGGGACCAAACAGAAAAGGCTGGGGATAACACTAGCATATTGACAAAGACTGTTAGAAGAAGACAGCAAGGCCTATTGTTCTGAATCTCTCTTTCTGCGTGCCAGTTTTAGATCAGAGTGGGATGGGTGGGACTAAGGGAATACTCTGCTCTTAGCACTTACATGGTGCAGACTCTGCAAGAGGGTCAGAGGCCAAGGGTTTCTCTCCAGCACTACCATGTTTAAACTACTTCACCGCACAACTCTGGAGGCACGGAAGGAAAACACATGGAAAGCCATCAAAGCTATTTGGCATGGATATAAAAGACACTCTGAGATGCCACTTTCAATTTCCACGCATAGTCTGAGACATAGTCAGGGACAGAGAACCTGGCCTGGTCCTTGTGGTGGTACAGTAAAATAAGTACATTCATGGAGTGTTCACACAGACCCATCTATTCCCCAGATGAATATAATTAACTTTTTCAACTGACAAGCACACAGCAAAGTCACTGTGAGGTTTGACCCAAACTTCTAAAATTCAGACCCCAAATATGTGTGCAATCAAGACTGAACCCCACAACTTCATCTGAAGGTTCATCGAGACAAAGTCCAGGGATATCCCATTTTTGCATACTGAGGGGCACTTGAAGATTGAGCTATTGTAGAGTCCTTTTCATCTTCAAAAAAACAGCAACTGAAATCCAGGCTACAGATGTTTTCAGCTAAAATGCCAACATTAAGGTCTTACAGTTTAATTCTCAGTTTGATGATGAATGTCTTCATAAAGTCTGGCTGTAGCTGTCCATAATCGCACCAGTGACTTCTGTTGCCACTAGTTTATTTAGCACAATTAGCTCTTAGCCTCAGACTTGAACTTCGCCATGCTGCCTACTTTTTTATGGAAGAGGGGGTTGTGTGCGAGCGAGCCCGTCTATCAATCGCAGTGAACCTGGATGACAGAGATGAGGTGAGACGGCTGGACTTCAAAGCTGCTTTTGGAGCTATGGACTGTGCCCTCCCTCTCTCCCTCTTCCTCCTTCCATGCCTGCTGGCTCTGGAGCATAAATAAAGCTCTATAATGGCTCTGTAAGCTGCATTTTGCTGTCAGCGTCTTTAGCAATTACTGTATCACCGCCAAACGCTTTGAGCTACAAGAGCACTGAGCCACCTTCCTTGCAGATGTCTGCTAAATAATATAAACAAGAGTAATATGTGTTTGCAGTCTGTGAACTTCATCCTCTTGGACATCATGTGCACGATGGACCATTGTGGTTCATTATGAGAAATATAATAAATATCATTCTTGTAAATTGGAGATCTGCCTGTGCAAAGACACCAGTGGCCTTCCTTTCTCAAGTATGCATACATTTTATAAGTCAGGGAATAGGAGGCTCAGAGCAGCAAAGGACATGTCTGACTTCATAATTCCTCGAATTATCTCTCTGGCAAAGTATTTGGCTTGGGTCTCATTCTCACTGCTGTTCAAAGGAAAAGCTACGAAGAGCAGTGAAACATTACACACTATGTACTGAGAAACTAAGGCATGGGGAATATATGTGCTCAGACATGGTGTGCTTGTTTATAAAATGGTCCCAGTGAGTGTTTTTGAGGGTCCAGGGTTAAAATACGGCATTTGTTAGTGAGTGACTTTAAAATCTGTATATGATATTATAAATGTGTGTGTTTTCTGTGCATATCCTGTGTGTGTGTATGTGGACGCCCAGTCCGCTGCTCTCGTCTGCACGCCTTCAAAAGGTCAGAGGGGTTAGCTGCGGAAAGCCAAGGGCTTAGGCGTCAGGAAATTAAACATGAAATGAAAACAAGCTCCAGTTTGAACATTCTCCCATCTCACTTTCCAATATCCCCACTTCCCCTCACTGACTTAAAAGGGAGGTGGGAGGAGAGGGACACAGAGAGAGGGGTCGGCGTATGTAGGTGGGGGTGTTGAGGGACAGAAGAGGCTGAGCTTCAACAGAGGAGTGGGAGTATGACGCCGAGATTAAGATGAGAAGAGGAGCGAAGCTATCTTGATTCGTCACGATTAAGATGACTGCTCGGTTACTGATAGAAGTTTATATCTTAAAAGGAGAGGAGAGCTTTGAAATGCTTTTGACATCTGAGCCCTGAGACCAAACGATCATTGGACAGCACATACTGTTGTTTTGACTACATCCTCTCAACAAGTCTCACAAACATCTAAGTGAAGTTGTCACTGTATTTCCTGATCTAAGTGATCACAAATGCAACAGTGACACTTTATAAAAAATATTGGAAGCTATTGGAACATAGAGTTATATTGAATCACAATATTGTGGTGAAAAGCCAGAATATGCCAAAAAAAAAGTCTAATAGAGTTTTAAAGTTTGGTTGGTGATGCAGAAATTTAGCAAGAAAGTGTAACGTCCAGCTGCCATATGTTTGGCTTGGGAAACAGAGGCATTATATGGGTGAAGTGATGGGTGGGGGCGTTAATAACCTTTTTTACTATCATGCAGGAGATTAAAAATGTTTCATCCAGATGGTTTGCTGGATGGAGTCTGGAGGGCTTTAAGGAATTGTTGTTAAATTAAGTATTTTTCAAGGATTGCCAGACATTTTTGGTGCTGAATTCTGTTAATCAAATTATTCTTCATTTGAGGCCAAAGCTGGGTGAACACTAACCTCTCAGGTCTTCTAATCTTTTTGTAGCTAATTCTTGATCTATATTTAGATTTATTACTTAATGAAGCTTGAATATTGCCCCTCACTTATAAGTCGCTTTGAATAAAAGCTGCTGCTGCATGCGGACATGTAAATGTAACTCTAAGCAAGCTCAATTAATCCAATCAGGGCCTTAATGTTATAATTTGAAAACCTGTGATGTTATGAGCTCATGTAACCAAAGACCCACCAAAGGAAAGACAAGAAAAACCTTAAACAATAATAGACCCCCAAATCCTCAGAGGGAGCATAACATAGACTCAGAGTCCCCCTCTAAATATATGATATAATCCAAAGGGCAACAACCCTTCACCTTGACATTGGGGTCCAGCAACAGCCTCAGATATCAGTTTACCACTTTGCAAGGGTAAGCTGTCCTTTAATCTCACCAGCTGACCCGAGGAATGTCAGAGTCAGACGACGTCTCTTTACGTCAGCTTCTCGTAAACATAGGAGCAACAGCTATTTTAACAATAAATGGTCTTTTCTTTGAAAATGAACCAACTAGTAGTTTCAAGTGTCCACAGAAATATCAGCTTTGTGTGCGGACTGGAGCCTTCATTGCTGGTCTAGTCAATTTTGATAAAAATCCCCTGGCATAAGAAAACAATTTGAAAAAAATGAAGAATGGGGGTATTCCATCATGCGTATCTTACAAATTGACATATTTGGATGATACTACTACTCAATTCTGTTGCTAATCTTTACTGTGTTTATGGGAGAAATGGTGAGAGCAAGACGCAAGGGGCGAGGAGATTTGAAGGGAATGACTGAGGGGAAATTGCAAGCCAGGGACTGTGAAAACCACAAGCTGATTGGGCTGGGAATCAACCCACAATCCAAGTTCAAACCCCTGTGTCGAAGAGGGATCGCTCTCACTAGTCTCTTTGAAGAAGCTCCCCCCTTCTCTCTCCGGAGGATAAGATTCAGACAACCAACAAACAGATACAGATAAACATGTGGAGACTATCTACTTTTTTACTCTTGCATGGAGATGTGAAAAAATTCTCTGGAAAAAAAAAATGACTCTATTATAAGAGTTGGATCTTATTTCTAAAAATAAAAATAAAGAAACATAACAACCATTCTATTTAGGAATCACAGTTCTATTGTTTTTAAGTCTTGCGTAAGTTATTGTGCAACTCTGCTACAATTATTTCCTATCCTTACATCACTACTGTCTTGTGGACTACAGTTTCGAAGCCTTACGTTGGGCTTTTAGATTGAGAATTTCGGAGCCAGCTGTGTTTTGCAAGAGAACTCGTAGGTACCGAGTAAGTCCATTACATTCACCTGTCACTCATTGCCAATCATTAATATGAATTAAATGGGTGGATGTAGGAAATTTCCCCCACTATACAGTTGTCATTAAGAGACAGATGATTAGCTTCAGAGAGCAGACAACATGGGGGTCTGTGGGTACTAACTTGCTTTTTGGAGCCAACCTCTAGTGGCCAATCAAGGAACTGCAGTTTTTGGTTCTTGCTTGGAGCATGTTTGACCTTTACCATTTACAAACCACCTTGGTGTCCAAATATCAATATTAAACCATTTATACATCAATGAAGTATTTAGGGTAGAACTTAAACAAGAGTAATGGCTCTTGTTAGGGAAATTTTATTAACTAGATGTTAGTTGTTAAGGTAGAGAGATAGATATGTCGTGAGCACAGTGGACAGAAATGACGATATTATGCAGAAAATCCCAGATTTCTATAACACATATTACTAACAAGAATACCAGCATTTAGTGGGAAATCCTCTCTGGCTGTATACATTTCTGCTCATAGCACACTATTATTTCATAGCCTACCTTTCAGTCATGCTCTTCATAGTTAAGAACAAGTGAGTATATAGCGTAATATGGTGTATATGGTGTAAATAGCCTGCACTTGGTCTATCAGCAGGTCACTGAAAGCACCATCTCTGAAAAGCAGCCTGTCCATCCTCCTGATTTCATAAATATATATATATCTACATATATATCTTGGTCAAAAGTTCAACATTTGTTTCAGGGATTATGAAGAGGGATTCCCCTCTATGTCCCACTGTGCTGACATGTGGGAGAGAGCACACCTTTCTTAGAGTGATTTATGAATGGCTGCAGGCCCAGATGTGGATCTGTCGACGCTGGCAGCCCGAAGGGAGGCAGACGCCTTTGTATCAAAGGGAGGAGCTGAAACATGCAGCACCAGGGGAGACTCACCATTTTCACATCAATAGCTCAGTGTGGACGGCACTTTAAAGGCATGTCAAGTCTTAAAACTAGGGCCTTGAGTTTCATGTGGAGCAGAATTTATTTGCTTCGGTATCCTCAGTTTATATGGTTCAGTTTCTTACTTTGACTTGCTGAGCGAGAGGATGGCCCCCTTTTCTACAGAGTTCTTGGAGTTGCATGTGATATGAGGGCGGTGATAGCCATGTTTAGCGATTACGTTAAAGTTTTTTTCCATAAAGACTGGTCTGTACTATGAGGTATCCTTTCTTATGTACTGTTTTCTTTGCAGGTGTGGTTTCAGAATCGTAGAGCCAAGTGGAGAAAGAGAGAGCGTTTTGGCCAGATGCAACAGGTCCGCACGCACTTCTCAACTGCTTACGAACTGCCTCTACTCACTCGGCCTGAGAACTATGCACAGGTAAAGATTAAGTGGTAGTCTGGTCATTGGGTACTACAGGTGCTTGTGATCGGAAACATCGAATCATAAAATATTTATGTGCAGACATGGTGAAGTAGCCAAAAGGATTCATCATTAAACCCACGACTTCTGGTGTTGTTTTCTGCCACATCCGGCAGAAAACATAACATTTTATCACCTTCATTAGCCTTGTTTGCAACAGCTGCTTATTTCTGTATTCAGGGTTTATTGTACTTTGGAACTTTCATTTTTATCGGGTGTAATTTTTCAAGCCACCCAAAGAATGTAAATTTACCAATGCCTGAGGACTTATACCGCTCATTAGCTGCTGAATGTTCCAGAGTTCATCACTTTGTATTTAGCTGTCTGCCTTCCATGTGGTGCCGATTGAGGGGTTCTGAATCCATATTCAGGACTTTTGCTTTGTTCTGAACAGAGCAGCATAGGGTGGCTGAAAACACAGCTGACGTCAGTGAAAATGCCACAGAACAGTAGTATTGACGGTGTTGAACTGGCCAGCTTTGCATTTCTCACTACAATTATTCCAGCTAATATTTGTCTTTATCATGTTTTAAAATGTGTATCTACACTCGTGACTCTTCTGAACTTGTTACTATGCTGGGATTTTTACCTTAACTGGAGTGAAAAATGTTTGCTGACAAAGACAGGTGTCACCGTAAAAAAACAGATCTTTTAGAACAATCAATGTCTACTTTTTGTTGATGGGGACAACCATGTAACTAAAAACGTGTGTCTTATGGTCTACTGGGATCTGGTCCTCCATGCAACAAGTACCTTCTGTCTTTCACAGATCCTCTGTGATTTGGTGCTTGTTAGATACTCTTAAAAGTACTAAGTTTAGAGCCCTTCTGTACTAGAACAACAAGCTTCAAGTCACTGTAGATACAAGCACCCATGCAGAGAAGTTTTCATTTTGTTTTCAGGTTGTAAAGTGATAGAATTTAGAATGACAAAATCAGTTATTGTCACTTTAACTAGAATCCCTGTTCTTCTCCAGATCCAGAACCCTTCGTGGATTGGGAGCAGCAGCGGAGCATCTCCAGTGCCAGGCTGCGTTGTTCCTTGCGACTCCGTCCCCTCCTGCATGCCTCCTCACCCTCATGGTCCTGGAGGTGTCTCTGACTTCCTGGGTGTGCCCAGTCCAGGGAGCAGCCACATGGGACAGACACATATGGGCAGCCTGTTTGGGGGTGCTGGGATCAGCGGGGGAATCAATGGCTATGATCTCAATGTTGATCCAGACCGCAAGTCCTCCAGCATAGCTGCGCTGCGTATGAAGGCCAAGGAACACAGTGCAGCCATCTCCTGGGCTACATGATGTCCCAGCGCAGTTCCACCCTGCCCCCATTTGGCCCCATCTCTGCAGCGGCCATCAACAAGCACTGAGGGGGAGGAAGGGGTTTTCCCTGAGAGCACTAATGATAACACAGGTCAAATGAACAGGGAGAGACTGTAGAGATAAGAGAGGCCATAAGAGCGGCCAATGAAAGCAAGATAGCTGTGACTATGACAATCAGCAGATGCTGAAAGTGAGAAAAATACCGAGATGTGACTTAGATGAGGGTGTTACTTAGAAGTTCATCCTCGATTCCTTGATCTCTCAGGTCTCACTGAAAAGTGGGGTTTACACCCCAAGAAACTGGGTAACATTCAAAATGGTTAAAGTTTTCAGAAAAAAAAACAAAACACACACATATGGTTTACTAAATATCTTCAAAAGTGAATGTATCAATCCTGTGCCAAAACCACCCATTTCATAAAGAATCCTCATTCACAGCAATAAGCATGAATCACATCATTTTCATGCTCCATCACGTGTTCATGTCACCCATCCAGCCACACTCATATCATTATGTGACTGCCGCTCTCACTCTTCTCTCACACTGTATAACTCAGTTTAAATACCTTTGTAAACAATATTTGCATTTTGTAGGCGGTCTTAAAACAAGTCCACTTTCTGTGAGCAATCCCAGTCGCACACAAAGGGCTGAGAGTTTACTTTGTGTCAATTTCTATTGTGAACTACAGTTATGATAGAAAACAATCATTTTGTCCAAACCTGCTGTGGGTAGTTCATGTCCCTGCCAAGAAGGACAGAGGTATATTGCAATAAATGAAACTAATCTAGCGAAAACAGATATGGCGTACCAATTTGGTCTGGGTAGCTGACAGGCGGTAGATTGGCAGTAATTTCAAACCATCTTGTCACTTCCCCTCCTAGGGCTGCATCCACAGGTTTCCCAGCTAGGCTGAGGCTTCAGGTTACAGGAAACAGTGCCTCCAAGGGCAGACACGGTCCAGCAATGCACAGCAGCAACCTTCAACAGCAACTAACCATGCCAGCTTTAATCAACAACCAACAGGAGTAGACAAACTTAATTAGCATCAACGTGAGTCATCCTAACTTGTGAACAGCACAGTATATCATGGGGTACACGGTGAGAACATTCTGAGCACATGCTGAAATAATCAGTTCATCATTAGACGTTGGTCCAGCAGAGCATTTGTCGCTTGCTCACAGAATCTGCGGACGACTGCGGGCCAAATCAGTGGCCCTCTTAAACAGTGTGCTGTAATGTTTGAGTAATTTGAAGACATCCGAGTCGGACTACAGGAATTTGGTGAGCATGTCCTGTGATTGCAGGGGTATCTTTGTGTGTGTTACCCCCGCCTGCAGAGGTTTGTCACCAGAGCTGGGCTCCAGGCTGAGGCTAGAGACAGGCTTCATTAGTCTTTTGGCTGATCTTTCTATGACGCCTGCTGAACTACATATTAGTTTTCCTTCCTGTGTGTGGATGATGGCAGAAAAAAACAACCGTGATGTCTGCTAACATCTCATTGCCAAAAAAAATCCAAAGGCATTTAGTTTCTTGCAATATAAGATAACAACAACAACAACAAAAAAAACCCCAAAACAGCTACATTCATGGAGTGGAATTTTTCTTTGAGAAACTACTTCGATGAATGCTTATAAGGACAGCTAACCAGTTTTCTTTTCAGCCATTATCGTAGCTCTCTGGAATTAAAAAGTTCTTCACATTGAAACGATATAAGGTTTAATTGAAGTGCTTTCCAGGCGTTATGATTTCTTCGACACTTATAAGTTTACATAATCTACACGTGGGGTTTTACTGGCTGTGATCAAATGTTGGAAAATGAAAAGAAAAAGTCAAAGTCACAAAGTCACAAAAATGACCGAAGAGCCAAAACATCAACATAAAAATGTCCAATTAAAAACAGCATGTACGGCAAAATGAAGTAATGCCTTCAAGATTTCAAATGTGACTTCTTATTTTATCATGTTGACTGTGTGTCTCTGGTCTTTCCTCAGTACTCCTCTGCTCTGCAGCTCCATTTAAGTTGATACTACTGAAATAAAGCAATTTAAATTCCATGTGTATAATGCTATGTTGTATGAATGTGAACAATATCTATGATATTGTTCCTCTGCTTGTAAATTTGTTTAGCTTTTTATGTCAAATATTGGACCTCCGGAGATAAACCAATGTATTACAGTAATAATGAAAGAAATGTAAAGTTCTGTGTGCTATTTTCAAAAGTAGCTTTTGACTTTTACCAAGAAAATTGTTTTCTAATTTTCATTTTTATGGCTTTAAGCAGCTTTTTTGTATATTAATCAAGTACTTCTACTATTGATTGTGCCAAATCATGCAATAACTTATTGCACTTGTGTCTTTTGATATTTGCTGGGACAGCTGTCTCTTTCCTGAAGTCTCAGGTGGGGAAGCATTTAGTCCCAGTAGTCAAGAACTGTCTCCTATGTCCGTCCATATTTAGTATTGCGAACAGCATCAACGAGGTCTCCTCAGGTGTTGTACTTTGTTTATACAAAATTAACTTGTTGTTTGCATCGATGGTGGTTTTGAGTCGATTTTGAAATAAATGGATCTCCAGCGGTTGAATGAGTATGGATAATTTTGTTTTTGATGGGTCCAAACACTTATTTTCAAACTTATGGAATCTTATACGATTAGAGAGATTTCTGTCAAAGCATGAATATTTGGGTCCATTCTTCTTCCTGTTCTAAACTGGTTGGGCTCATGTGAAAAAACAATGGATTAGAAATATTTACAGTGACAGCTCGTTAGTAACTTATTCTGGGACAGTATCAATCAAATCTGATTAAAGCACACACGCAGTACTTTGACTACATCATAATGTACCACTGTGATCACTCACTGTACATTTCAACATCCAAGAATCAGTGTCATTTTGTCTTTTCACATTTCTAAGTGTCACACTGCCTAATTTCCACGATGAGTAGTGTATATGTAATGTAAACTAGTTTTTCTAGATAGATCTTTCACTGGATATTCTTTAAGACGTCTTACTTACATCTCGTTGACTTTCAAATAAATTAACAGCAGGTATGCATGAAATAAGGAGTGCTCTCAGATTAGGAAGCTTCTGCTGCTGGTCAAGAAAGAGTCTGCCACCTAAGCCCACGTAGAACCAAAAACGAGCAGTAAGAGGCAGATTATAGGCAGCCACTTATTTACAACCCGCTTTCCCGATATCTTATTCTCAACAGAACATGGAAAACATGTCAAATTTTAAAACACATCTAAAAACAGTTAGGAAGGGGCAAGCTTTACAACTGTGTAGAGAAGATTGTCTCTTTTAACGACAGTCTGGGAACTGAAGAGACCAGTAGTTGGACCTTTGGTACTAGAATGTTGTCTCATTCCTCTACCAAAGGTCTCAAAACAGAATTCTAGCAGCACAACAGTCCTGGTTGTCTTATTTTGCATATCACAATGCACCAAACATTTCTAGTTGGTGAAAGGCCTGGACTGCACCCATACTCATCTTATATTAAGCCATGCTGTTGTAATAGATCCTGGGGCACAGATCTTTTGATGATATTGTGTATTGTAGATGATAAAATATTCAAAGTGGTTATTTTGAAATTGCTCCACAATTTGTAGACACAGTTTTAGCAGGTTACTGACCCTCTGCTCATCTTTACTTCTGAAAGATTGCCCCTCTCCGAGGCCCTTTTTCTACACCCAGTCCTGTTGCTGACTTGTTGTCAATTATCTAATTGGTTGCAACATGTTCCTCCTGCTGTTTCTTTTTACTACCACCGACTTTTACAGCGTTTTGTCTAAACTTTTCTTTTTATACATGCCTCTGCCATTCAAATTCAAATCAAATATTTTTCAGGAAACTGTAGAATGTCTCACTTTCAACAGTTGACCTGTTTTCCATATTTTATTGTGATAAAAATATTGTTTTATGAAATTTTAACATTTAAAACAGCATCCCAACCTAGTTGGAATTGAGGTTATACTTTTCAAATAAGCTCATTCAAAAAGAGTAAGTATCTCGAATATATTATTTATAGAATTTTTCATTGGTTGTGTGGTAAAGAGAAAAGAAAAGGTGCTGATGATTATGGATGTGAACTATAACTTCAGATACAATCCGTCTGTGAACTGCTTACTAATAAAGACCAAAGAACATAGACGGGTGTTGTATCCAGATGTGGAGAGACTAATACAATTAAAGTATTCAAGCAAACTATATAAAACCCTTAGAATGATCATTTAATTGAGATGAAAGTGTGTGTGTACACATGGATGTAGGTATTAATATGTGAGTCCATTGTTTTTCTCATATCAGCAGCTTCAATGGGTTGCTCTGTCCTAGCTATTAGGCCCAAAGTTAGGCCTAACAATGCCATTACATACCTTTAGGTGGTCTTTGGGTAACAATGTGGCAGCACCTGGGTACCAGAAAACTCAGATGTAATACAGTCCACAAGTTGATTTCACACAGATGTTCTATGTTTTAACAATACACACTAGCAGAACAAAACAGCCCCTAGAAAAAAAACATTTCAATAAACATTTAAAAATCTCTTCCCCTACAGTGAAAAAACAGTCACTCCACCCCTTGTTTTATCCCCTACAGAAAGCACAGCCACATAGGATGGCTCATAGTTTAAGACAAAGAAAAGGCATGGCTAAGAATAAATAAGCTAATTCACATCATACCAGAAATGTCATCATGCAAACATTATTTTATGTTTTTCAACCATTTGTGCAGGCTCCAAGCAACAAATTGTCTTTCCCACAGTTGTGCAAGAGTTTAAGTGTAATTAATGATGACCGTAGGAGAATGACAAAGCTCTAAAGAAGTTGTTGTCACCTCCAGTTCAACTAGAAGAACAGAGGATTCTTTCAAGCAGGAATAACACGTCTCTGTATCAGATTTTGATGATGACACCTCTCATTCACTGAATGGGGTGAGCTCATGTGTTGCCAAACTCAACTGTGGGCCTTTTGCTTGGCTTTGCCAGTGAAGCCTGCTGTGGAAAGTGTAGAACAGTTTGGCTTTTCAAGTGACAGCCCAGGTGGCGGCCAAACAAATTCCCTGACTGATCATGTGACTTATTGTTGCCAAATGTCAGGGCTGCCAAAACATTGACTGTTATCACATCCCACTCATGTGAGTTCCGCCTTAAAGATGCAGTGTGTAACAAAAAGAAAGAGCTATGAGAAAGACATTTCATTTTATTAAAATCGGTTTCTATTTGTGTCCAACTGCTCTGCTAAATGAATCATGGTTTCATTACCTTGGAATAAACCCTATTTCCATTTGTACAGAGAGTTGTTGTACACAGGATGGCGGTCGTTTTTGTTAGTTTGTAGAAGAAGAGGACTGTTCAGAGGAAGACAAAGAACAAGAAAGTCAAGGAATCAGTCATTGTGGATGCTGTTTTGTGGAGATTGTAGATTGAATGTACAGATTTGTGATGGGAGGATCATAAAAGACATGATAATTAGATAATGAAAGAACAGTCAACAGTGCATGAATCAACCAACCATGTCAAAGTGAAAACATGAAGAGCTGGAGCAATTTAGGATATAGGCAAGGGCAGAAAAGAATAAACACTGATGTGGCTTTTCTTCGATTTAAATTGCTGATGAAAAACAAATGTCTTTGGCGTGAGACCAAAGTTGCTTGTTTTCTCCTCAACAGGGAATATAGCACACATATATACTGTATATATATATATATATATTTATATATATACGTATATACATAGATACAATTTGTTGCTACATCGTGGGTGTACAACATTCGGGATGGTTGCTATTTCCAACTTGACCGCTAGATGTCAGAAATTGTCACAGTTACTTTGAAAATACTGCGGGGACCAGTTGTTTTGAAAGTAATGTTTGAATCATTCTTGCTTGATGAAGGATTTCAGCTGTTAAACAGTTTGAATGCTACTTTGCCATAGTTTTCATTAGATAATAATAATGCACCATGAATTTTCAGCTTTTACAGGCCAGGACGGTATGCAGGGCAGTTTAGCGTTCCGTGTCTTTTACTATGGGAATACTACTGTGGCACATCCTGTCGTGTTACATGTTGCGATATGTGGTTTGGCCTCGTCTTGCTGAATTATGCATGACCCTTATCCTGTTTATTTCAGCAAATACCGATACCATGTGCACTTATTTTTAAAAATGAGGCTATGTAATAAAATTATATATAAACAGCACCATAACCATTAACAGTGTTTTGACAATACACAGTGTGCTGAAAAACTAGCAAACACTGGCAATGTTCTCTATTCACCCTATAAATCCAATCAAAAGTATTATTCAATAACGTTTTGAAGTGTACCCTCTGAAACTTTCTGATTATGCTGGCTTGTCTGACACTCAACCCTAGTTTGTTGGGTCCTTCTTAATATTTAGAAACAATCCCAATTATAATTTACACAATTCATTTTATTCTAAAAGGGGCAAAGTAAAAGTGTGACTACGAAACATTTTTAAGTTTCTGACAGTGAAAGAAAATCCGAGAGGACATTATTTTAGCTGACATGATAAAACACAAAGTTAATATTGGTTCTGGTCTTTTCAGAGGAGTTTTTCACAGTAAACAAATGCAAAATACCAACCAAGTCAACATTAATCTCATCAGTCTCTCATCTTGTTCCCTATTGGACCATCTCACTGATGCAGACTGAATCTGCTGGTCACTGATCTGATAAACCCAAGGATAAAACAGACTCACACCTAGTCTTGCCCCTGCAACTCCTTCTTGTCAAAAAAAAAGCTAGATGATAAATAAACAGAGAGGAAGAAGAGCAGCCCAGTGTGCCCTGGGCAGTACTCATTAAACCTAATGGGTCACGCTGCTCCAGCCAGGCTCCACTGACACCCCTAATAGAAGCCTGCATGGTTAAGGGACCATGAAGACCATTAGGGCACTTCAAAGTTCACCCCACTACATTAGGGTCCTGCTGATATGGCAAAAAGGGGACAGATCCAATTCCTCATTCGCTACTTTATTTTTCCATCAGTTGACCTGTCAATCAGTCTGCTCCATAAACAAGTAGATGCTTAAGCTGCTCATTAAGGGCCATCGTTAGCAAGGCCCAGGCTGTAAATCAGCCTATATATCAGCTTTCAGCAAAAATTTCTTATAGGTCATATTTTAGAGTTGGCACTTTAGCTTACAGTGTTAAATGATCCTTCTAAAAGAAAGCTGCTGCCTGCACTGTAAATCAAATTTCTGCACACACTTTTGGACCAATGAAAAGACTGTTAAGAACTGTAAAGGACTGGAGCCAAAGCAAAATTACACACATGCTGACAAGCAAAAAAGAAAGAAAGAAAGGACAAATTCATTCCTAACAGACTCGTCCATGTGAATGGTCATGTTGGCTTTTATAAAAACCAAAGTCCACCTCACTCATATAACTTCCAGTGACAAGTTCCCATAAATCAAAATACGCTTGATATAGTGATTCTGTCCAGTGGGACATCCAATGAAGATCAGTCTCCTGTTGTGGTCATAAGCCAGCACCACAACTCCTCTGCAGGGCCATGTGGAAAGGAGCGGGTGGCTGAAGAGGAAGGAACACATCATACATCACTTTGCCCAGTAAAACGTCCCTCTTAACAATCCCAGATTGCCAGTCAGCAAAGACAATTTAGTTATAGTTTTTGACTCACAAGAAACCAAAAGAGCATGAATAATGAACGATCTCAAAGCAGCGACATCTGTTTTTAGATGTCACATAGCAGTGAGGTGCAACTGAGAAACACCACGGGCAAGACACAGGGTGGTACTGTCGAGAATAAAAATGTTTTTCAAGTGCAACTTACTGGAACATCAAACAACAATTTAAGCAATTAACTCGAAATACCAAAAATAAACAATGAAGTGAATCATGTTTCTTCACAAGATTCGATAAGCCGTTGTGTTTTCAATAACATGTATGTGTAGGAATATCTTCCTGCCCTGAGCTCCTTCTAATGGGGTCTCTGGCTCTGGGCCAGCCTTTACTATTATATCATATCCTCTATTATATATTTTCTTAGTTTCATTTATTTAAATGCTCATACTGTTGTGTTTGGCATGTGCAACTGCGGTGGTCAAACCTGATCAAAAGTGTGAGAAAGATAAAGTTTGAGGGACTGGAGTGTTTGAAACAGAGGTTCCAAGTCCCTGGGACCCAACCCTCAACAACAACTTGGGAACAATCACTGTCTGACCGACCAGCAAACTATAATCTGTGAAACTGTTAAAGGCTGTTTTAGAACTTGGCAAAGTCACACAACACTCTTTTACATTACCAACAGCAACAGACATTAAGCATTAAATCTGTGAAATTTTGACCTAATTTTGTCTAAATCGCTGAACTCTGCAACTGACTGTAGCTGTTACGCTTCATATGTAATGCAGCAGCAGACTGTGCAAAGCCAGAATCAAACCTTAAAACAAGCCCAAGATAAGTCTATCAGAGCAAGCATGCTACAGTAGCTGTTCACATGTTTTGCTAATCTGCTGTCATTCTCTGGCCTTATGTTCCATTTTTCCCATCAGCTGACAGAGGCCACTAAACAGCTGATGGTCTGCCAGCTGCCTGACATGCATCTCTGTGGTCTATTGCCATAGTAACAGCCTCAAGACGGCTCACATCATACACTGACTCCCACTAATAAAACTTTTGTTTATTACAGTGTGGAAATGTCTGGTGTGGCTTTTTGACATGCCAACATAAACAGACAGTGAAGGAAAGGAAAGTTGCACTGGCACATGGGTGAAAACTTGGTCAGATTAAAACAGGTGAACAGAGAGAACGTAATCAATGAGTAGGTGGGTCAAATCGCAGTTTCAATAGATAGATATGATAGTGCATATTTGGGGGCCAAAGTTCCGCTTTTTACTCCACCTGTGAGCAGTCAAGGAGTCAACATGCAGTGAGCCTGTCTACTGGCTCCATTTTAACACCCTTCAGGTTTGTTCAGCCTGTGTTTTTAACCCTCAACCTCTTTGCTAGAGAGCATCTTTTTGTCCCTCCTCTCTGCAATATGCTTCTAATTATGAATCATGCGAATATGGGGACGGTGAAGCACCCCTCTGATTTATTGCGTACTCAAGTCTAGTCTTGTTCATTGCATTTGCACATGAAGGCCTCCTGCGGCAGAGCTCAAAGGTCAGACATACACAACACTTGACCTCTTGAGGACACATGTGCACTGTGTCACTCTGGAGGTGATTGACAGGCAGAGATGATGGCTCGACAGCAAAGGCCGCAGGGTGATAAAAGCTGGTGTGCAACGAGGAGTTAAGCACTGCATTAGCTTCCAGCTGCGAAGAAACTTTGAAACACAAACTCACGGGGTGTAACCTGGAAAATTGAAGAGGACTCAAACAGTCGTCACTCAGCTCATCGTTAGCCACTTAACATAACTCTTCTGCATTGTAACCAAAGAGCACTTTGTGGTCTTTTCACATGGGACAGCATGGGCCATCTAGTTATAGTCGTCAGCTATATTCGAGTCCTACAGACTGAAAACACATGCTCTACAAGTGAGTCACAGGGCACAAGAGATCTTTCTCAGTGGTGATGTTTGGCCTGAGAAACAGCTCATCCCTACAGATTAATTTCCTGGCTTTCCCAGCTCACTTCCTGCTTCACTATGGGTCATGGGCACCACACTGTGCGTCATGAAAACTGCCTGGTTGAGTCCAAAGCGACTAAATCTGTGGGACACTGCAGCTATGGGATGGCTCAAATGTTCTATACCACAAAAAGATTCCTGTTACAGAGAGCTGCAGCATTATTTTGGCTTGCTGTTTGTATAGTAAACTCTGCTGTTGATTGTATGCTTTAGCTTCTCACAGTTTCAGGATGGGTTTTGTGGTTTTGTGGCAGCAGATGTGAATAATCTGCCCCTGGAAGAGTTTCTGATAAATGGTCCACAGGGGCTTCTCCGGGCACTGCAACTCCCCAACGGACCTAACACCTTCCACACTGGATAAACACAAACTAAGTGGAAACCAAAGTTTTATCTTAAAAGGTTGGTTATTACATGCAGACAAAAAAAAGACTATCTAATTCCCGTGGGAGGCTAACCACTCATAAATCATTAAGCAATTAAAGTTTCCTCTCCAAAGAGAGGGCTAAAACAAACTGAGCACGGAAACCCCTGAGCCTCACATCTCCCCCATCCGTCACTCCTTCTCTTTTTCCTTGTAGGAATTTTTATGAGGAAAGAAGAGATGTGGTGGTGCAAGACTACATTCGAGCAAAGAGGTAAATACTTTGAAGCCTTTGCATTGACCCTTTACATCAAGAGCTTTTAGACTATCTCCTCCAGCAGCAAAGGGAAGAGAACATCCCACCCCAGTAACTCATAACATATTGAGCACAAAAGAGCATTCTCAAATCTAGGTTTTTTCAGCATTTGTTTCTTCTGTTAAGATCCGTTAACTACAGGGAGAATCCAAAAGTTTTTTCAAGGCTGTCCTGGCAGCAGCAATTAAAATAGAAAATAATCAAAGAAGTGCTGAAAGGCATTCTTCCAGAAACTGTCAATTCATATCACAAATTCACAGAGAAAAACGTTTCTTTCAGTAATCTTTGTCCTTTGAATAAAAGCCATCTTTAATGTATTTAGTGATTTTGTCAGGTTGATATTTGCCAGATTTTGAATTTCAGCTGCTTTCAGTTTAACTTCACTGGCCCAAATGTGAATCAAGCTTTAGAGGAAGAATGGCACTGTTATTACCAAATCACTGTCACAGCGCATTGCCTGCAACAGTGCTACCAAGGAGGCTGCTCTCTGCGGGGCTGCATTAACACATCATGATGTGACCTGAGCGTGCTGGAGATGATAAACCTCCAGGATCGAGAGCTACTCGTGGCGACCATCTGTAACACTTTGTAGCTGTTAAATCCTCACAGAGATCAATCTGAACGTTTTGAGTATGAAATAAAGGGAGGAGGCAATGTGACACACAGACCGCTACCAGTGTTTACTTTGTGATCGTGCAGGTCAAAGGGAAAGCGTGCCTTGAATAACACATTGTTTTAATTTGAGGAGCTGACATAAAAGTAGGGTCAAATGTAAGAGGTAAAACAAAACCGAATGAAATAAATCAAACCTCTTTAGAGTTTGACAATTGATAAAAGTTGTGTTTTGGTATGTTTTACCTTTGTTATTGATGAAATTCAAATTTACTTGAAAAGCTCTCCTCTTGAAATACGACAAACACATTACACATACTTTCAGTAATGAAAATACATGCTGAAATCCTTAAATCTCTGTCACAACCTTTACAGAAAAGCACCTACTTGTTGATCCTTAATAGTAGAAAGCATTTACAAGCAGTAGGTAGAAGAGTAGTAATGCTACTGCCCTCAGGTGGCAAATTAAATAGCTGCAGCCTGTTCAATTAAAGTGATGGAAAATCACATTTACTTTGCTTCAGTTTTCATCAATCACTTAACATTTAATCAGTTGTTTTTTAATCCTAAATAAATGGATGATAAATCAACATGTTTATATAAGAGCCACAAAGAGGACACTATGAAGCTTGTGTTCATTTCCACGTAGACCAAAATAATATCTTTGTGAGCTCTGACAAATTATAAAACCTGGATCATATGATTCGATTTAGCTAAATCTCACCCAACACCTCTGGTTATTGTTTGGTGACCATTACAGATTGCCCTTAGTGTATAAGGCCCGAGAAACAAAGCTGTACAGTTCTCTTTAATTCGAGGTGACTGTAATGAGCTACAGCATATGGTAATGAGGCAGGGAAACTAAAAGAAGTCAGATGGTCGTTGTTCACCTCACTTTTAGTTTAACAAGGATCCACACAAGTGTAGAAAAGTGTTTCTGAAAAGGCTTGTTAGGAAAATTGTGATCACATGTTGACATGCTGTCAACCGTTTCGGGAGGTTTGGGCACCGTTAACGAGCTGTTTTTTTAAAATAAAAGACAGACAAACATGTAATGAATGAATGTGTATTAAAGAAAACGTACAATATAATATACAGATGGAAAAAAAAAACAACAACACCATATTCTGATCAGCATTTGTATGAAACTGGTGCGATTTCCTTTCCCCTGAACTGACGGCTGCCGTCACCGTTTGAGCCATTAACATGAATATGACATCACAAAGGTGCCATCTTACCAGATCTGCATTTGGAATTTGCCTTAATTGAGCTAAAAAATTGTCAAGTTACATTAGAGGAAAAGAAACTAAACCAAACACGTGACATTTTGTTCTGCAGCTGGACACGTACATAAAGATGGGTGGAAAAGCTTCAGTAGAGGACAGTGAATGGGGGTAGATGGATGGAGCTAATCTTTCCTGTAAGTAGTCAGGACAAATTATGGAGGGCATGGAGACAAAGGGTGAATGAGTAATACCTTCTGTTTGTGACTGATGGATCCTTGTCCTGTCCAGTTACCCGAAGAATCCCTGCCACTTTGACATCTTTTGTCCAGGTACTGGGGGGGGAGATACTTATTGGATAAGTATTGTATTCTACACTCATAGGTGCCTTGACATGCTGCATAACAGTTTATATATAATATTATTCATAATACAATGAAAAGTCAGCTAGTTTTCTAATAAATGTAGTGGAGAAAAATCAAACATTTATTTTAGAATATAGTGAAATTCAAGTAGCACAATTTAAAATAGCATAAATAAATCCACATGTGCATCTATCAACTTTTAACACTTTTAGTTCTAAACTAAATAATTTAATCAGCCCAGCTGCAGACCACCAAACATGTGAAGTAAACTATATTCACTGATAAGAGTCTTGCTAATGTAAACCTTCTACTCGTTTAAACTTAAAATCAGATCAAATGTCTGAAAAAGGGCTTCCCCTTGGTCTCGATAACACTCGACTCCACTTTAAACTCTTGACTTGCTGTTTTATCGCAACAGATATGTATGAGTTGCTTTGATCTAGAAGCAGACATCCAGCACAAACACGACACCAGCCTAAACCAAACACACTTACCGTCGTGACGTAGGCCCTCATCTCGAAAACTAAACCGAGCTAAAAAGGCAACATGCATACAAACAGAAGTGGGATGCACACTGAAATTTATAGTAAACGCGAGGCTGTTCCTCTGTCTCACATGAATAAGGGATAAATTAGATGAACGAGTTAGCATGCGCACAGCTACCATCAACTCTTCTTCAAACTTCTCTGATGATGTCCTCTTGCGGTTGAATTAACACCGGTTTGCTTAACTTTAGAAGTCAACTTCTTTCTGGCTGTTGAGGATTATAAAAACTCTGGCCGTGTACGAAATATCTGATTACTGGTAACCTGCAAAACAGCTGATTGATGGCCGTGACTAACAGGAATGAGTGCGACACAGTAATCACTTCGGTGTAAAATTAGTCAACGTTTCTAAGTTGGATTTAGGCTATTTCCTCCTATCTCCTATAGTATACTTTATGAACAGGAATGGGAAAAGACATTAACAAAACTTAAACTGAAACAATTTTGGGTACACCTGCACTAAAATGACCCGTGAATATGAAAATTTATCTCTGGATCTGTGTCCATCTCGATGTCCGCATCATTGTTTAATGCAAAAACAATAAGAGTAAGTTAATAGAGAGTTATAGTTTCAATGCGTACAACACTGGACAATGTTGCCCCTCTGAAAAGGAAGGTAATCAGTCAGAAGAAGTTGGCTCCTTGGTATAATCCCCACAGATATGCGCGTTAAAGCAGACTGCAAGAACGCTGGAGAGACAGTGGCGTTCCTCTAATTTAGAAGACTCTCAATTAGTCTGGAAAGATAGTTTAATTAATAGCGTATAAGAAAGCCCTTTAAAGCTAGAACTGCCTATTATTCATCACTGATAGAAGAGAATAAGAACAATCCCAGGTTTCTTTTCAGCATTGTTGCCAGGCTGACAAAGAGTCCGAGCTCTGTTGAGCCATGCATTCCTTTAACTCTCAGCAGTGATGATTTCATGAGATTCTTTATCAATAAAATTGTTTCCATCAGAGAGAAGATTAATGGAATCCTTCCCACTATTATCACTGATGTATCACCAAGTAGAGCAGCTTTAGAAGTATTATTAGAACCTGATTTGTATTAGACGGTTTCTGCCCAGTTGATCTCTCTGAGCTAACAGCAGCAATAGTCTCTTCTAAACCATCAACTTGTATTTTAGAGCCAATCCCAAACAGACTGTTTAAGGAGGTTTTGCCCTTAATTGACACTTCCATATTGGATTTGATCAATCTGTCTTTGTTGACAGGATATGTACCTCAGACTGTTAAGGTTGCTGTAATTAAACCTTTACTTAAAAAACCTACTCTTGATTCAGAAGTGTTGGCTAATTATTGACCTATATCCAATCTCCCTTTTTTGTCTAAAGTTCTTGATCTTGACAAGGTTGGCACAAGAGGAATTCAAATCAGAAATTCAAGTCTAAAGATAATGGATCCTCTCACAATAAGAGAAGCTGACAAATGTCTCTGAAGAGTAGCAGAACATTTCTCCTTAAAGCAAAAATAAAACTAGATGAAGCAATACTGAAAAAATTGACATTAACTCAGATTAATATCTCAGATTTTTTTCATACTGAGCTCCTGTCAGTGGGGCCTTATCTTTTGATGTAGATTCTCAGTCATCCGGGTCATGGTAATCCTGACAGCTTGAATAAGGGCAACTGGACTTCGTCTTGGATCTTGAAGACATTTCACCTCTCATCTGAGGTGAACCGTCTCATTGGAATGCCTCTCTTCATTCATATCTAATCTTACAGCACATAATAGAGGGGAGTGTAGCCAACACAGCTTAATTTGCAAGATTCAAAATCATATTACCTCTTAATCATTTTATTACTTATATGTTTAATAAATGCTCTTGCCTGAGATTAGCTCTATAATCAAATAGTGCTCTTCCTTTCCATTCCAAATGATGTTTCAATGCTGTTTTAATGAGTGTTGCGTTAAAAGCTTTTCTTTGATGTGCCATATCACTGTTCACTGGACTTGTTGCAATGGATCAAGACATTTTGAAACTATGTATTTAGTTTTCAATCTCATTATGCTCAAACTTTTCATTGTTTTTTGTTTTTGCAATAAGAAGAAAAGAAAAATCAGTCCACTAAGGCTGTCAAGATGAGCATGATTTCACTAAAATGACAGCAAGCGCTTTACACTACTGGCATTGATTGTTCTTTGGCTCAACAACTGTCACCATGCGTCCTTTGTGTTTCAATATTTTATATGTTGAGAATGTGTTGTAGATGGGAATGGTGTGATAGAGAAATAGATCAATCTCCAGTGTAGGAAATATGTCAGGGTAATTTCTGCTAAATATCTCTGTTTCATAGTTTGATTAAAAAAAAAGTATTTTATAAAGATAAGAAAGGTAGAAGTACCATGAACACAGGTCAATAAGCTTTGTCTGTTAAACAATAACAATGAATAATGGATAACAATGAAATTGATTTTAGGTCAGGAGGATGGATATCAACATTATTTTTGCGAAACATTGCCCCAAACATACCACAAAGCATCATCATCATCATGAAAACCAGTATAAGAAACACACAAAAGCAGTCATTTAAAATGCCTTTTATGTCACTGACTTTTCAAGAATCTAATACAAATGCAAACACATACATGTCACCAGCTAAAACCACATTTAACCACTAATGCAATAAACAATCACCATACAAAACAGAAAAAGAATTAGATTTGTTGGCTTTTTAACTTGGGAGGGGTCAATGAGTGCGACAAGCTCTCATAGTCACAAAATTCATTTTCATAAAGCGCATACAGTACACACACTCGCGCACACACACACACACGCACACACACACACACAAACACAGAGGGAGAGCACACAGCTTATATCATACAGCATTTGACAGATGTGGCTGTAAAAAAGGCATGTTGAGGGAGGGGGTTAGTTCCAGTATACAGTATGAGAGGGGGACAGGTTACCAACCAGAATGTACATGAAATACTTTTTTCCTTTCTTTTCTTTTCTTTTTTTTTTCTTTACAGTTAAGCCAACTTTACTTAATATAAATATTCTTCATCCAAAAGTCAGTGCAGTGCCTTCTGCTCAGGCTTCCCCTGGTCCTCATCCCCAGTCAACATTATACCCAGTCTGTGCTAGACCTGGTCCAAAAAGTACTGTTTCCACTTTACACACAAATCTTTTTTTTTTCAGCTTTGTCTTTGATCTATGACTTTCTCAATGGGTTTTTAATGTCTTTTTTTCTTCTTCTTCTTTGCAACCCTGTACCTCAAAAGTCCAGCTGTGAAGTACGAGTTTGTTCTTGTTCTCTTTTTTTTTAACCAATTACACAATAGAAAAAGAGATCCACAAATTTACAAATGTCCATTTCATTCTTTTCTCCTGAATTCCCTTTCTTTGAAAAAAAAAAAAAAAAAAAGAGACGTTTACAGAAGGAGCACCTCTACTGGATTCCCCTGAAGAGACACATTGCGAAGACCATGGCAAAAAGCTGAGGGGAAAAAGAAAAGAAAAGGGAAGAAAATAAAATTATTAGTACCAAAGAGATAGACAGATCAAAATAATGACAAACTAAAACTAAGTTAAACCTGCAAAGAAAATGCACCCGGTGACAGCATTTTCAAATTTCCTGTGCATATACTGTCTCATTTCAAAATATTTATATGCAATTTAAAGTTAAACAAGTAAGTATTGTGATCATATACTTTACTAGCTTGATCTATATTGTGTGAATGCATGGCATTACAATGGGAGAGTAAAACACAGTGAACAAGACTAGCATATCTAATACAATATATGCAAACTATACTTTTATACTGTAATGGGGTCTTGATTGTAAAACTGCATGTAAAATAAATACGTATAAGTACGATCATCTTCTTGTGATACCAAACTTCACCACAAGATGGAGGTCTTGCCACACAAAGAGCTTTCAAATAACCCTGGAATATCTGATTAAGTAGCCTCAGTTTTATGCAGAATTACACATTTCTGAAATGGATACTCTGATCACTGGAGAGTTAAAGCAGCATACTTCAAAATTCCCTCATACCTCAATGGTTAGCACTACAATAGCCAGGGCTCCAGCCACATAGATGTACAGTTCAAAGTAGTCAACTACTGCAGAGTAACAGCCCTGTGGACACAAAGAGGACATGTTCAGCAGTGAATCAATAGGCTATAAATTTGCACAATTACAGAGAGAGTTAAAGGAACATCATAGCATCAATTGAGTGAGGCTTAGAACAAAGGCTTGGTTGAATGAGTGGGAAGCAGGCCCTAAAGCTTCACTGCCTTTTAATGAGTTCATTGTGTGAACGAACAGAGAGAGACGCACACTCTGGATATCTTTTCATTGTTCCAGTGACATGAAAAACAACAGGTGGAGAATGCTGTTCAAACCTCTTCCTATCTGCTTTCACTGTAATTACACTCAAAGCTTGCGTTACACACATCGAAGAAGGGATGTGGATGTGTGTAACTGTGAAGCACATCTAATTTTCACGTATTCACAAACTTATTAAGCTCTATTTTTGAGCATGTGTGCTCCACAAAAACTCCCATTTATCCACGTATACACACACACACCCACACACACACACAAACTGGTGTCTCTGTACTGTACCACATACAGAGGTGATCTGCCAGGAAACCCAAAACACAGAAAAGCACTAATCAGCCATGGCAGACTCAGCCAGTCCCTGGATGTCTCCTCTCAGCTGTTTTCTGGCCTAATTAAGCCTGGAGGAGGTTTAGAAGGAGCGTGAAAGGGAGCGGGAAAGAGGTTGGCAAAGCAGATGTCAGAAGTTACCTTGTTATTGCGGAACATCATATTTCCTGATAAGCACTGCTCCTGGCTGGTATAGGACAATTCACCGCTCTGACTGACACGCTGGCAGCAGGCTTCTGGCACCACATGATTCTGGTTGATTCGCCTGAACAGGCTGTCCTTAAAGTCCTCTGGGCTGTTCACTCCGCAGCAGTCAAACTGGAAGGAGAAGAGAGAATAGGAGAAGTTCTTATTGCTAAGTGCCTATTAGTGCACTGACCTCTGGTCCACTGTGTGTGTGCACTAAGCCAGCATGAATATTGACCTAAATATCTAGGATTTATGTATAAAATATAGCCCCCTGACACCTAGCTAATCCTTTATGTTTGTAGAGACTGTTGGTGGATGCTATAAAGTTGTTAAAAGCTACAGAACCTTAGCTATTTGCTATGTGTGCTTACCGTAGTCATGATGGCGTTCCATGTGGAGGTGAAGACATCACTGTTGTTGTAGCCCTGATAATGCCTCTTCAGCTCCTTGGTGAAGTACTCTCTGGTCAGCTAAAGCAACAGTCAATGAGAGCAGCGAATAATGTCAAGAAAGAGATAATATCAATAACTTAAGATAAGATCACTGGACCCTTGGGCTGGGTATTCATTTAGACTTCAGATCTCAACTCACTTGCAAACATAAACGAACAGCTGTTGACACTATGAACAAGTTTTTGCTTTTAATTTGCTGCTTTCCAGTCTGTGGGTGATGCCTTCTGTATGTGTGCAGAAGGTTGAAATCTTCCGTGACAAAACACTTTATTCTGGGCAGTTAACCCCAACAAATTCTTGCAAATGATATTTCGAATACACCTTTACAAACATATTGTAAAGATGAGGACCTCTTCACACTAACTCAATGTGCAGAGTGTCCCTTTGTGGTTGTGGCATGCAAACAAATTGCTTAGTCACAATGATTTTGAAGATAAATGGACAAAGAAGATTGAGTGAGCCCTCCTCTGATGAGATTTACTCTGACACCTTGTTCACCCTCACGTCATCAAATGAAAGTCTGTTTACTGGCTTCCCAAAAAAAACTGTGAAAAAAAATCTAATAAATTGCCAAAAAGTATGTTACTTCAGTAAGTTCACCAACCTGATACTCTGCACTTTGGACTACTGACTTGAGGTTACATTTACTGCTAAATCCCTGGAGTCGAGTTATATCAAGAGTAACGTAGTTATCAAGTTTTGGTGAAGTAAAAGCAAGCAGTGAATGACAGAGATGTTGCACCATATTTGATCCTTTCCCCTCCCTATCTGTCCTTTCGAAGTTTTACATTATTATGGGAAGAAGGTACAGTCATAAGACATGACACACAAGGACAATTCCTCAAAAAAAAAAATACTGGTGTGAATAATTAGGCAACTTACATGCTCCCGGAATATGAAGGCTAGGATGGCAGCAGCCAGCTCTGCTAAGAAGATGAGGAGGATGAGCATGAAGAACTGCAGTAAGACAAAAGAACAAAGTAGCAAAGAGTCAGAGAGAGTTTGACAAGGTGGGTGAATGTCAGAAAAAGTGCATGTCAGACTCTGAAAATCACACAGTCTGTGCCCACTACACTCAGCATTAAATATGCATTAGGCTTGAGGCACTACAGCAAATAGGTGGGTATTTTGCTCTTTTGGTTTTCTGTTTCAAGCACGGAAGTCTGAAGACTGACAGGGAGAATAATCAACACACTTGCACACAAGCAAGATCAGTAACAGAAATCCATTTCAAATTTGTCAGCGGACTTACAAAGAGGAGCAGACACTTGTTTTCGCGGATGGCTCCACAGCAGCCCAGGAAGCCCAGAAGAAATAGCATGCCACCCATACCCAGAATGATGTAGACACCAGTGAACAGTAAGGGATTGGCTGCTACAATTTCTCTGAACCCTGTGGGATCCACAAGCACCCACACTCCCACTCCAAGGAGGAAGGAACCCCCCAGCTGATGGAGAAAAGAAAAAGAGGTCACTTATTAAACAAGATAAAAAGTGCTGTTTTTTAAAACATTAATAAGAACTCAGGGGAGAACTGGGTATCTTCAGTGACAAAAAACTGTATTAATGGAAACATTTCTTCTATGACAATAATGTAGTAATTGTCTGAAAGGTTGAAAAGAGTTGAGGGTAAGAAAACTAAACAAATGCACCACACTGCAGTTTTCCATCCTTTCCCATCTCCCCTTTCTCTAAAACCCTATCTGCTGCCACTGTGGGGTGACTGGTGATTAAGAAAAGGAGATATTGAGGTTGGGGGAAGAAACCTAAGCCTCCAACATTCTGTCACAATCCCCTTCTTCCTGTCACTTGGAAAAACCTGGGCATACTCAAAATCATATCAGCTAAGAATGTCATGCGGAGGGGAGGCAGCCATTTTGAAAGCTTCTAGGTTTAGAATTTGAATTATACCACATGGGTGTGAAATGGTTAAATAGATGTTTTTGTGAAAAACAGTGGTGGGAAGTGATGATAACAAACAAGTTCATTCTTTGCTCCGCTGATTGTATTATTAACCCAGCCTTGAACAACTACATCTGAGTGGAGTCTCTAAACGGTTTGGTTGTGCCTAATAAAGCAGGAAAAGAGACAAACCTTCTTGCTCTGACCCCCCCCCCCCCCTTTTGTGGGCTCAGACTAACAGGATTACCCTTGATTGTCTGATCAAGACTGATAAACTAAGGTGCCAGTCAAAAACTCCACATGGCACACAGTGGCTCAGATGTGTGTCAGCACACTAAAATTTAATCAAAAGAGAATTTGATAGAATCAAGACTGCCTCATCTAATGAAATGCAAATGTGGCTCCATTAGCCAGTCGGGCAGGGAGCAGGCAGAAGCCCATCTTAAATCATTAGACTGACACTAACTTCAGAGGTAGCCAGATTAAGTGTCTTTGAGAAAGAGATGAAAAGTACTTACAAAAATGAGGAAATTGAAGACAAACATGAGGTACTTGATGCAGCTGAGACAGTCCCCCTCCATAGTTGTCCCCCGAGCTGAAGCCTCTCCCTGCCCCTGAAAGAAAACAACATAAAACACACGATTTCACAGGTGCTGCTAAATGCTCACAGTATTCCTGTTTTTGTCATCCTAAATTGGCTCTTTTTTAGTATTTTCATTTTAAGACTGAAACGAAAATCATACATTTTACATGACTTCTGTCAGTCACACGTAGATCACACATAAACACAGACCTGCCAGCTGATTTGACTCAAATTCAGATAAACATTTTTTTTTTGCATGTGTTACTGGCTACAATCTCTCAACAGTCCCTACCTAATTAAAAGTAGTGGCAACACAGTGTCAACCAATTTGGTGCAACATCATATCCAGGAGGACGAAGACATACTGTACTAAATTTTAGAGCTTGCGTTTAGAGGCAGATGGCCGGATTACCTATCAGCACTTCCTGGATCTAGACAAATGGTGTCCATAGGTTCAATGTGGCTTAAGAGGCTGTTTATCTTTGAGCATTTTAAGGATGAGAGTCCTCACTGAGGTTCCATGTGCATTAACCAACGGGGGATGGCCTTTGCTACAGAGCTTCTTTTTCTTCTTAATGTGATGGGAGGCAGACACCCTATGCTCCCGTCAGCTAACCCTCCATCTGACATAAACACACTTTACTTGATGAAACCGTGTCCTTGAAGCACTCCTGGTTAATGAAGAACACCTCGACTGCATTAAGAGACAACATGGGTGTCTCAGTATCTATGACCCTCCAAACAAAAGATATGCAGCTTCACACAAGTACGAATGCAAAACAAATAAATATGCAATGATTTGCAAATCATTTAAACCCAATTTTAAATTGAAAACAATATAAAGAAATAACATACAAGTATTTCTGTTTTTAAAATGTTTGGTTATTTTGAATATGAAGTCGGGAAAAACCTTTGAAAAACACTTGGAAAAGGAAATGTTTACTACCGTATTGCCTCATCTGATCTTTTAACAGTTTTTGGAAACTGAGGAGACCAACTGTAGTTTGAAAAACAAAATGTGGCCGCACTACTTGGTTGATATTAGATTTTAGCTGCTGAATCATTCAGGGGAATCTTTGGTTGTATTATTCACTTCATAATGAGTCTAATGGTTTCCGTGGGTGACGGGCTTGGACTGCAGGCAGACCATTTCAGTGTGCAAACCCTCCACTACAGAGTCAGCATTTACAGTACCTTACATTACAGTATATTTTAGATGTGCACTAAGTAATGATTGCTGTGCCATCCCAGATGCTGGCTGTCCCTCTTCTATTAAGCCTGATTAATCAGTATCCAAGATTTCTAAAAAGTGTTTACATTTTTGATTTGGCAGACCACAAAAAAATTCAACTGAGCTCAAACCCAGAGAATGTGGGAATGATCCTGTTTATATGTGTTTTTCCCTGTTTGCATGGTAAATTTCTAACTTCCATTTATGGATGCAGTGATGAGCTGTGTTCAGTGATAAAAGGTTAAAAGGTTTTCTATAATCCACAAAATCATGTCTGCAGAACAGATGCCAACTGAGGGCCTGAAGATTTGTACCTGTGCCAATTTTACACAGACAAATGTTATTCTTATGATGTTGTGCTTTTCGTCCTTCACAGAGTGGTGAATCAAATTCACAAAGAGCATACATTTCTTTAAAAAAAAGAGAAATGTATAATTCAACCTGGGTGGGAATTCAACTTTTTAAAATGTGGCCATGTACTAGCCCCTGATAAATTTCCCAGCTACTCATGATTTAATCATTACTTTGCTTTAAAATCTACCAACAGCTTCCGTATTTTACCAGCATTTGGCTGGTAGATGCTGATTGAATATTTGGTCTTTTTTACCATTTTCAATTAAATATGCGGTTTTAATAATTTTCAAAACAATGCATACTTATTTCTGTTTGTTTACATTTCAAACTGCATCCAAACTACTGTGCAAATGAGTTCTTATATTTGATAGACCACAAAGCCTTCACTGAAGCAAATTTTTAACCTTTCAAGCTGCAAATTAAACAAGATTTTTTTCCCCTGGGGGAGGACAGGAACTGTCTAAGGAATTATCTTTTCTTATACTGCAGAAACTGAAGTGGAAACAATCTGTGGGGCAGCTATAATTGCAGTCTCAGTGAGGGAAGAAAATTAATTATTTGGCAGAAACGAACTGGCAGTTTTTGCCTTGTACTACTGATTATTAATTTGCAGTCCCACAGCATGATAGTAATAGTCAGGATCGAGGCTGGGTGACAAGCAGATTAAGCAGCAATTTCTCATAGGGATAGTAAATAGGTTCTTACAATTACACACTGGCCCCCTCTAAATTAGAAAAGAAGTTAAAATACCTTCCTTGACTTCTTTTGTCTGTACTTTGCTGTATGTCCACCGGGCGTAATCTTCTAATCTCTGGGCAGTCTTTCTACTGCTTAACATGCTGCCAATGGACTGTTTTGTGCAATCTCCCCGGCTCTTCGGGTGCAACAATAAAAGCGGAGTTATGATCAATGCCAGGTTTGATTCTTGCCCTTCTTTAAGGGGGTTCTGCTATCGCTCAAATATAATTCTACCTTGATCCTTTCACCTCTACTATCCTGCATACAAGTGAATCAGACATGCACGTTAAATAAACCATTAACCCCCCCCCCAAAAAAAAATACAGCAGCAGTTATTTCATAAGTATAGAAATTGCGTGAGTAATTCAGCCAGAACAGATAACTTGTCTTTGTCTATATTCTTTTTTTTTTTTTTTTATCAGTGCATGCTGGCACTGTTTTTTTCTGCTTCGAATCTTAATGTGTTGTGAGCAACAGAGAGAGCTTTCGTGCCTCGCTGTTGTCTTGTGTAAGTTGCTGTGACAATGAAATTGAACAATACAAAAGAGATGAGGACCCTCATTGTCAGCAGTGGGAGTGAGTTAACCATTAATGAGAACTTTCCCTTTCTCCTACAAGCTGGATGCCCCACCCCCCTTTCCCTCCTTTCCTCTCAAGACCCAGGAAATTGATTTAGAGCTATGGTTAAACACTTTCTGTAAATCATAATGATATGCTTAGGTATTTATTACCATCCGAGTGGTACTCTTTGAGCTACCAACAGCCACATTGAGTGGGATGGGTTTTAATTACCCTCACCCTTTCGTAAACCCCACTGAAAAGCCTAATGAGGTCACAGTAGGTTTTAATTGAGATTTGCATACATTACAGTCTCACAGAAAAGCAAAAGAAATAGCCTGTTCTCATCCTTCAAGCTCTTTCACTGTCAATCCTGGACGCATATGAACACAAACTGTATTTACTGAAGCAGGGGATGAAGAGGCGGAATGAGGAGGAGGAGGAGGAGGAGGAGGATAGGGTCGGCTGGAAAAAATTCTCAGGGCACAGCTCACTTTTTATAACCCCAAACAAAATGTCTGATCTCTTTTCCAGCCTCACCCTTTCTCTCTGCACTTCCATCTCAGGGTCAAACCAGCTGTCAGAGGGGGAGCCAATTTTCTTTTGTGCATTAAAATTCATTGCTTAAAAATGAAATGGGCTATACTGTACTTGCCTAGCCAGGCTCCAAATAACAAGCCTATGGTGCAAACCAGCACTGTATAAATCAAAATGCCATAGAGACCCTGGAGAAAGTGCAGAGTAAACAATCTGGTCTTTCCCATGACTCCCACAGGGTTCAAAGTTCCTCATTGATCAGAGCCCAGCTGTAGAGATCAGACCACTAAGTCTGTGATTATTCTGCAGAGTATGTTATCTAGACAAGGGCAACGTGGTTCACACAACAGGAGATACGGCCTTGAAACAACTCTGACAGAGTGCTTCTAGATTTAAGGCAGGTCCTCTTCGGGTGTGCTGTTTTGCTAAGCAAACAATGTCGAAATATTAGGAGTTGTGTGGCATCATGCTTAAATAGAGTTGTAAAAAAAGCAACCATTCCAACTAAGACATGACACATAGCAGTAAGGAATATTGTACACATCATTTCAGAGGGAAAACTGTATATTGTCAATGTGATAATTTAACTGGCAGTCATTGCCCTGAGGCAGCCTAAACACAATCTGATTCTGATCTGATTCTACAGCTTCTCCTGTTACTGACATCATTAAAAGCCACACGGCACTAAGATTGCTTTGTTTACTTTTGGTGATCCCCAGCTAGCTTGGGCTGTGGAACTCAGCGTGGTGAAGTTTGATTGGTGGATTAATGAGAACTGATCTTAAATCAACTTCATGATACTAACAGAAGGCAGAGCTCTGTAATGAGGATACACCCATCTGACCTACATTCCTCTCAGTTTGAGCATTAGGAATTCTGAAACATTGCAAGAAGTCTTTTTTTGATGTTTCACTCAGAAAACCAGCGCTCTGTTTGGTCTGCATCGACACGATCAACCATTAAGGTTGTGTCAACTCACCCCAATTAAAAGATAAGAAAGACACAGATCCACACTGAGTGTCCTCCACATATAAATTGCCCACCTCTCAGTAGTTCCCCTGAAGATGTCACTTTCACCACAATTAATGAACTAAGTCCATATTGCTCTGCTCCATCAGCCACTCCAGACAAATAGATCACAATGACAAGGACGCTTTGTCTGCTCCTCGCCAAACTGTCTCCACCGCCCACATGACCAGCCAGTTTGCTTCATCTTAAACATGAACCTGCATAACAAATAATCATTATAACCCTCTTGAGATTGTAAGAGTTAAAACTTGACCTCTTTAAATGCCATTGACCCTCTAAATGATCACCTGTAATTGAACACTGGGGACCGCAATTTTGCCCAAAGGCTTCACAATGTGGCTGGAGCAGGTGTATATCGCTCTGAAGCTCTTCATGCATCCGCTAATATCCTCTGAAAATGACACAGAGGGACCACACACACGTGTCACATCACCCTTTATCTCAATTAAAAACCCATTTTCATGTTTCTCCATGCATTCCTAAATCAGCTGCACCAAGTAAACACCCCAAAATCCTCTAGCAATGAACAGTGTCCCCTTGAGGTGCTCCGTGTCCTTTAATGAACCTCCAATTAGGGGAGAATGAGCGCTATGCTGTGCTGTCACACTGAGGAGCTTTGAAGTGTACTAAATGCAAAGCAGCTATAGCACTGTATACTTGCAGAGGGCATACAGCTCGCAGACAACAAGGGCCAACCAGAGAAAGACAGTGTACAAAAGTAGCTCAAAGGGAACCCAGCTCACAAAGTGTGTGGGTGAGAGCAGAGAGAGCAGAAACACAGATGGGTTAGGAAGTTCAGGAAACCGCTAAGCTTGAGCAAAGGTCCTAATGTAGATTAAATGTGGACAAATAGTTTATCCTTAGGCAAGCTTAGCTTAATGAGTTTTCACAGTATGCACAGAATACGAGTGGTGAAACTTATCAGCCGCTGAACATTATGAGCAATGCAAGCTCAACACAAAAAGAGGACAGTCTCCGATGAAAAAGCTCCATCTTGCAAAGCCATTTATCATTTAATTCCGTTTTTCCAGTACGTGCTGTGAATATAAAGCAGTTCCTCTCAGAGCTTGTGAGCGGGACTCTCCTGAACTACTCACTTGGGAATGATATCATGTGAAACCCAGAGGGTAGAAGTCCTCTGACCAGGCAGCTGACAAACTCCTGAACAACAGGCTGATTAACTAGAGAAGAGTCCCAGAATTAACAAATGCACAGTCAGAAACAGACTGACCATGTGTTGTCAACATGACTGCAGGCCACATTCCTTACATCCCAACTGGGCATACATTCAGCTGTTAGTTCAACACAAACAGTTGTTCAGACTCCTTCAGAGACACCAGTTATCCTGCTCCTTAAAGGTTTGGATAAAGGAAGGACACTGATAAGTTCTTGACATTATATCTCTTGAGCAGAGGATCTGTGATGAAGATTGGTGTGAGTTTGGTCTGAACATGCGTGTGTGTGTGTGTGTGAGTGAGAGAGAGACCCTCACACCAGAGACTTTTACTTAATTGTTTCAGCACCTCTATCTGGCTGAGTGGAGATACAAACTGCCAGTATGAGAAGGATCAATACCAGGCACAAGCACACAGTCACTGATGCATTGATCCCCTGGAGTTCCAGCTCTTAGTCTGCTGGTTCTTTGGCAGTGAGGGCATGTGGCAGCGGCATACAATGAACACATAAACACTTCTGCACCGCAATTCTAAGACCTAGCAAGGGCTTTTCCCACACTGTGTTTTGGAGGATGACACATCGCCTTTGGGGCTTTCCACAAAAATGAGTTACAACTCAATTCTAAAACCTAATTCTTCATAATTACTGACAACAACAAGGATATTATTCCCCTGTACTTACTCTTCTGCTTTCTTGCCTTATTTTCCACAAGTTCTTGCAATATTGTCCTTCCCTTTGTATCAGCCATCTCCTATGAGTCTCTTTGCTGAACAAAAACAAAAAAAAATTGGCAACAATTGTATTTGAACCAATAGAAATGTTGGTAATGTTCCCACTGGACTTTATTTTAAAAGCCCGTTCAAGGGCAGGGCTGTTGTATGGTCAAATGCTTATGTGAAGACAGTTTACATCACAGATGGCCTCAGCAGAAGAAAACAATGGGAAATTTAGAGCAACAGCCTTCAAAAAAAAAAAAAAAGTAATCAAACCAAGACCAAAGCCGAGGATATAACAGAAACAAGAAAGAATCAGTTTTGAATTTCTTATTGGCTTGACTGAACATTTTTTTCAACTCTGAGAGTCTGTTTTTAGCACATGCCGGAATCTTTCCAGCTCTCTAAAAACAGGACGATGGTCTCTACGGCAACCCCGATATGGTGTGAGAATGGCCTTTGTTCGCAGAGGAGTGTTTGGCATCTCCACTTAGCACTAGTTCCTGATAGAAAACAAAGGGGAGCACAGCAGAGCACTTTACAACAGGAGGGGGGATAGTTTGGCCAGCCATTTGTCTAATGAGCAATCACACTCTCTTACAAGGCCATATGTTGGTTTGAATACAGCTAGCTCCCCTGTGTAGAAAGGGTAGAAGCTGTTTCATCACTTACTGATGGCTCCAAGTAGCGCACATGTATCCAAACATTCACAGAGTTAGTAAAGCTTCAACAAGATGAGGGGGAAAAAATAGCAAAAACAACAGCGTAACTTGCATTATGATTTCGCACAATATGGGCTTTAAAGTGCAACACAACGACCAACACAAATCCTTGAGCATGAAGCATTTAAATGTGTATTTTTGAACATGGTGAAGGAGATAACCAAATATGTTTTAGTTCCTATTGCAAAAAAAGTTAAGAAGAAAACCCAAAGTGAGTTAACGTGAGAGTAAACAGCGTTGAAGCAGCTTGTATTTGTATGGATATCAGTGTTTCTCTCTGATTATAAGGCAGTGTTATACTGGGGCAATCAGTTGTGATGAGAAATATTTAATGTGTTTGCCAAATTTATAGAATGACATCAATTTTGTTTTGTTTGTTAATACTTGGTAACACACTAAACACAGAGGCCTGGAGTAACATTGCAATACATCTCTCAGCATCGCTGTCGCTTTTTTTTTTTTTGTTGCTTTCAACGCTTGTAGGTCTATTATATTTGGTTGCAAAAGTATTTTGTTCAGCAATTGTTAATAAATCCCATAAATATCAAAACTGCACTGAGAGATTAGAAACATATACACTTCTCTAGAGATGTCAGGCAATTGTTTAATTGTATAACACAACTAAAGCTGGATATCAATAAGTGCTATGTGATGGACAAATACCCCTCATTTTTAGGCCTATTGTCTGCTTAATGTTTTACCTTTTTTCAAAAGGACCAACAACAAACTGTTTAGGATTGAATTTTCCAATTTGCCAAAATTTCATGAGAGATTGATTTTCTTTGAGAGGGAGTTTGTTGGAGGAAGACATGTTTTGGAGCCTGCCTATGACAAGCCTCAGTGGTCATTTTCTTTAGGGCACTGGCTTCAGAGCCTTTGGCTACATTCATATTTTATATACAGTCAACGGTGGCAGCTGCACATAAACATTTCCATTTCTCAGAGATAAGATTGTAATGACACCTACCACTCCTATACTACTCAATGGCCCTATGGGGGAGATGCATCAACTTGCAAAATGCCTCATTACATAAAAGTCTATGGAAAATGGTCTTTTCTCATTTAATTTGAAAACTTAGTGGGGAATTTCTTAATGTGGTTATGTCTTACTCGCTAGTTTCTATCTTACATACAGCATAGGTTAATCTTTTTTGATTAAAAAGTAGTGAATGCATTAACCGCTATCACAAGGGCTTGCATAGTCACTGTTCTCAATCAGATTCATTAATGTGTCGATTATTGTTCAAAAGTGTATAAACTCCATCTGTTGAGAAAGATTGAGTGATCAAGAATAGTTACTGAATGAACAGTATCCCTGCATGCACTCACTCGATAGGAGAATGACTATAATAAGAACAGGATTATGCTTTAGGTCAGTACTTACTTAATTTTACTTATACATGTAACACATCTTTATTTGTCTGGTTGACTGTTTTTATGTGCTATGACCAATTACAGATGATGTGTCTGGGTCTAAGGTACCCTTTAACCTCTCAGTCTATACATGTCTGCTGCTTAGTCATGCCTGGAATACTAATGTTACAAACGCCAATGCAAATGAAAGCCTAACAAAGACCAGTGCAAACCTGCTGCGATGGTTAAAGGACAAAAGCCCGTCTGCCTGTTCGGAGGACCAGATTCTCGCACTAGCTTTCCCTTCAGCACCCTGCCTCTTGTTAAAGGTAACAATGGCTTTGCGCCTGTGCTGTCAGCATCTCACTGAAAAGAATCTGTCAACAAGCTCTTTCTGCTGTGACTCTGTCATTTAGCATATGTGTGCTGAGGCAGAAACTGCTCGTGACAGCAGCAGCAAAAGTATGTTTCACACAGGTACATATATCTATATTCGGATACATAGGTGTGTGTGTGTGTCATGTGTGTTACATTTGAAGATAATGCATTACCATACCATGTGTATCTGCTTGTTGCTGTCTTTGTTCAGGTGAAGCTGATGACTCCTCTCGCTTTTCTCTCCTCTCCCCTTTTCATGGGCTGTTGGACAGAAGCACAGGAGAAGAAAGCACAGGTCAAGACTGAGCCACTGAGATGAACAAACAAAAGAACACCAGCAAGGAGAAATAGAAGTGGCACATTTGTCTTGTTATGTGAAATGCATTCAGCAGAATAAGACTTGAGACTTGAAAAACCCAGAAAATGAAATTCTAGGACACTTAAAATGACAGAGTTTTTCATTTATTATGTATGAAGTGCTCGATCCCAGCAGCGTGCTAATCTAAGACTGCAAAAGTGTTTTATCTGTGTGAATATTTCACTTCTCAGCTGTAAAGCAAAATGAACAGGAACAGAAAAAAATTATAGCAATGTTGCAGGCAGGTAATAACTATCTGCTTCAAGTTAATGGAGTCTACTTGAACCATCTAACTTGGTTAATTGTCCTTTATTAGAAAACCAAACATACCATTGTCTTCTCACACCTTGGTGGACCTGACCTTGAGGACCATCTGAACTTGTGCATTATTCACAGAAAGTAAAATACCTTGCTTTCTAACTACACATAGCTGGCTTTAACTGTCAGTGTAAGATATGTCCCCAACCAAGTGTGTCTAATGAGCATAAACGCTTTAAACTTTTTCCTGACTCCACATTGCTTTGGCACAGCTGTCTGCCAGCTGAAAATAATGATATAGCAATGAAGGCCAATTAAACTACTGATACTCCAGCCTCCATGTGCAAAAATAGTCAGTAGCATGATCTTGATTGACAATACTTTGGAGCCAGTTTCAAAGCTCTGGCACTGACAACTAGCACCAAAAATGGTGAGAGCTGCCTACGAAGACATGAGCAGCACGCAGCTCTTGCCACATTAGATGGTGCTATACGCAGACGGATATTCTCATTCTGACAAGGACTCAGGACGGAGAGAATCCCTGGAGTATTCCAGCTGATAGAGCCAGCCACATCATCCCGCCGACACACCATATTGCCAGCAGACATCACTTTCACCAGGACACAAAACCCAAGTGACAGTGGCAGCAGCACATCCTCCCCCATGCATACGGGACTCTGATTGCATCTGGGAAAGGCAATCAAAGCCTGAGTGAGGGAAAGGGACAAAACTGTAAAGTGGGGAGATGCACTGGAATGATACACTCCCTTATCTTGGAGGCTTGAACTGAGAAACTGCATAGCACACACTCAGACAATCAATAACAGTAACTACACGCACAGGGAGCCAAAAGATGCACATTTGTTGAAAACGTAATTTGCAAAATATTCAACACATGGTTTAGCATATTCCTCAGGCAATGCAACACAGTTATTCCTTTCCATTTTATCTAAGCATATTACAGCAGCCGCAGATGAGCAAGTGATTCTCATTATCATGGTCTGTAATGCCGCACTGGGTCGTTGAGTGGTCAAATTTTACCCTGAAGCCTGTTGCAAAAGTAGTCTCTTTTGAACCCCTGTTTAGAGATCTATTAGCTGGTGGAGAGCAACAGTGTTGAGAGTCTGAATTATTTTTGGTTTCCATGGAAACCTTTTCATGGGAAAGTGGAGCACCAATAGGATGCGGGAGCCTCATTGAATCCGTTATGGGGGTGCGAGGAGAGCTCAGCGCTTACGGCTGAGAAAGCACAACAATAGGACTAGCCCTCAAGGGGGACTAGAAAGGCCAGGCCACTGAGGGTCCAACAAAGCGTGGGACGACTCAACATAAGAGAAAAGGTTTCATCTACATCCGCTCAATGGCTTCCCTTCTAAAGAAACCACTCTTGCCAATTTGTCATTGACATTTAAGCTCACGAGCGCTGTGGCCAATTTAAACATAAAGGCAGTTAATTGATTAGCTTCCGCTGATAATTCAGGCTCTGACAACATTATTACATCATCAGTTTCTATCCTATCGAAAAAAGCAACTCGTTTTGAATTATATGCTTTCACATACAGTATCCACTGTACTTAGCCCTCAAAATTCAATTCACATTAGAGATGGCAGAGAAAACCGTAGCAGCAATAAAATAATACGAATATATTCCAACATATGTGCCTGCTGCAAACTGCCATCATCGAGCCTGTGGGACTTCTGTGATTTGTAAGACTGACGATCAAGTATCAATGGCAACTTTTCAGGACGTTAGAAAATTAGACTGAATTTTTGTAGGTGAACTTCAAACACACATACCTTGCAAAGCAACTGTATTCTTCCAAGATTTCCAAGATTATGATCAGGAGAGAATTCATCTTGCCATAGCAACAAGTTTTACATGTGTAGCCAATCCACATTTGCTCACAACAATCAGCACAGTTGCTGCGACCGTATGTTTGCAACTACAAGTTTTAGGGATGAAATAGAACAACAGCAGTTCCAAACAAGGTTAGCTTGTATTCTCTTTAAAAAAAAAATCAAGTTCACTCGTGATAGACAGATGGTTCATCCAATTACATCCAATTACCTACCAGGGTTTTTTCAAAGTACCTGCCATTTTACAAACAGTTTCCACTGAGTAATTCCCAGATGGCTCTGTGTAACCAACCATCTGGCACGTCAGCTTAACAATGTACCACCTACCAAGACACAACATATTTAAATGATACTGCAGCTCACACCTCTCTGTGATGACTGGGTTTCCATACATATAGTCACCAGCAAAATTGTTTAACCTCTCTCGCATTGATACGCTTTGATGAATTCACTGGTAACTGCATGCATGATCTTCTGTGATCAATTTGAAATGTTGTTCGGGGGATTTCAACATCTCCTTTTGTCATTGCTTAAACTAATACTTTTTGTTCACACATTAACAATGCCTGATAATAAGAAAATTCCAAAATCCTGCACGTTTAATCATCTATTTTATGATTGTCTGTGGCTTGTTTTTTACATTCCCATTGACTGTGGCCATTCAGCAATGATAGATTTTTGTCTTCAGATGTAACTGGACAACACACTGAATAAATGTGGTTGTTTGGAGCACAGCCAAGCCTATATGCATTACTGACAGTAGTCATTTGTGTTTTCTCTTGCCCTTCACCAGTCACCTCCTCTTTGACTGAAGCTTGGACTGAAATGTCAGAGGTCAGTGAACAGCAGGTAATTTGGTGAACGATATTTCCTCTGGGGACAGGAAATGGAGAGAAAAACAAGCAGGAAGTGGCAGATCTTCCATCTACACTTCCCAGCTGGGCCTGACATCAACCTCCCACTGGTGTTGACAAAAGCAAACTCTGAACTTAAGCGGCAACGTTAACAGATATGGACCTAATGGAAGGCTAATTTCTACAAACATGCCACTAAAAGGGAAAAATCTAGACCTCTGGATGTCATCTCTCCCAGGTGATCTCTGATCTCTCACCAACCTCTGACAGTCCATATACATCATGCTGTAAAGTTACAGAAATGTGAAAGAGGGCACTTGCCGGCAGCTATACATCTCCTGAATGTCTGATTCAATGAGAGCAGTACTGAGGTAGAATTATCACCTTACTCCATCTGAATTTATTGATTTAACAGTGTGAGTCAACCACCACAGATAAAGATAAACCGCCATGATGGAGAAACAATCTGCTCTCTGATCAGAGGGCACCACACAGCTAATCACTCATTTTTTCCTTGATGGTCACTGTTAACCTACTGTTTTCTTTGTTCTCTGCAGTACACGAGGTGATCTGGGGGGAGTTACACAATTATTCCAGCTGAAAGATGCAGGCTGAATTCATAAAGGACTCTCCTGCTTTCTCAGTGTTAATCGTTTGGGGCTAAATGGAAACCTGATGAGAATGCAGACCCTGGAAATGTGTTCTGATGGTGCTATTTTGATGCAGATGAAAGATGTCGACCTCTTTGTGACAAACATTAGCCAGACCTCTTCTCTGTGTAGCAGGTTTCTCAGGCAGCAGCTTGTTTCTCTCGTCTATGCAAAGACACTTTCATCAAAGCACAAAGTCTTACCAAGAGTCTTTCCAACACGTGCAACCTGTTTCTATAATTACAGAATTTGTCTCTTGTGACACCGTGATGAAGAACAGTAACTGAGCTACTTGCTGTTATTTTCTTTAACGTGTGCCGGTCTAACTTCACCAGGTGCCTCATTTACTACCACACTTTTCACCCTAATTCCCAGGCCCCCAGGTCTTGCCCAATGTCTCCGAAGAGCTCGGGGCCTGGGGGGCATCACTATGCCGCTTTGAAGTCAAACGATTAAAGAGGAAAGACCTGTCTACTCGGGGTGATGAGGCTAAGGTTGGGAGAGGAAGATCAGTGTGAGGGACAGGAAAAGCTGTGAATACTGAGCACTCAGGACCCTCGGGACACAATTAAGCACAGGGTTTTTTAGTAAGGGTTACAAAAACACTGCAAGGATATCAGCAGCACCGTCTTCCAAGCCACGGTAGAAGTTCGTTACTACGCACACAGAGGGGGCTGTTAAACCCAGTTTGTTCACCAACTCCTCATGCCACAGGCCTTGCAAGCTGTCGAACAGCCGCATGATAACCATTTCCATTCCAGTTAAATCCCGAAGCCAGTAAAGCTTGAGAATTGCACAGCGCTGAGCTCAGGGAGCTTCACCCCAGAGTGGAACTGGGATGAAGATCCGGGCTGTCTCCATAAAGAGGAAGTTTGCACAGTCTTCCCTGAGGATGTTTTCCTCAGCTAAACAATTTGAGTGCACAGTAGACATTACAACAGATTTGTAGTCAGTTAAAATTAGGTGACTGACAAAAGAGTGAAATCATGTGAAAAATGTTCTTGGAATGACTAGAGATGCAGCAAATAATAGGTCAGTTCACTGATTTGCCTTCAGATTACTTTGTCAGTAATTACATCTTTGCTTGAATTTAAACTTTCAATTTCTGCTGCATTCGCATTAAAAAAACATTACATTGTGACAATTTAGAAGAAATTCAGAAGAATTACAGTTCTAGTAATGTTGAACTGATGTCAGCTCAGATTTAACTTGACAACAAGTACATTTTACACCAGTAGAATACTTGCAGTTAACGTCATCCATGATATCTTTGGACACAGCAACAACTAAAAGATGGGAAAATATTGGAAATCAAATAATATGAGGTAAGCTGTATGACACTTTTCACAAGACATTGACTGTAGAGATATGGGGCCACTGCGATCCTGTAAGTCAAACCAGGCATTTAAACATGTGTAAAGAACACATCTGGTAACCATTTCAAGGCCTCATTTAAATTTTGCTAAAATACCGTGGAGCAGTAGGTTTTCCTGTATATGGAATAAGATTCTGCACCAAAGAGCAATCGAGCAATGATTATTACCAAACAGTGCAGGACAAAAAAAGCAGTCATTTACCTGTAATGTTAGGTGTAATTAATATATTTCCTTAATGTGCCCCCTAATTGACCCCCTGTCAGCCTGCAACTTATGAAGTCGTTTAGTGTGCTGACAAACAACTCAGTGAACATCACAATGCAGAAGATGCATGCGAAGTGGAAACAGATCATTTTGTGCAGTGCCACCAGATGCAACTTATTTTTCTAATTAAAACCAGTGATACTTTGAGGTTCAACTCCCGCACGAGCAAAAATTCCTCCTCTGAAAATGTTGGTGTGCTCAACAGGCAGTGCCAAAACAGTGATGTTTTGCATTCGCTGATCTGTGTATGCTCCATGGCCACTTTGTGGCAGCCTGCATAACACACCGCAGAGCAAATGAAAAGAAAAAGTTTGACGGGACTGACATTATTACAGAATATAAATCCCGTCACAAAGCGCATAACAATAACAAAGGGAGAAAAAAAGTGGGTTGAAGGACACTTGAGTGATAGAATTGTTGCTTTCAGCTGTGCTTAAATGAGATAAAGCACTGCTTTAAAGACTGGGCTGGAGGAACGAGCATATGCATGTGGTTGTTAACACACAAATATGTGGGCCTCATTACTTTGGAAAAAATACAGACATGGTGGAAAACAGCAGTTTATATTCAAGGCCAAGTGGGATTTTAGATTTCCCAATTCTGTCAAATCAACATCAGGAGAAGCTGGACTTGGTCGTTAGGACAGCACAACGTATTGTACAACGCATCTGTGTTTTATAGCAGAGGCAAACCACCACGATCGATACAAACATCACGCGATCGAAATAAACATTCCAACTGATGAGGCTCATAATGTTTGGATCTGAAAAAATACGAGCATGCTAAAATCTATTTCTTTTGCCAAATACATTGAGCAGTAAAAGTTTGATCTTTTTCTTCTTCTTTTTTTAACCCTCAAAAGTAAACAAAAGCAGAAGACATCCAACACAAACAGAGCTGGTAAATATTAGTAGCTTGTGTATTTCAAGCAAACACAGGCTAAAAGCAAATGTGTGGCCAGTAACCACAGAAGTAGTTGTTGATGGTCCATCGTAAAAACTGTCAGGCTAAATAAAAAGCAAAACAAAAACAATGAAACAACAAAAAAAAAGACAAAAAAAGCTTGACAGTCATGTGAGTAAGATAACACTATGTAAGATAAAAGTGTAACTTGTTTCTGTCACTGAAAAACTCAAAATTGTTTAGAATCATTTAGGTTATCATGGAGGTTTAACCCATCTTTACAAGACATTTTGGGAAAATGGTTAAAGTCACATTTAGTCCATTTCAGTATGATTACGTTTGGAAACACATTTCAAACTGCCATAAAGCATTAGCCTGGTGATGCAGCAGGATTATCATGAGATTTGCAAGATCACAGTCATGAAAGATTCATCTTGCCAGTTCCGCAAGCTGTTCGCTGGTGGCCAAAACACAAAAGTTTCGGACCAATCAGCCGTGCAGTCTAGAGGCCCGTTCAGGTTCAACTCTGGGTTTTCAGAATTACAAAGCTGGGAAACAGTGAATTCTCTTAGAAAATAAGCAAAGCCAAAAAAGGTGTCACTGTGTGAAAAGTGAGTCTCTCTCACTCACTGTTTGCCTTTTGCTGAGAAGCATCTTCAGAGAGATATCGACTAAGGAGAATGTTTGTAGCCTAAAACTGAGATCGATTACCACTCGTTTTTTTCCTCTTGACTTTTGAAGATTCAGAGCCAAGTTATTTATAAAAATAACTGAAATGTATAAGATTTTCTTGTGATTTTCATGCGAAAAATCTGTGTGAGAAAATGCGAGTAAAACATTTTTGATGAAAGCTAAGCAGTAATTCTAGTCAACTGAAACTTTAAAAGCTCAGAACTCCATGTGCTGCATAGAGGATCGACATGTAAACAGCACTTCAGAATATCTCTTTGTACAGTGAGATGTCTGTCTTTGTGGAATTTGCAGGGGGCTGCACAGGAGCAGCAGCACAGGTGTCCCACTGGGTTATAACAGCCAGAAGCTTTGCATCTGGATTGTTTCCTCGGTGTAGAGACTCCACGCTGGGACCTGCTCATAAAGCTGCACATATGCTGCAGAACTCCAAATCCCTCAGAATCCACCATTCATGTCAGACTGTATGTGGGGGCTCTGGTAACAAACAGCCAGTAACAAGCTATGACACAACATCACAGAAAGAGGGAGTAGTGAAAATAACTCTTGCTTTTTGTCCCTCACACTGTCGAACATGCCTGCACTAATGGCCAAAAAAGGCCGAAAATGTGTTTCAGTATGAAGCAAAGAAAACGATTTTATCACTCAAGCAACTTGAGACAGGATCAACTGTAAAGTGGAAGAATGATGAAATCCGGACAGAGCGGAACTCTAAACCATGAACTCTGCCCTTTCCAAAACCTCCTTAACATGCCTGCAAGCTCCAGGCCCTGCACTGGACAAAGAGCTGAAAGATTTTCTTTGAGGATATATCCTGCCACTAGTGAGTCCCAAGAGGAAGCCAAGCAGGGACTCAAATGTGGAAAAACAGGGTGGAAGGATGGAGGGGGGGTTCAGTCTCGTGAAAATGCAGGGGTGCTTTAAGAAACATTTGTTCAAAAGGCAGTGGGAGCCACAGGCGAGGAGATGTCAGGAGAAATCATGCTTGGCTCAACACAAAAAGCACTCAGAGAAATGAGATTTAATCTGCTGAGCTTAGAGCGTATTAGCTAGATGTAAACAGTTGGTGCCAGCTGTGAGAAAGTTAACTTCCACAGCCCTGCTGCTCAGAAAAACAATACATAAAACATCAAACATCTACAGTTAAAAGAAACTCTGCAAAACACAGATATCTACAGCCTGGAATCAAACGTTCCCAAACCAGGAACAACACAATTGTGGGAATCAAGGGGTTAAAGGTAGCTGGCCACACTGAAACACTTTCTCCCTGAGAATACTGTGCCTCCAGTCCTGAGCTGTGGGAAAGGGACTTTATGCAATTACATCACATTGATTTATGGGAGCGCAAGGAAGGATGGGGAGAGGATGGAAACTGAGCTGCTTGGAGAGGGTCCAAAATTAAGTCCCTGAAGAAACACAAGTCAATAGATTTACACCACAGAACATGATGGATCTGAGACAGTTCTGTGGTTATAGAAACACAGACAACACAATGAGTTCAAACTTCTCTTAAATAATTGGTTTTAAGGTTCGGAACTATGAAAACAATTATAGTGGCAACACAGAAGAGATTCCTGAACCTGCTTGTGGAACACGTGCAGATAACAAGGTCAGAAAAGCAAAAAGCATCACTGCGGATTTACTTTCAACTGTCTCAGCTGAGGGATTTGATGACAGTTGTCGTGCTTGAGCAGATGCTGCCTTGCGTATTAATTGGAGCGGTGATGAAATTGTGAGCAATGTGCCAAAGTTTGCATTAGAGAGTTAGTGGGGTAGCGTATCTCAATCAGCCTGCCACAACCTTAAAGTTATAAATAAACATACATTTAGTGCTCTGTGGCTCTGTAACAGGACCAGAGGGTGACCACAGCTGGGATATTTATGGTGAAACATGTTAGAGCACTCACTGCTTATTCATAGATTTGATTGTGACTTAAGTTTAAAACACGAATAGTTTTGCACTCGTCTTTCAGATGCAAATCCAACAGTCCTATATATATATATATATATATTCAGATTTTTGGGCTGCTTGGTCTCCTTGAGCAGTTCTAACTGTAAAAGTTCAACCATGAAATGCACATTCAAAAAATTATAATTGGTTTTTCAAGACAGGCTCGGCTGTATGCTGCAGTGATGTCATCTGAAGGAGAAACAGCAAAATAGCCATTAAGACAAAAGAAAAAAAAAATACTCTCACAGAATTGTATTCAAATAACAATGCGAATAACAATGAACAAGACTTCTGGCTTTTGAAAATTGCTCTTCCAAGTCTTGGCAATCAGGATGAAAAATAACACAAAAAAAAACATTCTAACCCACGCACATCAAAAGCTATTTACATTTTCTCCAGAGAGGTCCCTCCATTTTTCCAACCATTCTCAAAGCAGTTGCATAAGGCTCCATTTTCTCTATAACTTACTTGATTTGTCTTAATGGTCATTTATACAATTTCGTCATTACTGCAGTATATGTAAATATATATTTATAGCCCAGGCTGTCATGACAAAGAAAAACAAAAAAGACACATTCCTATATATTTATGCAGTAGCTTGATTGCAGATAACAGCGTTGAGGCAATAAAAGCATTATTACACAAGAGGCTGCCTTTCTTCTGACATCACTTCCAGATGATCCCATGTTAGGAGGCCAAATAAAATAAAAAATAAATACTATAGATCCATGCCTTACGACGCCGTTCAGAAATACAGGAATGCTACTGTATATGGTCGTTCATATAAGAGTAACACAGACCCAAACAACGCATGAACCAACACAACAGAGACAAAATGTTACTCATCAATTTTCACAGCATGAGACTCCAAATGGTGAAGATATGAATAGAGCGATCTAACGGATTATCATCGGTATAATGAGCAAGAGTGTTGCAGCTGAAGATGTTAAATGTTTTTTTTCTGTCCAAGTTTCAAAATCTCCAGCTGTCTGCAAAGTCTCAACGTTCCTGGAAGAACAACAGACCAATGGTTCAGGCCAGAAGTAACAGAATAAGTACACAGAAATAAAGAGTTGGCCAAATTTTGAAGTGGGTGTTTTGAAAGCTTGCTGTATAGACAGAATGGTTGCTGCAGACAAGGAAATGTAAGGAAGCTTAACCAAAGATATTTTGAGTCAGGAAGGGATACACATCTGTTCCTTATTGAATAAATAGAAGCTTGTCCATTTCCAAACTGCCTGCAGAGATAAGCAAAAGTAGTTTGGGTAATTGTTAACATTAGCTTTCTCCACCTTCATAGCTTCTTTTGTTCATGAGATTCTGTTCGGTTAGTGTCTGAGACTAAGTTTTAAGTATTAAATGCAGTCATCTGTGTTAAATCCTGTTTTGTCATCTCTCTAATTAAAACAGCAGTTTGGCGCCATGAGCGCAAGAGGTGGATGATTTTTTAATAGATTGCTTCACAGATATGATGCCAAAAGAGCCTCTTCTCGGTAAGGGATTTTTAAAAAAACACACACAAAATTACTTTGGCTTCAACATCAGCACCGAGACATTTCATATGGGATCTGCCTCCTGCCAAGCGTTATCGGGAAACATAATCTGGGTCTGTTTCTCTGGGGTGCACACTCTTGGAGAATTGCCTGAGCTGTCCGTTTTGTCCTCAAACACTTGTGAGCATCACAACCAGGTGGTCAAGATCACACTGGATGACTTTGAGGTTCGTCTGTCCTCCTGATGTGAGGCAGGTGACAAATCAGCAGGAAGGCGGCCAAGATCACCTGATGTTACACCAAAAAGCATCTGTCCAACTGTCTGCAGTCTCCCCCCCTCTTTTTTTGAACAGTTAAATCAATCAACAGAGCGGCCAATTTAATTTCACAAAATGGAGACACCTGCTGAGCCCTTGCATCCTCTGACAAACACATTTGAAGGCGATTCCTGGATTCAACTAGCCAAAATGTTGGGCTAAATTCATTTTCATGACAATATCAAATTCCTTTCATATACATCAAATTGTCAAGCAGTTGTTACATTTTCTTAGCAGTGGATTCTACTTTTTTCACTAAGCTTCAGGGAGAAGAGAATGCAGTGAATTGTATATTAAGGAAAAAAAGGAATAAGGCTTCATGGTTTGCCTGTGTTTACCCAAAAAAACTATTAGTAGGGAAATTAAACTTGGAGAAAATAACTCTTTAACCCAGAAAGACGAAGTTATTTTTGCTCTTCATTCCTAAAAAAAAATAAATTCCTTAAGAAAAGTTCAAAAATCCACAGAGTATAAGTAAAACGCAACACATTCCTTCCACACCAATGGCAAGGTTAGCTTGTGGCTGTAACACATCAGCTGGCGCTGACCGACCATTTGCCCAAAGGACAGAGACCGTGTTTTAGTGCAGTGACCCATGAATGCTGTGTCGAGTACCGTGCTTTTAAAGCAAGGTTGGGTTAAAAATTTCATAAGGCACCATCAAAAAGGCATGAGACTGTGTGTTGCTTCCTCTTTGCTGTCTAATTGTTTTCCCTTTCGAGGGGTGAAAATAATTGTCTTCAGCATGTACAACTCATCTGCTGTTAAAAGGCAAAGGGCACTATTCAGTCAGACTAGTGAATTCATCACTGTTAGCAGCATGTTGGAAGTTTGTCCAAAAATCCTTTTTGCAAACTTCATGTCAAACACTTCGAATCACTGGAGGATGCTGGTGCATTTGAGCGATCTCAAACATAAACCCTTTCAGCTTGTGTTTTCAACCACATGCTGTCTGATACTATGACTGTGGGCAATAAACAAGACAACGCTAAAGAAACTGACATCCTGCTAAAAGCACACCTGCATGACATTCTTAAGGTGTGTCCTTACCACAGATGGGTCAACCTTATCTCACAAGTACATCAAATCTCATGAGAGGCTTTCAATGTAAACAGAAAACAAGTGAGAGAGAGGTCCCTCGCCCACTCTGCTACTAGTTTATAAGCACTAAAGATTTTTAGTTCCTGTTCTTTAACAAGCTGAAGTCAAATGAAAGCACAAAGGCTTCTGATCCTGGCAGGAAAGTGATCATTAACTAGCCCTGCCCCCCAGTTTCTCCAGGTAGAAGCTGCTGCAGATTTTTTTAATCAACCTCTGTCCCTCTAATGCTGTGGAGGCCGACACAGAGCCCACATGTCTAATAGACCTGTGGCTAGTCTCACCCGTGGGAGGGACTGTAACTTTGCTGTTATCCCACAGGAGCTGCAGGGGGCCATGCTGTGGACAAGGTGTGTGGGCTGCAAAGCCAGCAAAAATACAGCAAGCCTAGAGGCAGGAAAATGTAGGGCCTTTTAAAGGTAGTAACTCTCACACCGGCATCACATGCGAATATAAATGCACATAATCAGTTAGTAAGAAAGAGAGAATGAGAATGAAATTAGCCCAATTACATCTGCTGAGGTTTACAAGTTTAAAAAACAGAAACTCTCTGCTTCGCTCTGGTCTTTTTTGGGTTGTCTTTATTGGCTGAACACAACTCACGTAACCTAGATTCAAAAATATATGAGATTCATACACTGTACAGGGCTGTGTGTGTGAGAAAGAGCTCTGTTGTACATTTCTGTTTAAGCATCAGAGCTTAGGATTGAAACTGCAAAGTGTTATTAACGGGTCGGGATGCAAACCCAAGTCATGCTGGAAATAAATCTCTTGGTGGCACTCTATAATTCAGCCACAGTGGAAAACCCCAGACAGCAAATAAGACTACGTCATGTACACCAAGCAACTGTCCTCCCTGTGTCTATAAATCCAAAGCAGCTGAGCCGTCTCAGATTCACATCATGACTTCAGATCATAAATAAATGTTTGTGAGAGAGTGAGTTAATGAGGAAACAGCCGGCTCCAACATGCATTTAATTTGCTCACAATGATAGCAGCCTCATTATCTGGGTCACCATTATTAAACTACCGTCCATCCCTACAGTAATCTGTGCATTCTAAATTGCCAAATCAATTTGTGGCACGAGAAAGTGTGTTTGCAGTTGTAACAATTATCATATCACATGCTGGTGTGTCACCCATCATCAGTGACTAAAATAAGCAGGATATTTAGAGGAGATCAGATCCCATGTAGGCAGAGGAAATAAATGCTCAGTGCTAAAAATGTATTAAAGTAGGATACATTTTAAATGCCTCTGATGACTAATAAGGGCATACTTGCAATAATATATACTGTTATTGTAAAAAAAAACAAAAAAAAAAAACGGATGGATGGAAAGAGCAGGAGTGCTTGGGGAGTAGAGCTTGAGAGAGGGACGGAGGGGAGAGCTGGGACACTGTTGCGGCTGAGGAAACAGTAAAATAGAAAGACCAGAAGCTGGAAGCGAGTCCCATTTCATCTGAAAAATGCCTGAGTCAGGAGATGAGAGAACCATTAGGCCCAGTGAGTCACATGGAGAGGCTGTAAGAACAGATCTGAACTGAGCGCAGCTCACAGCACTAGCCTCGAAAAAACAGCCAAAGAACCGCAGGATGCTGGCCCGAAATGAGCCATTAAGATTTTCATCCTCAGGGGTGTGTCTTCTCATCAGTGCATCTGCAAATGTTCATACAAACTACTCTGGAGTTCTATTCAGAAAACATGTCACTGCTATCGTCAGGGTTGGAAAAAAATTCATACTCTGACACTAATTAACAGCACTGATAGAAACAGAGCCATGTTCTCCTCCTCTAGTTGAAACACAACTTCACGCACGACCACTGTGCGCAAGCATCGTCTTTGATGTTATTTGTATGGTTCTAATCTTTATCAAATGTGTATGCCTCTTAGTTTTTTTATCATTATTTATCCTAACAGCTGCACTCAAAATGTCATTGACTGTCATACTGATTATTGGTACCGAGTTAGAAATTCTTGTATTGTGACAACCTTACATAAACCGTACATAAACTGCTCATGCATCCTCAGGCTGCTTAATTATTGAACTTTATTTTTTCTTGTTGCCTAAAATGTAAAAAACTGGGAAAAATACAGATTACAGCTTAGTAAAGCGAAATGTTGCAGACTTGCTTTGTCCCACAAACAACTAAATTTGACTTAATACACAGTAAGAAATACCAGATTCTTACTAACACAAAACTGCTTAAAATTTAACAGAACTCGGCAGATAAATAATCACAAAGTGGAAGCTTAGTTTCTCGTTGATTGACCGCTTGAACTAGATGTTTGTGCATGACACTTTTCCCAGAGGCATTGAAAGGAAAAAGACCTGCCCTCCAAAGAATCCTGAAGATGCCAACAGCCTGCTGAGCTGAGAAACATGTCCAGTCAGTCATGTTGCACTGATGCAAACACATATGAGGTTCTCAACAGTTCCTACTGTGAGGTGGAAGTGTGCCGACTGATGGGGACGTTGCCTCAAGTTAACATGAAAGAGGAGGATTTCATGCATAGGATTAAAATGTGAGCATTTGGAAATGATCATCCCATTAGGTTGTTGACTTTGGTTATAATGCCACAGCAACAGTGAAAGGGAAAAAAGTCTTTTAACCCCATTTTAAGCAGTTTATACCAAATTTGTTTGAGGATTTTATACATGCAATTTTTGTGACCACTGAAATATCAGTGAACATCCTTTGTCCATTTATTTGGATAAGGACCTCTTGTTAACTTGCCTGTGGTATTCCCTAAGGGGTTTGCCAAGTACCAAGACTAGATGGCACACATTTTAAGACCCAATGCTGTAGTCTATTCACACTATTTACTCCAATTAAAACAGACAAGGCTGGTATTCACTGTGCATCAGACTTTTTTTTGTTATCTCATTGATTCATACACAGTGTACAATCCTCCGTTTGTGTTGATAAATAAGTCATGTGATGAAGAAAACTAATTAATTCAAGCAAAAAAAACAAGGCAAGAACTGAATCTACAAAGTGCCCTGAAAAGCAAAGGCACAATGAAAGCTGAAAACAAGCTCCCAACCATAAAATGAGCTTTTCCTTCCTGGTGCTACTTCATTAGCACCGAACTACCTCAAGCCGAGAGAGCCAACGCCGAACTCAAACTGAGTCGGTCCAGCACCCTGATGTGAACTTCACCAAAGCGTCTTCAACAGTTCGCTACCAATAAGAAAACATCTCCCTCTGATCCACATGAATCATAGAGCTTTGACAGCAATGTGCTTAAAGTTCAGCATCATTCACTGTATCAGAGGTGTGCTCCACTCTCTGAAGCAAGGTAGGTAATCTGCCCCCAAGTTAGCCCTGTGTCACACATCGAGTCAATTGGCCAGTCTAAGCCCCTCTCTGAGCTTTGAATACATCTGGGGGATGAAAAGAGCACAAGGTGATGAAGAAACCTCCTGGCAGAAGGATAGGGATTTACTCAGCGTGCTCGTTCTGTGTAATGACCTCACCACCAGCCTTTAATGGACACCTGAGTAAAATGGTTTATTAGTTCTGAAAAACATTATGCACAGGGAAAGATGGCTGCGGGGGATTTTGAGATCATTTTGAACATCCTGAGACGGGGTTGAGTGTTCCCTCATCTAAGAGCCCAGCCGTAAGCCTATTGGAGGGCCTGCTATCTCCCGAGCCCAGCTTGTCAAATACATACCTTTTACCTCATTACCTGCTCAGCACAGCCATTATTGAGGGAAAGGGGGTGAATGCAAGATAAGCGCAAAGAATTCTTGGGTTGAGCACAAACAGCCGTCCTGCTTCCCCCTGATAAAAAAGGAAGAGAGGCCCCTCGGCTTCCTGCTCTCTGTGAACTCTGGAGCTGCCAGCTGCCCCATGTTTAGGTCACTCACTACATCCTGGCCCGTATGGAGACACGCAAGGGACAAAGGAATGCATGAAAGTGTGAAGAATATGTGATCATGAATAAACACGGCCGAGAGTTTATTTAACACAAGGGATACACACAGAATGCATTTCTGACTCCACCTTAGCATTTACAAACACGACACAAAGACGTAATGCATTTCATAACACCATAAAGTAGATGGGAGAGACTCTTCAGGGTTAGCTGTGTTTAATACTATTATTAGTACATGCTAACAATACCCCTATGAGGCATCCAAAACTAGAAGCTTGTTTAGAAACAGATTACAGATTGTAAAATATGTCTCATAGGGGATGCTATACTTGTTTGAAATGCAGCACATTAATAAACCCATGAAGATGAACACATCTGCTTTTAGTTATATCATAAAACCTTATTATTTTCTTAACTCCTGCTACAGTTTAGGAATGAGTGCAGCCTTTCGTCAGCAACACTAAAGGGAATTATCACATGTAATCAGGTCTCATCATGCTTTAATCACATTCTTCAGAGTATTAATGCTGTTGTCCTAATTTTCTCTCCTTCGATGACACAGAGAACTGACGGCTGCATGCAAAATATTTTTTGGTAGATCTGCATGAATAAGTTATTTGATAAGGGAAAGAGAACAGCCTGTTCTTGCTTGCTCCATATGGTCTTTACTCACAACAACGTACGCCATCATCAGAAATGTGATCTATGCAGATCGGGGGTCACATTTCTAAAACCTCCAAACATAGTTGCGCATGATCAAAAAGATCTTATCAAAATTCAAAATAATTGGGACGTTTTCCAAGAACTTCTCCTGAAAGTTTAAACTAGATCCTGGAAGAGATTAAAAAAAAGTTACTCGGAAAGCATTTGAACCGTTCACAGAGAAAATAAAAATGAAAATAAAAAAAATTCGGAGTGGGGAGGAGGACTAGCTTTGGTTTATAGTATATTTACATACCAAACTGTGATGAACAAACAAAAAAGCCACCCTGCAAATAGGCCCTTTGTTGGTGAACGTTTTGTAGGATACCTTTAAACCACTTGCTAGCGGAGCTGTTCATTATATATGATAGAAGTCATATGAAATTCTATAATTCTTCATTTTACTGTCTGTTCTATGCCTACTATCACTAAGAGTGATATTCTCATTTTTTAATTAACCTTTTAGAAGAATGTGTCATACCAGTAACAGCTGCCACAACACGCCCCCACTGAGGGAAAATGTTTAGTCCCTTACCTGCTCTCAGCCGCTCTGAGAATTATGTGATGCCCTGTTATTCATTCCATTTTCTCTTTGTGATTAACAAAGTCATTTTGTTGTTCAGTTTTAGATGTTAATTTGATTCAACTGAATTCCATTTTTTCACAAGTTTGTTTCCATTGCACTTAGCTTTTATTAATGCACCAACTTTTTTTTTTTTTTGCTGTCGTGGTGATCGTGTGGCTTGTACCCACACTGCCACAAAAAAATAAAGAACAAAAAAATCCAGTCCCGAGCAGATACAGCACCAGCAGAAAAAGCTTTGCTTTTACGAGCAAACTTTAAGGAAAGAAACTGCTTTCAGTTGATACCATCAGGTCACAGGCTGGACATTCGGCACACCCAAAATGCATTGCAGACATGTTGAATATAACAACGCGTGCTCTCATGGCTTTTAAACAGCTGATGAAAAATACGCCGTTCAGAAAGTAAATTATTTCTGCCTGCTGGAAAGCAAATTTCATTTTCTCATGTCTCCAGACAACAAAGATGCTGAACCCATTACAGGCTGTGGCGTGTGTATCACACACTTTAAATGAAGGGTCCTCTAGCAATCGAAAAAAGCAATTTTCTCATTGAGCCAATAGATACTCCATTTAGTTCCGGGCTCTCTACGGACCACTGCTGCCGTAGTGGGGCTGATACAGGTGAAAGCCAGTGTAGAGCGATGACCCAGCCTCGTTTTTCCCTGCGCTTCTGCTGCTCTGAACTCATCGATATGGATAGAGACGTGCTCTGTGGGCTGGATGACGGAGGCAGAATGATGAGGAAAGGATGGGAACGAGAGGAAGAAGGAATAATAGATCATATGATATTTGTAGGGAGACAGAAAGAGAGACTGTTGAAGGGAGGGTATGGTTGGAGATGAATCTGAAATGTAAACTGAGGAACAGAGCTCAAATGACTGGCCAAAGAGGCAGGAGCCTAATTTGCATGCATGTTAGCTGATATCAAGGAGGAAAGAGTGATAGTGTGAGTGTGAGAGGGAAACGGAGGGAAAAGACAGAAATCAGAGGCACCCAACCATGTGGAACCCCATACTGATTCATTTCAAGCCTTTAATGAGCAATGCTCTGCCAGGCCAGGCGGCATCAAGTCAGTCACCCCGTCTCTCTCAGCAGGAGCTGCAAAACGCTATAGTTCACACTGTCTTATCTGTGCCAAAAACCGGGTGACACGGGAGCAGTGAACTCACCACATCGTCTTTTCTTTTTAATGCCTCTGCGTTTTGTTTTATTGCTGGTAATATAAACGTGAGATCAAGAGCAACACAGGATTAAGGAAATAATGGTCTCGCACCAGGTGTTCTGTGTGTAGGTGGAATAAATACTCATTAGAATCTATCCTCCTACATCCAGTGAGCAGATGCACTCCTATAACCTTTATTCCATGTATCACCACGGGTTTGCAAAGCCTATTTTTATCATGGGTTTATCCTGAAATTATCACTGAGCTAAAAACTATTTCCACTTCTCAACATTCATGTGAATCAAGTAGAGGAGAGAAAGGCTTCAGACGGAGGTTAGTCATCCGTGCTGGCAGCTACTCCAAATGCATCTATACTACTGTTTCTTTTCCATTTTTTATTTTCTCAAATGTTCCCCCACAACATGGCGAACAAACATCTCTCTGATTCCAGTTTGTGAGCTTCTTTCTTTACCAACTTCCATTCATTTGGTTTGCGGGGAGAAATAATGATATTAAAAAAGAATAAAGAAGGCGGAACAAAGAGCAGAAAGAGAAGGAGAGAGAGCTCCACACATGATGCAGCACTGTGGTAAGCTCCTTCATCAGGATAGAAGCCGGTTTGTTAGTCTGCCCAAGCTGAATAGATGTGATATGATTCTCCTCTTTTCTGACACTGAACAAGCTTCAGGGAGGTGGGGCGCTGGCTCAACTTTAACTTGATGCACACTCACCTGGACACTGCTGTGTTAATGAGTCCCCTGGAGACAATCTCTCGAGGCAAAATGTGATTATATTCAGACTCCCAGGTGTTACTGTTACTAGACAAATACTCGAGTTGAGTGATAAAAAAGAAAAAAAATCCACTTTTCTTTGTTTTTGTTTTTTTTTTTGCTATTAATCAGCTCTTTTTAGCTGATGTTTGGTGTCCGATTTGAGCTGCAAACCATCAAAAAAAAATCACACTTTTTCTTGGACACTTGCAAAGTAACACGCACAGCGATTTATATCAGAGCGTTAACAGTGTTCACAAAGTATCGAGTTTTCCTTTTTGGAGTCACTGAATGCATCGTGTTCGCTCCAGTGGAGACCTGACAGGACAGATACGAGACAGAGGTAGTTTTGGGATGATACATCACTCTGATTAATGCAAACAGACACTGAATTTCTGCCCTACAGCAAAGGTAGAGCCGTCAGAGGCATCCATCTGGTGACCCGTACATCTCTGCAGACAGCCTACTCGATATTTGGCTGAGCCCCCGTGGGAAGGGTGCCAGCTTGGAGACTGACACACGTCGCTCCGGACTACCCCTGCAGTAAGGCTTCTCATTGTGTAATCCACCACTTAAGAAACTAGTTTAACTTCATATCGATATTGAATAGTCTGTAAATGGTAAACGTACGATAAAATTAATCTCTCATTCCTAAAGAAATAAAGAGGAATAAAGAAAGGAATAGCGACCTGAAATGGGGATTTCGCAAGCCTGCACCATGTATCAACATAACAGACGTTTTAAATAATCAACAACAGGTATTTTTTTCGAAAATAACTCTTCTATCGATGCTTTGTTTGTGTACCTCATGTGAGGAGGAAAATGCAACTTGCTCCAACAAAGTAGTAAAACCCAAACACTGCGCACAACAACACCCCATTAGACACAAGCTGCGCTGTAAATAATATGTCCCTGCGATGAGGCAGTCACGAAAACAGGCAAACGCTCTGAAGTGTGGCTATTTATCTCCCATTTCAACACACAACATTAAAGTTTTCAGCATTTCCGCAAAGCAAAGACCCGTTTCTTACCTTAAAGCGCAACTCAGTGCCGACACCTCTGTCAGTGACGACCTGTTTTTCTTGAGAAAATATCACCAGTCTATTTGGGAGCTTGGTACAAGTGGATGTGCGTATTCAGGTAGAGGAAGACAATGCCGATCAGTTTGGACGTCCACGGGAGTTTGTCGTGCCCTACACTGTTCAACTAATACAATCCACCGCTCCGAGATCTGCGATCCCAATTTAGACAAGCATGCAGTGCTGAGGGGAGACTGGTATGCAAACAGTTTGGTGAACTCACTGAGAGCTGAGCGGCTGATCCAGCTCTGCTCCGGAGGGCGGAGACTCCGACGACACACACGCCTCCGGTTTACCTTCATCCATTGTTGCTCATCGACCATATTTGAGCAGATTTTTCCCTCTTTATTTACATTTGGCCCTGAGTGAGATCAGTCTCAGATAGTAATGCGAGATCTGAAAATGACACAATTACTCTTTTAATTGACATGCATATATCAAATAGTGAATTAATTAAGAAATCTATTCTAGCAGTCATATTATAAGAATATGTATACATGTGCAAGATATTGACTTTATAACATTGTGGGGTTTTGAAGCTTGTCACACAAGGACTGTGGTCACAGTTCAGGCACAAATAGTCAACTCACAAAAGGGAGTCAGTTTTCAGATAGTGTTCCATGGCTACTGAGATGATGGCTTTACAAACATCTGAGTAGAACCTCTGTTTCCCAACAATTCCACTCATCAAAAAGACCAAACAGGTTGTTTCCATGGATCCTTGAATATGACCCACAGGCTCCTGTTTTCACATTAAGGGCATATTTGCAGTGAATGTTGTTTGATTCAAGACCCAGTTCCACAAAACACAGAACCAACGGAAACATGTTACAGTTTAATGCTTGTGTAACTCTAAGTTATGCAAACTCTGTGGAGTGAAGGTCTCTGCACAACCCGCTGTGATCTTTGGCCCGACTCATAGGAGGCTGGGGACTCCAAGTTGCGAACCATTGCTTTAAAATATCGCCCCTACAAGCAGCAGGAGGGAAATATAACTAATTTGAGGATAACTTAAATCTCAGGTGTTTCTGGTAAAAAGCTACAAAGTCCTCTTCAGGAGAATGGAGGGAGTTTTTTGCATGGAATGCAGCATCTGTTTTTTTCCGCCTCTGGGTTACTTTCAGTTAAGTACATGACAAAGTCTTTCCTAAAATGATTTAGTAATTTTTTGGTTGGGTTTACGAAAAAACATCACAAGGATAGTTATAGAACAAGGATACTTGGTTAAGGTTTGATAACTATTATGATTAAGGATGGAAAATGTTCCTTTTAAAATGCCACCATCCACTGAAAGGAGGCCATTTTGCCGGTTGTCTTAGTGACACGTCAGCCCATAACAACAACACTTTTGTCACTTCCTGGTTGGATTTAGACAACACCATCAATCTCTTGGAAATCTCAAAACTATCCAAGGTCCAGGTCTGGGATCGGGGAGTATGACGACTCCTCCGGGGCCTCTTCCCACCACACCAGGTGGTCAGGTACACACTAGCTCAGACATGAATGAAGAGGCCAACAAAGACGGGGAACATGGAAGTAGGGTTAAAAAAAACAACATAACGATTGTGACTTAATTACATCTGTTGCTTTGTGGCACCATCACATGAATGTACTACATTATTCTTACACTTCACATGCAATTGCTCCCATGACAACTACAAGTTGTACAAAAACACAAACGTTTCCGCCTGTTAAACCCTCCTCAGCTCAAGATATGTAAATGTATGTGAAAATGATTAATCAAACACTTGTTAATGATGACAATAATGGTTAGCTGTGGCATAATATCTTATCTTACTGCAGTTTGTGGTTGGAAGACAAAAGACTTGTGAGGTTTTCTTGAGAACAGCTGGACAAAATGAGCATGTATGCATGGTGGGAGTCAACATCTTAATAATGTGGATGAGAGACGATGTAGACATCCCTTTTTGGAGAAATGACAAAAAGGTTGTGCAGCACAGAGCAAATGACTGCTCTTGGGGAGTCATTTTTCACATGCAGTATTATCATCGATGTTAGAGTATTGCTTTATTGCCTCTGTTGACTCCTCCAACAGAAAAACGACAACTTTGAGATTTGGCAACTGCTAGTTATTGTTTGTCCCCTGTTAATTATTCATGCTGTGTGCCTCTCTCTTCAGCCAGAAAAACAAGAGAAGTGCTTTTGTTGTTTTTTGAGGGGTTTCGAAGTGTTTTCTCTCCCTCTGTGCTCCTGGTGTCACAAAATCTACTACAGATGGAGAGCAAGATAAGCGCTCCAGAGGCTGATCATTTTGCCTTCTTCTCTGAGGTCGTGACACTGACATTCTCACAGGCACATGTGATACGTCCAACCCCCAGTCTCCTTGTGTTCTCTCTTGATCACTTTCTCATTGGCCCCAGGAATCCTTAACAATTTTAAAGTGTAGTTTTAGAGTCAGGGGGGAAAAAAACAACTACAACCAGCATCTCAGAGCAAGGCTTAAAACAGGACAAAGAGCTTATGGAATTTTCAGATTCAAAATCTTGTCAAGGTTCAGGCAAAGGGCCTCTGCCTCAGTAAAGAAAAGTATCACAGGAATGGCTTGGCAGCAGAATGAACAGCTGTGAGGTATTTTCTTTTTGGCTCCTTGGGTATTTTCAGAGTGTAAAGAAAGGCTGAGGTGACTAAACAGTTCCCTCCCTTTTGAGCACTCACATGGATCACTGGTCTTTGGAGAAATCCTCGCCCAAGGCTCTGTCCCAATTCATTTTAAGGATTATTTGTTTTTTCTTAGCTAATCAGTGGTTGATCAACAAATGCTGGGATTTGTTACTGTGGCGATGCAGCATACGAATCAATAAACAGCTCCAAAACTTTATAATCTTAGGTTTTGACCGTTCAGTGACTGTCTTAAACCCTGTTGACAAAACTTAGGGACGCTGGGTTAAATGTAAATGAAAAGAGTGGGAAATTATTTGCAATTCAATTAAACTCTACATTTGAATGAAATGTAAAGACAACATTTGAACATATATATATATATATTCTAAATTCCTAATTTATCTTCAATTCGATGCCAGCTGTACCACGTATAATAAAGTCAGTAAAGCAGCAAGAAAGAGAGAAAACGTTAAAATTTAAAAATAAAAATCTTACTGTTGGTGGGTTTCAGAGCCCTATTCACCAGTTTTCAATGCACAGTGTACCCCTTTCCCATCACTTTCTGACTTACATAGACCTGCATACTGCTAGTTTTCCATCTGCGGTGGTAATTAAAGCACCATCTGCACCAATAGCAAACAGCAACAGGAAAATGTCGCTCTACTGTGTTGGCTTGGTCATGGTTATGCAAATGCTCTGTGTTGATGAGGACTTTGTGGCATGTCAAAGTAAACACTTCAAAATTGTGTTAGGTGTCAGCTTATGATATTTTTTTGCATTTGGGAGTATTTTCAACAGTCTAAGTGTTTTGTTTCTCAACATAATATTCTAAATATTTAGGTGATTTTTATCAAAACTTCTCTACCTTTACAAGATGGGCAATTACAAGCTGCACTAAATATCAGTATGAAATGTATAAACTTTGAGTTTCTTAAGTGGACATGGTTTAAGTGTATGGTGGGATGATAATTAATTTGGATTGTCATTTCACTCATTTGTTTGTTGTGGGCTTTTATTCACAGAGGCAAGTGGGCTGATGACTAAATATTGAATTTCACAGGCTTTCAGCTTCTGTTTACATAGTTTATTAATATCTGTGTTGCCAAATCATGTGGGTGTGCTCCTGAGACATAGACATGTCTTGAACAAAGTTAATACTCATTTGATCATTGGTCTGAAAATCCGTATTTAGTGTCAGAATGTTCGGAAGAACTGACTTCAGTATTGGTTTCAGAGATGAATGGCAGCAGCCATTAGCCTCTTGAAGGCAGAGTCAGTTGCTGAACCATGTCACAAATACACAGGAAGTGACTTTTCGGAGGGTAATCTAATTTCCGAACAGTCTCTTTCATCATCTACGATACAAAATTGATTAAACAAAAGTTTCAGAGAGGGACAAAGCTGAAAACAAATATTGAATAGATGTGATCTTCAGGCCCTCAGGCAGCGCTACATTAGGAACAGACAAGATTAAATGGTGATAATCAGTGCATGGGCTCAGCAGCAGCTCTAAAAAAGAGACACTTTCAGTGGAAATGATCCATTGTAAGTTAGAATTCTGCCATGGAAAGAAAAAAATATATATAAAGAAGACCCACAAGCATTGGCATCCTGTCTGAGCCTAAATTTATTTCTAAGTTAAGTGGAAAACTCTCGTGCAATCTGAAATTCTCTTTGAGATCACATATACTGTGTCCTTCGGGGTAACGAGAAGACATCCTGTTTATTACATGTGTAAAGGCACCATAAATGCTGCATGAAAAATACAAGCTTTGGAGCTAAATCTGCTGCCACCCAGAATACTTCTTTTTTCTGGGAAAACCCTTTGTGGGTGTGTCTAAACATTCTGCATGCTTCACAACAGCATGACTCCATATGAAAGAGTCAAGCTGCTAAACTGGCCTACATGCAGTCCAGATCAGCCATCCACTAAAAGCATTTGGTGCATTATAGAAATTTAAATTACAACGAGGGAGGACAAAAACTGTTGATCAGCTAAAATACTGAGTATCAGACAAGAATGGGGAAACATTTCACTTTCAACAATACAGCATTTGACCTCCTCAATACGAAAACACAAAAATTTGTTTTCAGCACACGACACAGTGTGTTGTCTTATATATGATAATGAATTTCTATCAAAAAGAAACCAAGGATATTTATTCTCCAGACTCTGACTCTTCGAGGTGGGTCAGATGATGTGATGGAACATTTTCCTGCAGCGAGGAACTAAAAAAAACATTTGTTTGTTTCCCTCTAGTGAAAGAGAATTTTGATTGCTCACCAAGTTCATTACATGTACAAAAGTAATACATTTGGATGTGCTTTGGTCTTCTTGCCCCCCCCCCCCCCCCCATTCAAACTGTGTATAAATAAAACGTAATCCTTTCTCCGTGTTAACCACACGAGAAACACACAAGCACACACTCACAGGGAGACTGCAGGCTGACAGACTGTTCTTCATATGCACATTCTTATGGCACACTAACCTATTTAATTCAATTTACACCGCAAGTGCCCCATTTTCACACACATAGCAACATACCACATGTTATCTCATTAAACAGGCCATGGTCATGCCTCACAGGTTCTCGCACAATAGGCCCTATTGTTATGTTCACACACACAGATGGACTCCGGGGAGACAGTCTTAAGGAATTTCCCCGGCAACAGCATCGGAATAATTTAATATAAAGTATTTTGTGGTGATGTGATACTGGATTGTTTGTCTTTAAATGCTTTTTAATGCGTAAATATGTGATCCCTGTAGGCAGAGGATGAAATGTGAATGTTCAAGAGAAAAAAAAGTCTCTTTTTCACAATGAAACAATATCACCCCGGATGTACGGCATTTATGCTAATGTGAAAAAACACAGAAGAGCAGAAATATTTGGAAAAGCAGGAACAAGTGAACATTCAAATTTTCTGCATGAAACTGACTGCATCAGCGCGTGAGTATATTATTCAACATGTGGTGTCACAGGTCCATATAAAAAGAGTACGTTTCCATTTAACTCAGTGTGCTTTCAAATACACGCCGGAGCACCTCGGTTAACCTATGGTACAAGATGCACTACAGCCAACAAAACACTCAGTCAAAGACAAATTCACCCAAAAAGAACTCGCAACAATAACAATTACTTTCACCAGCAATTTTACTGGGGGCTATGTCCAAAAAAACCAAGTAAATAAACAAAACTTAACTTAAGACACTGCAAACTGCAAAAATAAAGTGTGTCTTTGTGAATTTATCCTCCATTTTGGCATGAAGTTATTTCATGTTGCATTGCCAAAATAACAGTGCCAGATAATGTTAAACCATCAATACCATACCCGTATGCTACATGTTGTTTCACACTACAATGGTATTTTAATCTGGGAAAAAATTATGTCAATAAATAAACAAACTAAGTGTGCTGTGGCCCAGAGTAATGCTAGTTCTCTGTATAGTGATGGTCACAGTAGTCTACATACACCTACTGAATGGAAATAGACTGTATTTAAGTCAACATCTTTCATTTGCAGTTATGTACATTCAAAGTTAAACGTGACCTCATTTGTATAGAGGATGACAAATCAGCAGGATGATAAATGTGCTGAATTTTCTACCAGAATCTTTTTTTACATTAGCTCAAGAGAAGCGTTTCATTGGTATGTCAAGATCCGACACATTTCCATCTGTTCCACGGTCACGTCATTTCATTAGGTTTTCACATGAAAGCTAACTGTTTTAAATGGAGTGTCAAGTTCATTCTCAGTAAAATTGGTTCTACTTGTATAGAATGCTGCTAGTGGTGCACAATAACTGAGAGAGATACTCATGAATTTTGGAGGAAGAGGTAATTGAATGCATTTTGTGTCAAAGCAAAAGATGTTCAGCTTACATACTCTGCTCACCTTGAGAATGCGTTAAGAGTTTTTGTTACAGTGGAAATGCTATTGAGACAAGTGTTAAAACAATTGGAAGGGAAAAATCCTCTTCATGTGCCTGAGTGAGGTGTTGGGCCAACCCGTGCCACCAGAATAGCCTCATTGCTTCATGATATTTTCTCTAAAAAATCTTTGGAAGTCTCATTAGATGTTTTGATGCTGTCGGAAAGTACTGCCTAACACATCAGTCCAGCATGTCCCATGGGTGTTTAACTGGTTGAGATCTGATGACTGAGAGGGCAATAGCACATGATTTATACCATTTTCATACTTATCGACCTTCTCATTCAACCTTCGTGGCCTATTTAAGATGGCATCGACATCCTAGAAGGGACTAATCCAATCAGGATAGAAATGTTTTATCATGAGTGAGGGATCATCATTTAGAGCTTCTTTGTGCTGATTTGCAGCGATGTTCCTCTTCAAGGAGGCAAGTGAACACAGTCTGTGCCCACAAAATGCACCCACAACATAACAGATTCACCAGATATCGTCATGCCAGGGTTTGAGGTTTCAGATTCTTCCTTTAAATGGTCACCTGCTGGAGTGAGAAGGTGGTTAGGTTATCTTCTAAATCTGAAGCGAGGAACAACAGATGGCTTTGTAGAAACCATTTCAACCAACACTTTGTACATCAATTATTCGACAGGAACAAAATCTGACAGAAGTGGTTGTTTTTTTAAGATTTATTTTGGGGGACAGGTTATGCACTGCACCTACATCTCCTTGATGAAGACCATCTACAGAGACTCAGGTGTCATGTTGCTGTGAAATGCTGTGAAACCACCATTTCTCACATTTTTTAGTTAAATTTTTTAGCTCAGTTGCCTTTTTGAATTCACCCTTCCAGCAGGAATCAGACACAGGCTCTCTCACTCTCAGTAAAAAGCAATTAAGAAGTGATTTGGGAAGTTAGGAAAAACACAAACTGCCGAGCTCACAGAAGGACGATAAGTTGCAAAGCGCCTGTAATTTAGTTTTAACGACTAATACATTTTTCATCTAATTTACTTGAACAAACAAACAAAGCTGTCGAGGACTTGTTTCCAATTGCACAGTTTGCCTCCCATTATTTTGATTCTCATAGATCCTCAAAACACAGTTGAATAAACACACTCATAGAAAGTGAAAGCATCCTTCCAGCCTCAATCTGTCACGGAGCATCAACCAGCACTCAGGGGAGATGTGCCATGCACCTAGCTCCTCTATGACTCCAGATCAGGGAGATCAAACTGTAGGGGGTGTACATGGGCAAGACTCAACTTCTATTTGCCCTGTAGGGCGGTGTAAAACACATTCAATGAAACTGTAACTGATTAGGCTTTCTGTTTTAATTTTCCATTGTATGAGTCATAATCTGGTTTTCCACCCCGTAATTTCAGCATGTGTTTGTCTCAAGGGGAAACTTTTGGAAATGTTCCTTCTTAACCCGGATGATTTTCTGGCTGAAACTGGTCTCATGAAGCGAGTGGTAAACATCCATCCCAGAGGCTTTGTTAAGAGTCCATTTAAAAATCAGTGTGCTTTCACATGAAATTATGTGTGAATTCATGTAGCTCCATCTGGCCTTCTGAGCCTGACTGCATCTGTCACATTAACCAAGGATGGTTAGATGGAAGAAAGTGGCAGTATTGTGTACATGACAGTTTCACTTCTATCCAGGAGCTAGGATATCATCTTTACTCGGAAACACCTTCATCTTAACAAGCCTGCAACAACTGTACCTGTTGGTAGCCTAGCAACAAGCAACCAGTGCTGTTTAAAGTAGTAATTGGACAAATTCGTAGGAGGTAAAAAAAATGACAAAACAAAGTAATGATGTGCTAAATCTGGAATTAGAAAGCTTTCAGAGGATCCTTTAAGCATCCTTAAATGCTTTCTGTATTAAAGGTGTTCTGGATGGTGTTGTCTCTGCTTCTATGTGCATTCCTTTGCATTAAAAAACACCTGTGGGCAATCTAGTGTTAGGCTCTCCACCCTAATGATTACAGCCCTACCTGCTGAGGCTCATTCAGTGACAGGAGCCTGAGGATATGAGGGCGGGTGGTGGAGGATGATCAGGAGGGAAAGCAGAGAGGGTGAGTCGTGTGTTAATCTATCCAGATATATTATACACCTTCTCTATCAGGAATCCACACAACAGAAACATCTGCACGATCTCAACTTAGCCAAGCAAAAAAAGAAAAGAAATAAACACATTGCACCAGGGAACCAGGGTGAGAGTACATGGAGAGTGTGAAGATGGAAACAAGGAATGACCATACCTGGACCAGCTATCGTGTGCTGTCCCTCCCTGAGTGCAGCCACTTTAGTGGTGTCTTATGGTGGCAGGCCAAGCGTGACTGAACTCCCTCCATATACTGTACCCCCGGTGATCCCAGGAGGATGTACTAGCTGATGAATGGAAGAAAGTAGGCCAAGCAAGAACTGCATCCCCTCCTCCTCCTCCCCTCCTCCAGAAATTTGATTCACTGGGAGGAACCATCTATTTGTATGTCACAGCAAATTTCTCTACTCCTTCTTTTCACACAGGGGTTTCGTTTATCTCAGATAGAACATACACTTCCTCTGGCTTTTTGCTACACAATCTGTGTGTGTTTTGACAGGCGTCACTCAAATAAATTGATATGGTCGATCCTCTTCTGCAGATCACAGTGGTTGCATGTGCAGCTTGAGTACGGAGCTCTGCGGTTACTCTTCCAGCCCAGACACATTTTCTGGTCGAGGAGTTTGGACAAGGGAACTGTGGGCTATAAAAGAGTTTTTAAAATTTCATCATGATTTGTGTATTGAGGCGCTGTGGCCCTAAAACATGCTAGAACATTGCGAGCTGGTTAAAGTCAGTAAATTTAAAGATTTAAAGTGAAAGCGAAATGTAATAATTGTAATTCTCTGTATAACAGTTTACTTCTAGTCCATTAACTACATGCTCTGTTTACCCATATACAACTGTTTAGAGAAGGAAATGGAAATCTTATTCATGGAAATAAAGCACAATCATTTTCACAAAGCAATGTTCAAGAGTTTTATTTACAAACTGAATTAAGCATATTGATGTTATGTCATTACACACTGATGAACTTGCTGCTAGTCAGCTAATAAAATATTAATCTCTAACGTGCTGTCAGATAATACTGACTACGTGTAGTACTGTATTTATGTAGCAAACACAGCTGTGCAGGGGCTCAGTGCTGTTATCAGTGGTTAAACATATGCTAAACGTGTTTTTTTTAAACATGAGAACATGTTGGTGTTGTAATACTACAATATTGTGAAGCATTAGCTTAGTGGCTGATTCTGTAAAGCAATTGCAGTACAGAAACCGTAAATGAAATTACAGATGTCCCAGGATTTATGCTGGAAACAATTGGGATGATGAAAGTAGACAAGACAACAGTATATAAAACAGATCAAGTTATTAGAACCATGACTTGGACATTAATATAAGAAAATGTGTTGATTATGATAAGGTGCGTTATGATGTTTGACAATATTTGCAGAACATCCGCTGCAGTCTGTTTTAAACTGGAGAGCAATAATACTTCTTAATACTGACATGCTTATTATATGTAAGAATTAACAAATAATAATCATGCCAGCCACCTGAAGACCTTGTTGATTGAAATTAATTTGGAAACCTGATGATCCATTTGAATTAAGGACTTTCAGGACTACAACTCTTACCACTGTTTTATCCTACTACTGTTGTTCTCTGTTAATGTCCTGTGACCTGATAATGACATTCCCATAGTTTATTCTTGGTGTGCTACACTTAGCACTGCAATTTGTTTACTTTTCTTTTACAGATGTACTTTTACTATTTTTCCTCCCTCTCTTCGGAAATCTTGTATAAATAAATGTAATGTGGACAAAGCTCAAAATCAACTCCAGCGGCATCCAGTCTCTTGAATCAACTTTAAAGATGTTTGCCTGCCAACTTCTGCTTGGATACCAGCACTTCCTTGGCAACTGCATGGCCAGCAGCTCTATATGTGCATTAAATGCTGACAGGAGCTGCGGGGCTCAGCTGTTGATGGAGCACAGTTATCCTTTTTCTCATTACTGTCTGCTCTATGTAAGATTCACCAGGACTCGGGGAAACCATCAGGGACTTGCACGTTTGTTTGCACAGTGTGGCCAATAAGGAGAACAGGCCTCCTCCTTTGAAACACCTGTTTAATACTGTGAGCAGAAATTTGAACGGACAAACTGAGGATTTTTTTCTCCCCCTAGTTCACATACCAGATGTCTACAGATACGTCTGTAAAAACAACTCCCTGAGAGAAACTGCTCAGACATGTTCAAAGTGCTAGAACTCGCATGCATAATTTTATTTGAGATCCTAAAACACAAATTAGGTGCTCCTCCTGCGACAGTGATGTTTTCTTCCCTGTTTCTACATGCAGAGGAACCTCTGTGTCTGTGGTTAAATGAATAAAAATCTCATTATAGAGAAAAGGTGATGTCAGGCTTAATGAGACACCTTTACATTACATGTTTTATTTGGATGACTTTCCTCCCTCGACAACAAGCTGCAAAGCCTGTTGGAACAACTAAGTATAAAAAACTAAAATGTTAAAGAAACCTAAAATGTCACTAGAAATCTGCAGAAAAGAAAGCAATTGTTGTCTTATCACACACAGAAATGATAATATAATCACAATTGCTGCTCCTTAAATTATTAATTTCAGATCAGCATCTTGGTTCCATAACAGTCTTTTAAATTAAAATATAGAATCACTTGCACAGTCTGACCAAAATAGAACAAATAAATAAATAATAGAACAACCTTTAGATTAAACAAAGCCAACAAGTAAGAGCCTCCCATTGGAAAGCAGTGCAGTAATTAATTTTTCAGTTGGCAAATTAGTTTTTCTAATCTTATTGATATAGCTTCTAATTCTTTCAACAACAATGTTGCAACACACTTCCTTTGGCAATGGAAAAAAATGTTAATTTGTTTCAGAGGGATCAAATTATTGATCTGCACAAAGCAAACAAAATAACTAAAAAGATTGCTGAAACCAAAATTGGGTTAGGAACTGTCCAAGGCATTATAGCAACCTGGAAGGATAATGGTGAACCATCATCTTTGAGCAAGAACTATCCATTTTTAATAGGAAAAATAAGAGCACATCTCATGATATTGGGGCTAAACAGCTGTGTAGCCATAAGATACCTCGCTGTCAGGCTTTCATTTGCTAAAGAGTGCATAGATTGGACTGTGGAGCAATAGAAAAACATCACGTGGTTGGATGAGTCAAGACAAGTGACCTTGTTCCAAAGTAATGGCTGCAGCAGAATAAGAAGAGCAGCAGATGAAGCGCTGCACCCATCAAACCAAAGAACAGCTGTACAAGCCTGCGAGGGCAGCATTGTGATATATGGTATGTGAATTGGTCAGGTCTGGGAGGAGGTGGGGAGGTGATAATATGGAGATGTAGCATTTAAATGTGCTTATTGTTTGTTGCTGCCACGGCATCCAGGGTGCAAAAAAACAGAGTTACTACTGGATCTGCGGGAAAGTTGAGGAAATATAAGACTACCAAGTAAAATAAGGTTGGTTGAACTTTTCTGTTAGACATGGGCATACTGTGAGTGTAATGTGGTAGAAAGGTTGTCCCAAACATAAACATATGAGGAAAAAGAAATGAAAAGAAAGTAAAAGAAAAGAAAAAGCAACCATGGTGAAACATCCTCCAGAGAGAAATGGAGAGAACTCTTCTTCAGGAATGACTTTCATCTCTGGGATATTATTCCTTATAATACTGTGGACATTCATTAATACTGAACAGTATAGAATATAGTGCAGTGAGTTTGTTATTTGTCAGCCCAGCCCAGAAACACAGAGTGAGTGATGTAATATTGCATTTTACCTGGACAGAGCTTGTTTGCAAAACTGTTTCCATGCACCATGGAATATCACATTTTCGCAAAACCACCACAAGCAAGCAAATAAACTCTTTTGTGAATTAGTGGAAGTTTTATCAGTTTATTTGGTTTGCTAACTGCACATCAAAAACACAAATGAAAACCTGCCAACGGGATAATTAGGCTAATGACAAACTGGCTTAAGCATGCATCCTTTCAAATGGTCAGTCGGGAACAATTCCTCTAGTTACAAAACAAAGCCAGACTGTATATAAGTTTATATGAAAATAACTTCACTTCTTAATTGGTATAATAAACTGTTTTCAATGCAGTCTATGGTTTAAGCTGCTGGTTTCAAGTTTCAGTACAGCATGATTAATTTAGAATTAAGCTGACAAAGTGAAGCATAGAAACCTAATAATTAACAAGCTGTGATTCAAAGTATTATCTGCTGCTTGCTTGTCACGTCTGATTTAATTCAACTTTGTCAAAAAGATGGCAACAACCTAAATCCAGAGCTAAAGTCTTCGAAAAAAGATTCCACGAACCAACCTTGTGTCACAGAATAATGTGAAATAATCCCGACCTGTTTCACAACCCATTACACGATGAGGAAACAAGTATGTTGACATTAATAGAAAGTCCATTAGTGATTTGGTACTAGTGTACTAGTTTCTCAATTTTTCGTAGAATAAAATAGAATAGAAAAATACTTTATTCATGCCCCAGTGGGGGAAATTCAAGTGGTTTTGACGCCAAAAGCACGTTTGGCGTTAGGAAACTATATGATTTATACGGGGCGATGTCATGGGGAAAAACAATAGAATTAGATTTCCTCCCACCTGTAAATGATTTGATGCTTGGTGTTTTAAACAAAGAGGTGGTGTCATCGCCATAACAACCAAGCAGGCTGGTCTCACATGTAATCATTTCGAAACCTCTAAACACAATTTAGTCAACAGAGGAAAAAGCGCCTTGTGGTCTCAGCACATAATGTTAACGTAGAATGTGGTGCCACCACATGATGCATTAAGAAATTGTGTTCATTTCATACTATTCTGTCTGAACATCATGAACCAGTGGGTGAGGTGACGGTGGCTTATTCCATCTTATATTTATAATTCTTTTTTTTTATATATATTTAGAGCCATATTTAGCACTGTAGCATCCCCTCTCCTTTTAACAACCATTTGTAAACCTCTGGGAACTGTGGAGACCAGTTGCTGGACCTTTGGGGAAGGACTGTTGTCCGTATCTTCTGCTCAACAGTTCTGGTTCATCTTTCTGGTATTTTACATTTCACAATGAGCATAATCTTTAAAGTCTAAAAAGGTCTGGACCGTTGGAAGCAAGTCCAGCACCTGAACTGCTTTATTACCAAACCATGCTGTTGTAATAGATGACCTATGCAGTTTGGCACTTTTTGCGAAAATATGCAAAGCCCTCCCCGAAAGATGTCTGGATGGAAGCATATGTTGCCCAAAACCTGTGGATATCTTTCTGCACTGACGGTGCCTTTCCGGATGTGCAAGTTATCAGTTGCATAGGTACTAATGCGCCCCCAGACCATCAGAGATGCAGGCTTTTAAACTGATCGCAGATAACAAGCTGGATGGTCCCTCTCCTCTTTAGTTCATGATTTCCCAAAATATTTGATTCATTTGACCACACAACAGTTTTCCACGTCGGCTCAGTCTATTTTAAATGACAATGGAGAAGATGGAGCCGTTTCTGGGTCATGTTCACATACGGCTCCTTCTCCCCGTGATAGAGCTTTAACCTGCATTTGTCGATGGCACGGTGAAGTGTGTGCAGTGACATTTCTGGAGGTGTTCCCTACCTCATGCAGCCATTTCCATGACAAAATTGTGTCTGTTTTTAGTACAGTGCAGCTTGAGGGCCTGAAAGTCTCATGCATTCAAAGCTGATTTTCAGTCATGCTCCTTGCACAGAGATGTATCCAGGCTCTCTGAATCTTGATGATATTATGCGCTGTAGATGATGGAATATTAAATGTAATTTACATTGAGAAACATTTTCCGGCAATTTTCCGACAACCTACGGACTGCTGAGCCTCTGCTCCTTTTATACCCATTCAAGTTAGTGACCTATTACCAGTTAACCTTACCAGTTTCATCATGTTCCGTCTGCTTTTTCTTTTTCAGTACAACTCAGTTTTCCACTCTTTTGTTGACCCCGTGCCAACAAATTTAAGATGAGACCGTACCGTGTGTTTTCTATGCCCTGCTGCGAATTAAATGTATAATAAAATGTATAATATATGATAAAATATTATAAAATGTGTAAAATCACTGCATGTAGTTTTTATTTACATTTCACACAGCGTCCAAACATTTGGGGGAATTGGAGATGTAGATCAACCTAAGTGAAATGACCATACTGTCACCAGCTTCAGTTGGAAAGTCACAAAACCAACAAGACTACCAAAGACAGTGAGGAGCTAATCAAGAAATAGATAGTTATTTGTCCACCAGGGCATAGATGATCCCCTTTGGGTCAGACTGATGTGACACAATAATTTACTGATGTTGCAGGAATAATCCAGGATATTGACTGGAGCAGTCTATCATGAGATAGCGTCTCAGTGCAAATTTTTCCAGAAAAGGAGACAGCTAGGTGACAAGGGTACAGATAACCCTGATACACCATCAGTGGTGGTGACTGAAAACGCAGCCAATTATTTTATAGTATCAGCTGGGAAATGCCTTTTTATTAGAGCCGTTCCTCAAGACCCAGCTGTTGCAGCGTCAAAGAATAAATGACAAACACATCACACACATTATGTGATATGGAGGGTTAAATGAAAATAGAAAACAACTAAGGAATAGAAACAAGTGGGGGAAATCTACCCAAAATATTTGATGTCTTATTCAAATACCCTTTAGGATAATTATTGAGTTTGCTCTGACAGAAACATGAAACTTTAACAAGGGATTTGGATTTGTGGATGTGACGCACGCGGGGAAAACAAAAAGCAAGCCTCCGCAATCAGCTTTCATTGTTCTTTAGCTTTACGGGAAGACTTGTTGTAAATCACTTCCAGCCACTCACCTTGTGTCATGAGCTTCCAACTCAGCTACTTCCCATTACTTTAGTAAACTCTTATCCTGGACGAAAGTGCCTTGTTAATTTCTTCTAACAATACAGACATTTGGCGCCACAGGGCCTTGTTTAATAATGAATGCATTTTCCTGTCTCCTGGAGGGGATGTGACAAACTGCACACTGCTGATAAACTGGAAGAAATAACAGTATCCTTTCTTTTGGGATAGCATTGTTAAAATGATAGCATTCATATTCCAAAGATTCAAGTGAGATACTCTCACTAAAAGTGTCTTTAATTTAATGTTGTTTTTAGCAGGTGATAAAGACTAACACAGCATGTGCTCTCAGAGGACTAGTTGAAATAGAAGGAAGAATTGGTTATAATGAACTTGTTATTCAGCATAAATGAGTTAATGTCTTTCTTTGAGCTCCAGAACCAATCTGCACTGTGTTAAACTAATTTAAAACTTAAGAAGGCTGAACAGCAGTTTAACAAAGAAATACTTCAACGTTTTGGGCAAGCTCCAAGCGATCCGACCCTCATTATTGCCACTGTCAGCAACCACGATCTGAGTTGCGTGAGCCTTTTTCTGTTGCCATCTTGGTGCTTTACCCAGCTGTAACTGAAGAGCTATTAGCGCGCCTGGGAAGTTCAGAAATTTCTTTGCAGCTTTACAAAAATGCTCAGCCGAGACACCCAGTTCAATTCACACTGGATTCGCTTAATGTTTTAAAAGCACAGCCTTGCCTATCAGAAGAGTCAATAATCTAAATGCCTCCATAAGTAAATATCAGCCATATCAGATGAGCTTCAGCAGCATAAAAACGAGTCTCTGCTGGATATCATAACATATGCAAATGATGCAAACATGTTTCAGAGTTACCTAAGGCAGGTAACACTGGGGCAACACAACTCAAAGATAGTAAAAGTAGGAATAAAGTTGACTTATTCTGGAAATAATCTACATTTCTTTTATTTTGGTATTTACCAAAACATCTTTATGTTACTTTTCTGAGGATCTAAGAAAAAGAGTTGCTGGCACGTATCAAGAAGAAAAAGTTATAAAACAACCTCTGAAGAGTCTGCACTCCACCAATACTCCAACAGGAAGGTTCTGCACAAGTGGAGGAAATTAAAGACCTTTGTTACTCTGCCAAGGAGCGGTCGCCCAACAGAGATTTCTCCAACAGAGATTTCTCCAAGAGCAAAGTGTGTAATTATCTACAAGGTTACAAAGGAGCATATAGGGTATATCCAAGAAGCACAAGGCCACTCACACAGAATGTAATATTAATGTTCATGTGGCCACAATAAGTAGAAGATGGAAGTGTTTGACAGGGCTGCAAGTAAAGAAACACTTTTTTAAAGAGAACACTGTTGTCCATTTATAACTTATCAAAGACTGAAGGTTAGCAGCAATGCTGCTGTTACAAAATATGTGTTGCTAATGGAGGAGAGCAAAATAGAAGTTGTTTTTTTATGAGAGATATTTACAGAAAGAAAATTACTGCATTCCACAAAACCATGTCTATGAATCATGGTGGTGGTTACATCATGGTTTTGACTTACTTTGCTCATCTCATTCAGTGTGGTTCATTACAAGCTAAGGAACAATAGATACTACATGTCGAAGTGTCCTTGGGCAAGACACTGAACCCCACATCGCCTATCAAAGCGTCCATCAGTGTGTGACAGTGTGTGATAGGGAAAAAAAGCATTGTGAAGCCTGTAAAATTGTATAAGACTAAAATATGCCGTACCAATAAGTGTGAATGGGTGAATGTGCCTTTGAGTGGTCAACTAGACTAGAAAAGCGCTATACAAGTACAGCTTCACAAACTTTCAAGCACCACTTTTAAAATCAATAAACAAGACCATTTGCATGTTCATTTTAGGATTTTGTCTGCTGACCTTGGCTCAGCTAAAAACAATGAAATACCCATCCAGGCTTTGTTTGTCGACGAAAAGCATACTCCTGCCCTTGCTTCTATTTTTGTGTGAAAAAAACAGGAAAGATTTTTTATTTTATGTTGTTGTTTTATGAACTGAATGTAATATAGAGGCGAAAAAGCTGTTGACACATGCTTGTCTTGATTCCTCATCACATGAAGGCTCATGGTCCAAAGTGCTGCACATAATTGCACCATCCATCACCACCTTATGAAGACTTTGTGGCTTGTTAAAGGAAACACTTAAGAACAATGTCTGTTCTTTTAGAGATATGTAGGATACCTCTGTGAGTGATCTTTTGGACGAAATATATGAGCCATATATTTGCGCCCAGTTTGGATATCCACAGGTTTGAAGAGCTTTTTTGGAGTGCAGATGTTCCTTTTATTTTACCTCATCCTTAGTTAGGTACACTCTCAGTCTGGTGATTTAGCGTTCTGATGACAGCCAGTTTGTGTTGTTGTGGATGATGTGAGTCAAAAAGCAGGTATTGCCCTGTCTGTATGGATTTCCTTTGTTGAGACTTCCATCTTCTTCAATGTCCACAGCACAGTCTAAAAAACTTGTGGTCTTTTGCATCCTCCCTTGTGAACTTGATATTGCTGTCCACAGATATGATGTACTCCGTGAAAGCCTCCACCTCTTGAGTTCTGGTCTTGACCCAGGTGTCGTCCACATATCTGAATCAGTGGCTTGGTGTTGTTCCTTTGTATGAGCTCAGTACTTTGCTTTCCACTTCCTCCACATCCCATGGCACAGCCATGCTTCTGTCTGTAGAATCAGTTACTGTACTTGAAGTAGGAAGTGGAGAGGCAATGGTTCCGCAGGACACAGATCTGGTCAGGATTTAAGCTGGTTCTGTCATTCAGTGAGTCAACTTGCTGCAGCCGTTCCCTGACAGTATCCACCGCTGCTGAAATAGCTGTACAAGTAAAAAGTGAGGTGACATCAAGGGATGTTTTCACTTGGAGACAATTTCAGATGCTGGATCTTCTTCATAAAATCTGTGGAGTTCTCTATATGATGCAGAGTGTTTCCTACCAGGGCGCTAAGATAGTGGCAAGATGTTTAGCAATGTTATAGGTACTGAGCTGATGCTGCTGATATTGGCTCTGACTGGGACTCCCTCCTTGTGTATCTTTGGATAGTCCATGGATGTACTATAAGAGGTATCAGCAGTTAGATGACAATAATTTGACTGGCAGTAGTGGATAATAGTCAGTATTTTGGTCAAAATGTACAGTTTAAGAGAAATTTGTCTTGACTGAAAGGAGACCCCTTTTTAATCCAGTTTTTATAAGGATTTTAGGAAAGTTGATCAAATAGTTTAAAGCATGTCTACTTTCTAAATTGGGAAATATCTACAGCCGAAATGAAACACATCTAACCAAAAAATATCTAGTAAATGTCATCCTGAAAAAGGTTAAAGGACTCACCGCAGACATGAACAGGTATGCACAATACTGAGATATTGATTAGTGAGAGTGAACAAAGGCAGGATCCAGCTCTGATTGATAAAACTAAATGCGAACTCTTTTTATTTGACGTGTATTTTAAGTCAACGAGACTGACTTTCCACAGAGTGAGAGGCTAGACAGGAAAGAGACCAGCCTCAGCTGTCTCATGAACCCTCCTCTAATGGCTGTTTAATTCACAGTACTAACGGATTATCAAAGCCATTTAAATTAGTCATTACAGAGTGTGTATATTGTGAGACAGTCATGAGATGTGAACCACGTTAACCAAAAGGCCTGGAGGAAAGATGAGAAAAGCATGCAAATGAAATATAAAAGGGATGACTTTTCTTCCCTCCCTGTAGATTCCATGTGTTCTTCTCATGATTTAATCTGTTGTAAAGCTGAGCCCACTGTGGAATCTTCCATGCAGCACTTTTCACCAGAAAGTGTTACAGATTTGAAGGAACCTTGATAGAAAGAGGGTAGACAAAAGAATACGTGTTAGTTGGAGAACAAAGCTAGAGAGAGTAATAGAGGAGCTATGTGACTCGTTCGAAAATCTTGCAGCACAGGATCCAATAAAATATGGATTCTACACATCACAGATATGACAGGGTGACCTTGAAGACAGAGAGTGCTATTCATGAAACACGAAGAACAGGAAAAAGAAAACACATTTAAGCTAGACTGTATTAATTTAATGTAAACCTGCATTTAATTTTTGCTCATCTTCTCCAAATGTTTATGGTCATAATGAAAGCTGGATCAAATATCTGGATCTAAAGTCCCGGGCAGACCCATAAGACCAAAAGATCAGGTGAACCTTACATGGGCGATAAAAATTCAATGCACAGACACAAAAAGTTACTATAATCACTCACTAAACCAACACAAAGAGACATAAATTACCACAAATATGTCAATTGTGACCATAAAGGAACATAAACTTAATATGAATAAATACAAAATTACCATAAAGACTTAGAATATGAACACATGAAGGTGGAAGATGGCCACAAAGACAAAAGGTGATCACCAAAGATGTACAAAACATTCTAGATTACCTCAGATTGATGCATAATGACAATAGAAGGACATAAAATGACCATTAACAGCAAAAAAATATCCATGAAGAGGTACTAAATCCCCCAGGAAGAAAAAAATGATCATGGCAGGACCACAAAGGCGTACAAAATGCATTCAACTTGTGAAAAAAAGCTTAACGCAAGGAGTTGCAAAGCTATCAGAAGACATGAAATAACTGCACAGATGTCAAATTGAAAAAAGAAAAGAAAGACATAACTAAGGGCCACAAAGGGCAGTTAAACAGCCACTTGAGGAAGCAAAATGACCATGAAGACACAAAGTAACCTCACAAATGCAAAATGGATGCAAAAAATATGACTACAATAAAATGCAACATGGCCATAAACAAATATGAATGACAACAGAGCAATCCCACATGAACACAAATGGCCACAGGAAGGACCATGAAAGAGATGAAACGATTACAAAGAGGCAGACTCACAAAAAGCAGATTACCAAAAACTGTCACAAAACAACTACACAGACATTTAATCTGTGTTGTTTGTTGCTTTGATTGGTGGGAGATCCTGTCTTTTCTAGGTTTTCTTTTCTATTATATTTTACTTGATCAACTCTAATTTAACTCTTATCAGTTACTTTATCAAGTGGTATCAACATAGACGATTCTTCTTGGAGTAACAAAGGAAAAGCTATAACAGGAGTGCGGAATCCCTTTCCGTTTCTTTATCTTTATTTCAATGATCATATGACTGCAGTCAAAAAAGATTTTAGAAAAATTGATTTACGAAGGCTCCACAACAGAGATTAATGATTCAAATCCAGAGGACCAGTGAGGATGAGAGTTAGATTTAAGTGTATGTTAAGCACAATAAAACCCCAGTCTGCATCTTACATTAAATCCAGCATTATTATTCTCCCACGGCATGGCTAAAGATACACTTGTGCATCCACATATGAGCACATGATCACAAATGTCTGACACAGACCACTTCATCAGCTCATGTCTCTGCTCACCACAGGCCACTGGCTCTCCTCCACTGTGAAAATATCTTCCAAACCGTATAAATATTTATGTCCATTAATAGTAAAGAGGCAGCACGAGCAGATGCATAATGCTCTGTGCTGGTCTTATTTTCATGGGAGATGTACTCCAACTGCCACGACGTCTCCGTCGCCATGACAACGGAGTTCAATGCACGAGCCAAGCAGGACTTGGCCCTTATCAGTCTGCCAACACAAAAGTAGCATGATTCACATATAGAAGGGAAACAATGTGCACGTGGAGTGTTCTCCTAGCAGCAGCAACATGGATGCTGATGTTAACTTGGAGCTACCTCGACATACATCCCAAGGACGTGTGTTTAGAAGGAGCACGCATGAGGCTACACCCCTGATGTCAAAATGTGAACATGCATATGTGAGATGATCTCAGATCTTTTTCTAGATGTTGTTGCCAAATAGCAGGAGTCACACAGAATTCTTTGACCATATAAAGATGTGGATGCTTATGAGGAACGCAGATGTGAGGAATTATGAGCCATCACATTTACATTCCACAGCCCAGTGTGTGCCTGAGCCAAAAACATTATCTTAACAAGGAGCCAGAATTTCATTCTCCTGCTCCTCTCACATGGGACTTGATGGGAGAATTTTGATAAAATGACTCAAGACTGTACATAACACTCTTATAGACAACAAACAATCACAGCTTTACTTCATCCCTCTCCAAAACTCGCAACACGCAGGCATGCCGCTGCTGCTGCTCTGGGCTTTACCCTGTCAAAGCACTGAAGTTTTGCAAACACAGACATGATTTCTCCTCGCACTGACATCTCCTCTGGGAGCAGCAACAGTTCTGAGATAGAAGATGGATGGAGAACGAAGGGAGATTCTTCCAAGCTACAGCTGGTGGATGAGACACAAATGAGAGACAGGAAACACCAATAAAGCTGAGGCGTGTGTCAGAACACAGAGGCAGAGGGTTATTAAGAGTGTGTGTTGAACATAGTAGCTCCTTGAGAGATTAGGGGGGAACGCAGCAGGAGAGATTTGCTCTGGTTTACTAACTGTGTACCTTCAAGGTAACACAGCTTTTGCTTTCAGACTCAGAATAGAAGGATGCACAGGCTTTAAGTTCCTCCTGAAAGATTAACAATAGTGTCTGCTTTTTGTGTGAATAAAAGACAGAAAATCTTCCATCAGAAGACAGAGATTAAAAAGTAGATGGTTTGCAGTAATGAAAGGGCCTCTATCGTGCCGGCGGTCTGTCCCTGAAGCCGTACTTGAAGACTTCCATTTTCTAGAAATGACCCTTTAGTGAAGCAGAGATGAAGCAAGTTTATTTACATCATCCCTTTATCACACTTTATCTAACAAGCTAACTATGATTTCTATGTTCATTGATTTGACCTTTTTGCAGTTGCAGATAATTGCAGTTACACAATAACATGTACAAAACACAAAAGTGTTCTTTAACTTTTAGAAATGGTCTCAATTAAAAAGAAGACAATATTGATCTATATTAAGGTATTTCTCTGAAGCCAGATTTAACTTGTAGGGAACACGTGGCTTAGAAAAATAAGTACTTTAGAGTTTAAAATGAGAAAGATATTACAGATATACAGAAAGATACAGGTTAGAGGATGTAGAGAAAAAATTTTTGGAACATTGTACATTGAATACATTAATGGAGAATAAGTGCTTATTGCAGTAATGTGCATGTACTTAAGCGGTTCAGCCTTGACTATTGTTAAGGCAGAATGTTTCCTTTATTTCAGGAATGTCAGAAAATCAATGTAATGTTCTGCGGTATTCCCACTTACCGGACAGTAAGCTGTCTGTGCTCTGATGATAAGGTCTTGGGTTTGATTCCTGGATAAGATTTTTCTTTCTTTCTTTCATAATTGTTGCTTTGGTGAGTTCATATACCCCATCATGTTTCAGAATATTCCACAAGGTAATACCCAGACTCATGTCAGAATTTACAGGGTTATACTTTAGTCTTACTCCATCCTCACCAGTAGGTCTGATCAAATTCAACCCATTGGCTTTTGCATTACCCTGCTGACAATGATGTCATACCGTGTCAGTATGTTATGCTTGTAAGAGACAGTAATTACAAGATAAACATGCAAAATGTGGTGGTGTAACAATGAGAGAAACGAACTCATGCCATATGAATTTCACAGGAGTTAGACTAAACCTGTAAAAGTCAGAGAAGAGTTGAAATACATCTTGTTTACTGAGACACAGCTGCTGTCTCAGTAACTGTTACTTTCTATCCTGGTTTCCCTGTTTTTTTAAATGGTCTGTTTTATCAAATTTTGGTCAGCTTTTTATTCCTTCTGTTTTATCTTGAAATTCATCCCGTCATTGCTCATTTCTGTTGCTTTTGCCCTCCTGCTATCCACACCTGTCGTAATCAGTCGTTACTCCCTCTGTATGTAAACTCCTTGATATCTGTCGATCTCTGCCAGATTGCTTAAGTCCTTTTTTGGCTGGGTTTCCAGTCTTTTGTCCTCATGTTTTTGCAGTGACTGTACAACCTAAAATTGCTCCTGGTTTTTGAGACTCACTGTGTTTTTGGATCCTGTCTTTCGTCCGAGCCTGTCGGTATATTTTGTTTTGTGGACTGATTGCCTGTGCCTGGCCTCGGCACCATTGGATAAACAAGGTCATTTTGGATTTTACAAGGCTGCATCCTGCATTTAGGACACCACATACAAACATTACGCCTCCAGTGATTTCCATCAGGTGTGATCCAGCTGGTGTGTTAGGGCGTGAGCTCCAGACACAGACAGTGCATTCAGGACTGATACATGACCGTTTCAAGAAAATCAGGTTTGCGTTATGATACACAGACATATTATCGCAATTTTTCTGAGATATATCTAAATAATAAAAGTAATAACGTAACTTCATGTAAAATATATCTTCAATTTTGTTTACTGTGCATTTTGTCTACTTTTTGCTAAAAGCATCACACATTAAATTAGTGTGGCAAGTTGGAAAAGATAGTAACCGTGGAGCCATAAAGCTGACAAAAAAATCATTCAGACTTAATGGAGAGTGAAATGGCAACTAGATCAACTGATTATCAAAATATCCACAAGTCCTGACATCTGCCATCAACACGATACCAGCTAAAACAAAGTCATGTGCAATTTGATTATGTCATGACAAGACTGGTGTAAAGGAAGCCACTTTCCCAACAAAATCCTCCTGCTCTATGTATAATGTTGTTAAAGCTGACAGAGTTGATGCCTAACCTATGTAATGAGAACCATCTTTCTGGTTCTTCTTAGACCCGTGGTAGCAACACTTTGAATGTGCAGCATCTCACCATGCTGGAGATCATAATCAGAAAAAGTTTCTCAAAATCTATGGTAAAATAAAAAAAATGTAAAAAAGCAATGGTACTGACCATTTTTCAGTTCATTCATAACTGTGTCCACTGCTTTATTATTCATTTTTCAAGGATTTCATGTGTGACTGCAACTCCCAACACCCCCCACTTCAGTGTCACAGTTTGTGGGAGATAAAGACACACCATGTAGAGACAAAACAGACAAGAGAGTGAACAAAGACTGGTCAGTCTGCAATGACATTCCCACACACATAAACAAAAATGAACACACACACTCTTACCCTCAGGGTCTGAGAGTCCCCCCCTCACACACACACACACACACACACTCATCCCTAAAAAACAAAAAAAAACAAAAACAAAACAGCTCTGTTGCCAAGGAGCAGGAGGGGAGGGTGTAGAGTTTTTCAGGGGGACTGCTGTGCCCTCAGCTGTGCCCCAGGACAGTGAGACAGCAAAAACCAGGACAGTAACATACATATGTCAGTACAAACACACACATGTGCCACTCACTGTTAATGCTGGTCATCAATTAAGCCTGACCTAGAAAGCTCGTCTGCACGAACGCTGCACAACAAGCTGAAACAGACCAACATGCTCAAAATATTCAAAATCCTCCTGCTCAGCTTGCTGTCTAAAAGCCTGGATTAACTCATGCACAACAATCAGGCAAAAATACATATAGACACAAAAAAAAATCTCCCCGACCCCCAAAACTGATTTAGATTAACATACATTAATGCTGGAAGACAAAAAAGCAGATACAGGTGAAGCGGCACGACTGGACTAAATTAAGGCTTTGAAACTGCTGTCTGTGAGGTTGGCAGCAGAAGAAATAATTAGTTCCAGCATGTCTGACACTGCGCGAACCGTACAGCAAGGCCCAAGAAAACTGGCAAACCATGGAAACAACACCAACCTGCAATGAGCGATATGGATACCCTCCCTGTCTTGCTCCTGTGTTGTTCTTTCCTTCTTCTGGAGGGCAGGGAGGGACTGTGAAAGTCTTAAGGGCCATCTCAAGTGCATTAGCAGAGGAGGAGGGGGGCGGATGTTGAGGCAGAAGGATGTTATGAAGGTGAAAAGGGTGAAAGTCATATCCTTGTAACGGGGTGTGTGCTCATGCTTAGCTGGCAAGGACATGCCATGGAAAGGTTTGGCTCTCTTCCCTGGACTGAGACACTCTGCTTTCATTTAGAGGTTTTTGCCGCCTTCATAATTACACAAGGCCTTTCTATAGGGTTTATGCCTCTGACTTGTGTTAAGCACTCAGAGTGACAGAGCCAGAGCTCATCAGAAATCCTGAAACCCTTGCGTTTCTCTGTCTATGTTATTGTTTTTTTTTTCATCCCCCAGTCGCTTCCCTCCTCACTTTCTGCTCTCCTCATCTTCCAATGCCCCTATCTCCTCTCCACTCTGCCTGTGACTCTAATCTAAGCCAGATGAGGAAAAAAAAAACCCATAAGCTTCCACCACTGGTTGCTTTCCCCATTTACCAAGAGGCCCGTCATTTCATTCTCCAATCAAAGTGCAGACTTCTGAGGTTTACCAGCACGACTGCATATGCACCAAGGCAGACAAGCCAGTAAAACTCCTTCTATGAGTGATTTATAATGACCCAGTGGCGTTGCTTGCTGCCATCTTCTGTTCTCTCACCACACAGTCTTGGGCTCCGTGCCAGACTCATGGCACCTGTTGAGAAGACTACAGTGCCAAGGCCTGTTTACATATCATTCTCTCTTTATGCATGGCTTTGGATTTCCAACATATTTGAGGTCCTGAAGGTGTTTTTTAATTTTTTTTTTAAGATCACATGGGTGTAGTGTTGCATAAAACAGCAGACTTGAAATAGAGTGAAAATCCAGGCACCATTCAACATTTAGCTGAGGGTCCGTCCTTTCTGTCATGGTGAGTTTGGTCCAAGGCTTTCATGTTGGAGTAGTTGATTCCTGCTCACTGCTGAGGCAGAAGGACATCACGTCCCTTCGGGAACGGCCGCTGTCCCGCCTTGTCACTTTCTGTCTTGTATCTACAGACCACAGAGCACATAGAAAACAAGTCCAGACTGCAGGGAAGCTGGGGAGGCAGGGGAAGGGAAATGAAGGAGAAAAATAAACTGGACAGTTGACTGATGGACAGAGATGACTGGGAATTTAGGGATTTCATTGCAAAAACTCCTGATCTTGAAACCTGAAGTGGGTATATGACAAGGGTATGCAAGATTATTTAGAATCTTTGTCTTTTCCTTTCTTTATTGGTAAATCTTTAAATCAATTGTTTTACCTGCACACCAAGCTCCAACTACTCTCATAAAAGTAGCACTCCTGTGTAGAATCTAAATAAAATAGATCTACAAAGATCCAAACCTTTTAAACCCTTCACTTAATTTAAATTCAGCATATCAAAAAAATGTCTGTACAAAAAAAAACAAGGAAAATTCAGCTTTGAGATGTGACCTTTGGCCCTACAGATATGATTCTGCTGCACAGGGATCAAGAACACTGCTCAAAGTCACTGTCAGTGGATAAAGTTGGCTACTGCATCCACACAAAAACTAAATCTCAGCCCATGCTTCAGGTTTAAGAGGAGTACGACTAGCTTGTTATCAGTAGACAGTTCAAAAGCCTGCAACATTGATGGTATACGTATGTTGCTTGCAAGTCCCCAAAAGTCTCTAATCTGTTCAGTGATTTACTCCACAGTTTACATTGTATACATTGCCACCTGGAAAAGAAAAACTAGATTTTTAGTTTTAATTCTTACTTTAATTTTTAGTCCTCCTCCGCCTACAAGAGCAAACTCTAGGTCAGGCTTGAGGTGACTGGTATTTCTCTTTCCAGGAATGCTGAGCGAGCCTGGGAGCTTAAAGGTTTCCAGTTGGCCAACAGCCCAGTTGAGAGTTTGATCAGGTAACTCCCAGGTTAGCTAAACACACACCAGAGCTGGCGGCTTCCATAGTGAACACACTTCTGGTTAGCTCTGAGAGCACCAGGCTAATTTGCAGCTCTCTGAGTTATCCTGGCTCCTGGAACAAGCAGCACCTCAATTCTTGAGAGCATAGAAAGTGAATTAATTACCATTATGATTATTCAATGAGCACAGAGCCTTGTGCTATGATTCCTTCAGCTTTCTTGAGAACCACTCACTGTCCCAAAGATATATACACCAATATTAGAATCGGTCATTGCAAAGCAGAGGCAGGAAAGACTAGTGTCAGCAGCTGTAGGGAGGGGATGTGGGAAGGGCCAGGTCAGCATATTCATAGACCCCCATTTTCTGAATGTTAGTGAGTTATTGGAGAATTTATAACTGCAGGAGTAAGACTTTAATCATATAAATGGAGTTAAAGTGGTATTTATGGACATAGGACATAGTGTGGATGATTAACATAACAATGAAATGGCCCACTGTTACCCACAGGGATCATATCCTAAAAGATAAATTCAGCTCTACCGTACCATCTCCCCCAGAGCTGAACAAACATGGTATACACAGTACACGTTTCATTTTAACAACCTCAAACTATGCTCAATGTGCAAATGATGACTGATTCAACTATCATTGAATCTTCTTCGTAAACCTCAGTGTGAAAGCCTCAGCTCAGGTGAAAGAATAGGATGTCCATTAATCACATTTGAACTCTGGTCTCTTGTGCTTGTTTCCTCCACTCATGAGTCTGTGGGCGGGTGAATGAACATATTTTGCAACCGCTAAGATTAATAGGTGCTATAAATGAAGAGCATTTCAGTTCAAGAAGGATCATGTTTTGGCAGATGTGGTTTAAGGATATTTGAACTCAAATAAAGAAAGAAACAAATAGCAAAGGAATAACTGACAACCTAATTTAAATGTGCGTCAGAGATGGCTCCAGAGGGGCATAGCGTGTTTGTAGCTGCATATTTTACACTTTCACTAAACACAAACATGTTAATTAACAATTCAAGTGGAAACTGTTGCCTTGTTTTTTACCTTGACATGCGTTACTTTTTGCCAATGCCAGCAGGATTACAAACAATGATTTGTGATGTTCAAGTTAAATTAGACTTAAGCTGTTTTCCAATTGTACAAAAAAAAGAAAAGAAAAGCCACCTTGTGAAAGAGCACACACACGTGAGTTGGTTATGTGCTCTAGCAGCACAAATAGTCTTGATGGCTCTGCCATGTGACAAAATTCAGTTGCAAGTTAACCAGAATTTCCCCTGATTTTGTGTGAGCACAGTTTTCATCAGTCTCCGGAAAGCGTGAGACGAACCCTGTGGCAGCAGAAAAGGTAGAGAGCCAATCATGCGCATGCTAACAGGCCAAATGTAACCTTTCTGCCTTCTCCTTCACATGCTGTCTTCACACTCCGTCTTCTTTCTACCGTGTTTTCCTCGTCATCCGCCCACCTTCAGCTCGCAGCGGAGGGTGCAATACGCGTAGATAGCGAGAGTTCAATCAGCAGCAAGATGTAGGAGGTGAGGAAAAAACATTTAGAAAGTGAGAAAAAAAAAGAGAAGAAATTGTCCTCTAATGTGACTCCTCGTGTCTCACAGGACACATCTAAGTTGCTAAGTTAATAATGCCAGGAGGAGAGCATGGTGCAGCAGGAGGACAGGCTTGGCATTGCACAATAACACACTCAGTAGTGAGCCCCTCATGAATCAAAATGACAAAGCCAATCTAGCGACAAATTCTCTCTTGCTGGCTGTAAAATGCTCAGCTCTCTGGAAGAGTGGATGCAGGATTACAGGCTGGCAAAATGAGTGAGTGAAAATTTGAAAAATAAATCTCAGTTACTCAGATGAACAGTCTCTACAACTCCCCTTCTCGCCCCCTTCGGTGGAGTTAATCACATCCTGGTTTACTGGACTAGTTTTCCTCCAAGTAATACAGGCTTCCACTTTATGTGAGGTCACTTGTGTATCATAAAGACCTGCCAGAAAAGGTCGGCGACAGGCAGGTGTGTTCACGATCCCTGCTGCTGCCTGATGAGTGTAAACTAGTTAGAACCTCAACAGCATACAATCTATTCAGGTACCTGTAGCTTTTATGTTTCAGGTCATCAGTAAATGAAAACGAAAGAGACGCAGCGGGGCCTTGACTTCAACAGAACTGAGGCAACATTTGTGCTTCTGGGAAGGTGAACAAGAAGCATGATGTCTCCATGGAGTTGGTAGCGGCGTGCTACAACTGCTCCATCTTTTTTTAGACTATTTGTTTGCGAATTTAACCAAATTCGCAACATCTTTGAATATGTCACACCTTAGTCAAAGCAGAGTTTGTACTGTTCATAGTACAGTTTTCTCAGGATTATTTTATATTGGAGAAAAGCTACATCTGTAATCATTCTCAGCCATGTTCTGTAATTATATTCAGTGTCATTTATCTGTCATTTCTAATCAGATTCATTAACAGTTATTAACAACCATCACTACACAGAACAGGCACAGAACTTTAGACACATATGCCATGAGTCAAAACTCTGAGATGGAATTTTTTTGGTTTACTGAAACTACACCACAGTTTGCATAGTTTGAGAAAGTCTGATCCAAAGACTCAACAACAGACTGAGAAAGACTGAGAAATGCTATTCAAAGCATGAGGTGTCGTGGCAGCCAGGTAGAGGAAAGAAGGGGTTAACCTTCCTTTTCAGTCTGAACCCAGGTGCAATGTGCCTCACCCCCAGGCTGTGAAAGTGTCCATGCTGAGGAGACCTTTAATAGCCTTGAGATGGAAGCAAACTATCCCCAACAACTTTTAAAAGACAGCGTCCCCCACCCACCCCCCACGGCTGTCTGGTATGGCCTCATAAAAAGTTTAACTGGTCTCACATGACCCCTCTGTCCACCGACGGAGTTATTGGCTGAATCCTCAGAAACAAGGGCTGCGACTTGCTGGTGTGTGGCTGCATAGGGTAAAGTGGTTCACTGCCTCACAAGATGAGCTCATCTTTTCCTGCTGTGTGGTCAGTCTGAGGAGGCCTCCTCCTACAAGATAGCAAACATCACTTGGGGATGAACCATGAAAAATAAACGTTAAAATGTTGGGAAGAAAGCTGAAAACGTTTTCTGAATCTGGTTCAATTTCTTGGCAAGGCAAGAGGCTAGACACTGATGTTGAATGGCAGCTTTATGCAGCACCATGATTGTGGTGGAAATCAATCCATTGGCTCAGGAATACTTCACCTGTCAGTGAACACAGTCTATTATTCACAAGTGAGACTTAAAAACTTTACTGTGTCGAGAAAAAGAACACAGGATCCGAAAACTTTCTCACCTACAGTATGTGGCTTAAGGCTCATAGGAGTGGAGAACAGTCCTGTGGTCGGATTAATGAAAATCTGAAATTTGGAAAATGTTGGAAATCACAAACGCTGTGTTGTCTGGACTCAGGTGGAGAGGAACCATCCAGCTTGTTATCAACAAAAAAAGTGATGATCTTTCTCTTCCCAAAAGAGATGAAGAAATAAACCGGTAAACATGCCACTGTCTCAACTTTTTAAAGCAGGTTGAAGACATTAAAGGTAAAATGAACATACATTGTACTTTAAAGCATCATTTTTGTTCTTATTTTAGATTAAACAAAAGGGTATAGACTATTTTCAAAATCCTTGCGTTCTGCTTCTTTTTAGATTTTAGGCAAAGCAAATACATGGACTGTCTAAGTGTCATGATAGAAAGCTGTGAAAAGTTGACTGCAACTGAATGATGCGGCTAACTGATGGTTCATAACAACTATCATCACAGTGTCCAAGTGTGGCCACTGAATCTGCAGCAGAGCTGAATGGAAGCTATGTTCTGTCTGTATGGGGGATTTTCCCTCAAACGTTTGCTTGTGGTTTGTAGATTTAGTTTCCCCTCAGCTGCTGGAGGCTGGCTGATGTGACCGAAGAGCAAATGCAGCACCAGTGGTTCATCCCACCAGCTGGCCTCTGGTAGCACCTCTCTTTGTCACAACACTGAGGCTGCAGCCGTTCAGCTCAAGCAAGTGTGGGACCTTATGGTGTCCATTAGCTTTGGCTCGACTTTGTTTTGGTAGTGAAACAGGATTGCACACACACAAGCACACTCCTGCTTAACAAGGGCCACTTTAGTTTGTCTACAAACACCTTCACCCCACCCCCCTCTTCCACCTTCTGTATCTCCTTGTTCCACGCAACCACAATCTTACACACAGGAATTCCAACACATTTGTTTCTGTTTTTGCATCTGGTCAGTGCTTTGGTCTTCCTTTTTTTTTCTGAAGTTCTTTCATGACAAAAAGAACGGCTATTGAGTTAATTTGAACAAAAGAGCTCCGGTTTTATTTTTATGAATATGCACACATATGTCCTCAAACTGGTTGGATTAAGACTTTCCTTTTGTTGTGAGCAAAGCTGAAAGCCTCAAATGTTCTCCCTATGAACTCATCCTTATGCTTACTGAGCTCAAACATCTGGGCTCTCTTCTTTCTCTGAGCAGTTTTCCGCTGAGTCCTAAGACAGAATCCCTCAGGATATGGCTGGTGGGCAACACACAGTGTGCAAAAGCACATACACAAACCTGCACTAGATCAGTCTGTTGAATGACAGCACTCAAGAGGCTGTGATGTGCTGCTTATGGGCAAAAAACCCAACAGCAGTAGCTCGTTTGTCATTACTGCTGTTAATGTGGCCCAGATGCCTGCCTTTCACATGGCGCCACCCATACCAAAATCCCAAAGGTGCTTCCCGTGTGTGCGTGTGCGCTTGTGTGTCTTGACAGGCTGCTCCTCCCTCTTAAATCCCCTCAGGAAGAAGAGAAAGGCATCACCCCTCAACTGTGTTCATTACAGAATTAGGTGGAAAACAGCAAGATCCCCTGCTGTCTCAGCCCAGTGAAAACATGGTGCCCTCTGTGAAGCAGAGAGGAGGAAACTGAGAAAAGGAGCAAAATACGAGACAGAGAGGTGGACTGAGAGAGGAGGGCAACACAGACAGTCGCAGTGGGGAGGCATGCTGTTCTCCGTATTAGACTGTCAATGAATCTCATTATCATGGCTTCTCTAATCAGCAGGCGAGAATATTCCACTGACGGCCTTCCACTCTTTGCCCCCCCCCCCTCCTTTTTTTATTAAAAGGGTTTGAGTTAAAGTCCTCAAGGAAGCAGCTTCTGTTGCTTTCTGCTCACATTATGTCCAGTAGGCTTACTTTTCATGCGAGGCACAGCAGGCTGCCATGTAAAAGATACGTACCGTCGTCACATCAGAGGCGTCTTGATTTCCATCATTTCCACTCAGTAAGCAGTGGTAATAAAAGAGCGCTCATGCTGAAAAACCTCTTCTAAATGACGGCTTATGACAGTAAAAAAACAAACAAAAAAAACAAATTACTTCCAAAACGTTATCCTCGTGATTTGTCTTTGCTTTTCTTTTGTGGTGTCACATACTTCTGTGTGATCTGCATGTGAACGAAAAACAACAGGACAGATGGATGCCCAAAATATAGGTTTACCCCCGAAAGCGACCAAATGGTGTCTGTGGTTAAACGTGTCAGACCAAAAGACGGGAGCACCAGAGGAATCTGGGGGGTTGTAAAATACGAAGGCCTGGTCCCAAGTGGGGGTCTTCCTCTTTTTTTATCAGCCCTGTGCTGTTCTATAATGAGAGCAGCTGGCATCCAGAGCAAACAAATCTGAGTCAGAGACATTGACAGTTCATGCAGTTTTTGACTGTCCTCTGAGAAATTTGCATGGCATGAGATAAAACAGAGGGGATTAGAGGTTGGAGGCAAAGAGACATTTCCAACACCACACATGCTCATTCTTTAATCATGATCAAGTGCTGCCAATATTGGGCAATCTGAATTCCAAAGGCTGTTTGGCATCAAAAGGCTCCAGCACAGACTCTGCTACTGTATCTCTCCAGCATCTGACAGAGTGACTAATGGCAGCTCCTGAAGCTGCTTTCACCCAAAACCCCAAACCTAAACACCCTTAACAAATTCATAACCTCTAAGTCTCTTCCATTGTGTCTTCTGAAGCAGCCTCGACTTCAGGCGCAACAGTACTGAGCTCTTTAGCTCCATAGTGATTTATCAACTGTCCTCTATGTCCTCTCTCTCTCTCGACACTCTCTAGCAGCTTGAAACGACACTCCCATGGTCCTGTGAGCTCTCAGGGTGTGTTCCTGGCACTAAATGTGCAGATAGGATAAATAAATCACACACAGGCCCTCCAGAGAGCAGAGAAACCGACTGGAACAGACAACGGGGAATGAAAAAGACATCTGGTGAAGTGCTGGAGAGGTGGTATTATACGACGCAAACTACTGAAGTTGATTGAGTTGGCTCTTCATAAACTTATATTTAATGAGGGAATTTACTGTGCACATATTTATTGAAGCCTCCATAGCTGTACTCACTCCATCCCGTAGAGTGTCACAGCTGTCATTGTGTGAGATGAAGAGTTGAGCCTCTACAGGTAATGAGTGTATACAGGTCTACCACAGAGAGGCAGACGAACCACGGCCAATTTAGAGTCACCAGTAAACCTACCATGCATGTCACTGGAAACGTGAGCACTAAGAGAAGAAAGAAACAGGTGCAGAAAAACACAAACACCATGCGTCCGCCCAGCAGCTTTGAACCAGGCAGTTCACCACTGAATTATTAAACCGCTAAATATTCACTGAATCTAAATGAAAACATGCAACATCACGAACAGATTTTAAACAATACTTTGATACTGTTTGCAGATGTGACGGATCGCGAAGCTGCAGCATATTCACGTAGTCGACTTGCAGATTTGTCGTTGCCCATTTGCGGATGACTAAAATCTTCAGTCGCACAGACATTTTTTAACACGTTTCAATGCTGCAAACTGATTTTGAAGGCCCTTCATTTGAAACCTTCGAGACGTTACCAGGAACTTCAGGTGAACTTTAAACGCCGTTTTAGTTCAATATTTGGTGCAACCCAATGCTTTTGCTAAACCCCTGACTAGTGGGAGAGATCACATCTTTACCAGCCAGCAAATGAATAAACTCAAATGGCTTATGTTGTATGAAAGCACACACAGGTTTCACAGGTTCACATTCTTGCTGCCTTATTTGCAGTCGGTGCGCTAACGCAGCCGGAACAGTTGATCCTGTATCAACCCTGGTCCCACTTGGATAGCCAGCAAAGATCCTATTAAATACTGTAGTTGTTGCTGCTGTAGTCAGGAGAGGGGGGGGAATGCACCACAGCACTGACCTCCATCTGTTGCGGTCAGCTTTGGCAGAGTGTCAGCAAGACTCTCCGAGGGACAGAGCTTATTTTGTGAGTGATAAAGCACATGACTGCGGAAGAAACTGGAGGAAAAAAAGAGAGGCAAGAGGAGGTGGATGGAGCAGAGAGGAAAGTCAGACGAGGGAGGGAAGAGCGAGAGAGAACCGCCATCCACAACAAATGTGCTTCGAGGCTTTCGTATCAGGGTGACAGGTGCATTATCATAGGTTAATGAGAGGCCCAGTGCTGCCTGTAGCTGCAAACGGGGCTGTTCTGCCTCCACTGCCTCCTCCATCAATCAGATCAGACAGAAATCCTCTCTGAAACAAACACCCTCACAAACACACAGGTTGATGCAGTATACCAAAACGTACAGCCCAGCCCAGTGTTGAGTGCAAAGAGAGATCCTTTTAGCTTGTGGGGTACACTGATGGAACAATATTATAGCTGCAATTTGGTGCAGGAGATTACAGTGTGATTATGAGGTATTTATGGACACAATGAGAGATAATTAGCACTTCAAGAAGAGCCCTCAGGTGTGATCATCAAGCTGTGTTAAATATACTGTAATCTGCAATATCTGTATAGAAAAAGGTGTCAGATGTATTCAGCTCTTTTACTTGGAGACCCTGAATTATTTTTTTTTCTCAATCAGAGATCTTATTGTGTGTGTAACAGGATCCCACATTAACATCGTACATTATCCTCAGCCAAATAACAGCTTTTCACCTCAGAGAATTTCTGTATTTCTGCTTTGTATGTGCTCTTTGCTCCGGTTTGAAGTCAGTGTTGTTCTGCTGGAAAAAGGTGAATCATAATTTGCTTTTACTTTCGTTGCCAGGGAGACACCATTGTCAGTCAAACCTGGGCAAACCCCTCCCACACAGTTCTGATGAAACAGAGCTGAGGATGTTCATTCTCACTGAGGATTTCAGTTTCGCGTTTTTATTTGTCATTTAAAACTAGATTTTTTTTTTTAGGTACTTTAATGGAAGTTTTGACAAAGATGTAAATGTAATCGATCAATATAAAAACAAGGTGAAAATAAGCTCTACAACAAATTAGCTCATTTTAAACTGAATGACTCAATTTAGGTTTTAAAATGAGAACTTAAACAACGTGCCTCTGCAATGCTGCGGCCACAGTATCAAGTTAAATGCAAATGTACATAGAACCAAATAAAACTGAGTAAACCTGACGTTTGGGGGCCCCTTGGCAGTCACAATGCCAGCTTTGGATTTATTACCTAAATCCATTACCATTAAATGTAACATGGAATAAAAAATACATTGGTATTCCCCTCAAATATTTTGGATTTGAAATGTAAAGCAGCATCAAATGAAAGAGCAAATCTATGAAAGTGTTTGATTCAGACATATGTGAACGCTTGTAATTACTTTCCAGTTATTATTTATTTATTTATTTATTTATTCACCCACTCAAAAAAAAAAGGTAAAAAATGGCTACAGAGAGCAGGAATGACCAGAATCCTGCCATGCAATTCAAGTTCCAACTTGTTCTTCGGTGAACCCTCAACAAACAATTCATCCTCACATTGTATTTGGGTTACTCACTTTGGTTATTTTGTTTGCACGTTGTAATCAATTTGTGCACAAAACATAATGCTCTGAACATCTCAGCTAACCGGGGTCCTGGACAACTGATATATGCAAGTTTCAACCCGGAAGCACAACAGCACAGGCCCCAATTCACCTTCCTCAGATGATTTGGAGCCATTTTTTTGGGAATGCATTTGTGATTAAATGTGAAAGTAAATAAATACTGCTTTGGCCAGTGAGCTCCAGGCACCCTGGATTTTCTGGTTGAACTGGCCAACCAGAACAGAACTTTCACTGGGCTCCAAACTCCCTGATTTAGACATAAAGCCCGCAGCAAAAATTTAATATTAAGGAAACAAAAATAAAAGAGTGTGCTGACATGAAGACTGGAGGGAAAGGGAGAAACCGTTTATTAAACTTTATTGCTAATTGTATACATTATCGCATGGGTTCAAAGTTTTAGACTCCTTCTAAAAAAATGCAGAAATCATGCTTTCAGGAGAGCTCATGTCTTATTCAGGGGATCTGGTTGTCCTTTTGTGTGCTTTGTGCCACCGGGTGAAGTGCAGCGCCCATCATCCATCCATCCATGCATCCATCCATCTTCTATACCCACTTATTTTTGCAGCGGTGACAGATGTTGGGTACACCCTTGACAAGTCTGCACCCAACATCTGCAGACATATTGACACAATATACAGACAATGCACTCAGATATATATAAAACTGCCTAACAATAATATTTTTTCTATAGTCACTCATGTGCTCTGCGCAGGGCAGCTGTGGTTTCTAACTCTGTCACTCCCCACTTGGTGGTTTTTCCCTCTTATACCAGAACCCCAACACCTCCTGCTCTCACCTCCATCTCACTGGACTACAGTGGAAACCATGTGTTTTCACAGGCTCTGCTGATGCTCTCCGGTGTTTGGCAGAGTGATTTCAGCAGCCTTTACTCTGCAGAGGCCAAAGAGGCGATGTGGAGTGGAGAGCTTGCCCTTATCACACAGGATTTGCCCACGAGTGGAAATAGAGAGGTATAAAGAGCTGAGGATAAAGAAAGGAAGGGGGTTCTGAGTGTGAGTCAGTCTATCATTCTTCTGGATTCTACAAGCCGCTGGGCAGGAAATGAGGCGGAGGACACCCACTGACCTGAAGCCACTTGCCGCCTCGCTGCCTATCTCCGAAACAATTTAAACAGCTAATGGAACTAGGCTGATCCTCTTTCTATCTCGCACAGGGATACTGTGGCTCATACCGCTCATTTCTGATTAGAGCTCCTCAGGCTTTAAAAGTAATCTGCAGCAGACAGAGGATAGACCCAGCCAGTTATGTTATTATACATATCTATCAGGCGAGTGCGCGCAACTGACTGAGTGCACACACTTTGTTTGTGTGCGATGGCTGGGAGAGATAGCAAACAGGAAAGACCGTGAGGGTCTGTGCAGGAGGAAAGGACCAGTCAGAGGGGTCAATGTGCAGGTGGAGGTGGTGGGTGGGGGTGCTGACTGAACATGTCCATGACACAGTGTGAACAGGATGCTGGGAAAAGGAGTGTGGCAGCTGCAGCGAGGCCCCTCACATCATCTGTGTTGGATGAGCACCAACAGAGCGGAAAGCTCATCAAAAACACTCTTTGATGGGGAGACAAATAGAGGGAAAACCCTGGAAAACATTCATCTTATTTACATGCTTGAAGCGCAGTGCGATGGTGTAACTGCATGCGCCACATTAACAACACAATTTACCTGTTGATCCAACTGTCTCGGATGTTCTTTCAAAGCGCTCACAGTTATCTGGTGCACGGACGTGACTGCGCCGTCATTCATTCTTTTATTTTAATCGGCCTCGATGGGATCGACATCTTACTCACTTCCTCTGCCCCAGACTCTCTGACTGAAGGTTGTGTGGAAAAAAAAAAAAAAAAAACAGGAAGCATCCTTCCACATTGTGTTTGACCTCGGCAATTTGTTTGTGCACTGCTATGAGTCTAGCAAAGCCAACTCTGCTGTTTATTTATTTTCAACGGCCAGCATAACGCACTGCAATTAACAATATTCAAATCAGTTAATACTCCAGTCAGATTAATTAACCGTTTTCTGGAAGATTGTAAGAGTTTTCGCTCAGTTTTTCTGGACAAAAGAACATGAAACATACAATTTCATGAAACATACAGTTCCTGGTTCAGTGTCATGTATGACAGAGAATTACAATTACCTGATTAAATCAATAACTAATCAAGTGGGGTTTTTAAAAAAAATTTATTTCCACCTCTATAATCAGTATAAAAAGAGTCCAGCCTTGTGTTTAAAGAGCGATTGATTTTCTTCTACCATCAGTTCAATTGCTGAGGTAATTAATATTAATTGCAAACAGCGAAAGCAGGAAAAAATGAGAGAAAATCCCTAAATCCTGAATGGAAAAAGCCCTTTAACAGCATCTGCTTTATAATTAATAATGATAATAATAAAAAAAAGCAAAGTGGTGGCAAATCTTCCAGCAATAAGGATTTTTCATCTGTTTTTCAGGGTGAAACACTAATGAGGTGAGGAGAGATGATCTGGCTGTTCCCTCAGCAGAATTTCAAGTTTCAAGTTTTATTCCAGTGTGTGTTCGCTCTCATTTCTCTTAACCCTTCCCACTGCCCACAGCTGTTGCTCAAGTTCACAATTGCGATCTTAATGAGAGGTTGATGTTGCCTCTTGAAGCTTTCCGGAGCCCACTGATGGCACGCAGTTCTGCTGAGTGACACGAAAACTCTCCTGAGAGGGCACCGAGCTATTTTTATTATTAGCAATGTTAAGTGTCTTTGACAGTAGTGGTTTATAGCTGCGAGGTCTGTGCTGCGGAGTGCGTTGCTTTGCTTAAAAGAAGCAGTCAGTGGTGTCGTAGTGTATTAGCTTCTGGCATGACATCATGAGGCTCCCTTCCCCTTTGCTTTAAAAAACATGCAGGCACTGGTATCTTATGAGAAGCCTTTTTTGGAGTTACTGCAGGGGAACCATTTTGCTACAGCTGTGAAATTCATGTACGTGGAGCTCTTTGTTCCGTTGAGCCACGAGGGGAGACAGAGAAAATTAAAAGAAAATACACATTAAGCTAATTAATTAACTTTTTGGTGCTCAGAGTTGTAGAACTGTGAAGGTAGTGAAATAACTCATTCCTTAAGAATGTGAACGAAACAAGTGCAGCAGGTTTTTAGAAATTAATGCAGTGATGAAGAACGCCTCACTTCCCACTTAAGAGCCCACAACACAATATTCTGAGCCCAACAGCAAGGGTTGGAAACACCGTTAGGCCTGTACTGCCATCTTCTGGCTGCTTTTGGTACAAATCTTGTGACGTTTAACAGAAACCAGTCAGAGAAAACAGTGTACATGCTGAGTTCTGTCTGCATAGAACCAGAAACAACCTGAACAACAACAACAACCTGAACAACAACAAAAAGGGAAACTGATTCTTGTGGGTTCAGGTTTATTTCAACTTCTCAGTAATAAAAATACACGAATAATTAACTTTGAAATATGGCTTACAAGACCACTTTTTTTTTCTACTAAACAATATCTGCATATAAAATAATCCAAACAATAAAAAGCCTTCATTTTTTTTTAATCAAGTTAAATTAATGTGTAAATTTGGGAGGGTCAAAAGCAAAAAAAACTGAAAAAAAGTTGACTGTATTTGTCACTAATGACTAGTTTCCCCTTTTCAGCATAATTGTAGAAAAATGAACATGATTTTCAAGACTAATCTGGGAAAAAAAAAGTGCAATCTAACCATTCAATTACCAATAAATTGAGCAATGATAGTGTATTTCAAATGAATTGGGAGGACAGAGAAAACGAGGCGGCTAATACACGAAATGGAAACATCTTTGTAAAAGTTCAGAAGGAGGTTAGCGTGTGCTGATGAAGAGTCATTTCAGGGTCACAGCCGCCTCAAAGAATATGCAACCGCTGCTATCTTTCACAAGGTTTTTCCTCTGCACTTGTTACCGACAATTCAAACATCTTCGAAAACAATGCAGAGAACAGGAAAATACAGAGTGGTCACACAGCTGCCGTTTTCTTTTTGTTGGGGGGGGTAAATGCACAACTTTTCCGGGGAAAAAGGCTGGTGTAAGGAGCTTAACCGAAGATTTCCTGGGCTGTGGCGAGTTGTCCGTTCCTGAACAAACTCCTCATTAAAGAAATGAAAATATGGCTTTCAGAGTGATGGCAGATTCAAAAGGGTTCCAATTTCTCTGATTCAGACCAAATTAGTGCTGACAAGCTGCTGCAGCAGCCTTACTCTGCACATCGTACACAATAGAGAGGAAACCGTGAACAATAGGACTCTTAAAACAAGAGCAAGTGGGCGAAACTTTCCCATATATAGTGATGACTAAGCACTGAGGTTCCTTAATCCCTTAGAGAAAACATATGTACAGTCCAAAAAAAAGATGACATGAGAATAGAAAAGAAAACAACATTGTAACTTAGCACATCATAAACACACTTACTTTGTGCATAGCTGGTCGCTTTGAAGAACTACTGGTTTACCAGTTGAGCACACCCAGCACACCCAACAGGAAGACAGAGGTTTAGAGGCGCTCACAGATGATGGATAGGAGGGAGGAGGAGGTGTTGGGTGTCAGTGGAGGCTAATATCAGGCTTACAGGGTACAGAGATCTGATGACAGAAGCCAAAAAACCTCCACCGCAGCAGCCCAGCCCCACGCCTTTTCCTCCACCCTCAGCACCAAAAATACCAGTCGCAGGATCATAGGGTGGCAACAATCCTTCAGAGGGTCTACCGTGCACCTACACATACCCTTCAGTTTCCCCCTCATCCCCCTGCTCTGGAATCAGAATAAGTGGCTCCAAGCTTTCCAAATGTAACTAAAGTGCTCACTCTAACACTATGTCAAGCGCTTCACTGAGGTCAGCAGAGAAAATAAAAGACATGTAAATGAACATCTGTATAGTACTGAATGATGAAGCGGTTAAGCTCTCAACAAACAATCTTAAAAAAACACATACGATAGGACATTAAAGTTATGTCCAACAGGGGTGTCCAGCTTGATTGAGAGGAGTGTGTGTCTCTGTGTGTGTGTAGTACACACCGTGTTGGGGTGTGAGAAATGTCCACAGCTGGGAAGACATCAGAAGCTCAAACGGTGGAGACAGCTGTCTTAATGTGTGTGTGTGTGTGTGTGTGTGTGGATGAGAATGTGAGGCAAGGAGAAAGAGGGAGAGTCCATCCAACTGTGCGTGATGCGAGGCTGGCTTCAGTCTTCTGCTCAGTACTTTGGAACTTTGGTGTAATCCTCCTGGACGACACTCTTGCACAGACACATGGAGAGGATCATCCCCAGGAGCTGGAGCAAATGGAGTCGTCAGCTTAGTCAAGAGAGATGAAACTGACCAAAAATGACTACAGCATCCCACGTTTACTGCATTGCGTGCCGCCCTCTCTAAACAGTCTATGATAAAACCAATGCTTACACGACAGAATACTGACAGACATGAGAACAGTATTGGACGGAGGGATTTGATACATTGCCTTTACTGACCTATAAATCACATTTGCAACTCAGAGGACCTTAACTTTTATGAGTGTATGGAGAATTAAAGATTACAGCCTATCCACCTCCAGCCCAACGAGTCATGCCGTTTCCTTTTAGCATAAAACTTTGTTAAACTGAGCTGAACTGCTTACTGTGGCACCTGCAGCCTTCATTTCTGGGAATATGTACACCGAGCATGTATTTCAGAGCAAGCTCACGTGGGATTTTTTAAAAGGTAGTCGAGATGCATACTGTACCTCCACGACTGCGACACCAACACAGATCCCCAGAATAACTCCACAGTTTTCCATCAGCCATTTCTCCACGTTGTTTATACAGCCCTAGCGGAGATAGCATGAGAAACGGAGAGAAAATAGGGTTAAGAAAGACATCGAGAAAGGAAGGGAGGGGGGAGTCCCAGGCTGACACGCAGAAAGATGAATGACTCGGTGATCCCAGTCGGACATGCTCAGAGCCTTTTCAAAGCACAACTGTTGGCTTTGGACCGAGTCCGTGAGGGAAAGAATAACAGGGCTTAGCGGGGCTGAGAGGACGTGTAAAGTTTCCGAAACACGCAGACCAAACAAGCGAACAGTAGAGGTTTCCTGGTGTTCGAACAAATCACACTAGCCTCGGCTGTCAGTGATCACTGGGCTGTTAATTACGTTGGACCACAGTGCCACATTGAGCTGGCAGCTGGGGTTACACAACACAAGCCCAACAAAGATATGTAATGATTTAAAAGGGTGACGTCCGTCAGGAAAGCAGGAATACTTCAGAATCATTCAGCCAAGAATCCCATTAACAACCATGTACACAGGCATTGTTAAGAGTTACGGGTTCCACAGTGGGGCTGGAAATAAATCATATCAAAGCACATTACAGACTGCTCATCAAATCAAATCTTAATACATGCTATAGAGTAAAACAGGAGCTTATAAGCAGCTGTTCATCACACTGCAAAACCTTACAGCTGGCTTGATGTCAGAGGTATGAACAATGTGACACAGGTGTGAGACACAAGGTGTTTCGCATTAAAAACGGGATAAGTACTGTATTAATTAGGAAAAAAGCTCGACTCTTTCTGAATAAACCCTCATTTGGGCTGGTGTTACATTACCCGCGAGACAGATTCCATTAATCTAAACTGACTGAGAGTCAAAGGTAACAGAGGAGCAAGATAAAAACGGGATTCCAGGATTTTTAATGCTCAACGTAACCAGATAAAGACACAAAATGTGTTCTGAAGCATGCATCTGAGAAGTCTTCATAATTGTCTCACATTTGTCTCTCAGTTTGCTCTGCACGGTGAGGCAGGCTGCTACTTTCTGACTAAAATGTTACCCCAACACGTGCACAGACGGGACAAACAGGATCAATCTGCTCAGAACTGTGTGTTGGCTGCACCTGTAGATTCAGTAATGACTTTCAGCCTTTGAGCAGAGACAGCGCTGCAGATTTGGCTGCTTACCGTTTCAAAGACGGGTGGTTCTGCTGACAAGTGCTCACACAGGCCAACGTCCTTCACCTCTGTGCCAGGAAGGGTATCGTTTCGACAGGAGCACGAATAGAGTGTCTGAGTGCTGTTTTTGATCAAAAGGTTCTCAGTCCAGTTGCCCGGACCAGTCCACCCACAGCATTTCAACTGGTGACACAACAGAGAAGGGAACATGTGAGTCAAAAGGCAAAGAAAGCACACGGAGGAAGACACGAGACAGAGAGGGGAGACGGTATTTTAATGGAAAAATAAGATGACGGCACATTTTTCTTGGCAGACGTTTCCAGAGAGATCAGAACAAAGAGGTTTGGCAAGACGGAGGGAGAGAAAAGGTGGAGAGAAATGTGCTGATTAGCCGAGTCCGTCGGTTCATCTAAAGTGTAAAAATCCTCCGCTGCCACCACAAAACAATGAAAGTGAATAGAATTTAGTTTGTGAGGCCACATTACAAACACTCAGCAGACACAACATGTCTCAGTAATCCAGGATAAGATGTAGAAGCTGCAGTCAAATGGTTTCATACAGAATGTTTCTTCCCCAGAAAGTTGTTCCAGTGAAAAATTACATTGTGGTGACAAAGTGACAAATACGAGGCATATTTCCTAAGCCTTGAGCTTTCTGGCTAAAAACTGGTAGAAAAATGAAGATAAAACGAAAAAGTCTTAGAATTCTGAAGTGACTCTGAGTGCATGAGCTTCCATTCGTGCTGGGAGCCACCCACTCTAAAAATAAACACTAGAGTCATTTCAGAGAACAACTTTGATCACGTGCATCTATTTACAAGACGTGGTGAAATATTTGCAATCCATTCGACCGACTGATTTTAAGTTTTAAACAAATTCCCTTTATGAGTGGCCTTTTTTTTTTTTTGCCTTTGAGCTCTGTGTAACTGTCAATGAATCCCTGATATTTTCAGCAACAGATGTCAGATGACAAATTTGATCGCAGAGCTCACATTTTTGCTCTGCAATTGATATTCAGAGAACTTCCATCTGGTAATGACCTTCAGGACTCATCTAGATTCAAATATCTCTCACACACTCAAGGAACTAGGGAGTACATTTCCAGATTTATTTCAAAAGGGGTTCCAGCCTCTTTCTCCTGCTGATAAAGCAGCTGCTCAACAGTGGTCTGCATTAATCAAAGTGTTATTACATGAAGCTTTAACGCTTATTGTTTAAGCTTTGAGTTTTAATTTAAAAATGTTCACTGAATAAAGTCAGTTATTGCTTTACATAATCATGTAAACAGGCCGAGCATCAACTTACTGTCCTCTGAATGTAGTCCCAGGTGTGCTCTGTGGTCTTATTCTGCCCGGTGTAGTTGATCATCATGTCCTTAATGATGTTGGACATCTCATGTTTCAGCTGGAGAAGAAAGAGAGCGCATTATTATCATCATCAGTGTGAATCGGATCAAGTACCGCAGCTCTGTGTGATTGTGACTGATAAGGATAAGCTGATGGCCGTCTCTGCTGCAGGGCAGAGACAAAGTACTGGAGAAAAGAAACAGAATCCCTTTCCACGGTTTGCCATCAACATTTGAACTTCCCGTTTCTCAGGGAAAAAAGCCACAGTTCACACATGTGAGACTACATGCTGGGCTGAAACACTGCAAAAATACAGCTTAGCAAGAAAATGACTGTGTTTTAATGTGCAAGACCACAGCGTGGTGGCTGTGATGCAGCTTCTGAGCTTTGCAGAAGACGAGTGAGGGCCTCACCCTATTCTGGGAAAGGGCACCACCCTGCCTTGTGGTGAGCCTTAAACACAGGGAGTACGCTTAAGGCAACAGGTCCACACGTGCTATCACAAAAGCACACAAACACACACGTCCGCGTACACATATACATACGTACTAGAGAGCAAACAGCTGGAACCACCGGCAGTATTCTAAGTGGTGAAGATCATCATAGGAGAGGCTTTTTTTGTCCATAGAGCGGCCATGTTCAGTGAATAATACAGGACCGAGAGCATCATGTCTTCAAACATAACGCTCCCTTTAAACAAACACACAAGCCTGGCTCGTTATAACTGATTTGACCTGTAATTTGAGACAACCGGTTTCAGAGAATGAGCATATGGTAACTCAAGAAAGAAATGACAGAAACACAGAGGAGATCCTCACAGTAAAGAAGCGCAACTTCATGAAGAGTTTTGAAAGCATGGCCTTAGGTTCCTCTTGCACAGCCAGGAAGTCTTAAGCAGAGCAACTGTGCTGGACCATAAATAAACAACCTGGTTTTGGCACCTAAATGAATATGCAAGCGAGTGTATGCTCTAATGAGAGAAATTAAACAAAGAGCATGCCATATTTGAATGTATGTTGTGAAACACAATTAGCCGGTGCTTGAAGTTTTTAAATAGTTGGACTGTGTGTTGTTGTAAGGCTTAGTTTAAGCAGTATTTGTTCCTGCCTTCTGTTGTTGGAAATATACAAAGTGAAAGCTGTCTATAGGGGGCAGTGTGTCACCACAGACTTCAGCAGAGGGCTTTTTCTGTTCCTGGGGTGATAATTTCCATCTTACACAGGGTAACGTTGGTAATATCAGTAGTTTACAAGAGCTTTGTTTGCCCTCTCTCCCTTAAAAAAAAAACCCATCAATTAGGGGGACATTTAAAAAACATTCAAAATTGGGGAAATGCGTGCTACTTCCTGTAGTCAGCTCTCGTGCATTCTACAAGCCCCTGCTTCTCATTCAATGGGCTGACGCTGTTACCACACAGGATGCAGCGGAGACCCCAACGGGTTAACCGAACGTTAACTGAACACCGCAGCTGTGAGTGGAAAACACAGACACCCAGTGGGCAAAGGCTTTACGAATGGAAGGAAAGAGGTGCGGGGTTACGGAGTGAAAGAAGGAAAAGAATGAAGAAGACAAAGGACAAATTACAAAGAAGGGAAATTAAGGAGTAAGAGAGCGTGTGTCTTACCCGATCTCTCTGGAAGTAAATGAGAACTCCAGCAGTGATCTGGGCGATGAGGATGAGGAGGAGGCAGGTGAAGTACTGTGGCAAGAACAACAAATTCAGGTTTACAACATTTACAATCTACAGCTGTAAAATATAAAATGCTGCTAATTCTAATGAAAAAAAAAAAACTTCTTCCGAGCAGCTTGAAGCAGTACTTTCATTGATATTCAATTAGCATCCCCCAACGGCCTTATGTATGTCAACCCCTGAATGTGTTCGTGTCATTGGGGGGGGGGGGGGGGGGGGGGTCTGCTGCCAGCTGGTTACTGTCACTGGAAGAAGTAGGCCACGGCAGCTCTTTACTTAACCCCTAGCAGGTTTAACACGGTTGAGGTCAGGCACCCATCCCCACTCTTGTAGCACCCCCTGCATTTCACTGGCTTTATCTCTGTCACCACCCTCTCTTCAGTAAATCCACACATGCTGGGAGCTTCCATCCCGACACATTAGCAGAACGCCGGGGCTTTACTGTCAGCAGGAATCTATCATGTGTTATTAGCCAGGGTTGAGAGCACAGGCAGGTGCAGTCAGATGGATGTTTCATGCAAACCCCCCCCAAAAAAACAAACAAGTGTGCCTTTTTCTGAGTTCTAAGTGATAACACGGTACGTGTAAAGTAGGAATTAAACTAAGCTGCACCACATAGAGACAAAGTTTCCTCACCAGACCCAGCAGACAACGGATTTCATAGACGGATCCGATGCAGCCGAAGAAGCCCATGGCCATCGTCAGGGATCCTAACCCGATGAGGATGTATGAAGCCACTTTCACCGTGTCCGATGATTCTTCTGCAGAAGGCGTAAACGGACAGAAAAACATACAGGAAGAGGTCAACCGGCACAAAATGTTGAGGTGCTGTGAGGCAGATGGCAACTGTAGTAGCTTAAAAGCAACAGTTTGTTGTTGAACAGAGCTTGTTCTTCTAGCATTAAAGCTAAATCCAATGCCACATAAAACGCTCACATGCAAACAAGTACAAAAGCATTTCGACACTCTCACAGTGAGCCAGAAATTCTTCACGGAACAAGCCCTTAGTGTCAAATTGAGAGCAATCAATTTCTTTTATGGTTTATTTTTTTTCCATGAAAGATTATTTTGAAACAGTAGGCCACCAGAGGGAGTTGGCCCACGACAAGTCAGTTTGGAGCCAAGATTAATTGATTTCACTCCGTGGTATGTGGAGAGGGAGAGATTCATGAGGAAGAGGAGGAGGAGGAGGAGGGGGCTGGGGCTGAAAATGATTGCAAGGTTGAAGAGGAGATAAACTGGAGCCTTTAAGTGGCTGTGTGTTATCTGGGCTGGTGGCGCTCCAGAGAGGCAGAGCTCCATCTGCAGTTGAAGCCAGAATGTGAGCTTTGTGAAATGGATCCAAGTTTGAAAGATGCCTGGTCCAAACAAACCACACAGAGCCATCAGGCGCTCGCACTAAACCAGGGAGACGAAGAAGCTGACTGACACGTGGCCGCTCTAAAATGTTTGAATAGAATGCCACGCTGCTTTTTGGGCTTGATTTTGACGGCGCTTTCCTTTCTAAGAAGTCCAGAAGATTGTCCATTTTACAAAGCCAGCGCCCTGGGACATACACAATACATATAATCTGCGTAAAAACAGGCTCTTTATCCAATTGCAGCTCTATTACTATGTTATTACTCTACATGAAGTTGAAATGCCTTACTGCGAAGCTGTCTACAGTCTTTATTTTTCATTGTTTTCCTCATGTAAGACTTGGTCTGCATCAATGCCAAAGAAAGACAAATAAGCTATCTTTCAGGTTCAAACATTTTCCTGCCAAGTCCCAACTATAGTTGACCCTTTTATTCTTTTTTTGGGACATTTTCCGGGTCCAACAATCAATGTGGAAATTAACAGCTAAATACCAACATTTTGCAACATAGATGCTGTAGTGTAGCGGAGTACATTAGAATAACTACTGGATATAAATTTGAACATTCGTGGCCGACTCTCATGGGTTACCACGGCAGCGAATGCTGTGGTCGTTTGAGAATAATTGAAAAGCTGAAAGCACTTGAGTCAACATATGCCGAGTGTTTATGTGGCTACAGGGTAGCATTTAAAGGGAAGACTCCATATGCAGCACGCTGCCGGAGCACGTCATTTCAGTCCCTCTAATGCACACATCTCAGCGCTGAAAAAGCAACAGATGTCTGCAGGTTTCCTTAAGACGCCGATTACGTGCAGGATTTGGGGACATGCAGTAGAAGTCCGAAACCGTTAACAGTGATGTGGCTGACTGAGAACACTGGACGGCATTGAACACGTCGAGTGCTGCCAAACTAAAGCATGCAGCATGGGACCGACGCTCTGCTCGAGGTGTTAAAAGATCAGTAACTAACACAGCAACACAACGGTGACGCACAAGGTTCTTAACAAGCATGACACATGATATTACACTATTAAGTCGATTTTGTTATAATGAGGAGTTTTCCGTATTGTGTAGTCAAAACATTTGTTCCCATGGACGATGAGTCAGATATTCTGCGATTATTAATAATGTGCATTATAACGGATGCTATTATCTGTGTGTGCGTGCGGTTTCCTGTTTAAGGAAATGTAATGCTGGGTAAACCTTTGATCGCAGCACTCTTCTCTGTATGCTGGTCAGACTATGGCAAAACTAACTTAACTTTGCTGCTCACTTTGAGCTTCTTCCCACATGCTACGAGATGTTCTCCATCCATTGAGACATTTGCGTTGTGCGTTCTTAAAAGAGTCTTTCGCAACACGAACCAGTGTCTCGCCTCATCCCTCCACATCGACAGGTGTGTCAAAGCTGCACAGAACCAAGATACCCACACTTCCTGTCGCTCTGCTGCGTGTTCCTCTTTGGCAATTCTAAAACACATCACGCAGTCAGCCACCTAACTGTGCTGTTCTGTTGCGTTATGACATAGATGTCTGCTCGAAACGTTGTAGCAGTTCCTTGAGTGTTTCTTTTTCTTTTTTTCTTTTTTTTTTTTAAATGGAACTTTCCATTTAAAGAGGAAAGAATTATGGTGCCCTTGCAGAAGGCTGCTGTGAGAGGAGGGAGGACTGTTTGGCATCGCGGGTCCTACTGTAAACACGGCCAGAGCCACATTTTCAGCTCGCATGCAGATGGCAAAAAAAAAAAAAAACACACACTGCTGAAACGATGTCCAGATTTAAAAAGCAAACACAAGTGGACCAACTTGGTGCTGAATTTTCAGTTTCGTCTATTTCTGAAAAGTCCAAGAAAAAAAAAAAAGTCCCTCCATGACAACATTCCTCATTTCTCTCTTTGCACAAGTTTCTGCATTGATATGAAGCACACTTCCAAACTGTGCTTTGGTGCTCTCTCTGGTTCACACACAGTACCTCCATTCCAAGGCTGAATTTTGTATAAACATGTGTCCAGCTATTTTTTTGGCAACCATCAGCAAGATAAATACAAGTTATGTAACTGAAGTAAAGTATTAACAACACTGTATTACTATAGTGACAAGTCCTTGTGGGGAAGATGTTCTTTCGCTGGAAAATAAGGCCTAAAACCACTCTGTTCACACAGTTAACCAGCCTGGGGTCACTGGGACAGCTGCGCAGGCCTCTCCTGATAGAACTCATAAAGAATGGAAACTGAAAACACAGAAATCCTGTTTATGGTCAGGCAACAGTACAACTTCTGAGGGGAATACACAGAGTCAATAAACAGAGATGCCTGCAGCTTTTGTTCCTCTACAAAGTGGTAAGAGATTTCAGTGAAGTAGGAACCGAGGGAGGAGCCGATGTTGACCCCTACTAGGTACAGGCCACAAACATACATCAAGCCCCACATAGGAGGCATATCCTGAGGCTATCACTGATACGAGCCATCTGTGGTGGAGCAGCTTGATTATCACAACAATATGCCTGGCCCTGGCAGGGAAGATGGATACTGCCGTTGTTTTCTGAAGTAAAGATTAGCAAACTCGGCTCAATAACAGCTTCTGAGGGGTTTCTTCCAAGCTACCGACCTCAGGAGCTGAACAGCAACACAGAACTCTGTGGGACTGCTGTTGGACTCAAGATCAGCTCTTGATGGTCTCTGCTAAAACTTTTTCACAAGTCAATATGGGAGCAAAAAAAACTGCGATCGATAGATTTCTCCCGCTCTAATTGACCATCACAGATTGGCTTTTCTCTGTATCAGTTGGGTTTGCTTCCAAATGTTTGGCAAATTTCTCAAAAACTTGCAAAGATGGGAATTTATTTGAATTCCCTCTCACTGTTTCACAGTTTTTAGGGTTGGTTCACCGTGATCAGTGGTAGGCGACTATTCCGCCAGGACTGCAGAAGAAGAGGTTGCAGCAAGACAACGGGAAAAACATCACAGTCAAGCATCACATAAGCAGCGAAGGAATCCACATATTGGACAGCCAGATAACAGGCAGCAAAGAGGACAAAACAACTGAGACTATAAGGAGCCGACACTGCAACTATGTGCTCGAAGTAGAGTTCTGGTTACAGACCTGTGTGCATTGGCAAGTCATTTACTGATCCTTCCATTGTCTCATTTTATCTTTTATGAATATATAAAGCTGTTCCCCGGTAGAAAGTGATATTTTCAGGTTATTCTGTCGTCTCTGCAGTTCAATCCAATTGTTTTCATGAACAAAAAGAAAATGGGCAACTAAGGTAAGCAAATAGAGGTTGTAGCTCATGGATGACTTCAGTTGAGTTTTTATCAGAACAGTAAACTTTCAAAGTCTCTTCCACCTGACACAGAGATGAAGATAAATCCACGGTGCAGCTGTGTGGGTTAACACTGGATGTTTTTTTGTTGTCTAACTCACATGCACTCCTCCTTTAGGGAAATGGTTACTATAGTTTCATTGAAAGTAATTCTATATTTTGCTTCCAACAGGTCCAAAGTTGCCAGACAAAAGGAGAAACAATTCTTTATCAACCAAGTGAAAATTAAAGTGCTGCTTTCAGAAATGCTCAGCGTGGGACGAATCCACTGAAAGCATTTTCAAAAAGAGTCATGCCAACAAACGGTTTCCATTTCTGCTTCTCTTTTTTCAGCCAAGGGAGGACCTGGGTTCAATTAGGCTTTCTCCAATGTCTTCCTCATAAAAAAAAATTAAATAATCTGGGTTAGACACATAGCTGTCTTTAAAAAAAAAAAAAGTTAATAACCTCACTTCTTACAGTGTGCCATTTGAAGGCTTTGCATCTTTCTTACTGGGGTCTACAAAAAAAAAAACTGACAGTCATCTGTGAGAGTGGGAGATCCTGGGCCATCTGGGCAAGTTAAAAGTAAAGCTCTGTGGAAACTATGGGGGAAATAAAACTGCTGTTTTCAAACCAAAGATGAAACAACTCTTGATTATCAAGAGCCTGCTACCTCCCACTGACTAACCTTTTCCCCACAGATGTGCCTGCCCAATGCACATCTGTACGACTGCAGGGCTTCACCAAGGAAGTCATCCAGTTTAATAAGTGAGTCACATTTTTGATTTTGGCATAAACATCCTTTTGTGATTACGTGGGAATGGGTCTTGGGGGATAAAAATCCTTATAAACTGCAGAGAGAAGGACAGGAATTTCAGGATTTCCCCACATTCTCCGCTCACTGTTTTGAGAGCACAAAAGTGCTGAATCTTTCCTTACTCAAGGCTCCTCATAGTTGGACGTGGGGGCGAGCACGCAGGTGTGTTTGGGGTTTTTGCAACACTTACGTAGAACGGCGATGAAGCTCTGGTTATCAAAGAGGACCCAGACTCCAAAACCCATGATGAGTGCACCGAAGATCTGTGGAGGGGAGAGAGAAAATCCACCAGAACTTACATGGAAGTAAAACACTGAATCACTGCTGGTATGTCTTAAACAGAGGGACTTTTTTTTTTGCTTCTTCTTTTTCACATCTGGAAGCAATAAAACCCCTAACTCTTCTCTTCTCTGCCTTTCTGTCTGCTTGTTTCCTTCTCTCATAGCAACAACTGGAAGGAAAGTGGATGTTGAAAAGATAAAAGAGAGTCATTCAGCTGACTTTTCTTACAATTGACACCCATTATTACATGACAAGTTCAGAACTAAAGCACAGTAGCGTTAGATAAGACCCAAGGTGTCAAGACAATCATGACTAGCATGACAGATTTGAACTATATTTGCTTCAAATGGGGTTAAGAAGTTAAGAATAACAATGTAATTAGGTGGGTGACTGTTCGGAAGATGTGAGGTACTACAGAGGGGACAAAATCCTTAGATGAAAGGCTTTGTTGATTCATCAGCAGCTTCCTCCTTGTATTGCTGCCCCTCCACAGCCACACAAAAGTAATTAGTGCCCCGGTTAAGAGCCGTTCATTTAGAGAGACTGCTGAGCGCCCAGCGGCCATCATTAGCCCACGACTTCCTGGCTTCCCCACACCTCACCAGGCAGAATTTCTCCACATAGACAAATGCTGGACACATCCACACACGCTTCCTATTAGACAGCAGTTGAGCAGTCATTTCAAAAGGTTTGTGTCAGGTTTATAGCTGCAGACTCGTTGGAAAGGTCTGGACATCCTCACAGAGGCAGTTTTAGGGTCCTTAAGGTTTTATCAGCCACTGGACTTTAATGTTGTAGCCCATGTAGGACAGGAGGAGACAAACACAAACCATCTGCTGGTGTTTAGGCTTGGCTGCACTGTAAAGTCTCCAGCCCCAGGCAGAGACTCAAAGTAACATTTCCTCATGTGTATCCACTAATCCTTAGTGCTATTTGAATAAAGAAAATTATTTAAATAAGAGGATGAAAGGCCTAAATGCGTCACAAGTATCCGATACAGCTGACGTAGCACAACATACTTGTCTCCATAGCTTAGCCAAACAAATGTGCTGCGAAAGTAAAATTAGGTTCACAAGAGTCAAAGAGAACATGTAGTTTACTGCAAAGAAAAGGTAATGAGGAAGTGTGATTACTTACAAAAAAGAGGAGGTTGAAGAGGAATAGGAAGTACTTGGTGACTGTGATGCATCCTTTGCCCATGGTTGCGATTCTGAAAGGCAGAAGAGAATATTAGAAAACTGCAGTGAGTCTGAAGTAAAAAAACAAAAAAAACAATGAGGAAAAAGACAACAAAACAAACGCAGATAGTTAGCATTGCCTCAACAGCGAGGACAGCAGAGGACACAGGAAACGCCTCACACTTAGATGCCTGATTCAACACAGCTATCGTGTTCAAAGTTAAAAAAAAATGAGCCTAATTCATTCACAAGAACCACGTTTCTCCAGTATTAAAAAAAAACCTCAACTTCTTCTAAAACTCCCACTGGTATGTGAAAACCGTTGTCCTGTTGCCTTACTTTATCAGGTTTCATAACTGCTTTAAAAGGATCGGAGGGGAGACCACTGCAAAGTGAGGAGCGGTGAACTCACCATGAGGGTCTGGAGGCCGTGAGAGCACATGTGGTTCAGCACGCTATTATAAACACAGGAAGAGGAAAACCATCCCAATGCACTACTGTGCTTAATAACAATCAGAGTTTTTTTATATAGTGGATTCAACCGCATTCAGAAGGTTTAGCTGATATGATGAACAGCACGCAAAGCTGTGAATCAGACCCTCTGGGCAAAACTGTAGCAGACTGACATTTTAAGTCGGAGCATGTTACAGTAAGTTTAACACACACTCCCACACGATGCTGTCATGCTTTGTGTTTCCTGCCAATATGATCGCAACTTTTTTTTTTAAAGCAAGCGGCATTTTCTTTTTGGAGAACATCTGAAAATATCCAGGGAAGGCACCCTCCCCAGTATCGGCTGTTTTCTTCTCCACGTCTACTTAAAAAAAAAACTCTATACAGGAGGGGAAAAAACCTTGTGTTTGTTGTGCATCAAATCATTCACTTGCAATTCTAAACATGTTCACATAACCTGCAAATAAACTACGTTTTCCTTGCTAGTGTCTCTGAGCAACATCCGAATACTAGACTTTCATCTTTCTCTTCAGTTTATTAGTATCGCATGTGCATACACACATTAAAAGGAGAAGAAGTAAAAATCACAGCTGCCATTTCTGAAAATGCATCCATCAGCACAACTAAAACTTCAACTGATTAAGACTAAACTTAATTAATAAGAACCTGAGAAACCCACACCTGTCTTAACATGCTGAGATTTAGTCTGACTTCAGTGCAGTTCTGGGTGAGCTTACAGCTTACAAACACAGCCAACTGTTTCTGCTTCATTATGATCCACTGACTTTAAACTTTAAGTAGAACAAACAACCTGAACAGCATGTCTCTTGACAAACTGTTGGTATCAACGCTACTATTGGTAGCCGTCTATCAAATGTATCTCATGACCAAGATAATGACACCGTTTGGTGCTTTCAAAACTGAACAGAAACTGAAAGAGGAAAATCCTGAAAGGAGATGGCTGTTGAGATGTTGAGCAGCAGCACAAATTAAAAGAAGGCGTAGTTATGATGGCCACCGCTCACCGTCCATTTTAATGCACTTCCTAACAATGCTGTCGTGTCACTTCCAGTTTCCATCTTTCAGAATCTCAATAATTAATAGAGATTACGATGTTTGGAACCAGACTCCGTCCTCATATTTATCATCATTTTCTTTAATGAAAACAGTCTCCTGAAAAGACCGATGTGAGTATATATTGTTATCATATCATTGATATTCACATTGTCACTGTATAATTACATTGTAACATTGTTGCTATAAGTTGAGTCGCTCCAGACTCTAAATGTAAAATGATGCGCAGGCTGCTCCAAGTCATAATGGGTAACACTTTATTTCTAGGGAAAGAAAAAATAAATAAACCAGGGGGCTGGGTCTGCAGCACAGGAATGACTGGCTATGAAAAACTCCGAATGAGTCACCTGAACTTTCCAAACTCTCTGACCTCACAGACACGGTTCCTTCCCTCCCCCCTGCCTCCTCCAGCCCAAATTTTCCTCCTTGTGGTTTGGCATGAGGTTCGAACACCAACAAATATAGTTTCCGGTACAATAGATGAACAGAGGTTAAACTGAACTCAGTGTTTGGTTATTGTACCGAGTGCTGGAGTGGCAGACGGTAGCAACCGTGTCTGTAATGGAACCAGCATGGCTTTACTGCAGTAAAATCCTGTTAAACACAAAAAGGCAAGCAGTGTGCCAACATCCCTCTACCGCCCACCCCCCCTCTAATATTCATATATGACCCATTTACACATCTGTGAGCTCATGGCACTGGGGAAAAAAAAAACAAACACCCAACAAAACCTGCCTACGTCTTCCTGGTGCCACTAAAGCCTTTAATACCACGACAGAGTCCAGCTTTAATGTCTGCAACAATGCTGTTTATCCTTCTGTTCTGCCAGAACAGGATAAAGCTCGTTGTCCATGTGGAATTTTAGTGACAACACTGACTATGCAAGCATTTACCTTTCTAGGAAAAGCTTTTGAGAATGTCGGCTGCCAGTGCAGAGAAGTCTGCTTAACAGATTATTGTTTGCATCTATGAAAATATTTGCCGGTCCGTTGCCTAGACAACATTTCAGACGAGTCAGTCAGTTGATGAGTAGGTATTTCCCCTATAAGGTATGAACTCTATGACATAAATTAGTAAAATTCCCACAGTGGTTGACTGTGAGGTAACTTCCACTATTCTGTGGAAATGAGTAAGCAACTGCTTCAAAACCTGAGAGCTGAGTAGGTTTTTTCTTGCTCCATTACTGTGCTCACAATAATGCATAAATTGCAGCTCATGTAGCGGGACTGTAGGAGTGCTGCATTAACTGGGTGTTGCACAGGATATGTGCAGCTCAGTGATCGCTTTCTCTCCATTCGCCTCACTGCAGCTCTCAGTTTTGGCTATTGTAGTGAGGGGCAGCAGTGGAGTTCTGAGTAGAGGTGGAGGGACGTGGGTAGATCCTGGTGCCAATTATTCAAAAGTGGCCAATACATGAAACAATATAGCTCCTTTACCATCCGCGTGTGTGCTTTGTCAGTTTTCTCAGAGAGGTCTAACCTGCATGGATCAATTTGAATCAAAAGTAATCAAAAGCCTCATTCTGCAGCAGCCACGCTCCCAAAGCCTGCTGCTTTTCAAACATTTCAGCTCTCATTTGGGGGGGGAATAAACTGCTGTACAGTCGCCATTTACAGCAAAAATAATCGACCGACCAATTAATCAGTCTATAATTAGTTACCAGGGCCCTGTCATGAAAGAGGACCACCCAAAGCCTGGAAATAAAGTACTGCTTTCAGCCTGAGCTTACGAGGTGCCTCCCTACTCTGAAATGCGCAAAACTATTTAAAAATCTCACTGCCACAGAGGACTGTAGGAAGAGAGAGAAAGAGGAAAAACATCTCCAAACACATCGATGTGCTGATGCAATAAGGACAACCATCATGTGGCAAGCAGCTGAGGTGAAGTATTTGTGAGCACAGGCTGAGAGCAGTCTGTCAGAACGGTTTAACATCATGATCTGGTTAAATGGGTAATACTGGAACATCAAACCAGTTCCTGCCATCTTACAGAGGAAGACTTTCAAAGCTGTCCTGGCCAAAGCTTTTTGAGACAAGGTTACTTTCAGGAACTGATGGATGCAACAGCAGCATCAGAAAGGTCTGAGGGATTTTCCACCTGTGACCTGCGTATTCACAACAATCAGAATGACAGCAGGATCCAGTGGTGTCTGATAAAAGCAGTGTTGTGCCTTTGCATCTACACTGGAACAGAAAGAAGAGGAAGGACACCTCTGCTCGCAGGCCTCACTCGTAATATTAGCTGCAGAGAGCACCAGAAGGCATCAGATTTTAAAATGACACCACTGTTCACACAGCAGCCGAAAAACTAGGGGAACCAATTCAATTGAAATAATCATCAGGCTGGCTTCCTCACTTAGGAGAGAAGTCTGGCAGAAAAAAAAAAAAAAGAAAGTAGGACACACCGATGAGGACAGTTTTCCAAACACGCTCCACATTATCTGGGAAGGCTTACGCTCATTTAAAGTGAAATAATCACATTCCAGTATAACACCGGTGTTAAAGTTAAACCCTCGAGGAGCTTATTTTCAGGACCAACGATCATCTGCGTGAACGTTGGCTCTTCACCTCAGGACAGACATGTGGCTCACACCGGGGTGAACTACAAGTTAAGAGCCGCCACACTGATGGAACATCAGATTCTGTCCCAAATACGCAGGGATTTCCGATGTGTTGCCATCCCACCAGCGTTTTACAACGATTTTATTTGACGGGCACACGCAGAAGGTACGCTGAGTTTTAACGTGAACAAACGGACCGCGTGAGCATGGTGGAGACAGGCGGCGTTAACACCGTTTTCTAAAGTCTCAACATTTTCCAACTGAACAACTCGGAGGTGTAAACAAAGAGCAGTTCTTCTACGGAGCTCAACTACTCACAACATTTCGTTCGTTAAAAAAAGAATTAAAAAAAAAAGAGAGGGATGTAAAGTTTAATAACTTTCTCTTTAAACTGTTGGGTCGTTATTCATTTCAGTTGTCACTCAGCGGTAGCTGCTTCTTCTTCTTCTTCTTTCAACTCGGTACTGCTCACCGCAACATTAGTTCATCCTCTGTTCGGTTTGGTTTGAGAGACACTCGGTACAAGAGTTTCTGAAGGCAAAGCGGGTTTGGACTAACTTGTAAAGCCATGTTGTCAGACTCGGTCGAGCGTTAACCTCTTCGTTAGCAAGTTAAACACGATGAAAAGATAAAAAAAAGACTTACTTTGAGTTGTGTTCACAGTTGACTTTGGGCTGGACTGTCGGCTCCCTTGCTTGCTGAAGACTTAAAGAGTCCTGAGAGAGAAACTAAATGAATGTTTGTCCGTGTCTCTCTGCACGCGCGCGCGTGTGACCGTGTAACAAGTGCTCACACCCCCACCGTGCGGCGGCAGAACTAGTTCCTCTTCTTAACCCTCTCCTGTCCTACAGTACAACACGTTTACTTCCTTAACTAGATAAATAAGCTTCAAAATTGTATCAGAAATCAATAACTTTATGATATTGCTGTATGTGTCTAGTTTGCTTCTGTATGTGATGACAAGAGCCTCTGGAGTATTACACTAATATTTTATAATACAAGGCTTTTGGAACTGGCAGAGGTGAAAAAGAGTATATGGAAGCTTTGCTAATTCAATAGAAAGTCCAGGAGGGTGTTGACTCAAAAGGAAAAGTGGGCTGAGGAATTAGAAAAGTGCACTTGAAGCAAAAGAGCACATTGGAAACAGAACCCCATGTGACTATTATGGATCATGACTTCCTTTTCAGGCACGCATCAACTTAAATCTGTCAGTGTACGTTTAACTCAGCTATTACCCATCCATCCATCCATCCATCCATCTTCTGTACCCACTTAATCCCGTTCAGGGTCGCAGGGAGGCCCGTGCACATCCCATCTGCCATCAGTGAGAGGCGAGGCTAGCTGGGGGAGGTCGCCAGTCACTTACACTCCAGTTATTACCCAGAAGCTGAAAACTATGAACATTTTTGTTATTTCATCTCTTAAAAAGAAAAAAAAAAGAATCACAATGCTGGTTTCTTCTTCTTCTTCTTCTTAAAAAACAAAACAAAACAACAACTCAAACCATCTAAATGTTTGAAAGGAAAAAGCTGAAAATCACACTGAAACAGCTAGAAAAGCTGGTATTACTCTGTGATAAGCAAATGATCACCCAAACAGCCGAATCAATCACCCAACCATAGCTTTTGGCTCTACTTGTCTGTTTATTTTAACCCGTGAGAAAGCATTCCACAACATAAGTTCTTCTCACACTCTGGAGTCTTCCAATTTAGCTGGAGACTCAAAGTACTTAGTTACATTCCACCACTGGTTCTGGGTCATGACCATTCTCAGCTGCGTTGGCTGTAACTGGTGGATACCACTTTTTTTTTTTCATAAAATCTCCAAATAGGTTGTAGTTATTTTTAGTACCATAATCACGGGGACAGTTTGGGTTTTGTTGACGTTATTCATCATTTTCATCGAATAATGATGAGAAAACAAAGCATTTTTGGCTACAAAATTCTTATTCTTCACCGTGAGAAACGCATAAAACACAACATAAGAGCATTTAAAACGCATGAAAATCCTCTGCCGGGGGATAATCATTAGGTTTTTAATTCACAAACTGCTCTTGGGTGAACTCGAGCAGATGTTTGACACAGATTTTAAATAAGACGCTGCTAGTCATTCTGAAGCACTATTGCTGTAGCTTTCTCCACATAAACGACCATAACTAGATACACGTATCCTGGGAAACGCCATAACTCTTTTCACCCATGTCCCCGTGTGTGTGGGTGGGTGTGTGTGAGAAAAGGAGAGCACGGGGATAGGATGGCGCCATCGTCATTCAGTGACGCCATCATTAAAGTTCACCTTGGGATCTTTGTGTAGACCTGAATATGTTCATGTTGTGACACGTTCTGCACCAAAACACTAAACAAAGTGTGTGAGTGTGTTTGGGGGGGGATTACACAACGGCTCGAGTGTCTTTGTCGAGACATGTTAGAACTAATCTACAGAATTTGTTTTGTTTGTGCGTTTGGTTGATTTTCCTCTTCAACTTTAAGGTTATTTCAAGTAGGGGGGCGATGTACGAAGGCTGCTGAGTAGAAGGTCGCTTCGCCACCCATCGATTCAGTTATGCCTGGAACTGAGAAAAGGAACAACAATCCAGAGGGGCTGGAAGATAGAAGGTGCTCCTGGATAAGGGATCAAATATAAGAAAGAAAAGGAAAAGAAAAAAGCTTCAACATTTCTTAAAGTGGAGCTGGATGACAACCCATGCATAGCGACACAAACTGCCTCCTTCAGGGTTTAGTTCCCAGCAGTTTGCCCCACTTAGTAGATTTAGGAGGATTGCAAACCAAAACCTAATGGACTTCAAAGATCAGAGCACTTCTATTCGCTTTCAGTTTAGGTCTTTGGGAAATCTTTAGAAACTTTAACAAGCCAGGGCGGTGGGGGGGGGGGGCATTGTCCTGATGGCATTTTATTGCCCTGCACTTGTTCTGAGGAGGAGTTTTATTATTTTGTTTGAGTTGTACTTTCGATTGGTTTACAACAGGCCGAACAAAGAGAGCATCTCTGAACACAAGTGTACAATTAGAAAGCAAAACTCTTATGCACGGGAGCAACCTGCTCTCATGACCATGAAACTGTCAAAGAGAACATTTGGGGAAGTGAAAGACTCAAAGTACTACTAGGGGGAGAAACCTTCTACATATCTTGGATACAGCAGGTTTTTCCAGGCCTAAATGAGCAAACTGACTTCAGTCCGTTTTCATTAGTTAGTTAGTTAGTGTCGGGCAGTGTACCGCGGTGCTGCTGGTGGTGACATCTTTGCCACCTGGTGGTTACACCCTCCATCTGCCACCAGTAAGTCCATCAGACTTTTGTCCAGGTCAGCTAAGTGGAGCACACGGTTTGCTGGGAGCTACTCTGCAGTACAGGCGGGTTGTTACTCGGCTCCACCTTCGAACATCTGGGAACATTAGCAACGTTTTTCAGACTTTTCCATTATGAAATAGGCAATCTTAACTTTGTTTCTAGGGATCTGGTCTGAAAGGAATGCATCGTCATTAAAGGGCATTTAAAGATGAATAAAAAGATAGCCAGCAGAAACCAGCACATCCTTATCCTCCCACCTGGCATTACCTAAAACTATGTGGGCGCTGGTATTTAGTCAGGAAAAATCAAGTCTCTACAGCCAAAACAATCAGGCAAACAATCATTTGCTTGGCTGTTTTGATAACAGATTATATCCAGAGATGTCTCCTGGGAAAAAAAAACTGGACAAAGAAGTGAAACAATTTTAAGATCCTCCGGTGGATCTTAATGAAAACAACAGTGTGCTGCACATCTTAATCAGACAGGACAATAAGGAGCAAAGTGATGGCATCAACTTTCAAGCCTTTAAAGAATATACAGTAGTGTTCTTTATTTCAAACTAATTATTGGAAATCCATAACAATTCATGTCTGAGGTACAATATACCGTATATATATATATAAATATACATAAAAACACATTGCTACAACTTGAAACAGTGTGACAAGGCATACTATTCATAACAGTAGAACACGTTGAATAGGGGAATGAATAGCCCCAAAAGGTATTTTGTCCTACTTTTAAATTTAAGAAAACAAACAGAAACCAGTGTAATATTGTGTCTAATTTATGACAGACCCAGAAGGATGAAAGAGTCTCCTGCCTCGCTCCCTCTGCGAAAATTGCAGATCTGTCCAAAAATAACCTGCCTTACAGACCTTTGAACATTTCTTAAGGCTGTTCATTTGAGGCCTGCAGTACCGACGGAAATGGAATGACATTTTCCTTGAACTCCATAATTATCGTGCTAGTCAGGACAGAGCAGCGCTGTAGGTTGGGTCGCACAATGTTGCTTGGGAGAACTGCATCTAATTAAACACTCTAAAAAAGATAATTACTACTCTTCAGAGGTACAGGAGACCTCACCCATGTTTTACGTTCCCTATCGGACCTGAAAGCTTGCCAAAGGGACGAGCCCATCTGCCTTCAGTGCTAAATTTGTATCCAGAATCCCTCCGACCTCCGGACCGCTCCCTTTGGGGGCTGGACAACAATATGGACCACCTTTGGAGATCTACAGTATGTTCCCCCGTTTGACTCAAAATGTAAGCCTCCAGCTATGCCTCCTTTTATGTTGGTCTGACAGACAGCCGTCGGGTATTTGTTTGAGTTGCGGAGATCACGGTTTACAAATCCGCACGGCTCTAAAACTGAATGGGGGTGTCCCACATCTGAGGGCTTTGCCAAGTACTGCGAGGTAGAAAATGTACTGAAGAGGCAGAGTGGAAACTCCAGGCTGGCTTAGTTAAACTGCCTTATAAATGAGCTTTTTGGTTTTAGGAATTTTGTTTAGCATTTTTCAGTTGCTGCCGCCATCATTAACATCTTTTCCAGCTTTTCCAGCTGGCCACAGGCTGCTACGACGTTTGTGCCATTTCTTTTGGTGGACTGTATTACATGCATGACATCAAAACACAATCATTTAAATAGCAGAAAATTAAACCTGTCAAGAGAAGAATTACCCTTTGATAATCAATTAACTAATACTGGACAAGTTCCCTGTTTGGTTCACAAGAACACCACAGAATAGTAAATACCTGTATTTACATATTTACAAGAAACAGGATGCAGTGTTGATGACTGTTGTCTAAAGTAGTTTTAAGGCCAGACTAATGATACGAGGGGGAGAAAAACCAACCATCTCTGTGCTACATAAAGAGAAGCCAGCTGAGCTTTGTTTATCCTGCACACAGACATGCTCGACTTGTCACACTAGCATTACAGCAAAGGTCAGACTTTTGCTCAGGCTGAAGTCCATCATGACAGCTGGGAGGCAGCGAGGAGAAAACCAAACTTTTTCTCTTGTACAACTCGCTCGCATGTGCTTCTATCATCATTTCTAGTTTTGTTTGCAGGTGTGAAAATATTCTTCTCATTTACTGTCATGGAGAAAAAGCCAGAGGAATAAAAACGGTTACTGCAGATTCAACATAACGCTTTGGGCAGTCTACGCACGGATGGCTATGATTGAGAGAGAAAAAACAAGACCTTTGAGTTTCTTCACTGCGTCGATCAAGAAAGAAATCAGCAGCGCAGGAAAAGGTTCAGTGTCAGTCATCTAGTATTTATCTTATCTGAAACACACACTACTCTATGAACAGCTCATGCTCTTTCCACCGTCTGTGTTCAGTGAAAAGCTGTCACAGAACTCAGGCTTTTAGACTTCTCTTTAGCAGACATGAGGTCACATCCACAGCATGTAACAAGACAAAAATGACAGCACAAACTCTTCAAAAACAACAACAACAACAACAAAAAAAAACTAAAGAAAACAGTACTGAGATTTAAGCTTTTATCAAAAGAACACACTAAATACTGAGTCCGGAAATCATTTGGCTGTACATGAATGATCTGTCCTGTACAAATTAAATCATACATCGAGATGATGCACGAATGCAATGCACTACATTACTGCTAGGTCCTGGTTCGCCACACCACCAATCAAAACTGCACAAAAGAGGAATGTGTGTCAAGAGGGGCTTGACCTGACAGCCCAGTTAAAGAATTGTTCACCGTTATCATGAGATTTCTTGTTCTTGTTGCAGAGTCTGAAATGTGGCACTGCTCGTCTGTTAAATATTGGGGGTTAAGTTAGGCTAGGTCCCGTGGAAGAGGATGAGGGGCATCTAGAGCCAAAGTAATACTCCAAGCCCCAGTCAAATTATAATCCAAACCTTCTGACCCCACGTTTGTGATCTGTGCTCAAAACGTCCCCTTCTGGAAGAAACAAGCCGTCAGCTCAAATCTTCTTTGCCTTACGGCCCAGGTGATAGTAGTAAGCCATGGTGACCGCCAAGAAGAGCACTCGACTGAGGAGCAGGAGCATGGCAGTGTTGGGCAGGATGCCAATCTCCATTAAGGTGACGGACGTCACTGAAACCACAAGAGCAAAATTAACTTACACGGCAGAGAGTACACTGAATGCACTTTTCTCAGCACTGCTAATTTGAATAAAAATTCATCCAAAGGACAGATTCATACTTGAACAAACCTGCATTTTACAAAGTAGATTTGTATTATTTGAAAGAGTCTTTTTTAGCACTTCCACAGTATTTGTGATATTTCTGAACAGTATTATAAAAGTGCTTTACGAGAAGGGATAAATTGACAGGTATAGGTGTTTGGTGTTTGCAAGAACACAATAATATTGTGCGTTACAGATGTAGACGAAAAGAAAGAAAAAACAACTCCTCATAACTGAGTTTCAGGGCATGTTTGCCAATCCCAGAAAGACAAACTAAGAGATACTGCTGGGATGTGAGGGTGGCGTGTGTACAGCCCCCGAAAAACTGTAATACACACAATGATGCTGAATAAGCTAGCCAAGAGGTAGCATGTAGAACTTTAAAAGAAATACTCTTCTAACACAAACAATGCTAATTTCCAAATAAAGAAAGAACCAACCTTTTCTTTTTTCTTTTTTTTTTTTTAAAAGAAGGTTGTTGGTGTCAACAATCAAATTGTTAAACTTTTAACATTTGACATGTGTGTGTGTATCTATCTATCTATCTATCTATATTATATATATATATATATATATTGATGCTATTGGACATGTGGGGTTAACAGTGTTCAAATTAAATTAATTAATCTATAGATTCATCTAAAATAATGCAAGACTGTGACTCCACAGCCTAAACACAAGAGGGCACTAGAAGCATGCACATTACTCTAAAAACACGACTAAACATGTTGCTTGATTCAACTTCTTGACTGTGACGGAAGGAAAGAAAGAAACGGAGGGTTTCTAAAGTGCAGTCTCACAGCTAAAGACACGAAGGTGTAACTCAAGCTTTAATCTTGTGTGTTAATAACCTAAAAACTGGACAGCAAAGTAGCAGGCTTCACTGAGCAGAGTCCACTGGATGATGACCTTTTCTGCCGTGTAGAGACCGTTCCACATGATGAGGGCCAGGCCTGGAAAAGAAAATGATAAAAGCGATTGTAGGTTAACAGCAAGGGAATGGAAATAGGAAAAAGAGGACGCTCAATGAAGAGGACCTTCACATGTGCAGGAGCATCTCCACACTCTAAACCGCTACAGGAATACTTTGGTTGCTGCTGTAAATCTGCAGCTTTAAATCTGTACTGGCATGTTTGCAGGGCGATTACTGATGAAGCCAAATGCTCTGACTCATTGATTCTTATCAAAGCCTGTGCTCAATCATGTCATTCCATAGTTGTCCTCAGGTCCATTTTCCTGTGTTTCTCTCCCACCAACACAGACCAGAGAGGCTATAGAAACAAGAAGGGGTGGGTAGTGAGGTGGGAGGGCTGATGGACTGCATCCTCTCCCTGCCAGGATCCATCTGTGTAGCAGATGAGATCCCATCCTTCGCCCCCACTATTGCGCCTCGTCTTTCAAGACATCACTCTTTCTCTTTGCTAATCCCCAAAGCTCTGCTGACATTTGAAATAATAACGCCAGGTTTTTGTTGGCCTTGCGAAGCTTCAAGCTGGTTAATGCACATCTCCCCCCCCAGTGCACAAGGTTTTATATTTGCACAAGCAAAGAGGTAATGATGCTTTTTTAAAATTTTATTTATTTATTTTTTATATCTTCTGATTTTGCGTCACCAGTTCAGCGAGAAAAGCATACGTTAAGAGGCCTGTGTTGTTTTGCTAACTGATAACCACATAAAAACGTTACGTCCTGACTTAGAAGTGAATATATGCAAGGTGCACACTCGTACAGATTTCCTATAGAGTCTCTTCACAGAGCTAAAACAAACCCTTAAATCACCTGACCGACAGCCTTGGCTCTAATTAAGGCCATTGGAGTAATTGCTGCAACCTCCAAAACACATTCTCTCTACGAGGGGAGTAAAACACAAACGCTATAATTATCTGGCATATTTACAATCGCTTATGAACGACATGGCGCAAAAGAGCGAGGGGGGAAATAAAGCTGGATTTATTCTGTTTTTGAATAATCAAGCTGCGAAGCTGAAATGAAGCACAGTACATTTGCTGTTCTGAATTTCAAGTCAGCTCACACACACACAAATGCAGCACTATCCGTCATGCCATTCCCTACCGAGTTCCCACCAGATTTAAACCTGATATACGACGCCGCTACACACACAAAAAAAAAAGAGGCAACTGGGGCATTAGCTGTTAGTATTCTGGAGAATTGGCCTCTGTGCCTCTAGCATGCCTTCATAGTAACTCGTAGATACACAGAATGGCAGCAGACTGTACAACCTGTTGTAGCCTCCGTGAGCGATTTTGTTTTCGAAGAAAGGGAGTCCTTTATCCAGTGTCTCAATAAGTGTGTGTGTGAGCTCTAATGAATGCATTAGAAGCCATTATCATAGGAGACCCCATGCAGTTTCACTGTACATATATATGTATGCAATTTTCATATGAATACATATTTAACAAATGTGTGGGACAACATCACTGCAACACAGTGACAGCATTCACTCCTGCAATATAGTCACTGAGGAGTAGCAAGGCATGCTGGGAACATGACTAGCCGTCTTATTTTTGCATTGTTGCACTGAGACTTACTAAGTAAAGCTCCTCCATACAGGCGAACAGAGATGCTGGTCGTGGAGAGTTCCTCCTCAAAAACAACCTCATATAGCTGGTTGGGAAACACCAGAGCCTGTGTGGGGAAACAAAAGCACAACACAGCTCTGTCACACCAACACAGCAGCATTCTGTCCCGCTCAAAGTCCTCCAGTTTGGGAGTTAGTGTCACTGCGTATGCCCAGAACACTGAGGATATTCAGAGTTTTGAAAGTATGGCTGACAAAGACGGAGCTGTTTCTCACGATGACCCTCGGTGATAAGCTGGGAAAGAACCTACAGTGGCTGGGAAGCTGGGCTCCTCCCGTTTGGAGAGAGAGTAGTTTTCCTGCCCATAACTGTAAATGTTTTAGTGTCGGAGACCATCAACATTAAATGAATGTGAAACAACATGTTAACTTGGTTTATGATTTAAAGGACACTCACCGTCAGAGCCATGACAGTGAAACCCACGGCCGAGACGAGTATCCACACCCTGAGAGGAAAAAGACACAACCTGACATAAAGTATCCTTCCAACAACAAATACCGATTTCACATTGGTTCTCTCTGAATTTACAAGTTGTTGAAGTGATACACAGGCAACCTTGCACAGTCAGCTGTGTTAACGGTGAGCTGCTCTGGTATTGAGTCAGTGAGGGGTTGAAACCTCACCTCAGCCCAATAGGCTCTCGCACTGCAAACTTGGTCTCATTGCCGAGCATCTGACTGATCTATGAGCAAACAAGGAAACAGAAAAGGAAAAAGGAAATGAGTTATGAGAGGGTGAATGTTATCAGAACCTTGTAAAATTAACAGATATTCATCTTGTGGAGACATAAAAATAAGAACCTTTTAACCATGAATTAAAAGCCCTCAGGAGGTGTACTTAATGTGACAGAGCTGCTGGAAAGAAGCACATTACACAAGGCTTGGGAGAGGGGAGGAAAAGAAAGAGGCCGATTAATATGTTAATTAGAGACTGTAAATGTCCTCACCTCCTTAATCACCTCCTGAGAAATAAGAATGTTTGGCAAAACATCTCACAATGAATTCTTGATGACTAAGCCACAAGAGGAGAATTAGTTGTCACACGATACCTTCATCCCTACTAAAACAGAACCGCACCATAATCATATCTTAAATCCTGGGAAGCTGCTGCTGACAAACTGTATGAACGGTGCTCTCTTAGCAACCAAACGTTCGCTTCAGTTTAACACAAAGACAGATTTCATGTCATGCTGTACACACAAAAACTCATGACTGGGCATTTTTGAGAAGACACACCCCCGCCTTTTTATTATAATACATGTTCGGAAAAGCAAGTAGAGATACAATCATTTTGAGATCTGGAACTTTCACATTAGTCTCCATTTTGGAGGCTTGCCAAAGAATCAAGTAATCAAAGTAACTCACAGATAAATACATGCTGCTTGCTGCAGCTCTAATCTGATCTCCATTGTAAGAGACGTAAACTACAATCAAAGCACAATGATAAGAGTCATGAAACATGCACATAAGAAAAGCTGCATGTCCTCCAAACTCCTGCATGTCACATAGTTCAAATGTTTATAGATTTCACTTACTGTCACTGCACTACATCTGGATGTGTTGCACAGTTCAGTTCAAACTTATTTTGTAAGCTTCAAGCTTAAAAAAAAGAGCTGCTGACAAATTCAGACACAGGATTTTCTTTTTCATCCAAAAGAAGGAAGGCAGAAGGAAATAGTTTTGGAAAGTGATTGTTTTGTTTTTGTTTTGCTGTGTTAAAAAGTCTCTTCCCTCCAAATGTGTTGTTGTGTTCGCAGAAACTAAAAGTACCCCAAAGCACGAAAGCCACAAGAACAGGGTTGATGAAACAGGCTTTCCGGGACACCAGTGTTAACAGGAAATTCTATCAACTGAAATGTAGTTTCCTGTTTCAGGATTTTGAGAAACGTTACAGTAAATAAAACAAAATGACGTATCACGTGGTTTTGCGTTTTTTCCCCTCTTTCCCACTGTGAAAAGGTCTTTCAGCCATCATGAAAAGTATCCTCACAACAGAGACACATTAAAATCATATCATCCGCCAGGTTTTCATGGACAAATAGTTCTTCACCTTGACTGAACTCATTCTGATTAAAGAAAGCATTTCCACGGACACCAAATGGAGAAATCTGCACATTTAAATGTGTGGAGAGTGAAAGCAGACCTTCACTGTTCAGTTACGCCAGGGGCCTGTGGATGAAAGTCTGAGGCAAATGCTAGTAGGAGAGCGTGGTAAGACCTCCATTAAAAGAAAAACAAACCCTCGTGGATCAGTTGTGCATTGCTGCCTCCATGTTTCTCCCCCTCGGAAATTCCGCACGTCAACATATCCCCACATGGGTTAAGTGTATGCAGAAAGAGCACATTTATTCCATCCTGAGGGAAACATTTAGATTAAGTGAATAGATGGTTACATTTCCCTGCTGATCAGTTTATCAAATGGTTTAAACTAAAGCTAATTAAAAAATTCACTTTGATTGTGCTGGATCAGGGCTGTTGAAGGTGTTTAAATGAGGCATTTTCATTAAACATTGCTTTTCTTTCCTGCAATCACTCCTAACAGGGACTTATGATTTCCTCATGACATTAGACTCATTCATTTCAAACTAGATGGAAATAGAAAACAACAAATAAGGAGTCAAAAGGACTTTCCTTAAAGTGCCTTCACAGAAGAAGCATTTTACTACATCTAAAATAGAAAACCGATGGGTAAAGGAATATGGCATGTGTCTGGAATGCGATGGAGACAAAGGTATCGGGTGTTTCATCTCCCGCTCTCCACGATTAGATTCTTAAGCATTTGCTCCAGGCTGCTGCTATCTTTGCTCTTTTGGGAGGTTCTTTAAGTAGACTACCTTGAAGCCAAGACCCTAAAATTAGTAAGATAAACAGTTGCAGTCTAAAGTTCCTCCGTTCACTGCAGCTGAATTGCCCGATTATGAATCCAACTGTGCCAGCTGTGATCACATGACCAGGTGAATCAGCCTTCCTGTGCCGTGGTTCCTGGGGCTGTTTTTGACAGGAACATATAAATATTCATGACTGGCATGACAAATACTGAAAGGGAACAGAACGTTAACTGATGGCACTGGGTTGGCTCAGGATATGAAGGAGAATCAGGAAAAGAAGCAGATACACCGCCAGTGGTGCAGAAAGATGCTTAATTACAGCTAATGTTGTCAGTCAGCTACATTCAGTCAACAATGCTCCGAGGCAGAGTTTTCAGCAACAAAGCCTGAATAATATTCAGGATACTCAGCATATCTTTCAGATTGTGAAGTTAGAGTGAGAAGGTAGTAATTACCATTTTATGTGTCTCAGTGGTAACCCTCAGGCACAAAATATACACAATACACCAAGGTAGGTTAACTTGTGAGGGCTCATGCTCCCACGGCTTGTTTGTTGCGATATCACTTTAGCGCTAAACTATTGTATTGTTGGCTTAAAGAGGCCGTTATTAACAGCAGTAACGAGTCAGGCAACATCACTTAGTATAGCTGCACAAAAACAGGGCAGCACAGGTATTAATACACCGGTTTCCATTTGGTCATACTATTTGCAATAGGAATAGTATTCTTATCAGTAAAGAAGGCAGGAAGAGACTGTCAGCAGACTAGTGGAGCATTTCCCTCCTTTGTTTACAGGGACCACAAGGATAAAGTCAACTGTTTCCTTTCCACACCGACACATGCAGCTGACATTACTTTTAGATTGGATCCCAAGGGTCTCTTTTGCACAGAAAAAAAAAAAAACTTGTGGCAAGGTTGAAAGGAAAAACAACGGTGACAGTACAATGGGAGAGAAAGATTACAGTGTGATAGCAACATTTTTATTCTATAACCGGTTCAATGTCACACTTGAACAAGGAGGCCTACTTTTCAAAACAGACTACTTAGCTGCTGTTTGACTGTACTTAGCACTGGCTGCTGTTGGATCACCATCCAGTAATAACAGCGAGCGTCTAATCTCAAGACACTTCTCCTAATCAAATATTTGTCTGTGTCAAAGATGTTATGTTTTTCTCTTTATCAATATATGCATCTCTCCATGAGGACGCTCCGCGGAAAAGATTTTTGTGACAGATGCCTGGGTTAGGCTCTGTGCTAAAACATTGAGAGAAAAAACAAACACAAGGGAGGGCTGAGAAAAGGGGGCTGACATCTCATCACAAGCTATCAGCCACCACCGTATGCCTGCTCCCTTCTGTTCCATTCCCTTCTCTCACTTGCCTGATTAATATTTCAGCGAAGAGCTGTCTGCTGTGCCCCTGCACACTGTGATGCAATCTTATTTAAGAAAAGAAGAACAAAAAAATGAACTGAAACTGCGATGTCGGAATCCAGTCTGCAATCATGGAGCTCAGAATGTATGAACCTCACAGATGATTTAGTTTCTCTGTCGATAAACATGCTTGCATGTCGTAATGTTTTGATATGTATGTACAAACTGATGTGTGGAAGTAATGTCCCCCATGAGATGAAAGAGGCCGGCTGTCTCCCAGAGGAGCCAGTCGCATCTCAGTGGAGCTGCTGGAACTTAATGGGTTACATGATCTAGATTTACTCAAGCATGAGCAGCAAATGCACAAAATCGAGGCCAGTTAGTAGCTCTGTGGCTTTTAAAAAGGATCCATAGCTCTTCTCGAGGGTTAATAAATGCATCTATGGTGGAGTGGCATTTTTTGCATGTTCACTGATGGAACAATATCCATTTGACTGATGATGGTTTAACGAACACTGCTGCACTAATGCACTTGGGCTCTCAAGTCCGTCGTCTACATAACTGTCCATATCGAATAAACTGACTGCAATGTTCATCTGAAGTAATCTGACCTTGGAGCGGTGCACTTCGCCATCATCATCTTCGCCACCAACTCCTAGGATCTTGCGGCTCTTCAGACGGCTTATCAAGTCTGTCTGACTGTGCTTCTTCATCAGAGGAGGGTGAGGTTTAGAGGCCATGTCGCACACCTGGAACAGAAAAGGAAAGAGAGGCACATATGGTTGGTACTGCTGGAGGAGATAAAATACCAATGAGAAAGAAGACATTCATTCGGCTATTTGTGTCACATTTCTTTGTGAAGAAGACACCTCTGTAGGGCACAGGGAGGAAGTGGTATCTACCGATCTACAAGTAACTCCCTGGAGGACTTGGCTTATGTAAGAAAATTACATAATATAAGTTGCACAAATACAGGCAACCCTCTTAATCAGGGTGGAAGCAAGAGCCAGATGCCCTCCTGGTCTGATGAGCAGACAACAGACACACAGAGTTGCTTGCCGAGAGGGTGAATGTATCAGATAGTGACACACATATAGAAACCCACACATGTAAATGGAGGAGGACTTTCAGGAAACTGAAGGTCTAACTGTCCATATTGTTCTATAGTTTCATTGACTGCGTGTAATTCAGTATGTGTCTGGATGTTGGCCAGTATTCTATATAAAGTAATATTCTCCAAGGATGACTGCGCACACGTCTTGTTTGGAATGACTACTCTGTAGCCTTCTTTTAAAAAAAAAATGATGTCATCTGCTCTTTCTCCTTATTCATACATTTTCTTTAACCAGCTGGCAAATTTAGCTTTTTCCATGCTGAAAAGAGTTTAAGCTTCTGAGCAGTACGTTCTGACCATAATGTGATTAAATGGTTCAAACAGTTTTTAGAGAACAGTTCTTACATCCTTACATGTTTTTGTCTGGTAACAGAATACACAGCAGTGGCATTACCGAGCTGCATTAATGAACCGCGCAAACAGACTGAATGGAGACCAGAAATAGAGAGAAATTAAGAGAGATCACCACTGAGTCCATAACCTGCCCGTAAGTCAACTGGAGGCTAAAAGGCACAAACAAATGTGTGTGCACACATGAACAGAAAGGGACAGCAAAAACAAATTGATGGCTACTCCACAGGGCAGTTCTCTGGGGAAGAAAAACAAGGGAAAGTATTGAACTGCTCTTCCAAGGATGAAGACAGCATCTCTAACACAGTTTTTTGTTCCCAGGAAAGGGGAAAAAAAAATTGTAAACAGGAAACAGCTCAAAGTGCACGATAAGAGGTAGGCACATCTGGTTAGACTGGCCGACGAATATTGTTCGTCAGACTATAATGAAAGGCTAAATTTAAGAAGATTTTTTTTTTTCTTAAAACTTCAAAAATAGTTTCTGCAGAAAACAATTCATAAGTAGCACAGCTATTGAAACAGATTATTATTGTGACAATGGCTAAATAAGAAATGTTAAACTTTTCCTGCTGTTCCTGGCAGCTGTGATTTGGCGATTAGTTGGTTTTACATTTAGACAATCAAAGTAATCACGCAAATCTAACTTAACTAGTTTTACTGCATTCCAATCAAAAATTTAAAACTGGGCCCAATCTGTTATATTATTTGTGTGCACAGTATATTTCTTATTCCATACTTTAAAACTTTTCCCTCATTTCAGATGGTAAAATGACCAAATCCAACAACAGTCCTATTCAAAGAACGGCAAACGGACCAGTTGTCCTCTCCTCTCTCATCACGGCTTTCCTGAGATAAAGCGGCTGCAAAGAAGCAAAAAAATGGGCATCCAGCATTTCTCACACATGCTGAAATACCCTTGGATGTCTCTCCCCCTTTGAATGTCCCCACTGGTACTCCTTGACTTGCAAAAGTAACGCTAATACAGTTGCTTAGCAACTGCCAATGGACCAATTGCATCTTCTTTACTAAAAGCACCTTCCAAACTGAAACAACCTTTAACAAAAATGTGTCAGTGGACAGCCACTACTGAATCCGTGGCATACTCCTGGCCGTCATAAGTGACATTCTTTGATGAATTAAACATTTCTGATGTTTATTCATCCTCTAAAGTGACACGTAATTGGCGAGCATGAGCTGCAGAGATGAAAAGCTGCTAAACTCTGGAGGAAGATATTACGGAAAAAGGTGCAAACTCCCGAGAGACCTCTGGTTAGCGACTAGAAAGATGTTAAGCGAAAAATAATTGCCTCATGGGAACAAAGGCGTGCGTGGGTGCGAAGGAACAACTGTGATTAAATGTGTTACTCAAGACAGAAGATTCAACGCTCTGCTCATCTCCCCCTTTTTTCTGCAAAGACACAGCCGCTAAATAGCCTCTAAATCCCCTCTAAAGCCACCATGTTTGGGATATCTAACAGTACCACATGGTGCCCAGGCTAGACGAGGCACAAAGCAACACTTCTCCTCTCACTCTGGAAACACGCACGAGTATCTCATCCTCAGCAACATATCCGCTCATAAAGAGTTGCTCTTTGATTTGTAAACATTTTACCTTTCACAGTTAGTGAAATATTTCTCCTGTATTCATGAGTATCCATGTCAGGGTGTTCGGGTAAGTTGGTGGTGACACATAAGAACAAGTAACATATCCGGCCACAACACCCAAACTAAACATTCTTTACTGCTGATGTAATAAAAATGTACATCAGATCCTATTACACGGCACCTGGTGACTTTATAGCTCTGTAATAGCATTGTATCATCACCATGTATTGACTATAAGAACAAAGAGTAACAAAAAAGCAAAAAAAAGAACTACTCAGCAGTGATAAGATGATTCATTCCAGCCACCTCCAGAAAACAGCTATAGAACGCAGCTCTACAAGCAACTATGATCAAAACCAAAGAGCTAAACAGCATTTCTCTCGTTAGTGTAGCTTATCTGAACCAATCTGAGATCTCTGGGTCTGAGTCTCAGAACACGGCTCATTTTCCTGTGATTTTCAGAACTAATCTTATTCACTTGATAACCGTTTCTAGCGTTCTTGTTTGGCTGGGTGGTTAATAACGTTTGTCTGCGATGTGACTTACTGAGAATACAGGTTTATTTAGACTTTTTTTTTCTGCATTGACCACCATCTCAGCTGAGGGGCCTGACATTCCACTCGCTCGCAGTGTTGAAAAGAACACTCCTTTCCCTCTTACTGTCACCAGTTAAACAGATTGGTTACTAAATTCAGTGATTTTTAAGACCCAATCAGGTGTTTTTCTCCTTCTTCAAAGTACTTATAACATATATCCAGTATTTCCACATCAGTCTGACATTGTTCTCCCATTTCAGTCACAACTCTTTGAAAATAAATTGATGCAAACAGAAGAGCGAGCTGCAAGTATGTGAGAGTAAGCCGTTTGATCATGGAAAGTGCTGCGCTTACGGTTTTAGACTGAGGCCGTGCACAGCATGACAGAAAAGAAACAAAAGGGTAACGGTTTTTGTCTTCAACGCAAGTGTGTAGACTGTGATGTGATAGCTCTTTCATGACTTCCTGTTAACTCCTACATTTAGCCCTTTGTATTCATGCGGTCTTAATTGGTCCATTAAGCGGAAATTATATGATGACACAAAGCAGTCAAGTTTCACCAATTAAACAATCATCATTAATGAGTGACCAGGGCAACTACAAACACATTAACGTGTGGAAACGTAAATAAAATAACGCCTTTTACTCTCCCGTGGCCACACATTTACTTGCTCGTGACATTAATCTGACTAAATCCAGATGAGGCACTTAGTCGCACAGACAGGCATATTATATGGTGTGAATGGACAGACTGTTCTTGTAGAAGTATACAGCTGCTGAGGGGTGCTGAAAGGCAGACTTCTTCAAACCACCTCAAGTAATAGTTTCCCCGCATGACAGATGATGGCCCCGATGTGCTGGGATGAATTACAGATAAGGTTCAGTTGAGGCAAAAGAGAAGAAAAACGGACACAAAAGAGGGCTTCTGATGGTTTGTGATGACCAAAGGATAACGGAACAGGCAGTTAATTCGTGTCTTGCGTCACCGATGTGGGCCATGAAATGCAGCTGATATAGGAAAAGGCCTGCTTCCTATTCACTATCAATGGATCAGTGTGCTGAGCAGACGGGAAAACACAGTAAGATCATCTGTGGACAATAACCATGGAATGAACAGGCTTTAATGATTTCTGGGATATTGAGTTTTCCCTGCCTAATCTTCAGCGATTACATCATCTTGCAGCGAGGGAGTTTCTTTTCTTGTTTACCAAGTCCAAAGCAATTATGGAAGTGCGTTCTGAAGAAGAATTGCACTCATAGCTCAGTGTCCAAGTCATAATGTTACTGCGATGATGATCCAAAACGTTCCTCTCTGGCCAACAGCTTCAAACGCTGCCCTTTTGCCTTCAGCTGTCAGGATTGTGAATAATCGTCGAATTGACAATGTTATTGTCCAGCTGGGTCTCGGTTGACCCCCTGCTGGTCTCCTCTCGAGCAGCGAGTCTTCCAATCCCGTTACATGCATTACGGTTTATGTTTTTTCCATAAAAAAAATAGAAATAAAAATAAATAAATAAAGCTGACAGCAGAAATTAGATTGATATCAGCCCTGTTGCATTAACCTTTACTTTGACTATAAGGAGCCAAAAGTACCGCTGTTCTTGAATTATATATTAATGTGTACTTACTAAAGAAAAAAAAAGGGCATAAAAGAACACCACCACTTTAACAGTGGAAATGTTTTCTGAAATTAAAGGGACTTAGTATGACCGCTGCGTACTTCTGACTCACAGCATGCAAAAATTGAGCACCCCTGGTCAAAATGAGAGTGAAAACACACAATTAATATGGAATAGTCTTTTAAACAGTACACATGTAAGCAGGATGGGTGTGATATTTTTTGTTTAGCAAATTAAAGACTGGGAGGAAAAACAATTAAAAGATGGTCTGTTCTAAGCAAACGTTCGAGCACCTAAAAACAATAAGGTCTCAAAAGGTCATTTTCTTGCAAGGATTATGGCTTCCTCACAGTCAGGAAAAGGTCAGATGATGCATATTTCAACGCTATATAAGTACTCCGACTCCTCAAACCTTCAGCTGCCATGGGCCCCTCCGAGCAGCTGAGTGGCAGTCTGAAAATTAAAATAATTGATGCTCATATAACAAGAGAGGCTACGACAGAAAAGCCAAGCATTTTGAGATCAGCGTTTCCCCCAAGTCTGTAAAACAATTAAGAAATGGCATTTAAGAGGAACAGTGCAGGTCAAGTCAAGTTGTGGAGGAGCACGAACGGTTCAGAGGATCCCCAGAGAGGCAAATCAAAATCGCATTACACTGCACAAGACCTTTGAGAAGATTATGCAGACTCTGGAGTCGTGGTGCTTTATTTTACTGAGCGGCTACGCTCGGACAATTATGGCCTGAATGGAAGATTCATCAGAAGAAAACATTTTCAGTGTCTGCACCAGAAAATTCAGCATCAGGCATCCGCAACTGAATAACTAAAGACATCTGATGCATTTTTGAAGGGTGTCCTGTGTACCGATCACGGTTCAAATAGTGCCCTCGATGAGCAAAAAGGTATGTTTGGAGTGGGGGAAAAAAGACAAGAAAAACAGCACAGATTTCACAAAAAAAAAAAAAGAACACCTCTCCCAACTATTAAGCCTGGAGGTGGATTGATCGTGCTGTGGGCTTCTGCTGCCGCCTGCAGAGTGAGACGAGAGTGGATTTATCTAAATAACCCATCGCACGGTCTGTAAAAAAGCTGAAAATGAAAAATGAGAGTAGTGCAACTGGATAATGATCTCAGACAACTCAACCCACAATGGACAACCGCAAAACCTTTGCATGCTGTTGCATGTATAAGGTGTGGAGAGTGTGTGGAAGAGAGAAGGCTTTTTTCATTTTTAGGTCAATGTAGGTAGAAAGGCCGATTATTTTCACCATCTGTTAAACCGAGCCCGTGTTGGACATGGGGTTGAGAGGAAGAGGCTCGACCTGGAGTGAAGTCAGAGGCCTCCATCTCTAAAACCATCTATGCAGCAGGCTCATTGTAAAACCCACACGGAAGCAGCATAGATGCGGTGAGGTAAAACAGAGCTGACACTCACGATCTCCTTTCAGTAGCAAAAACGACAAGAGCTCAGCTATTGATGCAGCATAAAGGGAGAAAAAAAAACAACTAAGAATGAATTCCCACCTTCAGCAGCTGGCTGAACACCAACAAAGTCTGAAAGCTCTGTGTCTGCCGTACTGCAGGCTGCTGATGTCAGAAACAGCCAACCAGTAATTACTGCACACATGTAATTACTTTCTGTGTGATCTGCTCAGGTGTTTAGCAGCCCAGACTGTGACAACAACTTTGTACTGAACTGCATGAGCTTTAGCCAGGAGTAACAGAAACTGGGCCACAGTGAGCTTTGCAGCATTACATGCGTTGGCCCCCGGTGGAGCCACAGGTAGCCTGAAATACCAGATGGAGAATGCTTGTTGTCAGGGGTAACAGCTAGCCAAGACTAATTAAACGATCTAATGAAGCAGAGTTTAATGACGCACAACAAATGGTTATTAGTGGATAAAATTCTGCACACCCAGTCATTTCCCCCTTCAGACTGCTGGCACGTTGCAGCAGACCTTTTTTACATATCCTTCACCACATACAACATCACAGGAAAATGAGTTGCGCTAATGCACTTTGTGGATAAAGTGAATTTCATTTCACTGCAGAGATGTCTTAATTTAATACTAATAATGTTTTTGCTTTTAGCCCTCAGTCTTTCAAAGTGCTGCAGAGCTCCATTTAGGTTGAGAGAATTACACAGGAATCACTAATATCATGGGATTGGGCTCCATCTACAATTGCATTTGATGAGTGCCTGGAAAAATTACCAGTAATTGTAGAGCAGATTGCAAGTTGATTGTTACTTTCTTGCAAAGTGGAGACGAAAAATCAGAACTGGGATGTTGAGTTGCTGCATACTTGACTAAATAATTAAATTGTTGTTGGCTTCATAAAACCACTCATGGCATAAGAAACAATACCTTAACATCTTATCTGCTAAAATATTTTTTAAAAAGTCAAACAAGCCTCACACAGTGTTCTGCTGTGGACCCACGGGGACGAGTGTATCGTCAGGTGTGAAAGCAATATGCTCCCCGTCTCCTCAGACTAAACATTAACAGAATGTTAATCTATTCCCACAGATTGGGTCGGAGTTATTCCACTTCTTCAGATGTGGAAACCTTTTATCATGTTGCTTTAGTCATGTTTCTCACAGCACAATTGCGTTGAACTCTATCGCTCTTACAAACGGAGTAAAAACACTTCTTTATGGAACAGGAATGTAGTTAGAATAGATACATAAATAAGTATTCAAAATAAACACATTCAATGCATTTATTTCAGCCGGGGACCGTCAGGCTATCAGAGGACTTTTGTTTTCCAAGGTCACATCTATTTCTCAGCTTTTTTCCTTTTTATTTTAAACTGCAATGAAGGGGTGTGGTTATCTGCCTGAACTGGAGAATCCTTGTTTCAGACAAACTAGCCACTAAGCAGAAATTATGCAAATGTGTCTTTATGGTCATGATGTTAGGGTGAAGAAAGACAAAAAGAGAACTAGACTACAAATGAGGCCTTTAACCAGTCGTGTCCTCTGTGGAAGAGAAGAACTCTTTGCACTTTCTAACTTTGTGGACTCTCAGCATGCAAACAGAGTAATAGACGAACTAAAACAAAGCACAACATGAACTCTTTATAACTCAACCTTTTTATCCAGGAAAATAAGACTGCTCAGATTCAAAGTCTGGACACACAGGATACTGTATACACAGACCAAATCTTCAGATCAGCAGTGTATGAAAACAGCTTTAGAAAGACAACTTAAAACCAACATTTTTATATTGGAAACAATTTGAAGTTGATCAAATACAGAAAAAAAAAAAAGAAACACGCACCAAGAAGGAAACGATGTACTCTGGAAACAAAAAAGATTTTCATTTTCCTGTCAGACCCTCCTTTGAAACTTTGTTCTTTTGTGAAGATGAAAACTTGACAGTTTGTTACTAAGAATACGACAATAAAACTGGATTGTCTTCTGGCTACATCTGTCAATCTGGTCTTTTAGATCCATTAACACACGTAAAAAGCTTTTATTATAGCAATACTGATATATTGGTCATTTCCATGAGACCCAGCTCACTCTTGCCCTCTGGCTCTTCTCTGCCCTCTTTAGAAAAAAAAAAAAAGAAAGTCCGATTTGATGTGATCGGAGACTTCGTGGAGACCACCAAACTAATTACTTCCAATGATTATTGGCCAACAAACCCTGGCTGTTAGGTTGAAGCAACCCTGGTCTTGTCCAACGACTCGTTTGGATAGAAATGACATTACCTAAAAAAGTCAACATGCTTTCCATCCTTATTGGATTATCATGATTCAATGTGTGCCAAGGCAAATAAGAAAAAGTTACTGTATGGACCACAGACCTCGGAGTCTTCAAAGCACAATTCGAAGCCTTTAACTTCTCCTTTCTCAGTTTGTCTTGCTTGCTGAAGCGCAACCTGGTTGCTAGGCAGCTGTGTTCGATAATGGAGAGGACACATTTTAGGGCTCAACTCATGTCACCATTCTGCTGGAATTAATTGCTCACTAAAGGTCAGAAAAGGAATTCTTAAATTATCCAATGTGTTGTTATCATCTATATTTATTTGAGTGCCAGGGTGTTTCATTTTCTCCCCTGAACATGTGTGAGAGAAGGTGTCCCATGCTCGTAACTCCAGGCACGGTGGTGATAATGCATGAACGCACACAAATGCAGCTTTGCACAGGGCGGAAACCGTTCTTGATTGCCTATAAAGTTCAAATGAGTCAACAGAGAATCGACAGCAATGGCTAACAACATCCACTGTCCACGTGTGGGTCCACGTCAACTTCATCATTAGACCAGACACCCACCCAAAGACCAAGAAGGACAAGTTCACTGCTGTTGTAACAAACTTCAAGGTAACGCAGAATGGTGCATGAGGGAAACATAACACACCGCAAGAACCTGCATTTAAACAATCGAGCAAGCTTGAATAGATGTTTAATACGTCCATAAAGTACATAATAGTCATAAAAATATAGGTTCTACTCAGGGACACCACTATCTGGTGTAATTATAACATTAGAAAGGAATTAAAATAATAATATTAACCTAAGTTATCTTCTTTTATTGAACAACTCTGAAGGTTTGACAGACACACAGCCTGTTAACTGTGACAAGAGGAGACACACTGCTGTCCGCACAATTCTATCTATTTGTGGGCTACCAGCCTCCTCTTTTCACACCACAAAATTATCAGTTAATTTGCTTTTCGCTCCTTGAGAAAATAGCTGTTTGCCACGGCAGCATGTGACTGGGTCAATTGAGAAGTATCACAGTCGATGCGAGAGCCGTCTGTGCCGTCGCTCGCTGCAGAACTCTTAAAAGCAGCCCGATTTCCAGGTCTGTCTCATGAAGAAACAGAAAAATATTTGAGCACATGCCCAAAACAGGTGGCAACCTGTTCTTCTGCTGATTTCTGTTTACATGATATGACAGGAATCCCAACCTATGAATAGTGGGTGAATTGCAGGGATGTATTCTGTAACCGCGCTCGTTCATTCTCAACTTGAACCAAACACTTTCCCAGCTGACCGTTCAGAGCAATGTCCTTTAACTTCCAGTCTGGAACATCATTCACCCCGTTTACAGATGAAAACAGCCGTCAGCTGGCTTCTCTAATTCAAGGCAATTTGTTACCGACACATTTTAACAAGTTGTGCGTTTCAATTTAGCAGCTCACGCCTCAAGATTGATGAGCTTCTTCCCCCTGATTTTAGAAGCAACAAAGCTATAATTTGCCATATTACGCCACTGGTATCAGCTCTAATTGCATTAGAGGCAGAAGAATCCTCAAAAGAAAATAAAAAATGTATTTTTTCTCGTTCTGTGGCAGAGCATCGCTGCACAAAGCTCCCCACCTAATGCGCATCCCTTCGGTTTGTTGTGGCTCTTATTTCATGTGTGCATCTTCAAAGTCTAACATTTTCCCCAGTCCATGGCACTTTCACTGCTGTTCGCTTGTTTTCATAGCGAGGCCACTTTTAGTATAATTCTAGTAAAATTATTGGTTTGTTTTTATAGGGGAGTGTACCTTAATAGAACAGGAAAAAAAAAAAAAAAAAAAGCATCTGGCAATCATTGAGAGAAAGGCCATTTCCTCTTTCTCCCTCGTTTGTGAGAGCAGAGCACAAAACCCCATCAAGAAGTGGAGGTTTCTTATCTTTCTTAACAGCAACCTTTTATTAGCATCCTGTCCACCCAGTGATGGAGAAGGCTTGTGGCAGGACAGGAATCAATTGCCCGATTATCCGATGGCTTGTTTCAGTAATTTTTTGCCCCATTTGATATCACGCTTCATACAATGGAACATTTGCAGGTGGGTACATTGTAATGTTGATAATGAGAAAAGACCCATCATGCAGCCCTGCTTCATAGCATGTTCGGTTGAGCGATATCTGCTCTTGCAGAAGTATCCGAGGGAAGGTGCTGCCGTACCCGTATCAGACCCAAAGTTGGTGCCAACCAAGGCCGTGACACAGGTACATAAACATTAGGACAATGAGGACAATGAAACAAGTTTTGTGACTTGGCGATGTCTGTGGGTTTCATAACATAAATAATACTCATATTTTTAATGTTTGTCCAAAGACTTTTGAGAATCTAGAAATGGAGAGAAAAAGTCAAAATTGCTGCAATTCCTAAAGGTTACTGCAACAGTTTTTGTTAAACCCTCGAATTAAAATTCAAAGTCTGCGTCTCAATCAAGTCTTAATTGCTTCATTTTAAGTCCGCCGTGGAGACGTACAGAAGCAAATTAAAAACACTGTTCTCCGCCTAAATATTCATGGGCCCATGTTTAAAGGCCGTTTCCCGTGAGTCATCCAGGAAAAACGTAAACCTCCTCGTTCTCTGCATGCACTCAAAATGCATTATACGTTTTACTTTACCTGAAATCAAATAAATAAATAAATAAATCTGGTTCAGCAGCTTAATGGAATGCTTCTTCACTGCGACCCAGCTGTTTTTTTCTGTGACATGAAGCCTTGTATCAACACCAAATATCAGTAAGCAAAGCACCTTCCACAAACAGTACAATGCACATCCAGCCGCTGCGTCTCTGCAAACACACACGCACAATATTCTTTTGTTTACCGGTTAGTCCTGCAAGCTCCCACACGCCGCAAAATTTAGGGTTCTCTGTGACACAAAAACCTACACTTGGAACCATGCATATTAGAAACTGCTCCAAACCTCAGCTCTACCCTTGACTGTCAGAGGAAAACACGGTTAAGCGTCTACAAAGGTCACGTGCATGACAGCATTGTTCCATTCCATCTCAACTAGATTAGCAACACAAAGAGCATTGCAGTAATGTAGTTGTTGACAGCAATGGACCGGGCAGCAGAATCTCAGTTATTTCCTTTCATCTTTTCTTTGAAAACAACATGAACTTGCACAAGAAATGGAACGCAGCCAACAGCTTTCCAGATGAAGTGGACGCTGCCCACTTTTCAAGGAGGCAGACAGTCAGAAGTGCGTTCTGTTTGTCAAAAAGGTATTTGCTTCGTCCAAAGCTTGCAGCAGAAAAAGGTGTGTGTGAGGCCTTTGATGGAGGGGTATTTCTATCTTGTCCCGTATGCATTTGAGCCTCAAAGCGTAATGAAATATCACAGCGATTTGATTTCATTCTGGGAATACTCTCTCTGCTGCCAACCACGCCAACAATGCGTGAAAACCAAAACCTAATTAGGTCAGCGTATACTTGCACCATGAGAAAACATGACTTCAAAATAACTGGTGTCAAACAATGACCTCACCACAGGCCTTTGTGTGAGATCGAGAGCGAGATGCGTTTACACTTTACAATAAAGCTATTCCAACTGCCTGGTTGTATTTAGTTACTAAAATCATTTTGGTAGGGTTAGAGAATAGATAGGGTTTTACCCTTCACATGCACTTGTTCTGACAAGCTTTAAAAATAATTATTCGCCACATCTGCCTGCATCAACAAGATCCCACATGGGCCTGTTTTGGGGAGGACCATCTTGTAAGTACAGAGTGGAGCTCCATGCCTAATTAACTGATGGCTCTCGTGTGATAATCTGGAGATTGAAGCAGCCCTGATGTATTCAGGTCTGAGTAACCTGGGAAAAGGGGCAGGGCTAAAAAGGGCTTTAGAGCCATACTACAGATGCACCAACTGCAACTTCCTTGAGTGATTCTGGTACAATCTAAAAGTCTGGCCAGCCAACTTCAATTTAGGATCAGTTTTATTTCCAATTACTACAAGAGAAAGCATGCAAAAAAACCAAAGTGAAATAAAAGGCTTCATCTCTCACGATAACGTGCCGCGAGTTACTCGACAGAGGTGTTTATACAGCCCAACTGAACAGGAATTACAGTATACCTCTGCAACATTAGCTGCTAATACAGATGGATTATTTAAGAATAGCTTTCAGCAGGGTCTGTGGGTCTGGCTTGAAATGAGATTAAACAAGTCTGGTAATGCATTGTATTATGGGTTTTGGGCTTAAGTTATCCATCAAATCTAGTCTGTTTGCATCCTTACACTGACATATACTCCATGTCAATAAAGAGGATTTCCCAATAAAGCTTTTCTCATTCGTGTTTCTCTGTTATGGCTGACCAACACAACACTAATCTGAAATCGTGACTGAAAAGGAGTTGATTGAGGAATGCTTATTAACTCGCAGCCACTTCCAGCCCCTCTGTCCAGTCCTTCTATACAAGGGACCGAGCAGAAAGAGACGTTCGTGCAGATGGGCAAAACTCGCTCTGGTGGGGTCTCGTGTAATAAATAAATTAAAAGGAGGATTATTCTAAATCTGTAGAAATGATATAAACACAATGACATTTTCAATTGACAATAAACCACTAAAATAGTTTTAATTCTGGCAGATTGTGGAGGATTCATGCAGCTAAAGTGGAGCAGAATGACTGAGGAACCATGCCGACTTCACATACTGTCAGCAGAGAATGTCAAGAACTAATGCAAAAGTCTTTTGTCTCACTTAATCTTTCCCGTTTTATCTAACCTGCAAACTTCAAAAACAAAAGGAGTTAATAACAAAACAAAACAGGCTGCAAAGCTCATAAACAGAAGAATACTCAGCAACAGACGAGCTGTGGCTCAAGAAATAGACGACAGAAACTAACAGCAAACATCTAATTTGCACACCTGTGCAAACCTGTGCAAATTAGACAGTAGGTCTCGTCTGGGTAATTCTCAACAGGTTATAATGCAAGACAGCAGTAGAATGCATACTGACCTGTTGCTGAATCATTTGTAATTGGCTCGTTGCGTGTGCATGCATTACTAAACAGGCTGCATTGCATAAAAATTTCACTTCAGCACAACTCATCACAAAATATACGGTAAATGCCAAAGCTACGTCTTGGTAACTGTGAATACTGCCAAGAAGCCTGCTAATCAGGTTTTAACCGAACACTCAAAATGCCATGCGGGCTCAGCTGAGTTTACACAGAAACAAATGAGGCAATCAACCTTAGCCAGTGGCAAATCAATAACCTGCCCGGGATGGCTGATGTTCAAGCTTGACAAAGTAGATATCTAATCAGGAGGCAGGCTGCCTTGTCGTCTCCTTCTGTCCCCGTTCACTTGAGCTTATTCCCACTGCAAGACTCTGGTTGTGGCTGCATTAGTCTATAATGCATTTAGAATGATTTGACTGGTAAAAGACAAGAAGTTGCTTGGTGTTAGAATGTAAAAAATAAAATGTAATAATAAAAAAATCAATGTCAGGAACAATAAAAACACCATTACAAAAAGATATATAATTTTTAACTTATACCCGTTTTCTTTAAATACGTTACTTTATCTTTTACCCACCCCAACACACACAATACTGTTTATATGAGTTTATTATGACTGTCAGATAACCTGTTTCTCGTTGAAACCTGCACGAGCACTCATCCTGATTTCCACACGTCTCCAATAAAAGATAGGAATGTCTAACCGGCCTCACATTATTGGTTTAGTGACTTTATTGATATAATTGAGAGGAAAAAAATACAACAAAGGCTGTTACTTCAAATCTAGAAATACACTGGGAAAAATATGAGGGTGACTCAGCGATCAGGCACCCTCCTGCTCCGCCTCTTATGTGAAGAAGAAGAGAAGACTGAAGTGATGCGGCGCACATTAGAGTAACACCTTGACAATAAAAGGATCTGTAGAAAATCTTTAAACGACACATTTTCAAAGTTGAATTGGCAGTTTCTGAATCAAATAGTAGTAGGGTGCTGCTCACCGTGTAAAATGCCAGTTCGAGAACAATTTAAAAACTTTGGAGAATGTGGGAAACAGAAGAAAGAGGCAGCTAAATGAAAAGGGGGAAAGTGTAGCTGGATGCCGAGCAACAGCGGGAGAAGGGAAGCTATGAGAGAGTAGACAGGCTTGTCGAGAGGATTCCATCAAAATGTCACAATCACTGAGTCACGGGGCTTCGGCGGGAAGAAAAAGTGAAGAAGTTAACTGCAACAACGCAGCATGAACATAGACAAATATACCTAGATGTTCATGTAACGGTCTTAGTAGGAGAGATGCGAGCAGTGCTTACCAGACTGAACCAGAGTGTCGATATGCTAATTAACCATGTGCCATTTTTCTTACGATGACACGTCTGCTGCATTAACACCTGCTTGCAAAGCCCGTTAATCTGCTAAAAGCTATAATGTTTAACGGCTGAAATGGAAAGACTCGACACACGGTGGCATCGCCTTGACTTCACGTATGAACTCTAAACGCAAAGTGGATGAGATGAAGGAGGCTGCGCAGTCACCTGTTGTGAAAGTTAAACTGTTCCCACACTGAAAAATGTTCCAATGGCACTGACTAATCGGCCAAGCCAATTAACCGGCTCACAATTGTGGACCAGATCATTCAAACAAAAGATAACTGAAGCATTAACACAACTTCAGAGCGAATGACATTCTAAAAGTCTTAGGTCTCTCCAGGTTCTGAACTTTGGGACACTAAACCACGACAGTGGAGCGGCGCACGTTTGTTCAGAGTCAGCTTTAATCATGAGACCGGGATGAGTGATTACCGAGATGACTAACCTGAGGCTGGTGGATGCCATTCTTAGAGAGGTTACACTGTGCAAGACAACACAGCATCATCATTCATTTCTGGATCTTCTTAAAAACCTTTCAGAATTTGATATCATTTTCCCTAAAACCTTTTCCAGGAGAACAAGCCCAGTTTTCTCCAGGTTTCTCTCTTCATGTTTTCTGGCTCGTGCTCAGACGTTTGAACAGCCATACAGTCCATATATCGTAGGGGACATGAAAGTCAGAAGAAAAGATCTTTTGAAGATGAAATGTCTACAGAAGAGGCTTAAAGGTAAGCCTTTCATCTCAAAGGAGTTGTCAAGGGTCACAATGAAGGGATGTAAAAAAAAAAAAAAAAGAAAGGAAAAAGGAAAGCCTAATATCTATGTTAATGAACTGTGTGTGAATGACACATGTTAGTGTAGATAGTTCATTTTAATGGAGACATTACAGAAAAAAAAAACAAGAAATAAATTATTTTCTTCTGCTCTTAAGAGCACGAGTGATGTGAAGTCACTAGCAACTGAAAAAAACTAAACTTTGGGTTTTGACCCCCACGGTATGAAAGTATCTCAGAGACCTGTGCAGATTTTCAGGCTGAACGCAGATCTCCGCATGCCTCTGGTGCCTTACAAATGTACGACTGCGTGTAATAGCATTTTGCTGCCACTTGGGGGGCCAGTCTCAGAAAGCTGCTCATTTCCTCTCTCCCCACACCTAAAACAGGCTGGGCTGTATGGGGTGTGAATTCAGCTGCTCTTCATAAGCAAAGTGACGTATTGACCAAAGCACGTCTCACACATTGTAATAGGACCTCGGCTAACTGTAACAACATGCAAAAATACAATAATCGAACTCGACAAAAGACTACAATATTTCAAAAGGAAAGCAAATAAAACGAGTAATGGCCACAGCGGGGGTGCTGCGGCAGGAGAAATAAACTCACTGGACGTCTGTGAAATGGATCGTGCAGAATCCTCAACAAACAGTTAATTAGTCAAGAGAAATAGTTTGTTTCTTGAAATTTATTTTCATTATTTCTGAAATCTACTTAAGGGATTAAAGACCAGCTTAGGAAAGTTATTAAAAGACTACTGAGAGGAATTTTCGATGAAGAAAAGGGAAAGAACGTTTACATGAAGGGATGCTGAGCCGCAAGCTTTGGGCAATATGTGTTTACTGCCCAAAGGTTGTGTTCCTCGGGTGTGAGAGCAGTAAAACCACGGTGGGCGGTCAGTTCAGATCACCGGCAGAGCCGAGACTTTCACATAAAACCTGTGTCCTGCGGAGGAGAGGGATGGTGAGTGCAGGCGTGAAAATTGTTTTCTGTACTTTCAGAGCATCAGAGTTTTTCCAAACAACCTGTGAATGGGGCTTTTATTTCTCAAGCCCGTGGAATTTTTTGACAAATGGTCTACCGTGGGGAACACTATGGCTCATTTTAGAACCACTAATATAACTTTAACTGCATGGATTTGGAGCACATTAGGACTAGGGAGCATCCAGTAAAACATGCAAACTCCATATAGAGAGTTCCCAGTCTACCAGCACGTCTGCGCCGCCATTTCTCATGCTGTGAGGCAACAGTGCCAATCACTGTACAAACTGTTTTATCAGAATATAACCAAGCAGTAAACACACCTCACCATCAACTCATACACTCACAGGTGATGCCAATTGAGCCAATTAGGACCACTAAAATGTCTTCTCCACATAAAGATGGGTATTTAAAACCACAAAATATAACCACAACAAGACACATTCCACACTGACGGATGACTGCATACACAGGGGCGTCCATATCTGACTTATATCTGACATATTTTCCAAGCCATTTGTCTTTGATGGTCCCAAGGCATTCCCTTTCATACCTGAGCTCCCCTCACCTGCTGAATAGCTCAGTGTTTGCACAACTTTAGTGAAATCACTGACGGGTGATCTCATGACGGCTGTCAGTGTGCGGGTGGAGCAGCTCACTCAAAGACAACAGTCGACATCCTGCAGCAACAACCACTTTTCTCTCCAGACACCCTCTTCCTATCATCTCCTGCTGCCACGTAATCCAAGTGGAGATCAGAGCACGTTCTGACAGGAAACCAAGGAGATGGTGGCACACGATCTGACATGGCGAGCTAAACTCCTCAATACTCCTACAAGACTGCAAACTGAGGTCCTAAATAAATCCATCCAAGCAAGAAAAGGATTCATTTCCACTGGCCGACTAAAATGTTAGTATTGTTATTTTGCCAGTTGACAATAGGCCAAAGTGCTTAGAAATAAAATGAATAGTTTGGCCTGGAGTGTGTGCTGCTTTTTCTATATTTTAACTTAAATCATTAGAGTTCTGCACAAATATTTAGAAAACCAACTTGTACATAAACCCAATGTTTTTGGTGATTCATACTGCAGTAAATTAGAGACAGTTGTGAGTTCAGTAAGAACCAAATGTTCCCTAACACTGAACTTCACAGCTGATGAGTTCTTGGGTTTAACTGTGAGCAAATGAAAAAGACGTGTCAGAAGAGACTGGATGACCCGACGGAGAGATAAAATCGCCACCCCAGTGGTTAACGTTTAACAGTCATTTCCGTCTCTTCTTCGTGTCGTGCGTCTGTCTCTTCCACTGAAAATTTGTCAGGAAGTCAGCTAACCGAGTACACTACGCGAGTGTTGAAAATGTTAGACATGATGTATGAGCACTGCTGGGGAAAGGGTGACTCTGTCCAAATGGCAAAGGGTAAAAGTGAAACTGTGCAGATGAAAATCTAAATGCTGGGGCACATGTACAGAGCAGCCAAAACAATCACAACGTTCCACAGAGAGCACGAATACAAACAGACTCAAAGCACCCATTTCTACAGCTCCCTGAACAGCTGACCAGCTCACCCTGCATACACACACACACACACATATATATATATATATAAAAACTTCATTTTGATGAAAGAAACCCTCCAACTTGACATTTGCAGTGACTTTAGAACATTGAGAAAACAAAAAGCCAAATAAAAAATTGCTTTCATCGCACAAAGTGTTCAACAATACTCCGACGGCGCAAAGTGCTTATCAAAAGATAATGAAAACAAAATGAGATTTGGCTTAGTTTATGTAGACAGCTTGTGCTGGCAGAGGGAAATTATCTACCAAATATACACAGAAATTAGCCACGGTGCTTTGACACCTCGCAACAAACAGCTTTCCCGTCTTCCCCAGATGTGGTCGATGAAAGGCAGCCATCACGGCCATAAAAAAATAAAAATAAATTCGGGCACATCCCGCACATCTGCGGGAGGGTCGTCATCGAAGCCTATGTATGGCAAACTCAGTGTCATGGCCGACAGTCAGAAATTTAAAACAAAGACCCCAGGACGAAAGCCGTCCTCATTGCCATGACAATATTGCTGGTGCGCAGTAGGCAATAAAGACAGACCAGGAGTCAGAACTGAAAGACGAAACTAAATATAGCATAATGTATTTCTGCTGGGGTAATTCACATTTGTTGCTACGGAAATCCACCTTTAGAGATGGAGCATAGAGAATATTCATATTCTGAGTTGAGAACAACAGAAACATATTGCTCTTAGTATAGAAATCAAGGGAAAAAAGTCCTGAGGCTAAACCCTTTTATAATGCACTCACTGTTTATTGCAGCCATTATTTACCTGGGAGCAGCATTTCATTCAGCATTAACAACATTATCGCATGTTAAATGGCCTGCCAATGTACAAGCTTGCGTAGAGAGAAAATCATTATCATTTAAATGGTCACATTTTACAGTTGGCTGTGTCCGTGATGATTTGTGTTAATTACCAAAGGGTTATATAAAAAAAAATTTTTTTTAAAAAAGAGGCTACCATTTGCTTTACTTACCCAGCTTTTGGTTCATATATATATTTATATATATATGAGCCAAAAGTTTGGAGACATCTTCTCAGTCAATGCGTTTTCTTCATTTTCATGACTATTTACATTGTAGATTCTCACTGAAGGCATCAAAACTATGAATGAACACATGTGGAGTTATGCACTTAACAAAAAAAGGTGAAACAACTGAAAACATGTTTTATATTCTACTTTCTTCAAAATAGCCACCCTTTGCTCCGATTACTGCTTTACACACTCTTGGCATTCTCTCGATGAGCTTCAAGAGGTAAGTACATAACTCCACACGTGTTCATTCATAGTTTTGATGCCTTCAGTGAGAATCTACAATGTAAATAGTCATGAAAATAAAGAAAACGCATTGACTGAGAAGATGTCTCCAAACTTTTGGCCTGTAGTATTTCGGCCTCACAGACTAGTCCCAGAGAGACCGATTTGACCTTTCACCCTCTGGTGCACCAAATCTTTCTACCATCTCCACTCAGAAAGTAGAGCCCCAGCATGGATACAGTGAAAGTATCTAATGGTTTGGTTAAAAGCACAAAGGTGATTTCAAGTCCCCAAGCGAGATAAATGGCTGATGGACACAGATCAACACAGCCACTGCATAGTCAACATTAGGGCTGGGTATTGTTAAGAATCTAACAATTCGATTCGATTTTGATTCTTTAGGTCACAAATCGATATCAATCAATACTATGCGCGGACAGAACCTGGCGCCAGTTTGTAGGCTCTGTCGAGTTGCGTTTGAAGTTGCGGATTTAGCGATGGTTTCTGCAGAACGTCTGCATGGTGGTTTCGCAGGTTTGTCATGTTGCTGCAGTATTTCAGAACCGCCTGGCAAAGTTTGCACAACACCTTACTTTATCTCTTTCCTGTGTTCCAGGTTTACAAGGGAATACGAAATTAATCCACACGCTGGCTTAACGCTGCAGCTACTCACTCCGGTCGCCATATTGTGATGGTTTGGTCTACTGCAGCCCCTGTCGTACAGCGCGAATCACACGAGGGTGTTGCTCACAGCGCACCCCACTGGCCAGGGGCTTCAATCGATTCAGAAGACTGATGAATTGATATTGAATTGCAGGGAAAAGAATCACGATGCATTGCTGAATCGATATTTTTACCCACCCCTAGTCAACATCACATCCCCTGCAGCTCCCTCCAAATCAACATTTCCATTTTTTTCCCCCCACTTTTACAAAGCTGACAACTTTCTCACCGCGAGCTGCAACAACAGAGATGGAAGCACTAGTTTTATCATTCCAATTTCCTCTGCCAATTAGAAACCCTCTGCCCACTCACACAGCAAGGATGATGTGCTGATTTCTGAAGGCAAGGCGATTTGAAAAGAGTGCTACGGGATGCCATGGGATTTGGACTTGATTCATCAAAAAAAAATAACCAAATGAGCAGATGAAGTGGCAGCAAGACAAAAGTGTTCAACTTTATATTAAAAGAAGAAGAAGAAGAAACTGCTGCGTTGATTATTTCATTGGCACCTGAGTGACCCAATCTGTCTGACTAATCTGCTCAACACAGATAACATGACTGTGGCTGCATCTCTCCGGGACAAGTCTAAACACACCCGTGAACACCTTCAGTGAAACATAAGCACACTCTCACTTGCAATTTTTTTTTTTTCTTTCAAAAGAATGAGACAACGAGAACACACTTAATAAACTTTGCATTACGCTTTGACTGTCATTGATTCTAAAGGGGGGGAAATGAAGGAGAAAATTTGAACTGGACTGTGTACAGAGGCAGAACACGTAGCCATTCTCCTGTAAACATTACAGCACACAGAGAAATGCCCTTTTCCTACGGATAAACACAGCTGGTGCGCTGGCATTTTTATTTTTTTATATATCCTCATGCAACCATAAATGGGCGGCATCAGGCAGATAAAGAAGCTATTAATGGGTTTTGGCTCCTCACACAATAACTAGAGTCACTTCGGAGCGATGCGCTGTCAATTGTGCGGTTCACTTTGTTTTGTATAAACCCAAAAAAATAATAAAAAAAATTTAAAAAACACCCAATTTATCGACTAAACCCAAAACCTGGGAGGACCTAAGCCCGGCTTAAACCCAGCAGTTCAAACGACTCAAACAATGAATAATAGCAGCAGGTCATTCCAGAGGGATTTTTCCACTAAATAACCAAAATTACAAGTTACCCACTAATGTTAAACCTTAAACTCACAGCTGGTGGGTGCGGTGCAGCAGCTGTGTCTGCCGAAAAAAAAAAAAACATTTAAAAGAACTTACGGGAGTCGCGTCCCGGTGAACTGTTTTAGCTCCGTGTTGTGAGACAAACATTGCTGTTTTTCACTGAGCTGTCCAAAGAGCTCAACTTCTCTTGGCCACCCGTGACATTACCAACCTTAAGGGAAAATTCACGGCAGCTATTGTCGCCCCGACGGGCAACTTTAGCATCCAATTCAATTAAACCGCCTCTTTTAAAAGCTTTGCCGACCACGCAGCGCGAGATTTGTTCCAATTGTTGCTAGCCGTCAATTATTAACTCCCCGAGACATTGACAGACTCGAAACAAAAGAGTCGGGCATCTAAAAGTAAAGCTGTTGCTCACCGGAGAGCCAAGCGCGGAAAAATTGTGAAAAGGCAGAAACTTATTGTGTGACTTACAGCGGGAAGCGGAGCGATATCCAGAGTTTGCTTCTGAGGGGAACGTCGGCCGTGGTTCACAGGGAGTAGGTAGAGCGGTTAGTGGGGAGGCTCATCACAGCGCTCCGTGCTTTCACAAACCCCGAAGCAGCAAACATTACGGCACCGTAATAACCGGCTCTCAAACAAGACGCACGTCTGAATTTTATTACCGTAATACGTAGACCACAACCCCATCACCGCAGTAAACAGGAACACTTTTTTTTTTAATATTTACTAAAAGTAGATGTTTATACTGTGTTGCAAGTGAAAGTAACGCGTTCAAATCTGTTTTTACATCTGTTAAAACAACACCTCTGCCAAATATATACTTTGCACTAGATGTAGTGGTGAGAGAAAACACAGAGGGCCCCAAACATCCTTGGGATTATTATTACCACTGCAGAGAAATGGTTCGTGTTGACCGAATAAACAGTTATAAACAGTTACAAACAGAGGATATTTGTCCCTCAAATAAATGCCAGTGTATCTTGGAGTGCATTCACCTCCCTGTGGTGTGCATGGTTTAATCCACCATAGCACAAGGATCTCAGTGAGGGTTTTTTTTTTTAAAAGGCAAGAGTGAGACAGTAAACAGAAATAACTTATAGCTGTTTTAAAGGGATTTGTTGGTATGTACCATTGCCAAATAACACAACACTTTTAAATTTCTAAATTGTTTTGGTTTAGTACCTTTTTTTTTCAAAACAGTTCATCTCTGAATTTCATTCAAGCAAGTTAATGTGTACAAAGGGTTCAATTGTCTATAATTTGAACAGAACTACTTGCACATGAGCTGCAAGATCTGATTCTTTGTCAAACTGTCCTCGCAGGACCTTCAAATGTGCTTTTCTCTGTTCAAGCAATCGCATGTAAAATAATTAATTGGACTATCAAAGCATTCTTAGAAATCTGTGACATGGGCTGTTTGTGATGTCTGTTGTATTACCATGGATATCTTACAGTAAAACAAGCGTGTTCTAATAGGGGAGGTGGGCCGGAGCGTAGAGGGTATTTTATACAGATCCACCGCGCGGTTTTGAGTCATGCAGGCATTGAAGAGCCTTGAGAAATGCTCAACGATGAAGCGCATAGTTGCTGCACAGTGGTAGCTTACTGGAGGGCTCTGAAAATGCTGCACACTCACTGACACGTTAACAGTTTATATATAACAACATTTGTGCAGAGGAAGTGAGCCTCTATTTTGCAGATGATAAGTGTAAGTGCTGAAACTACACAGACAGACAGACAGACAGACAGACAGATAGACAGACAGACAGACAGACAGACAGATAGACAGATAGATAGATAGATAGATAGATAGATAGATAGATAGATAGATAGATAGATAGATAGATAGATATACAGACAGACAGACAGACAGACAGATAGATAGATAGATAGATAGATAGATAGATAGACAGACAGATAGATAGATAGATAGATAGATAGATAGATAGATAGATAGATAGATAGATAGATAGATAGATAGATAGATAGATAGATAGATAGATAGATAGATAGACAGACAGACAGATAGATAGATAGATAGATAGATAGATAGACAGACAGACAGACAGGCAGACAGACAGACAGAGAGATAGATAAATAGATAGATAGATAGATAGATAGATAGATAGATAGATAGATAGATAGATAGATAGATAGACAGACAGACAGACAGATAGATAGATAGATAGATAGAAAGATAGATAGATAGATAGATAGATAGATAGATAGATAGATAGATAGATAGATAGATAGATAGATAGATAGATAGATAGATAGATAGATAGATAGATAGATAGATAGATAGATAGATAGATAGACAGACAGACAGACAGACAGATAGATAGATAGACAGACAGACAGATAGATAGATAGATAGATAGATAGATAGATAGATAGATAGATAGATAGATAGATAGATAGATAGATAGATAGATAGATAGATAGATAGATAGATAGATAGATAGATAGATAGATAGATAGATAGATAGATAGATAGATAGATAGATAGAACCAATCAGAGCCATAGACTGATAGAGTGTATCAGAGGGTGCCAGAGAGGAAACATGCAGGGTTATTTGTCTGTAATCTTCTGCCTTCGTAACAGCTGCAACAGAACTCATCCAGGTGTTAATAAAACAGGCTCCTCGGCTTTGCACTCAGGTGCTGAATTAGTGCTGGAGAAAATACCACTGCGGATTTTCTGGCTGTTGGCAGCAAGATGAAAAAGGAAGGCTCCACTGCAGTGAGAGAAACAACTCACACATTTCTGTGTCTATAAAATTCAGGCAGAAGTGGGCGAAATCTTGCTATTTGTCGTTGTTTTCCCCCTCCTTATGGTCTGTTATGATATATCGAGGCTGCTCTCCCAAAAAAAAATCTTTCTGCTTTGTGGCCGATTGAACAAAATCTAGACTTTACTCCACTACAATCTTTTGCACAACACTTCTAATAAAGGTGTTCAGTGGAGGGATAGTGTGATGATGCATGCTAATAAGATATATCTAATAAATACACTTAGTTTGATACTTCATATAATAGTATTAGCTATGAGCTACTGGAACTGTGATGATATGATACTCACGTGTCAGAACCTTTTTTCCCGGTTCTTCTGCATGTGCAGATCATTTCTGTAGTACCGGTACAAATCAAGCTCTCTGCAGAAAGAGCACACATAGTTTACTCCATGTGATGTGTGTAAAACTGTGTAAAACCTCACCTTTAAAAATCCAAGTCTACATCACAAAAGGGTTATCCTGTTGATTGATAAGCTCAGCTGTCACAATATTTTCAGCAAAAGGATACCTGTGACCAGTTGGTCATGTTTCAGTGGCATTTTTTCTCAACTGCATGAATATAAAAACCACCTCTCTGACGTTTGTCAGGACATTGGCCCCTCAAGGGAAGATGTGACATTTGAAAAGGAGCAGTGATGGCAGCAGCTGCATGTTACAAGTGAATGGCAGTCCAGTCCTTTTATAAAAGATTAGAAAGGCAGAAAATTGTAGGCGATGCAATAGGCTAAGTATACCGGTGTGAGAGGAACAAAGATGCAGGTGCATGTTGAGAGAGACTGTGTCTTGGTGGGAAAAGACTTGAGGGTTTTGAGACAGGCCTTGTTTTCTTTTTTATTCTGTTCATTTCTGCACCCTTTTCCTGTGCCATTTTTAGCACGGAGACGCAGAAAGGTGCACATGTACTTTTGCAATTTGTGCAATGAACAAGAAAATATGGGCTCTAAGAAAAGGGGTTTGTGTGTATGGAGGAGGCATGTGTGCTTTGTCTTCACCCACACTCAAACCTGTCAAACAAACAACACGCTTCTTCCACCCCCATCATGCAGCGACCAATAAGATTATCACAAAAAACTCAAGTTCTCCAAGTGGGATTGTCTGGAACAAGGTTGATTTTGGATGGCGGGTTTTGAAACCCTTTATTGTGTTCTGTAATTTAATTGTTATGTAACCGAAATGGCAACATTGTAAGCAAGTGTTTGTTGTCATCTATAATTTGAATATTCAATGAGATATTTCTGGTAATCTCGGAAAACAATGGGTTTTAGCAAATATGGCTTCAGAGCAAGGAGAGAGTCTTGTCTGTACTTTTAACTGCCGCCCATCCTCCAGAATGAACACAGTTAAGTAGAAGTGACAGTAGATATGAGGATGGTACACAACAAATCCTTTAAGAGGAGTCTCAGGTCATTAGCTTTATATACTAAACACCTGAGTCGCCCTTGGTGAGACCAAACTCGTGTTATCAGCTCCCTTCCAGGCATCCCACCTCCTCAACTAATCATGTTAAGCAACCCTCCAGCCTTTCGTCTTAAATTCTCCTACTGTGATTCATCGCAGTCCACATGCTACGTATTCAGAGTGCCTTTGAAAGCTCAAGATATCCCTTGCATATGGTAATCAAATGGCCTTAAAAAAATCATTAACAATCCAACAAAATTCTCATCCCCTTGATCTTCCATTGCTTCAAGACAGCAGGATATTTACTGTAAGATTCACAATATTCTTTTCATTCCAAGGGAAGCAGGAAGACTCTAAAAATCGATGACAACAGCGATTTCTGTAAAAAGGGCAAGAAATAGCCAACAGAGTCCACAGCCAATAATATCAGGTGAAAGGATATAATGAAGCTATGAAAGCACAAGAAGGCATTTTCAGCAGATGGAAAAGAGTTTGTTGACTCAGACTGATTCCCTTTATTGTTGTCCAGAGGAAACCTTGCTGTTGCTCATAAAGTTTATTGTGTTGGGGGTACAGCTGTTCTGGTGGCTGCAGCCCCTGTGACGTCTAAGCACAAATATCAGGGTTGATTTGGCTGTTTATCAGTGACAGTCTCCCGCGAGGCTGGACAGTTGCTCGAAAGTGGACAAAGGTGAAGGTCAAGTATTACTCAAAAGCAGACTGGAGCCAGGCCTCTTCTCTCCCCTCTGCTCTGTCGGCACAAACAGCTTGTTGACCTGACTTAAATCAGCTTGGGCAACTCCACAGTCAGTTAATAATTTCCTTGGATCCAAATTTTCTCATCATATCCAGGAGTGAATTAGAGCGGCCAGTAATCCAATGATGATTAGTAGAAAAATGAATTACATGTCCACAGAATAACCGGCACAATAAAATTATATCTACTACTTTAGCAAATCAAATTCAAATCTGCATTCTTCAGCAATATATACACGATACCTAATTGAGTATGCTTACAAAGATTGGGCTATTGGAAATAGTCTTTAACATGAGGGTTAATGCGTGGAATCTATCTACATGTTTAGCACCTTAGCTTTCCATCTTATGGAAACAATGGCGTCTCCTCTTTCAAGCATAATTCAGTTTTGTCGTTTCTCCAGCCAAGCGCTATTTTAAGAACTGGGCTCATATTTGTTCCAAGCAGGGGAAAATGATTAATCCAAATACAGACTCAATTCAGATTTGGGGGCATTCTACCTCCCAGCTGTGACCATACAGGTGGGAGTACAGACGCAAATCAGATTTTAACACGTTTTATGAAACCTAATTGTTTCACGAGCTGTACAATGTTCCAGGGGTGCTGTAGGAAATTAAAACGTATAGGGAAGGAGGGCTTTAATGTCAGGTGTCGACAGGTCTCAGCTATAAGAAATGCTAATAATTTAATTAAAAACAGATTAATTCTAATTAATTCTGCTTTGAAATGAAAGAGGTGCTGACTGTGCCATCAGCTGAATGGATGCACAAACAAGACTAGCTTGAAAAAAAAACCAAGAAAAAACAGTGTTTGAACCTTGTACACCAATAAAGCTAAGTGTAATTGATCAAAACAACACCCTCATCTGTTTGCTGTACTCCACAGAGGGTGCCACCCCAAGGCAACGCAATATTTCTATCTGGTTCCACACGCTCGAGAATGAATATATGACTCTGTGCACTCAGTTGTTTGCAGTATCCATATATTTCATCATTAAGTAAGAAAACAGTTGCTATAAGGGCCAAATCATGTTACAGCAGCTGAACGCTCTTTTCTCCGCTCCTTCACAAAGCTGCAGGGATGCACAAATCTATACACTGCATGCACAGAGACAGACGGCAGTTTAAAGATTTTACTGAACTATTTTTTTTTACAAAACAGCCTTGACTTGTAGCTGGATGAATGCTGGTACATTTATAGAGACACTGATAGGGTGAAAATAGACCAAAATACAACCCTGTTTCCAAAGAGACTGGAACCCAGTCTGACATGAAAATAGAAATCAGCGTGCAATAATTTAAAACCAATGTTTGACTAGATCTTATTATAGATAATACACAGGCAACCTATCAAATGTGAAAGTTTCTTCCAAAAAATGAAAGAAAATGAAAAACTAAAAACAGCATGGTAACGATGAGACATCTCACATCTCGTCTATTCAACTGGCTGCAGGTCAGTAACACGATTAGGTGTAAAAGGAGCACTGCACAGGAGCTGAGTATTTCAGAAGTAAAGCTGGAGAGAGGCTCACCACTCGGTGAAATAGTTCAATTATTTCAGAGTGGCATTTCCTGACATAAAAGCTGCAAAGAACTTGGACAGTTCATATGTGCATGATTAAGAAATCCAGCGTATTAAAGATAAGATCCAGAAACCGTGCCTTAGTCTGTGAGCCAGAGCTCGTTTAAAATGTACAGAGGAAAACTGTCCAGTGCACTGAGGAATCAAAGGTTGAAATTCTTTTTGGAAAATATAAATGTAGTTCCCTGTGGTCAAAAGACAAGAGGGACCATCAGGCTCGTTAGTTGCATGCTTGAAAAGGTTTATGAGCGCACATCACATGACAATAAATACAGAACGTGGTTTGACTTTCAGAGAGAGAGAGAGAGAGAGATTTTGCTTATTTCAACCAGACAAAGTCAAACCACAATTCTGCGCTTATATTCCAACATCACTGCTCAACAATAAATAGCAACAGAGCTTGGATGCCAAACTATCCTTCCTGACTTCAAACTTGTGCTCCACTAAATTCAGCTGGTAAATTCAGACACAAAACTTCAACAACCGAGACGCTGCAGTGCTCTGCTGCTGAAAGCTTTTATCAAGCAGGACTGACAGAATGCTGTAATTCTGAGATTACAGTGGCTGGTCTGCTCTGTTCCCAGATGTTTGAAGCTGGTCTCTGCTCTGTCACTCCTTTGAGATGCCAAGCTTTATTTTCCCAAAATGTGCTGACTGCTGTAAATTTTGTACATACAAGCAAACCTTTCCCACATGACACGAGGATGTCCTTCAATTTATGCTCGTGTTTTCATTTCATACAATTTATTGATATCTGTAATGCAGGCAAGGAAGAACTTTGGTGACACCCTTGAATTCCCCTCTATTGCTACACATGGGTTGATTTTAATTTTTTTCAAGGAAACATATACAGTGGTAGACGGACCGGCATACAGATCCCTAATTCCTACAAAACTAATGACTGTTTGCACAAAAATATCAACATGCTAAAGCGTCAAAATAGGGCCAGGAACAGCAAACGTTCAAATAAAACATGCTTACCACATTCATGTGTCAGCAGTATCGTACAAATAACAGAGCACAGGAACACAGCTTTGTAGAGTCTAAAGCCAACTAAATCAGTTCAGTGAAAGACAGCTTAAGCAGCAGAGATTCAAGTGTGCTAAAACCATGACAAATAAAGCAGATTCTTCGTAAAATGAGGGGCATTTAAAGTCGTTGGGCTGAATAATTGACTCGCTTCAAGCTAAGGGTTTTGAATGGGTAAGCAGGGTTGTTTTGTCGACAGGGTTCACACTTAAGCACACACTGCAGAGTTTGTGCTCTGGTTTAATTTGCATTTCTAAAAAAAAAATCACATTTCTGACATATAAGCATACTGTTAGCTTTTTAAATAAATGCAATGAGTAAAAATGTAGGTTGGGTCAACCAGCCTCATGCCCTGATATCAGACTTTCAGACCATCTCCTTATCAAAGATGTTCCCATGTGAAGGCACACATTGATTTGTCCTGTCCCCTGCTGATAGGACGGTCGCTGTATTGACGAGGATGGAGAGGACTGAGCGTAATGTATCTTTCTTTCCTCTCCAACAAGAGGTGAAAAGAGAGCCGGGTTAACACTCTGGAGGTCTCTGAGCTGCCAGTTGAAAATATAACAGGTCTCCAGGGATACAGAGGGACAGACGACCTCTCTCATGCTTCCTTGTTCTCTGTCCAGTTCTTCATCTACAGATCAGGCTTCCCCTTTGAAGCAGAGAGAAAGAGTCAGCTCTGTCAAGCAAACCATATATGGAAATTATTAATGTATCAGTGGTGCCAACTCGATTTCCAAGCGGCTACAGTCTGAACTTAAAAAGCCACATGTACTATGGGTAACTGAGACTTTTCGTGGAATTCAAACCGCTCATCAAGAAGCAATGCAGATGTCTGAACTAGGTTCTGTGGTAGTGCCTGACAAATTTCCAGTTGTGGATCTGACAGCTCAAACAGAATCCTCCTACTGAAGACAACAACCAGGCCCAACAGCTTTGTATTCATATTTCCAAATCTGAGTCCTCTTACCCAAATCTGAAAAAACTATTAAAAAAAAAAAAGCTTCTCAAGTTAAAAAACAGAAGTAACCAAAAAAAAATCAATATTGTCAGCCAATAATGAGTACAGCACCGTGGTGTTGAATATCAAGCACAACAATTCTCAGGTCCACTCGAATGGCTAAAACTTTACTTTACGACCACACTCGTCAATACAAGAAACCTTAATTGTTAAAATCACTATATAACCACTGTTGTGGTTCATTTATAGAGTTCTGAGTAAAGTAACGTAACATGATGTCTTAAATGACTTCAATAAGAAGGGCATTAATTCCTATGACAAATAAACACTCAATCAAATTGATCTTCTCTTTCTCAGCTTTAAAATGCATTAAATATCGTCTCATTTGGGAATTAATAAAAGCATCATTTCACGTTATTCTGTTTTAGCAATTTCTTTTTTTCTCTCTCTCTTTTTACTTTGCAACTCAAGTGAGACAAAATGACTGATGGGTAATCTCGCTATTCAGCTCACTGTGAAGTGATGAACTTCACAAGCAGATTACGGTTCTTTTCTGCACAGTTCACACCTCTCTTTGAACTGAGTGTTTTTGCTCCCTGTGGTTTGAAACCCTTCTTGTTTCTCATTGTTGTCTAATTGAAGAGATTGAGAAAAAAAAGCACAGGCCTTCACTGGTGGGCTTCCAAAGCCTTTAACAACTCCTGTTTTTGCAGTACATTTTGAGTCATTTCCCAGTCAAATCCTTCAATTTAGCTGCACTTGGCTGAATCTAAACAGTATATCCCAGTTAGCTTCACAGTTCATCTATCTTTTGTTACGCAAACACTTGTGAGCCAATGCTGCTGGGCACCTTACATGAGCACACTTGATCATTAGATCATGGTAGGCAACAGGAATTCATGACATATTCTTAATTCGTGGATTAAATCTTCATGAGTTCTTGCATCAATGAGGCATTTAGTGGTCAATTGTCTGCATTCAAGTATTGCCCTTAACCTTGTTTTAGGTTTTTACAAAGTGTTTTCCATCCATTTATTCACAAACTCAAGACTCCCGTAGGGAGGGGTTGGGGTTCGAATCACAAACCCTCCGATGGAGGACGACCTCTCTTCCCAATGAGCAACGGTGGATCTGATTATTTAGCTGTTGTATCCTTTTAAAGTGCTACCACTATCTCAACTAATGTTAAGATACAACGCTTTCACAATATCTTCTGAGTATAAACGTAGCATTCTGAGTACATATGCTGCCGACTCCCGATTTCTCTAGAAACATCACCGAGCTGAAGCTTTCCAGTGCTCGGTTTAGTAAATCAAATATTTCCATACCAACACATCGAGCTAAGAAGATGGTCATTCCAAACACTGTCGTGCACTGACACCATTCATCCATCCTACTTCCTTACAAACGTGTTATAGCTGTGCGATGCAACTATATTTACAAAGAAAAAATATAGGCATCTAAAACAAAATAAAAGCCAAACTATCAAAATCTTTTCTCGCAGATAATGAACTAATCAAGATCTTTATATCGACCCTTTGAAAAAGAATTCCAGTCAATTTTTGCAACAGTCTGCTAAAACTTGAAAAACTTGGTGGAATTGTTAATGTTCGCTGGGACCTGGAATAGGTTTCAGCCCCTCGCAACCCTAAATTTCATAAAGTGAGACATTCATTCTTATTACATTATGACGTTTCTTTTATTCTTCTGTTCAGTCAGTGTCTGACTCCAGTAAACAGGACAGTATGTGGCACTTTTACAGCCTCCCCACAGAAACGCTTCTCTATCACACAGTTGCTTTGTGATTTCGGATGAGTGCCGCTTTATAAGGGCTACAGTGTGTACAGTATATTGCTTTTACATAACAAATCTTGTCTAATGCAAAGTTAAGGGGTTTCAGTGGACCGCACTTTGTGATTAACACCTACACACTTGTTACAAAGTCAGCTAAATGAAAAGGTGTTCCATATGTCTGCGTAACTAAAATGAGTGGAATCTCGGTATAAAATGTGTGGCTGTTACATTAGAGAGGGCCTGCTTATTCTCCTTTGTAGTGCTCTCACTGGGGTCATTTATAGTCAATCTCAAGTGACAGGCAGGGATGGAGGAACATGAGCTCAAAATGTATTCAGCTGTGACCAGCCAGCCGCCCCAGGGACTAAGAACCCATTCACTTTTCACCATGAGACTAAATTTGAGATGTGAATAAATCACTCAAGTCAGCAAAAGCTCGGAGGAGATAAATTACAGAGTGTGAGGGGAAGATAGAGAGGGTGGACTGGAAGAATTCACTATGTGACAAGTCACAGTTCAAGTCAAAAGCAGACAAATGAGAGAAACTGTGAGATGGGTGAAGATTTCATTCTAATGAGGATGCTTCTGTTTGGAGGATGGGGAGAGACAAAATAACGCAAAACATTTTTCAAGATTTTTCCCTATTCAGATAAAACACTTGTCACAAATAATGGCCCACTCATTGCAAAGAGAGAAAAACCCACCACATTGTAAAGAATGGCAGTCTTTGAGACGCCGGGAGGCACTGACTGCAGTATGTGTGCTGGTATAATTGGTGTCCATAAGAACCACAATCATGTCATGATTCATACAGAATATTTCTGTCTGAAGGCTCACACGGCTACATAACAATTACCTCAAAAAACCCTGCAAACCCCTCATCTCCATCAGTGATAGATAAACATCCAAGAGAGCTGGAAGAAAGCCCCAGTGGAAGGCAGAGGGAAATGAAAATGCCGGGTGATTACAGTGGGCAGGCGGTGCTCCTGCACCAAAAAAAGGCCTGATTGCGCTGAACAGATTTGACAGTCTCATGGAGGTCTGGTTGCTTCATTACCCCGGTCACAATAGTGCTATGTGTGGAAATGTCAAACGTTTCCTCATTCACAGTAGTTCATTTCCTCGGAAAGAGAAATGCATCTTCTCTGTGTCAGAAGGGCTCCTGGCTGACATTTTGATGATGTAGGTGTGAGATGAATGTGATGACGTCTCTCCCACATGAACCATTCGGAGCGAAGCTGACATAATAAATCAAAGTTATGTCATTTATAACTTCACAGCAATTGATTTATTACTTGCAATGAACTTATTACAGTAAGTAACTCACCTAGTTGTTCTCTGAGTTACCAATAAACATGCCCCTATTCAACCTTTTGCAAATGAAGCTGTGGTGGACTGCTAATGGCACACTGTGGACATCGTTACCAGAGAATGTTTGCAGACACACTGAATAGTTCTCCTTTCATGTGTGTGAAGCCGTAACACTGCTTCCAACATTTATGACATTTCTGCAGAACTGGTGGAGGTATGGAGCAAAACATGTCTGCACTTGGAAAGAAATACATCATACATAATACAGGTGAGGGCAAGACCCGTGAAAGCTCAGGTGTGGGTGAGGCGTTGTCCTCCTCATTCCCCCCACAGCCTGTGAGCTTTACTGACAACAAACACTGCCTTTGACTCAAACTCCATATAGCATCACGGACAAAAACAGATGCCACATAAAACAGTTATCTTCTGTCATTTATCAGAAAACAGATTCCATCTCACCCTCTCGAATCTATAGGTTTTGATACCTTCTAGCAGAGACATGCAAGCTGTTTCCCCCTGTTGTCAGTCATCATACCAAGGTGAGCTGACAGCCTGAGATAGATTCATACTCAGCAAACAGATATTAGAGGTATCAGTTATCTTATCTTTTACTGCCTGCCGTCTACGTCTGAATTCGGAGGTCAGACACTGGTGAAAGACACCACACCTAAGGTAGCTGCAATTAATGTCAACGAGCTGTAAAACCTGAGGTTTGTTCCCCTTGCCAGCTTGACTGTTGTTCGTCATTATTAGTGATACCACTTGAAAACATATGATGTGGTATTCTGCACACACAAACTTCCCAGCAACAAGCCCACTTAAAGACGTTTGACACACAGAAATGACGAACTGGCTTTAATCACATTTTAATTGCAGCTTTCTTGGATTTTGGGATTGGTTTTGGTCGGGTTTCTGAAGGCATCTCAGAAATTCAGCCATCCAGGCAAGGCACATTTTAAAATTGCTGGCTTTCTTTTCATGTTTGGGCAAGCAAACATGGAAATTACTCATGAAACAATGTCCAAAATACGAAACTAACAATTTTATGCAAATGTGATACTTGAAATTATACAAAAAAAAAAAAGGAAAAAAAGATTAGTTTAATCATGTGGGAAAAGGGTTACATCAGCCTTTAGAACCCTTCCCGCTCCATCTTTACATCCCATGCTGTGTTGGCCTGACATCTCTTCCTGATACCAGAGAAACTTCACCTGACATATCTCTGCTAATCCACCACCACTGTCTAGACTCTGGAGGATCCTATCCCATCCCCTCTATTTGTTCATGTCACTGCTCCAAGGGGGTGATTCATCGGATTCTAATGGGCAAAAAAGATTTCAGATTCAACTCTTGTGCATAATTAGATTTTGTTGCATTTCTATTGATCTCCCCTTATTAAACTGCCAGTAAGTGGCATTTATCATTTGGATTATTGTGTGTTTTTTGCGGTACACAAACACAGTTCATTGCTGGTTAGTAGAGCAAAGAGCTACTTCAGTTTATCTCTCCAAACAGCGGTTTAAATCCTACCTAGGTCACAAATGGAATGCAAATGCCACGAGGAATAAACGCAGCATGTTTAGCACTTTAGACAAAAAACAATGGGCATAAACCTACTGTGGCAGATCTGCTTCTGCTTAGCATAAAAAAGAGACTCTTTTCTCAATTAACACACTGATAACGGGAAGAGAAATGAAAGGCAAAAGCGACGCACAAAATATGGAAAGAGATTTTTAAAAAGTTGACTTCATTGTAATGCCACAGTATGAATGAACCATCTATTTGTCTAGCAGTGAGGGTGGAGGCACATGAAAGCCACTTTCGCTAATACATGTATTCATACATACATAATTAGAGCGTTTCACAATTTCAAAAGAGAATTGTTAGACTTGAAAGCTGCTCATTTGACCTTTTTTTCCGGGCATTAATCCTCTGGTTCAGTCACTCACAACTTTCAGCTTAATTGTCTTCATTTGAATGTTTCCGCTTTCCTTGTGCACTCCACTGATCAGTCATGTGGCTTACAGACCTCGTGTTTTCCATTAGACACGCATAAGAACTGAGATACTACAGGGTTTACCTCTAAGTATAGCACTTTTTAAAAATAAAATTATTATTTACACTATAAAAATGTTTGTTGTGGCTGTGATGGTCACTGAGGAGGAGAGGCTTTGTTGAATATGGATAGATTCATTTTTAAGCTCTTAGTCCATTATAAAAATGTATCTTCTCAAACTTAACAATTCTGACAAGCAGCATGATGTTAACTAAGAAAAAGCTCATAAAGTCGGGTATCTGAGGCTCATCCTCTCCTGACAGCCTGGATCCCACATACAAACACATCCTTGAAAAGGACGCTGACTCTAAGTCACCTCCTGAGGCTCCGTCTGCCTCTGACCTGCACTCTGACCTTCCCGCAGAGGAGCCAAATGAAAAGAAGACTAGCACAGGCATATAAATAAATAATGTCAAAGATACTGCTGATATTCTGTGTGAAGATGGTTCTGTGTGGGAAGAGAGAGACAAACAGGCACTGAAGCTGACAATGGAGACTGTGAAACAAATGCCACTTCTATTTTCTCATAATGTGTTGACATGTTAATGACTGAAGGGCAACGCCAGTATATAAGAGCTAAAAGATATAAATGTCTGAGCAACACCTTCCATCCTGAATTTATACATCCAGATTCTGCACCTTTATAGGGGGGGAAAAATCACCTTATAGTGAACGGCCACGCAGATATGAGAGAATTGGTTTTCAACCTGTTATAATTTCATCCCCTCAGCCTGACTGTCAGGCTGATGCCGAAAGGAGAGTAAATTGATTTGCCCGGGGACAGGTGAAGGAGAAGAACAGGCATGTCAACCAACAATAGGCCCATCACTTCTTGTGTCTCAGATTTCCGCGGACCGGTGCCAAGCCTGGCAGGTGACTGGGGGAGATGTGACTCCGAGCTCACCTGAGCTCGCCAACTGTTGCCATGCCAACAGAAGATATGGCCACATTGGTGTGGAGAGGCCCCTGGTCATACCCCCTGCCCATCCGTCCTGCTAGATCTGTTCGATCTTCTGTGATTTTCAGCACTAACCGGATCTGTTCTTGGCAAGCTTTCTCCCTTCTAAGATTATATAGATGTTCTCATGCATCCATCAACAAAAACGATCAATAGATTCCTCCAGTTTAAAGAAATGGCAAAAACCAAGTGTTGTTTATGGAAGAGCTTAGTTTAGTTATTATTTTCATATTTAAAATAATAATCTGCATTACAAAGCGTATCTGTGTTTTTCTACCATGTTTTAAACACATTTACCCGACCGTGATCTTTTCTTTGAAGACACAAGGCACAGCGAGCTTCTGCTACATCCATAACGAGGCCAACTTTAATTTTTCAAAGGCTTCGGGGATAGCAATAAATGGATGAAATATCTACAGCCTTATTTCTAACATAGTATTACGGAGGACACATCCGCTCCTGAGATCGACAAAATCTCATCCTCATTATGTCAGAGCTTGTTGATAAACCACAAGATTAGTTACTGATAAAGTGTTTTTAATACTGCTGCATTTCTCAGAGGGGCCAAATTTACGAGCTATGTATTACTGGAGCAGTTGAAATGGAAGTGTGTGGCAAGTTTTTTTTCCGAGATAACTTCTTTATGCTATTAAGCGTCTTTATACAGCCCTTATTAGAGCATCTATCGTAAGTCCGATCGTTCTCCTTGACACGTCTTTAGCCAAGAAATAGAGGGTCAATTTAATGGGACTATTTCCCATGAAAGATTGCAAACTGACGTGGTTACCAGTCCCAGTTCAGGAGGGAAAAAAGTTATTTGCGAAAGAAAAAAACGAAAGAAGCCTTTAGTTTGACCAAGTCTACATCAAATGATGAAAAACAGCACACTTTTAAAGTGAACATGAAATAGTTTAACGTCAGCGCAATCCAGCACAACGTCGCTGTCGGACGGAGAGAGACGGAGTGACGAAGAAATTACAACCTGTGGGCGTCAGAAAGACACTTTAAGTGGGGGTTCTGCTGCCTACCGTCTGACCTTGGTCATTTCATGCCATTCCGCTTTCTTTCCTGCCAGTGATGACAAGTAAAAGCAGGCAATCTAAGGGAGAGCGCTGACAGGGACAGCTTTGTGAGTAAGACTGGTTTTGACTCACTTGTACCACTTAAGGACACACCGGCTTAAGATGAGAGGCATTTTCCTCCGTGGACGAGGTAGATGAATGTAAGATTGTTGCCAGCACTTTCACTAAGGACTATAAAAAGATAATAGATACTGTCTTTCTCCCTCTAATTTGATCTCTGCTAATCTGACATTGAGAGCATGGGTGAAAAGAGCAATACATGAGTAGAATCAGCTAATTATTTGGGGTAATGGCTCTTTAGCTTTAGGACACAAATACCTGCCACATTGTTATCTGCCAACATACTATAAGCAGCTAGTCTCGAAAAGCTTGCAAGAGCCTGTTTTGAATTTGAGAGCCGCTGGATGAGAAGGAAGAGCAGAATTTGATTAACTGTCTGTTGAAGCCTCCCCCTCTCACTGGCTCTCAGACATGTCTCGCCTCTTGCCTTCATGTGCCAGCTGGGGTGAGGGAAGAGGAAAGCGAAAGGTTTGCGATTACCTTTGGATCACGTGGCTCTGAGCGTGAAATTGTCATCATGGCTGAACGGTGCACCTGTGCAGATGTGAGTCTGATAATAAACGTTTGAATTGATGCCAAACAAGTATGTCAGAGGAGAAGTTTTCTGCGATTACATTGTATCAAGATCTGTTCCCCTGAGATCTCTTCTGCAAACTCAACCAAAACTTGATTTCCTTTTCATTCAGCCCTTTTTGGCTATAGTACAAGTTTGACTTTACTGTGATCCACGGACAGCTCTCCGTGAACCTGTGGCATTCCGACTCTCTACCAATCATCCAGGGGGAGTTCTGGTAAGCCCCACTTTGATCCCACTCTATGACGTCAACCACTCAGACCCCAAGTCCGAATAAATAAGCCTTAGTCTTCACAAGGAAAAGGACTATTTAGCATCTGTTTACGTCTGTGATGCAATATGGAGTTTGAGCCAAAGGCAATGTTTGTTGTCAGTAAAGCTCACAGGCTGTGGGGGAGGTGAGATTTCAAAGTTAGCACGTGTTAGGGGACAACACCTCACCCACACCTGTGTTTCCATCTGAACTGAAATGGGGAAGAATCCCTGCAAGCAGCAATGAAGACTTGACTTTGCTCTTATACGTCTGGGTTTTATTTCAATGAGTCGTCGCAGGCGTACAGACATGTCAGAGATGAGAAACGACAAACACCGGAGAACACTATAAGTATAGTCATGATGAAAAATAAAATCCAAGTTAAAATTTCAACTTGAACTACACTTTACAGCAAATAAATTGCTACCATTGTCCAGAATGTGTAGTCTGTAGAATACAGTTTTGCTATATCGGTACAAATCCAGTGCTAACTTAAATGATATTAAAAAAAAAATCACATTTAAAAGGAATTATGCAAGATAGAAATGTACATAAATACACAAGAAAATATCAGAGAAATCTAGTGGCAAATTGTAATGTGGAGAAAAAAAACCTGTATAAAAAGGCACCAACTTTCTTTCGCTCTGTACATTTTCAGCAGAACTGCAGACGCCAACAACGTATATGTTTTATGACTGGAACAGATCACAGACGGCCAGGTGTGTTTTAGACACAGACAAGGCCGGGTATAGAGGGTCAGAGAAACTGTGCTTGTAGGAATGCAATAAAGCAAGGCTGCCCCCTGGTGTCACATTAAAGAATGATAAACTACCCTCTTCAAAGTCAAGAAACACGCCCACCCTTTGCAGCCCGTCTGCCTTCACGGGAGTCGCTTCCTTGTTATGCAGAGCCTCCACCTTCTTTTTGTCACAGGCCAGGCACCAGGAGTAACTGTTGAAGCCCAGACGGGAGCTGTCCTTTTGGCCTTTCCGCTCTATCTGACCCTCGCACAGCCCCACCTTCCAGCGGCCATCATCTACGGACACTTTCACCTCCCAGTACCAGCGGCCCCCCTCCAGGGCACAGGAGGCTAGGACTTGGGGGAAGGAGCTGAAGCGTGCCTCGTGCTCTGTGTATTCCTGCTGGGCCTCGCCGTAGGTCACCCTCCTGTTGTTATTAGACAACTGCAGCTTTGGATGGGCTGTATCTGCATCCAAGAGGGGAACGGTGCCATCTGCATACAGGAGAATAGGAATTTAGAGGAGAGACTTAAGTATCATGATTTAAGTGGTTGTGATTCATCCATTGAAAATACATAAGCATCACTTTTCATAATAATACTTTTTATTTGCAGTGCCCTTTACATCGCAAGATCTCAAAGGGCTTTTTCTTTTCTTACACAGCAGCCTGTAGAGGTCTCTGTCTTTGCCTGGCATGGTGATGACCACTGTGTCCAGTCGTTTCTCGGTCCACTTCTGCAGGCAACTCAGTCGGGCACGGTCCACTTCCTCCGGGGCCTCGCACTGCTCCACACAGTTTCCCATGTTAGCAGTCCTGAGGAGGAAAAGCGGAGTCAGCAGAGAGAATGACGACTATTCAGCTATCAAACAGCTACAGTTGTTGTCCTCTAATGGGCAGACCGAATAAAAAGGGCATCTATAAATACAGCATAATCATGTAAAGGTTTTGTGCCCACATTACAAATCAGCCATAAAAATCCCACCGGTCTCTTATAGCACAGCTAAAATAGCAGAATAGTGATTTCTAATGAATATAAAAGCTAAAAATAACAGAACACGACATGCTCTCGTTAAACTTGTGGTACCTAAACATGCACACAGCTTTGTTTTATCTGGGTCTAGTGTGTGTTGGATGTAGTTCATGTCATTACGTCCTTTCCAAAATCGGTAAGAGGTTGAAACGGCCCCAGAGGCCTCATTAAAACTTTTCACACGCCGCGTCTACTCAATCTATGGCGTGCTGGTAAGACATTTAGCCAACAAATTGGCACTTTTCAGGCAGAAAAAAGAAGGTAAACGCTTACAGATGGGCAATCTTGCTGTATTCCTGCAAAATCAAAAACAAGAAAACACAAATTTCTCATCAAAATATGCAGCGAGCCAGCAGGAAGTCTTACATTTCACTATTTAAAAAAGAACAAAAACACCGACCATGATAAAGGCCTGGTCCTGAACATGTCTGTCTCCCTTGGCATCAGCCAGACCCTCCAGCGAGTGGAGGCCATTTTGAATGGATTGCAGGGAGCGCCGGAGGAGGCAGAGTTTCTCCTCTAACCCTCCCAGGACCCTGGTCTCCTCCTTGGTCACGCACTGAAGAGCCGATTGCTCCTCCTGCTCCAAAGCCTCCCTGATGGCTCCGTACTGCTGCGTCACTCCTGCTCGCGCCTCGCTCAAAACTGCCTGGACAAAAAGACGCAATCTAAGCCGACGTCCCGTAACAACTTCTTTGCTTAGGAACTGTCTGAAATTCCTCAAAGCGGATGCGCAGGACTGGCAAACAATTACTGGGAATATTCAATCGCAGTTATTGTTACACGAGGGACACACACACAGTAGCTTCACTGCCACTCTGAGCCGTTACCCGACTACATGAACGCATCAGTATGCATGTAGCACAGAGTTTCTCTTACTTTCTCTGTCTCTTTCTGCTGTGTGAGCTCTGACACTCTGTTCTTCACCTGCTCCTCGGTCTCTTGCAGCTGTTTGATTTCCTCTTTCAGGGTTGCCTGGAAAAAGAAAATGATTTAAACCACAGGATATTTGGACACATTTCCACGTTTTTCCCTCCTGAAGCTCTCCGATTGAGCACAATCAGTTAGACTCGATGTAACCTGAAAAGCATTTGGATAGCGACCTTTGAATTGGTCCGTAAGGTTCAATGAAAAATGTTCGATGAACTGTTGAATGACATCAATAGCAAAGCACATTTCAAGCGACTCTAATTACTTTATCCTTTCAAAAAAACCTATAGGAAGCAGTGGTTCATGTAATGCCATCATCGAGTTACATCAATAGGTTGGATATATGGATACCTGAAACCTAAAAGAGTTTTAGATGGAACGTTCTTAAGATTGAAGTTTAACTGTAAAATGACAACTGTTCTGCATGTCGTGGAGCTCGAACTCACCCTGAGCTCTCGCTCTGCCTCCCTGATGCTGATGCAGACGTGGTCGCGGTGGGAGCCAATGACGGTGCACACAGTGCACACACACACTCCGCACTGTCGGCAGTAGATGCGGTTTATCTCCTGGTGCTCCGGGCACCTCCACAGTGAAATGTCCTCCATGGGAGGAACCAGGGTGTGATTCTGGAAGACGGGGGATTCCAGGTGGGGACGCAGGTGTTCTTTACACATGGAGGCCCCACACACCAGACAGGTCTTCACCGCTGACTGATATCTGGTTTTAGGGCAATAATGACAGGGAACAGGGCCTGTGTTTTTGCTCTCTGGCCTGACATAGATGCCAATGTGGCTTGTGGCTCCTGAAGCAGCGGCAGGGCTATTACTGAATGCAAAAGGCATCTTACTGACTTGCTGTATTGGAGAGAACTCTTTCCTTTCCGAGACCTCCGGACAGCTATCAGTACCGGCAGGCGAGGCAGGTTTCTTCGAGGAAACAGGAATTCCTGTCACACGTGTATTTTTCTTGGGGGTTTCAGTAAGAGGTGCATCACACAGATCTACTTCACCGGAGCTGTCGGACTCGTCCAGTGTTTCTGATTCACGCTGGCTCTGCTTGACTGGGGTGTCTTGTGGCGCTTCACCTCCAGGCACAGCAACATTTCTGTCAGAGTTCTCAAAGACGATGATGCAATCATCGAGCTCAGACTGTGTAGATGCAGGGTCCACTGCTTCTTTGGCTTTCCCCACAACAGTTGACTGCCCGGGTTTATCTGACGAGGAAGTGGTGGGAGTCTCGGTGTCACCGGGCCGCTCACGAGGAGACACCACAGTCGATCGCTTTGTGGCAGGTTGCTCGGAAACAGGGGCGCTGGCCTTTCTCTTCCCGAGGAGTCGGCTGGGAAGTGAGGGCCTCTTCAGTATTGAGTCTAATGTATTTTGTTCACCGGTAGTGGACGGGCCTTCACAAAATACAACACAAGCAAAGCAAAATTGGTCAGAGGGAATGCTTTCTTAGTTTATTTTTCAAATAATACATCAGATAAACACTCGCAGGCTCCCTCCTGCTAAGCACACATAGGGCTGTCACAGTCAATAAAATTGAGTTGACAGTTAATCATCACTGAAATAACGACAACCAGAGGTGTTATTATTTCTGGATGTCATCTATCAGCATTTGAATTAGATATTTGGTCTGATAACCTGATAATAACTTGAAAATTCAAAGTTTAGGACTTGGACCAGACTCTGGACTTCCACATCTTGACTTTGGACTCATAAGTCTTTACTTCTCCCCACCTCTGATTACAAGTAACAGTTTAATGGTCCTTCTACTGTTCAGTTTATGACACTATTTGTTTTAGATTAGTGGTGTTGGCGTTATTTACATTTCTGCTGCAACGCAGACAAACAGCCTCTTCCCAAGCCATTGGACTCTGCTCTTTGATTTGGCTTGAAACAGAAACTGTGCCCAAAGTCACGCTGTGGTGTTTGGTTTTGCACATGAATCCAAAATGGTAATGTCAACAGATGTTTATTGGATTGCAGTTGCTTTAAGGCTGCACATTAAGTGCCTTGAGAGGAACAGTTGGTACCATTTTACAGCGGCGGAGGGGGGGGACACAAATGCTGAAAACATTGTCTGAATGGTAAAGGACATTTCTTCTTTCTTCATTTAATTCGGCTGTTTTTAATCAGGCGAATGGAAGCAACATGTAGGGGATATAACTTGTGCACACATGACATAAGCTGTCTTAAAGTTTTTGGTCTCAAATGAACACAGATTCAGCCCCTGACCCTAACACATCTAAAGGTTATTTTGAAAAGTCTGTCACAGAAGGTAAATTATGACTCTTTACGAAATTTTCCAAAATTGTGTACCTAACGTTACAAACAATTCGGCTAAAAAAATTACTATAATCGTGGCCTAATATGAAAAGGTATTCAAATTGTTAAATGTAGTTATTTGCATGACAACATGACAGCCTTACTGAGCACGTGAGAAAATATTTGTTCACGTGACAGCTACAATTTACTTTACAGATGAATATTTTGTTTTACATATGACAGGATACATTGTGAGATTGAGTTACCAGCTACTGAGACTGGGAAACTGCAGTGCATTTTTATTGAATCTATTCATGAACTAAATGGAGGCTAAAATGGTACATTAACATCGACTGGACTTAAACGTTGGTAACTTCCGGTGAGAAAATCCAGTCATTAGACTGTAAGATGGTCAGAACTGCAGTTAACCTGGTTAGTTAACATTACTAATCAATAATAACAACGCGCGAGTCTCACTGTTTCACGTATTCACTCGTAATACGTAACGTAGACTATGGCGTGCGAGCGGGAGACTTCTAACGTTAGTTGACTTCGCTGTTGAATCCCAGTCAGACCATTATAAGCCAATTTGGCCACTTTATGAGGTGTTACTGTCGTGTTACGAGTCCAACGTTAACTATACCTGTATTATTACGCGGCGGTGATGCCCAGCTGAAGTTAGTCGGCCGTATGAAACTGCGATCAAACGGCAGAGTCTGGTACACAGTTTTACACCTAAACTCCGGACAGTGGTATGGTCCAGTCGGGGTAACACTCCATAAGTCTCCAATACACCGTTGACAGAACCGATGGTTACATTTCAGGGTGACGGGCTCCCGGGTCATTTCCTCACAGAGAGGACACCTAAAATGCGTGTCTAATGCTGCGCCCATTTTGCTTTTCTAATGTTTTATTTCGATTTCCGCAATGGCGGAAAGGTTAAGGCGGAGCCAAAGATTTGAATCCCGCTCCCCCCACCCCCCCACGTTAGTCTCTTAAAGGTACAGTCCATGCCATAGTCAAGAGAGACAGAATTGAAAAAAGTTAGATTAAAGAGAGAATATTTCACTATTGTACCGTGTATTCATGCTCTGCTCACTCTCCGACATACCCAACAGCAACGATTACATAAACATTACTTAATTCAGAGATATGATACAGCCCTGGCTGTAAAATTCTTATGGCACAAGAGCGGTTCACAGTTTAGTGAAAATGTTGTTGGATCAGAAAATATTCGCAGCTTCCAAATGCTGAACTTGGAATCAACTCCAGACCTTTTATATATTCAAATGAGCAAGAAACGACAACAAAGGGGCAGGTTACTGCTGTCCCCGGAACGGCTTTTGGGTAAACTATTTAACTACACTTGGCCTAATTATAAAGTCCTACAAACGAAATAGCCGTAATTACATTAATTCCAAAACCCATTTTCCTCTTTATGTGTGGCCTATCAAAAAGAACTGTAATCTGAGTATGTTTTGGTAAATAAGAAGTAAGAAAAAAAAAAGTGTCCTAATATTCTCAGATCTAATTGTACATCTTAAACTGAGATCTGCTTGCATCATTTTGCACTGTGAGGGCCTAATATCTATAGGAAGTAACAATAGACTAAACATCTTTTTGAGTGGACAGGGACCAGCATTATTTTTTTGTGCTTTGGCAAGATTCCAGTTTAACATCCCCCCAAAAATATGTGCACAGCCCATGATTACGTCAACATTTGTGACATTGCAATGGGTTCGTTCACAAGAGTCTTATTTTGCATTTGGAGTTTATAACTTGAAATAGGACTGCAGACACCAAAGGGCTCCCCTGAGTTCTGTAATTGCATACTGCCAAATGATGAAACCCCTGAGTTTCAGAGATGGTTGACAACAAGGCTGAGCCTAAAACGGTTTTCTGTTTCTTCCTGAAGCACCAGATGGGAGCAATGATTCTTAAACTTTCTTTTGTTTCTCCCAACAGCATTCTTTTCTTTATGGTTGTCTAGACATGCAGCATGTGACATGGATAAAAAGTCTATTGAGACTTGTGAGTGAGAGGTTAATCTTCCATAATCTCTTTTGCACTTTCGTCTCTCAAACAAAACTATGTTTTCTTGTGTTACCTGAAATCTGAAGTAAGAGTTTTGGTTTATCATGTAATGTCAGTATTCTATTTGATTTTTTTCTGAATTTATTTAATTTAAATCAGCGGTTGAACCTATGAATTTGAAGTGTACTTTCTGTTAATCTTTTATTTTCCTCCACAATTGCTCATTTTCAGTATTCATGATTATATATATGTATATATTTGTGCATGCCCACATTCAATTATCCATTTACCCAGACATGTCAATCCTGTTATTCACATGAAAAAGGGTCTTTTCTTAAATACATTTTTTTTAACTTCAGATTTAACCCATCAAACCCATGTTAGATACATAAATACATATCCTGGAGTCTGTAGTTTAAACTAGCCTCATCTGTGATGAGAAGTCTTTAACAGGTATCATCATGTCTTCCTGATGAAGGATGACATATTAAATATACAACAAATGTATCTGTCATCTTGAAGTTGGAAATGTTGTTCTGTATATTTGCTCAAACAGTCAGAAAAACGCTGTAACCAACAAATACAGCCATTCACTGAAAACCCATCACTGTTAAAATATTGACCATCTATAACTGCACCGATTTGTTAGAAATAAAGAAAATGTGAAATGCCGTCAGCTGAAACTGAGTCCTGATGCATCTTACATTTATCAATAGTCCTGTCAATCAGTTATCCTAGTTGTCATCTGTCGTCATTGTTCGGTTGTTTATCTGTGAGAGGCATGTGAGACAAGTAAGGATAGATGTAGAGACGACTGCAGTGCAATGTAGATCACAGGCTGGGACAACAGTTTACATTCCAAAAGGACAATCGAAGAAATACCACCAAGAGAACACAGCTTCAGAAAGGCTTTGTCACAGCCACAGCTGTGACACCTGGTTCGTAACTCACCTGTGTTCCATCTTCCCTTGAGTGCCCCGTTAGTTTAAATACCTGGTCTTCTCCGCCTTTCTTTGCTCGTGTGTTAATGTATTTGTTAGGCCTGTTTGGTTCACGACCTAGGATCCTGACCCTTGGTGTTTTGTGGATTATTTTCTGTTCTTGGATTACCTTGGTTTTTTGCTCCGGTCCTGCTGGCCGACTTCCCTGCTCACCAGGCCAGGTTTTTCCTCTGTGTGAGATTTTCTGTTAACCAATAAACTTTTGTTTGAACTAAGAGTTCTTGTTCTCCTGACTCTGTGACCGCACCGGGGCCCGCACTTCATTACGGTGTGACAGGCTTTAGGAAAGACCTAAAACGAACCAGGCAGAGTGTGGACCTGAACTAGTGGAGCATCTTGAGAGAGCTGTAAATGGCTGAAATCTGACTCCCACTAACCATCCAACCTGGTTGAGCTTTAAAGAAGACTTGAGGCTGCCATTTGCCACCAAAAGTAGTTAAAACCACAAAGTAAAGGGTCTGAACGTGTATATAAATGGGACATTTAAGTGTTTTAAAAAAAAAAATAGATTTCACAATCTAAAACCTGCTCTTGCTTCCTGAGTGTAGACTTTGTTGTGTTTGTGAAGATGGGACTGTAAAAGTCTTCAGCGTGAAAGCAGCTTAAAACCTCTGTGCAGAAAAGTAGACCCTCAGCTGGAATACTCAGGCGACATCTTCCGTTTGTTGTGGAGAATTTCAAAATGAAAGAACTATTAGCATGACCAGAAGGTAAAGTCTGTGACTGTCTTTAAAAAAATGACTGAACTTCTTTTATCAGACTGAAATAAAGCACAACAAAGTTTTACAGTGAAAACCTTTATTAAGTGTTCATATATTCTTAAAGGAATCTCTTTTAAGTTGCTATAAGTGAACCCCGTTCTCCATGTTTGCTTATCTATATCTACAGAAAATCTTTTTTACACAGAAAATTATCCACAGGTGCGGCTGGGACAGGCCTTACTAACTCATCGTGACTAGAGTTCAATACTGAGGCACGCCATCCACTCTGCATCATACTCCCGCTCCATCATGTTACCCTGTTTGTCCCAACTAAACGAAGACAGGAAGGTAATCAAAGAGATTGAAACAAAGACGCAACTGGAGACAAAGAGAAAGAGAAAGACACAGTTTAGCTACACAACAGGACAATTGTGTGTGCGGCTGGCATGTTTGTTCGTTGGCTCAACAAACTATTATACACATCGCACTCACACCAATGCTTACTGTATGTACATGCACTCAAATGCACATATACAGAATTCCACTCACGCAGCGGCCAAGACTCCCGCAGCAGTCAGTCTTAATAGCCACCATCACAGTGTGGATACCCAAACTAGAAAATATTAGGTTTCCTCTCGAACACAAGCGCTGTGCAAAGTTAGCTAGCAGAGGGCGTTGAATGGATTTAGTTAAAATTCCCTAAATTATTTTTAAATATTCACTGTACATACTTTTTAATACAAGTTTTCTCTTTTGGATGATAATAGTCTTACAAAAGTCTTAAGAATCTTTTTTTTTTCTTGTTCGGTAAGGGGAACAAAGTGGCATATGAGCAAGAGAATAAACTGAAACTTTGATTTCTTTGTCAAACCTAAACACAACAGATTTACATTAATCTGATATTATCTAACGTGTTTTTTTTTCTTTCTTTTTTTCCACAAAGAAAACATGATACGCATTCTGACAGTGACACACACACGTCTAAGTGTTAACATAGTTTTATACTTGTAATTACACAATTTGTTAACATTTAGTTTGAATGTATTGCATGTGTAGGTTTGAGTTATGTAACTGAGGGGGTGTATGTGTGTGCATATGCGTTTGTCTGTGCTTGAAGTGCAAGTGTAAAATGTCAACCCTGTGTCTTTTCAGGTAGGTAGTGGCTATTCTATATACTCTTCTTTTCAGAATAACAGTCTCTGCCCCTGCCGTGGTCTTTGAAATACTGTGCAAGGGTTAACTCTGTTGACATAGTTGGATAGAAGTGCTCTGGGCTCCATCTAATTGCTGAGGATAACGAAGAGACAGCGAGCAGGGTGAATGGGCTTCAAAGGTAGGTTGGATTGGGTTTTTCGGCAGGTAGATGTGGAAGGCAGGCTGACAGGTTCAGTGGTACTTCTCTCCCACACACACTCAGACTTGCTGCCTCCTGAAAACTGATGTAGAGGGACTATTTCTTCATGAGAGTGGACAAATCTAAATCAAGGAATCTGTAAGAAAGAGAGCAAGAGGCAGAATATTTGAATGTGTCGAGAGTAAAGTTTATGCAAGTAGTGTTTTTAAGCCTTTTATTTCTTTGTCGGCACATTTAGTGGCATTTCATTTGTGGCTCTCAGAAATTTGCAACTCTTTCTCATGAATTTGCACCAAAAAGTTTCAGGCTATTTTAGCTTTACAACTTCATTGCTAATTCGCACTCTGGTTAACACTGTGATGAGTGCGCGAGGAGAGCCCAAACACCCAGGCAAAATCAAACAGCTTTGGTCAAACAAGGCAATCAGTCCAAAAGGCTATAAACCAGGCTAAAAACTATAAACCAAAAACAGGAGATAATCAAACACAAACCAAGAACAAAAAGGACAATGTCAGGAAAGCTTGACTACACTGGTACAGAGACAATCTGGAAGAGAACAACAGGAAACAAACAGAGAAACAACAAATTACATCCAGTTATAGTTGGCAAGAGTGGATAAGTGGGTTAATCATCTGAGTGCAAATCAGGTGTGGAATAAAGAAATTAACAGAACAGCACAAGGAAAATGCTACTTTCGAAATCGGTGAAAATGTCAAAGGAATGTAAAAGCCCAGCTATGACACACAGAGCTTTGCATGGATGAGTGGTGAATGTGGTTTTGATTTCCGCTCTGTGTCAGAAGCGTCTTGTGTGTGCTAATTTAGTTGTCGTTCAAGTAGTCATTTGTCTAACATCTGTACATTTTTAACGTGGACAGAAACACGGCTTTGAGGCGTACACTTCAAGATGCATGTTTGTCTTTTTACTTGCCTAAAGATGTGGTTAGGCATTCCCTCCTTCTGCGAAAACAAACAAAAAGAAAGCAGATACATTTAAAAACACATGTTAAACATGTCTGATCGTGGTAATTCCCATGTCCACACACTGAAGATACATTCTGTTTATTGCACGCAAACACCAAAAGATGGCACCAGGGAGCAAATTCCCTAAAATGAGTGGCTTAAAAGTGAAAGATTGTCCAGAGCCCTATACCAATGTCATGTGGCCATTTATTGATTGGTGAAGATGCTGATGAGCTGCTGATAATAGATTGTTGTTCAGGCCTGAGTGGTTTGGTTACTGACTGTAGGCTATGCACATATAAGCCCCTTTTCCCACTGTGAGACATACCTGGAACCAGGTCTTTTCACACTGCATCACTGAGTAGAGTTGTGATACAGACCTACACAGAGTAAGCAAGCCAGATCACACCCTTTGCAAAAAATCAGCACATTTACTGAATATATTGAGGCTCCTTAGTGAGGATGCTGTCAATTATACACCCTTTAAATATCACAGTAGGGATGTAGCAGACACACACAAGATCTACTTGTTTGGGAGTGTATCTGACTGAATTCTTACTGAGCCATGACAAAATATACATCATTTGAAAGCGCAAAGCCCTATCTCTTTGTCTCTGTAAATATTTGATATTTCAGAAACAAACGGGTAAAAGAATGCCTCATTTTGTTTCGCAGTTGTATGCTCAGATTATCTTCCTTTAGAAGAGATCATTATTATTTGTGACTGCTTATAAACAAAAGATAGAGAGCAGGCATTTTGTTTTATTAACTTCTCTTTATTTATGTCAGTGCAGCTTCTGGATGAAAGTATTTAGGGGTTAAAATGGGTGCACAAACTTAGGAGTGCTGATTTGTCATTGAGCTAACATTTCAAAAGAAGGCTCACGTCTTACCCTCAACTCGGCTCAAGTGGTAATTTGTTGCTTTTTCCACAGGTTGCATCAGAAGCATTATTGATCACGAGTGCACCGAATGTTTTATGGATTTAATTCATTGTATATTCATTTTTGTAAGACCTTAACCGTCTCCTGAGTGTGCACTTTCCATTTTTAGTTTGATGAAAGTCACACGGGTTGTAATAAATCGAGGGACAATTCTTTAAGCGCACTTTTGAATATTCTTGTTTATTGTAAGTTTGTGCTTTAGCAAACCTCCTATGACACAAATAGGATTAAAGGTGCACTTTGACAGTAATTCATATGGTCCACTGAGCCAGGAAAAAAATTACTAAAAAAAAACAATTGTACAATGAGGACTGAGATTTGTAGCCAAATACAGCATTAAAATGATTAAAATTGAGAAGGAATCTATGTTTATATAGAGAAATAGAAATATCTATCTATTCATACACAGTATAATGATGAAAAAGCTGTAATTCAAGTAAGAGGAATCATTTGGCTGCCAAGCGGTGCTGGAGTTTTTTTGTTTTTTTTTCATTTCTGCTGCATCTGACCATCCTGAAAGAGGATGCTGAAATATTAGATTTCATCAGATTAGTTGGCACATTCTCACCCTTGCTTTCAGCCAGCAGCTCCTCTGTCATGAGTCCATCCTGCCGGTTCCCCAAGACGAAGGCCAGGAAGGAGAGGATGAGGGCATCCAGAATGCCCATGATTGCCAGGATATAAGCCCAGCGCACTGAGCAGGCGCCCAGGCTGTATTTGTCCGTCTGCTCTCCGCACATCCGTCGGACCTCGTCACTATCCCAGCCGTCAGGGTAGATCATACAACCCAGCACCAGACATACACCTGATGTTGAGAGACAGGGAGGGGCGCAATGGGCAAAATATTGGTGGTAAAGGGGATGAAGACAGCAGGGAGGAGAGGAAAGATGAAGCAATCAGTTATTTAAGGAAAGGGCAGTGTGAAAAACAAGTGCAAGGATAATCGCATTTGGGGGTAATATGAGAGCTGAAGAGGAGGAATGATTTTTTTCAAGTGCATAAAACAGCTCTACAATAATACTCAGCTAACTCTAGATTCTGCCGTTATTCCGTTTTATTTCCCATCTTTGGCAGATGGTCACAACGTACTCCAATAGAAAAGCAGTAAAAGCAGCAGTAACACAACAGCAAGAGTCACACCCAGATACAAGTGCAGTGATAGATATGGAGTGTAGTAACGTCTCTGATGACATGAAATACCCTCAAAAGCTGCCGTGCATTTTCTTTCATTCAGCTCATTTGCTCTATCATACAACTTTGTGGACTGTGCACGACTTCTCTCCCTCCTGGATTTTAAGTAATGACAATATTAGCCTTTAACTTCCAGCTCCTCATTCTTGGCGTGTTCACAAAGGATAAAGATTTTCTCATCTTCCAGTTGTTCTCCTGCTCATCTTCATTTCAAAATAGATTCCTTTCTGAGGTAATGCTGCAGCACAAGAAAATCCAGAGCCTGCGCACTTCTCGCTCAGCTTTTTCCCCCACAGGGTACAATTTCTCTCATCTTCAATTTGAATGAGGTTCTTCTCTGAGGTGGTGCTGCAGCAGAACAGCAGAAGACCCGGAAAAGAAGCTGACTGCACATTTATCCGGAGCACATTGCATATTAATAATAAACAGACCCCTGACTATTTTATCCCCCAAAGTTGTTTTCAGTGTTTCCTCCCTGAATGCTGTGTGTTTGGATGTTAGCATTTGGCCTTTTGTATTCTACTTTGTTGTCCGTGTAATCTGCATACTGAATGTACGTTTACATTGAAATGAATGTTTCATGCCTGTTTGCAGCCCCTCTCAAGTTCATCTGCAGTCCACAACCTGAAGTGAGAACAATGTTCTCTCATCTCATTATACATGCACAAACTGCCCTCATGTATGCATGGCAGCCCACAAACTCTGCAGTTTGTTAGTACAGTAATACTGCAGACTTTACTCTTCCTGAAATGAATAGTTAAGAGACATTTCAGTGGGAGAAAGTGTGTAAGACAGAAATGACATGACTTACTACATGCATGCAGCAGACATAAAGCCCATCTCACAGAGCACTATAAATCAACTAGTTTAGTTTTTCACTCGGAAATCAAACAGTCTTGGTTAATTTATCAGAACCAGTGTTTCAGTGAGCTGAGATACACAGCTGGATAAGTTGGAGAGTGGTAGCAAACGTCTGCTCCAGTCAATTTAATGTAATTTACTGTATCGCAGCCATTTCACTAAACTGTGCACGATTAAGCAACAGAATTCAGCCTCAAATCTCTATACCTTAGTTTTATGAATGAATAGAGTTTACTTGTCTCCAGGCACTACTGCTTAATCACATAGAAAACCATTTTCAAGCACGTGAGACTTAACTCAAAGCACTGACAGGCTGTGTTAAGACCTCACATGGACCTGTGTCCCTCATCCTGCCCGAGCGCTGTATGTTGTAGTATCACTGTCTGTCAAACATGGCTCCGGAGTCTGGTTTCTGGATCAGCAACTGAGTGAGCGTCACTGAGGCCAGCACATATTCCAGAGTCTAGAGCGAGAACTGTGGTTATAATTGGAAAAGCATAGGACAAGTTACAGGTTCACTTCTACCTCTGGCCTGACAAAAGTCACAGTGTTGTTAAACTACTCATTAGTTCAAAGTGTATAGATTTTTTCCGGGTTTGTTTGTAATATCAGGTGTTTGACAAACAGGGTAATCAGATAAAAATGAGCAGGAGTTTGATGCTGTCATCACTTTCAAACAACACAATGACACCATTCGCATGGACATTGTATTAACACTGTTATTTCAATTCCATTTATTGATTATTTGATAGGTACAAATGCAATTCAAATGTCAATGTCCATTACAGCTGCAAATATTTCAACCTATAGCTCATTATTTCGAATGCCCCTCCTTAGTGGGGCTTTTATAATCAACAAAGGATATTTGCGGACAAACTTAAAACTGCTTAAAACTAATTTCCTAATTTCTTCTTCTTCCAGAACCTGGCATATCTTAGCATGGTGTGGAACGCGACCTTAAAAGATTTGTGAAAACTGAACTAGTGGAGGACAAAAGAAGAAGTCTCAGATCTGAAAAACTATCTACAGCAGATGAACAGTATCTGAAAGTAAAGTTGTCAAGAAATTAAAAAAAATGCCGGACCTGAGAGATGCATCTTTAACTGATTTGTCTATTGGATCAGTTGAGAAAAACGGTCTCCATGGAATAGTGGCTGTCAAGCAGCCAATCTTAAGGAAGGTAAAATGGGAAAAAAGGCTGAGCTATGCCAAATGACACCAAAATTGGACTGAAGCGACAGGTCTTATGGAGGGATGAATCCTCCCCAAAGCCCAAACCTCAACATTATTGAAGCAGTGAGGCAATCAACATCCAAATAAGAGCTTTGGGATGTCCTTCAAGAAGCCTGGAGAACTGTTCCTGAGGACTACTTAAAAAAAATGACAGAGAGCTTGTCTAAGAGGGTTCAGGCTGTGTTAGAGAATAAAGGTGCTCAGACCAAGTATTGACTTTCAAACTCATTAGAGTTGTACAAAATACATTTGTCTTACATACTCCTTTTTTTTCTCCTGAGTCAAGAATAAAAATGTGGACAAAACTGGAGTGGTGGCCAAATAAAGGAATGAGAGAAGTTTATTTAAAAAACAAGCGCAAAGGCACTGCTGGCGCAGGAAAGGCCAAAAACCAAATATGGACATGAGCAAAGATAGAGCACAAAGAAGGACCGACCAAAACCATTAACAATGAGAACCTGGCATGAACAATAAAAACATGGGACACATATGCTGAACTGGAGTGGGGGGGTAGATTAAAGGACACAGGTGAGTCATGAGCAACCGGGAACAGGTGGTAACAAACGGATAAAGGGACAATACAAAGGTTGCTGAGGACATCTGTGGACAATAGCAGGAAATAGAGAAAAACAAACTCAGAAACAGACAAGAACCAAGATCTAAAAACTAAACAAAATACACAAGAAATAATGTAAACCTCAACACAGATGAGGCACAGATGATGGTAATGAGGCAAACCCACAAGGGAGCGAAACACAACGAAACCAACAGAGCATGATATCTATTTTGATTAAATCAGATAAAGCAAAACATTTATAACTAAATAAGCTTTAATGTTGAACTAAACTGATATTGATCTGAGTCACAATTACATGATTTTTTTCCTTTCCCACTGCTGCACCAAGTTGACTGACATTTAGCATTTAAGCTGTTGTGTAATCCTGCTAACAGACAAACAAAAGACACTGATAACATACCTTCACCTCATTTCCACAACACGATTGTCAAACTTCTGAAGTCCATCCTGATAGCTGGACTTTTGCTTTTGATAATCTTTTTGCTGTCATCTTGTATTTCTGGTTCTTTGTGTATTGGGAATTTGAGCAACAAGCACATACAAATAGTGGTGCTAAGAGATCAATATAAATGTTTCACCTTGGAAAACGAACCAATTATTTTCAACCAAGCTTCTCCTCGCTACATAAATGCTTTGTGTGTTGTGGGGTCTTATATAAAGCATTCGCTGAACAGAGGCAAAGCCACAGACAAAGGGACATTGGATATTCAGAGAGTCAGTACACATCTCTGCTCTCTCTCATTCATGATGCATTTACGGAGGTAACACAAGCTATTCTAGATCCTTCTGGGTGTCTCTTGAAAGCTTTTGGCTCAGATCAGTGCGATCATGAATATTACATTGAGGCTCGGGAGAGGAGAGAGCTGTCTCACAGAGCTCTGGAGCTGATAGGAGAAAAAAAAAAGTGGAGTGTGCAGGAAAAAAAGAGACAAATGCTGGAGTGATCAAAAGAGAATGAGAGATAGATGAGTGGTGAAATATGTGTCACAGTAGATAATGAATACTATTCCCTCCTAAGCCTGTCTTTGCAGATAAACATCTCTGAGGGATGCAGTGGCCAGGATTATACCAAGAGAGGGTGCCACATATGCTGCTCTGCTTTCCCGAAACAGCTTGTGGCAAGAAGAGGAGCACATGTCCTCTCCATACACTGTAACAGGAAGTCCTCTAATCCATGATCACTCAACACATAACAGCAGACCCATTCCAGTAAATAACTACTTGCGTAATGGATTATATAGCTATATCTGTAAGACCAAGGGAAGAAAGTTGAGATCACTACTTCATTTAGAAATCTTCGATAACTCACAATAATGCAGAACATTCCTGTGAAAACATTCCTTACTGCATATATGGTAAGTCTAAATACATTATCAGAACAATAAAGCACAACAGAGGAGAGCACATCCTTGCTCGATATCCGTTAAGTATCTTAGATGCTTTAATTAGTATTGGTAATGTTTAAATTATTCTTTAATTTAATTCTTTTGTAATTTGGCAGTGTGCCGTAAGTCATCCTTATGCTGGAATGTTCTTCCCCTTTTGTCTCATTTGCTACTCTGATTTTCCAGGCTGGGTTGTGCAACTAGCACTGTGGTGTTATTTAGAAATAGGGCCACAGCAGCTCTGTTTCGTGGCACTTTAGGCTCATCTCATTTGTGTAATGCGTGAATCCTCGTCTCCTCTTTCCTCTGTCCTGCTGTCTGAAATCTGGAAAGGGTTCAGAGCCAAATAAATGAAAGCTGGGGTCACTTCCTAAAATCTGCCGCAAGGTTTTCCGGAGGAGCTATAATCAAGGATGCACCAATGAAGTCTTTTTGGCATCAATAACCTCTAAAGGAGACATGACATTAATCCTACTGCATAAATTGAATCAAAAGCAAATATCTACTTTGTCACAACCATATTTATGGCATGTCTCAGAAATGATCAAACACAGCAGTAAGCTGCACCAATGGCACAGCTCTGTCACATGTCATATTGAACTGACTTTGGTTTAAAATGACAGCTCTGGAGTAAGAGCCCATTTACCTGTCACCTTAGAAATATTGCAATAATTTAGGTTTGTACTTACCTTTACTGTACACCACAATAGTGCATTCATCTAAATGTCCTTATGGACATACTGTAGCGTGACACTGGGCAAAATGACACGCAAAATGGGAATCTACGCTAAACAGGGGTATTAGAAAATTTGCTGTTAAAAAATGGTTCTCGTTGTCTATTATAAGCAGTAGTGATGGGCAAATGTTAGTTTAGGTCTGCTTGGAAATTCAGAACGTATTGTAGGCTAGTTAAACACAGCTAATTGTTGCATGCTTACTGTCGCGAGGCTAAGATTCTTGCAGATTTATACATTCCCCTGGTTATGAATGTATATACATGCAACCTGTGGGCCTCCTAGAGTTGAAATTGTTAGTTTATTCATTGGTGACCAACAGAAAAGTGATTATTCACAATTTGAGTGAATTGCTATTTGTTTAAGGAAAAAAATAGCTTTTTTTCTGAATGGTTTTTTTTATTGGTTTTGGACTGTCATTGCCCAAGTAGCTAACAATTACATAATAATATGTGAAAAAAACCCAACAACAACAAAAAAAACAATCAAATCCTTATACATTACTAATGGATAATTAATAGGAACATCAAAATCATAGTATAACAAACATCTTGTCACCCTGTTTATTTGCTGGCTTCATTCACCTCCCAGGCACAGAAGCACAACTTCATGTTATAATGATAAACAGCATACTCCAGATCCTCGCTATAGGAAAATAGCAGTATACCTGACAGAATGCAGCTGTCAGTTGGAGCTCAGACGAGTCATTAACTGATGGCGTTATCCTACCCTTTCAGCTTTGCCCTTCTCTTTATCTCTTTTCTGCTCCCTCTGGAGAGCTGGAGGAGAGCAGCAGACGGGTGCAGAGAAAGGAGAGACTGATTATGAGGCAGTGCAAGAAAGAGACGTACAGAAATACAGTGTGTGTGCGTGTGTTTAGTTGGTTGGAGACTGGGCCTGAGCCATGCTCCAGTCCTCTGTGTGGCCGCCAGCAAGCACTCAGCACCACACTAACGTCATAAGCGCCATATGCTGTTGCCCCTCCGGCTATTCTCAGTATTCTGTAGTTTATACTTTTTCAACACAAGCTAAAAATCTTGGAAATACTGGGATAATGCAACTGAAAAAGTGAGAAGTGCTAACAGCAGCTTATGTAAGAGATGGTAGGTAGGGCAGACGAGGTGCAAATAATGCAGCAGGAAAGTCTGACGGCAGATCAGCAGATGGCACGGTACAGCATGAAGGCAGTAGACTTTTCAGATGTATGTTTGACCCGTCCAGGTTGTACCCTGCCTCTCGCCCGATGGCAGCTGGGATAGGCCTCAGCTCTCCTGCGACCCTGTATTGGATTAAGCGGGTATAGAAAATGGATGGATGTTTGGTCCTGTAATCTGTTTTGCTGTAACAACGCAGCTGCATGTCTGAGTCTGCTTCAGTGTCTCGCTCGTCATTGATTGAGCCGTGTGTTAAATGGAAATAAACAGTGGTGAGCGTCACATTCCAACGCACACACACACATACACACACACATCAAAGAAGCCATGAAAACTAAATCACATTTTTCGGCTCCCACAATCCTTTATGGATCGCATTTGCTCCCCTCTTCATTTAAATAGCTGTGACTAATTTGATTATGCATACACATATCCTAGATGGTGCTTATCTCACACTGCATATGGATCTAGTTCAAGCACATGACAGGGCGGAGAAGCCAAGCTGAAGACACAGCAATGTAAAATCCAAAAGATGAGATTCATTAAGCAAAGTAGGGGTCAAGTGCAGGGTAGCAGTCCAGGAGGTAAGCGACATGAGAAAGTAAGCAACAAAATCTAAAAACAGAGCATGGGTCAAAAAATCTAGAATCAGAGAGAAAAAAAAAGGACCTGGCTAATACACTTACGACAAAAACACACAAATCAAAGGCTGGAAAGCTAGTCATAATGCAATGTGGGCAATCTGGCAAAGCACAACAGAAACTGGGGAGAATAGATACAGATTTTTAAAAAATGACTTATTACAACCAGGTCTGTTTGGCAAGAACAAAACAGTGGGGTATTCACCCAAATACAAAAACAGGTGTGCAATAAGCACAAGAAGTAAAAGTAACAAATAGGCCCACTCTACTGTGCAAGAGACCTGATCCAACCCTCATTTCATTAAATTTGCATCCAAGGGGCCAAACTTTCTTCTAACGGTTTGAATTTGCCTTGGACATTTTCAGTCCAGTCCTTGTGCTTGACCTTTCTAGAGGAATTCTTTTTGTTCTTTTTTCATGATTATTTCTTTATTTGTCTTTTTTGTTAAGCCCTTTAAACACCGACCTATAAATCATTCAAGCATTAAAAGGGCACCTAACTGAGGGATGACTCAGTGCTGTGTCTAACAGACCGCTTAGCGGTACTCCTTGTTATAATTTTGTTACCAACATCCTGTCTCAAAGACCCATCATGTGTTCCAATTTGTTCAGTTGCATCTATGAAAATGCCAAGATAACATTGTCTGACAGCCATAAAATAGTATTTTTGCCCCGACAAGACGATTCCTAAAGAAGTGTGTCCTTCCGAGAAACATTAGAGAAACTGGACAAGTTGAGGACATAAGTAGTTTCGGGTCTAAAGTACAATGAACAGCAGATGAGCAGTATCTTTACGAAATAGCACAACATTTTGGAAAGACCTGACACAGGACCTGAGAGATGCTTCTGGACCATCAGTTGATTCATCTATTGTTCCCTGAAGCCTCATCAGAAATGGTTTCCATGGAAGGGTGGCTGTCAGTGGACTGAAAATCTGTTGCAGCAGGTCTTATGGAGGGATCATTAGTCTCTTCTCATAGAAAAACAGCATGTAAGGTCAGCTCAGAGAGGAAAACCAGCACAAATGTTCTAGGAGTGTTTATCCCAACAGGTCTTTCCCATGGATATGCATAGGTACGTTTGCTTTAATGTCATAACAAGTGTAACACTCCCACAGGTGAAACTGTGACCTGGATGTGGACAAAATCTTATTAGTTCTTCCTATAAAAAACACCCAATGGGAATACAGTAAGGGATGTTCAAAGACCCTAACCCTAACAGAGTAGAATTATAGCTTGGTATTGTTTATCACTGGTTACTAACGTGAACGACTAGCACTACATCAGTGTTTGTAACACTGTTTCAAGGAACAGTATTTGGAACAAATAACAAATCAAGTCATCGAGTTCTGCAGAAGTCTGTTAATGACCCATTAATTTGATCTAGCAATGTTGGAAAAGGGAACATGAAAAACACGCAGAGCGGTGGGTCCAGGATTCCGAAATACTGGTTCACAATGCTGTTTTTAGTATTAAGTAACTGGCAGACTGAGACTCTGAGGCACAATGTGACGATGCAGCTGGGTGCTTGGATGACTCACATCGTTGAGACAGGAGACAAGAAGCCCACGGCCGAACGTCACATAGTAGCAGAGAGGTGGGAGTGATACAGTAGCCTTTCCTAAATATTTCCTGGACCACAGGGTTTGTTTAACTGACTTGACAGCAAGCTGCATTTATTTTATATGTCTATGCATCTCTTTCCTCCACAGATAATCACTGTATGACACTGTGAGCACACTATATGTTGGAGATAAGTACTGTCTGTCAAAGAAAATCTGGCTCCATCTTCACCTGAAAGTGCCCAATTCTGCGAGCTTTACAGAGAGATGATGAGGGCGCAGAATGAGACTGATTAATCCCAATAATCTTTCACATGGCCAGTGAGCAGTGTCAGCTCCCTCTTCCCACTTGACAATTAAGACTTCTCTCCGGCTCCAATAATGAGCTGATGAGTGCTCAGAAAGATGGCCTAAAACCATGACAATAATATGCCATAATTACATGTAGATAAATGGGGACAATTAAAGTGTTTTACCCATGCAGTGAGACTAAATGGGGTATGAAAATGTGTCACTGCATTAACCAGCTCCACAGTCCATGTTTATGAGGTGGAAAGAGCACAAAGAAATATGATATAATGACAGAGCTATTAGAGTACTATGGGAAAAATGGATTGTGAATATATAGAATTTAGAGTTTTACTCAGCAATCGGGTGATGAATATACTTTCAGACAGCCTGGCTGGACACAAAGTTAAGACAGTTCTCTAAAAATGTATCCAATAAAGTGTCAAGTACACAGAGGAAAGTGGAGCAAGAGAAACTTTTAAAATTGACTCCAACAGGCTCCCCTGGAAGACGCGGAGCATGCTTTTTGAGATGAGCTGTCTACAGTCCAAAACTATTTCTGCTTCAGTTGCTGGCAAATCTTGACGGGTGCTAGAGGGGAGCGAGCCGCTTCCAGGCATCCTCTGTATTCCACTCTGTCAACATCCTCAGCAGTTTTCTGCACAACGAGCACATAAAGCCCAGAGCTTACCTATCAATTCAGTTCAAAGGATTAGGAGGATCAAGAGATCGCTTATTTCATCAGATCACCTTTGTTCTGTGCCAGGACAAGTTTGGAAAAACTTTTTAAGTCTGGTTGCAATTAAGCCCCCACAAGATGTGTTGTACATTATAGTCTACCTGCCAGCTGCAGCATGATGGGGTGTGTCTTCTACTGCAGAGAAAAAAAAAACCATCCGGCTTTAGAACAAACCTAATGTATGACTTCGATAAAAGAGGCTGAACAAAAATGATCTCTGTCCAACAGAGGAGGATGAAAAAGTTGCAGTGTCTCTGTTGCAGACACACACTAGTACCCCAAATTTCAAGTCAGTTACTAGTCATTTACACAAGCAACTAACTTGCATTACTCCAACTATTCAAAATTCCATCAAGTCAGTTCATTAAGTTTTTAAATTTCAACTTCAGCTAACGATTTCCACCCATATCTGGCTCTTTGACTTTTTGGACTTAATGAGCAGTGACTTGTCATCTTTAAAATCCTTTTTTAATCCTGCCATCTTTGGCCAAATGTTGCAATTTCAAACAGACTGTGTCTTTCAACTTTCAATGTCCAGACATACCATCTGGCAGTTGCCTCATTATCACACTCTGACTGAAGTTTGTATTAGAAAGTAGAGCTGGCTGCAAACACCTCGTAGAAGCATTCAGTAATAGTGCCAAGAAATGACCAAGTGGTCCCAATAAAATGATATAAGCCTGACATTTCAGGTGTGAGACATGTGCCACCATATCAGATAAGGCACTTCAGGTTACGGCAGAGCTGGGGATTCTGAGGTAGAGGGTGCAGGGTGGGGGAGGAGCTCAACATAAAACCGCAGTGAGCAGAGCAGGAGGGAGTCAGGCTGGGGTGGAGGGCTTATGTAACAGGTGCAGATGCAGCCTGCACCTCCACTGAGAATAAAGAGTGGCAAGGGCAATGGGGATCATAGAGACCTCTGAGTTCTCTGTGAAAATATCCACAGGGCCAACTGTCTGGGAACATTAGAGGTGAATAATTTAGGCAGGGCTATTATTTCTCTGTCAACAGTTAATTTAACCCATTAAGGTCACATGGGTGTTACCATTCCCATGGTTCAGAGTTAGCCGCTGGTCTAAACGGGTTAAACCAGGGCAGGCTGAAGGGCTCTAGCACAGCATCACCAAGTAACGATGTGTTCATTATTTTATTATAGTACATGAATCTGAAGCACCTTTCAAATATAATCGTGCTACTGACAAAGCACAAAGTACTTGACAAAAAGGATGTATGTATCACATATCCAATGCTGACATCAGTATGACATGAATCTACTATCCATTATAGCATCTGAAACTTGTTGATAAAACTAATTCATTATGCATGTCCCGTCCTAATGTTATACGTTCACTCATCATTGTTAGTCTGTGGTACTTTAACGTTGCAGCTGGTTGAGGTGCAACTAGATTTAAAAGCTTCAAAAACTGCAAACAGGTTTCCACTATGTGACACTTTATAACAGATGTATTTTTTCACATGTAAAATCTGTGCCTCTGTGGCGCATTATAAAAATGCACGGGTTAAGTTACTCCAGAATTATACTTGGGTAAGTGTAATTTCCAGCACAGTGCATGCACAGCACGAACATCACCTGTGCACTACATGTGACACCTTACAGCATGGTAAGTTTTTTTTCACAGGTCACAGCGTCCTCGCTGTCCCACCTCATCCCTACCTCTGTGGAATAAATCGGTAGCCCACGGATGATCGTTCCTTCCTCTGGCTTTAACTGGATGGTTCAACTGACGGTGTTTTTTAAGTACAGTAATTGAATTATGAAGCAGTTTTAATGGAGAGGTGACTTGAGAGATCACGTGAAAAGAAGAGACCAAAGCAAGAGATTTATTTCCCGTAATGTGTTTAAATAAAAACAGACTAAAAAGGTTAAAGATGTGTTTGTACTCCAAAGATAAATCTCATCTTGCCTTTGACTGTTCTGCTGTCTGTTCTAAATGCACCCTGTGTCAATCTACATTCATGTTTTTATACATTTGACAGACACTTTTATCCAAAGCAACTTACAGGTAGGGTAAGGGGTCTTGCCTACAGACCTCTACTGGAGGTAGTACCCTTCGTGAGTGATTTGAACCCAGGTCTCCCACACAAAAGGTCGCAATCATACCACTACACTATCCAGTCCCTTTTGTGTTGCACATCCATTCTATATCACTGTAAAAAGATCATCTTTCCATCCATTCTACAAGCCCACATGAACTCATCACCCCCCTACTTTTTTAAAATTGTGTGTGTGTTTTTTTTAAACAAATGAAAGGTTCCCTTAATCATTTGACTTCTACACAGGCAGCATGGATTTCAGCAAACAATTCCTGAGGCCTACTGCAACTGAAGCTGAACAATATTTCTCTCATGTCTACTCTTGTTTGCTTAGTCTTTGAAATCAATGTGAGCCCACTTTCTGACTCTCTGCTTAGACACAAAGATGCAGAAATAACAGCACTGTTAAAGGTGTTTCATAGTTAGAAGCATTAATGTGTCATACTGACATAACAGCAGACAGCACTTTTGTGCTGTTTGATTGTGTCACATAAATCTGCCCCAGTGGTTTTGCGCTGTAGAGAGACATGACTTCCTGCTCCGTAAGTATCTTCAGCATCATGAGTGATGAGATACATTCAGAATTGTTTCTAAAAAATAAGATCAGTACTCCTTAACTGTCAAAGACTACTGTGAAATAACAGCGGGACTGGAAGACAGTTACCTTTGTGTCACAGGCTGCAATCTGGATGTTCCATTGTTACATGTTTAATGGTTTTTCAGACAACTATTCTGCATAATCATTTATTTGGAAACCTTTGAAGTTGAGCACAGTATCCATCCAGTAAAATGGAACTGCTGAACTGTGCTGTAAAAGCCATACAATTGAGTGAGGAAAAAGTAAACAGTTGTCAGGGTTTATTTGAACAAACATTTGATGTCCTTTGAAACAGTGAAACAGAGCTAGTGCCTATGGATATAATTTTTCAGCAAAGACGTCAACAGATTTAGTCTTCCTCTGCAGAAATGACTTCTTGTAATTGTTTCATCGCGGCTCATCACTCTCTCATATAGGTTTTCTGAAATTTATGACCAGTCTTGCATGATTCCTTCAGCAAATTGTTTTTTCTTACAAGTTCTCTCTGTTTCAATTCTCTGCACAACGTGTTGAAGAGATTCAAATATGAGCTTTGACTTGATCAACCCATCCTTTTGAGCATTTTTTTAATATATATTTATTGTTATTTGTCTTTGTTCTTTTGAAATATCCACTCCCACTTTAACTTCAACTTGCAGACAGACAGCTCACGCTGATATCAAGCATTGTTTGACAACACAAAGAATTCAGAAATACCTTAGGGGTGGCCAGGTGCCCATTCCCTGAAGCAGTGAGGCGACCCCAAAAAAATTATTTTCCACCACCATCCTTTATATCTGCGGTTGCTGTGGGAAAAAAACAACTCTAACCTGTCTGTCCAGAGCACATTATTCCATAAGGCCTGGTCTTTATCTGTATGTTCATTATCGTACTGGCAGCTTAGATCGAATGCATTCTTTTTCCTGACTCATACAGAACCAATATATGCCGCCACTTTGATTATAACAATAGTCAGCAAGTTTTCTGCTGTGTTACCTGCAGACTCTGGCAAATTTTTTGGGGTTCTCGGAGACTTGTTTTTCATGTCCTGCAGTTAAGAGGCAGGATGCATGATGAAAACACAGCAAAAGTTAAAGATTAAAATACCTCGAATATACCTTTTTTGGGTTTCTTCAACTTGAGCAAGTTGATATACAAGGAAGACACAAGGGGTCTATAAAGGTCATCAAGTCTTTGGCAGGGCCGGTCATGCACAGTATTAGCATACATACAAATAATATGCTTTTAATATGTCTACCAAAGAAGCTCACAAGGATCAAACACAACTGACATAAGCATCAGTAAAAAAAACATGAATCTGCTTTGAAAAAGCCTGACAGGTATCACCACATAAGTGCTCATTTGCTGCAATAACTCTGCAAAACTGGAGCAGCTCTGGTCCCACTGCAGTAAAAAAGTGCAGCTCTTTGACAGGCGCTCTCACGTCAAGCTCCACCACTCGCCACCTCTACATTCAACAAGGCTTTAAAGCTCCTCTCTGAACAAGCCTCTCGATTGAGCTAATGGACCATGGGAGTGAAAGCGAGCCACAGAGAAACAGGGATAATGATATGTGGAGAGAGACAGAGAGATCTGACCTAACAGTTCAGCCTGTCTTCTTTAAGCTCTCTTATCTGGCTTGCTTTCTGCTGCCCTCCTGTTTATCTCCTCACATCTTACAGCTCTCTCATTATTTCTTTGTTCTCCTTATTATCATCTTGGCTCTTGCTTGGGCATCTCACTGCTTTTCTCCCCATCCTTACACCATGGGGGATAGATGATGCTGCTAACTTGATCTTTAGCTGAGGTTTAATTTTGAACTGATTTATCAATAACTGTTTGCATACTTGTATAGGCAAATGATTCAAGTAAATAGATTGAAGCTGCTGAATGAGAACCACTTAGTAACTACGGTATGTGAGCTAAACTGGAGCAGCTTTTTATGTTGACCACCCAAGTTTCATGAGAAACAATCTCATTTGCAAATTTTGACAATAGTGTCCCAAGCTGCAGTTAAATAATAATAATAATGATAATAATGTACTATATAATGATCTAATAATAATGACATGACTATGTACCATATCTGTATGTCTTATGTTGGGCAGTGTCCACACGGAGCTGCAATTCGTGTGTACTAAAACATGTGCGTGTGATTGTGTATTTGGTTTTAAATCCTAACCCTGACCATTCAAGAGTGAAGGCAAAATAGAAAACATTGTCTTTGGTTCTGTGGAATACAATTTGTCAGGTGGGTCTCAAACTGGAGGTGTCTGTTATGTGAGTTAGCAAAGCAACATCAACCGCAATCCCTCCTACACTTTATGAGAGCGTCCTGATCGACAATCATCAATTTTAGGACGAGATATGAGTCAGGAAAAACTAATATTTGTAAAATTGTTGGGCTTTTGTTGTGTAAGTGCCATGAGTTGTATTTTATGGCAAAAAAATGCACATATGCTATGTTTTGGCTCTGTCAAAATAACGTACAGCATGCCATTTTCTTGAAAAATCTGTTGCTCGTATTTAGTTGAGCACAAAAACCACATGACCAATGGAACAAAAACAAATCTCAAATCAAGTCTGACTCTTTTATTTCAGCTAATCATCAAAGGAAATCAAGAAAGTGCCGCAGAAAACGCTGGACTGTGCAAACCCTTTATCTTACCCTCGAAAATGAACAACCAACCACATCAAAGGAGAAGCAAAGGATGTTCCTAAGGGCAATTCTGACATTCTGCTTGCCAATGAACACTCGAGCAAATGTCTTCTTCCTTAATTATGTTGCAACATCAATACACACAGAGACAAATACACGCCAAAGAAATTGAGAAAATGATGAAATTAGCTAAAAGAGAGACAAGTAGAAGCCTGACCCCCGAGTTTGTGTTCCTCTGAAAAAACATCCCAGTCTGTATTTTTCCAAATAGGCCACCCTCAGTCTGAACATTTGCTCTGCTAAATTTACAAGGTGTGCTTATTCACATGTATGACTCATTTCAGTTGTATTTAGAGGAGCCGGTCTAGCAAAATTTATAAAAAGGCCAACAGCTGCCATGACAGAGCATTGCATGCATACAGGGTATAACGCAGAGAAGTAATTATAATTGACCTCACAGTATTCTTTCTTAATTGGTGTGCAGACTCGGGAAGAACTACAGTTAACGAATGGAGAAGAAGGAGGGAGAGAGAGAAAGCGCACATTGTACAGACAGAGATGAGGCAAAGGCAACTGTACACGATGGATCTTGCGGTGCTCAACTCAGCAGAATAAATCTTAAATCTGCATGCCATAAACTTGTGCAGATGCACAGAAATAGATCTGAAAGAAGGATGCACGTCCATCTAGGGCAGGATGGACGCATTAGCACTTTCTGCACTTAACTTAGTTTGGCTGTCACAGGCATTTCAAGACCTTTAATGTGTCCTGGAGGTTGGCCACATCATCAAACATTTAGTATTTCCACCTGAGCTGCATATAAATCCTCTCTGGAATTGGTTGGAGATGTGTGCCAGCTCTTACTCAACCCATTCACTGTGGAGTGGCGTGAATCCTTTACGTGTTGAGTGTTTATCTACAGTACAACCGTCTGACCTCAACCCAAGAGAACTGATTAAGGCCCATACAACACTGGTATCTATCCACAAATACTTGTGTTTGAATAGCTCTTTTACTCAATGAACCATGCCACTGCTTTCATACGTATCGTACACTGAGGTGTTCAGTATAAATCAGGACCACAATTTTTTAAGAAACTCGAAAATGTCACTTCAGATTATGAAAAGTAAAAGGGCAAAAAGGACTAATGATGGTGGCTGCTGGAGCAGTGAGAAAGATTGATGCCACAGAGCAGAGAGCACTGCTCTGAATACTGACTGTGTCACTTTTGTCCTCTGACCAGTCTAGCAGCAGGAAGGGTGACGACAAGCTAAGGCTGGCCCACAGTCAATTTTCATTTCAGTTTGCTTTAATGGCATGCGAGTTGACATACTCTGTATACCGCGTTGCCAAAATGTTTCAAGGTGAAAACAGTGGGTAAATGGAAAAAAGAGGCAAAAGAAATTTCTTTTGCACATACTCGGTCTGACATACGATTTGTCACAATCATACTGATGATTTGCACCTCTGTAATGAAACATCAGCTGGTGTGAGGACGTCAGTGGGCCACCTGTTTTCCGCAGCGCTACTCTGTGAAGGCAGCATGATTTTAACAGTCAGTTAACTGAGTGTGATAAAGTTTGACAGTGCTAATCAGCCAGGCTTGCTCATTAAGCATCCATGTGCCAGATTGCAGTGGCAATGGTCTCTTCTCTTGGCTTTCTCTTTCATCTCTTAGCAGCAGAAACACAAAGCCCAGCGGTCTCCTCATTAAACAGGCTTATTGCATTAATTCCGTCCAACATAACACAGTCAGCTGGAGCTGTTCCAAATAATTTGTGTTTTGCTGCGAACAGGATGCTGACTGCTTTGACCACTGGTACAGCTGAGAGAACTGATGTTTGGCAGTGATTGGACTCTTCAGATGATGGAGGAGTCTACTCACAATGGATGTCATTCGTCCACAGTCACAGTGACTCCCAAAATGCTGCCAGAAGCTGAACCATCGACCTTTGCCAATTTTAAACATTGAATTTGACACACAAGAACCACACACACGCATACGGAGGAAGATAGACTGAAGATTATTCAGTAATCTACTGATGATATGTTATGTAAGCAACTTAAAATGTGACATGGTTATGCAGTCTAAAGTCTGTGTTTTTTTTTTTCTTCTTTTGACATTGTCGGTGGACTTTTCACAGAAATTTGAGAGCATATGTAATCTTCTTGCGTAACATTATCTAATGACTCTGTACCATATTTTGGTTGTTAATGAAAAGAGATAAACCCTTCCCACTTGATACATGTGCGTTCGCCACGTTGCACTTTAAAAAAAGACAAACCACAGACAACGAGACATGGTATAATTGATCATCGGGCAAATGACTCCCATACACAGTCAAGAAAGACTTAATTAGATATAAACTGGCAATCCCACCTAAATTCTACATAAATGAGCCAGACATTTCCCTCCAAATCTAGAGGGCAAGTGTTTTTTTTGTTTTCATACAAAAACAACAAAAACAGATACTTTAGGTTGAGAATTCACTTAGTTACTCTGATCAGTTGTGATACATCATGCTTTCATTCCAAAAAATGATTAGCTGAGAAACATATCACTTAGTATGTCTAGATCTTTAGCTTATACAGTCTTGAAATGACTCATTGTAGACCATAGATGCACGTCAGCAACACTTAAGCAACACGGACGGCACTAAATGCTCGGTGGGCAAGTTCCTAAACACTGGTGTAGGTGTAAATTGAGTTTCAAACTGCCATGTATTTGCCTATTTCCTATTGCCTATGTGCTTAGCTTAAGCTAGTTAAGTGAGCTTCTAGACAGACACACGTTTTAGAAGACAATATCAGTAGGTACGCGTGTGCCTGAATCTCATTAAGCCTGTGAATCTGTCGCAGGCTTTAGGAGATAGTGTTTCTCTGTTGTGAATGTGGACATAGGTTCAGCATTATCACAAGAATGGTTTATGCCATAGATTTTGTCAGTCGAAAATGATTTGCAAGGCTCTTATAGATTTGACTTGTGGAGCTATGAAGATAAAACGGTGGAAACTAAAGTTTTTGTTTTTGCAATTAAAAAGAAAAAAAAAGTGTGTATGTCCTTTGGGCAAGCTGTGAGGTTTTTTAGCAACACCCAGCTCAGTCTTTTGTATGTTTGAATTTAGACAATTCTTATCAGGTTATCTTCACCTTGTCTTTCCTCAAAATTTGATCAGCTTATCAATCAAAGTCAAACCTACTTTGTTTTGGGGTTTATGATTTTCTAAAATCTAACATAAAAAAAGGCTTTGACAAGATATCCTAATTTTCTATTCTAACTACTAATTATGTAACTGTGTTCAGTGTGGAGTTGTACATGTCAAATTTAAACACCGACATATTGGGAAAGCAGTGACAGTAAACTACCTTTTGAAAGGGCGTTTAGCCTACCTGATGCTGCTTGCATCCAGCCACAGATCTTATACACGGTGGAGGTACTGAGGAGGAAGAAGAGACTGAAGCAGCCAATGCAGGTGACCACCAGCATCATTGACATTCCAATGAAGAAGGAGGCGGCCTTGAACGCACTGGAGGGGATGGCGGCGAACTCGGTGAAGCTGCCCTGGCAGGCCAGGTCTCTGGAGTGTCCGTCCCCGATGCAATAGTGAAAAAGGCCGAAGTACCCGATCTGCGGTGTATCCATGCCATCCCCAATCCAATAGGGCTGCGAGAAGATGGTCACGTTAACAATGCCGAACAGGATAGTGAAAATGGCCCACAAAAGTCCGATGACACGGGAGTTGCGGACGTAATTGGTCTGGTACAATTTCGCAGCTTCTGCAGATGGTAGCATTGATGCGGCAGATCCAGGTATCATCTTATGCAATCCCGATGACTAAATGAAAGCTACGATCAGTCCGTGCGCAAAGAGAGGACTGAACATTTATGACATCAACAAGCGGAATCGGCGAATCTATGCCTGTGCAACTGCAACACATCTGTCGGACGCGATCAACTCATGACGTCGCATCCCCAAACCAGGCAGTGAATCAAAGGATGAGAGAGCTTGAACCCTGGATGTGACGGATACCTCTGAAAACTCAAGGACTAGCGCTGGAAGAAACAGCCTCCCTCTGACTTGCTCCGTCTAGCCGGCAGACGTGCTCATCGCTGCCGCATTTTGCCCTTGGAAAATTCCAACTGAGACAGAGATGTATTCAAATCCATCAGATACAGTCTATAGCATAAGATGCGCGTGTATCTTTCCCAACCCAAAGAGAGGAAGCTGTATCTATTTGTTTAAACATAGGTTTACATTCACAAACACATTACAGGCCTACACGTTTACGAATAAATACAGACTACCGCAATTACCCATTCAGAAAATACGACAGCCCCCTTCAGGATGGTCAAACAGGAATTTATTCTTTATGACAGCATCGCGATGCTGCCTGTGATGCTGCAAGTCAGCCGGAGAGGGAGGGGCGGGGCGGGGCGCACAGATGGTGGATGAAGAGGCGGCAGGAGACCGCGATGCGCGTGTCCATCCGTGCGAACAGTGACACACACCTTCTGGATAACGCTGCTTCAACATCCAGTGAACTGCAGAAATATCGGTGCGAATGAGTGCGCGGGTTGAGCGCCAGGACATGCATTTATGAGTATTTGTCTCAGCTGGATAACAGTCCCATCCTCCCCCACATTGTAGCATTACTCACTGAACACTGGGCTTGTTTGTGCTTTACTGCTTCACTTACTAAATTATGTAACGCTCCTTGAAACTACACAGGACACCCTAAAAATAGGCTAAATGGTACAGGAACACGCGGGCGCGCGCACACACACATCTGTGTAGAAATATATGTAAATGTATGTAATATACATGTATATTGCCAACATAGAATTGGGCTTTTAATGCCAAAATAGACAAATGACTAAATAGATAAACAAATTACTAGTCTTCTGTCTGCTTTTACATGTAAACATATGCACAAATCAAAATATGCTTATCATTCTACAGCTAAAAACGAGTGCTTGCAGACTTGAGCTGTTGCACCTGGTTGATTGAAGGGAAATGCGGCCCCAAAAAGTGTGGTAAAGGGTGTTGACTGGCTTAAATTTGGAGCGAACAACAAATTCAACAAAATAAACAAAATGGGAAGATAGTACGGATAGACCAAGGAAAGCGTCCAAGTTTCTGGACAGAAAACTCAAAGTAGTATGCCTAAGAATAGTTAACCATCAATTTCCAATACCCGCTTAATCTAATTCAGGGTCACGGGGGTCCTGGAAGCCGGTGTACCCGGGGAAAAGTAAAATCCACCCATACACAGGGAGGACATGCTAACTCCACACAGACAGGCCCAAATCAGGAAACCTTGCTGTGAGGCAACAGTGCTAGCCACGACAACACCATGAAGCCCTAAGAAACACTCACCAAAATAAATGAAAAACAAACTGTCAGAAACATATCTGTAACCAAACCTGGCTTAAAGAAACAGGATTCAAATTAAAACAGTATAGAACAAAGCTATAGTGGGCTAAAGTGACGAGGTGGTGAACTGTGGATGGTTGGATGAAAGTGATATTCAGTGATGAAACATCAATCTGCATCAGGCAAGTATCAACGTGTTTTGTGAGCAGTTTGCTTACGTCAAATTCAAGTTGAGCAAATATGTTCTAAAAACACCCATTCACAAATGAGTCCATTTTTCCTTTTTCCATTTTCATTTACATACAAAATGTCACAACGTTGTAGGAAACAGAGTTTTAGCTAAGCAAGTACGCTTCACTTTTACAACATGCTTCCAGTGTAGCCATGGCTGCTCCCAAGGCATGATGCTGCCCTTCAGCGCTGCAAATCATTCGTCTGTGTGGGCTTATGTCTGTCAATGCAATGTCCTGACTTACTTGCTCCCTTTGTGGCTGTTCTGTATAATACCTGTAACGCATGGATTAGCGCCCTGCAGATTCACTGTTTGATGCTGATTTCTGACAGCACAGATGGATTTGAGTTCATCGGTTGAGAACACTGTAGAAGTCTGAGTCAGCCAAAACGCTGAGAAGAAAAATATGCTTTTGTGTGTCCAGTTTATTTTCAAAGATGAGAAATGTGTTCCAACTTCTGAGGGGAACAATGAGCATATCTGTCTGATTATGAGATCACATGGACGTGTGAGCCAAATCCAGGTCTTTGCATGGGTGCCAGAGAAATGCTGTAAGCATCGAATCATTATGATGGAGGAAGATTTTCAATAAAAATGATTACAAAACACTCTTTAAAGTAACCCAGGGGGGTTATTGAATCAGTTTGTATAAGGAAAGACATAGGAAGACACTTTGACTTTGGAACTTAGAAGAGAATATCTCCTTTTTGGAAAAAAAAACAAAACAAATTTGATCCAACAGAAAAACTCTGCTGCCACTTTTCATAAAAGTTGTTCTCAGCAACACTGTACCACAGAGGTGAGGACTCGACTAACAGTAGGTGTTGCTCTGAATAATGTCATATTGAGAGGTTCCGCTTGAACTCTGCCCTCTTCGTGTACAGCTTGTGAATAACTCATGAGGTGCTGCAGGGGTCACGGACCCGGGGGAACCTGGAGTAACTCTTGTTTCGAGTTGTTTTCATTATCCCAATGATGAAAAAAAAAAAGAAAAAGACACAGCAAAAGTGTTCTGAGCAATAACTAGTGAATTAACTGACCCGAGCACGTTAAATGTTCAGTCATTTTCTATCACTTTTTGGTCATGGTTAGCATCTCTTTCATTTGACATCTAAACTGTCATCTTGTTTATCCTTTTTGAGTAATTTTGCTTTTCTTTGTCTTGATTTTGCAAATATTTGTGATTGTTTGGTATCTTTATGTGGAAATTTTGTAATTTTATTTTATAATTTTGCATGTCTTCACGCCAATTTTACATAAGTTGTCTGGGTTTCTTTGCAGTCATCTCTGGTTTGTCATATTATGTATGTTTGAGATATTTAACATCTGTAATATTTTGACAATCTTTGTGATACATTTTTCTTCTCTTTGTGGCAGTTTATTACTTCTATGTTGTCCTAATGCAAGTCAATGTCAATTTTTGGTCTACCTGTGGTCAGTTGGCATCTTTGCGTTGTTATTTTGTATCTCTATACATTAATTTTATGCATATTTGCGATAGTTTTGCTTCTGTTTGTAGTAATGTTTTTACCCTTTGATGTAATTTTGAATCACTTGTGTTTATTTGGTGTCTTTTTGTAGTTCTTTCTTATACTATAAGTAAACTTGTGTAAGTTTTTCATTTGCTTGTGGTTCTCTTTTATATCTTTCACATTCACTTTAAACTGAGACTCCTTTGAATACTCTGGGCCTTGAACCTGTCATCGACCTCTCCGGTATTCTTCTGCCGCAGTGGAAGAAAAATCAGCCCACTAACGTGTCACAGCTGGTCGAATTATTGTCATTGCTAACTTTAGTAAGGTAAGGCAGAACCACTGTGGGTTTTTTTTTTACACAGCACCCTCTTCTGTACGCAACTGGGCAAATCAGTAGAAGAATGCGATCATGTCTTCCAGACAAAAGTGAGTGTTAAGTTAAACCAGCGTAAAGGTTAGACTCAGAAAAATAAGCCGGCGAAGGTAATAATTAATTCCAGCTAATTTCAGCTATATTTTTATTTGCTTGGTGTGTTTACTACAGCGAACACGACAAAAGTGTTCATTAATTACGTTGATTAACGTGTGCAATGAACACTAAGGACTGCGTCGTTCCTCGAGTGTCTCGTACCGTCAGTACACCTGTGGCTTTTCTCATAAAACAAGCTTTTGTATAAGGACTAATGGCATATTGTAATTTTTTATCCTTTGTCCTCCAGATATGAGATATTTTCTTTGCTGCTTTGCCCTCTCGCCCCTACATTATTACGAACTTCATTTCCCATCAGCCCATTTCTGTCGCACCTGTGCTTTCTGAAGAGACCACTTCCATCACAAATAGAAATGCGTCTTCGTGGGACAAAGAAAGAACAACTTTCTCATAATTTGCAATGAAGCCTTTTTTTTTTTTTTTTACTCTTTTAGTAGATCCAAGACTGCTGGGATAGGCTCCGGCCCACCCGCTACCCGACCGACGGATTGACGGTATAGAAAATGAACGGATAGTAGATCCAAACCATGCCAACAAAATTCCCCCAGTGACTGAGCTGAAACAAGCCCACATTGTTTGGGTCAGGAGGGTCAGGTTTCACGTGTTTGGGTGTTTTTTTTTGCAGGGGTTCTTTTAAAAAAAATGTTATAGACAAAAAGATGGCATAGATAATTGACTGGTGGAAATATGAAATGATAGCATAGCCCCATCTTCAACCCAATCATAATTCTAACTAAAGAAACTAAAAAAATTATCTAACTTAGTTATGTATGGTGCTATCAAGCTGTGTTGTGATAAACAATCTAATTTATTCTGATCAATTTCCAATGCCATTGTTACTTTTAAGGTTTAAATTTTCCTTTGATTTGATATTTTCTGCTTTTATAGGTTAACAGTTTAAAGTAATGTAGTACTTCAGTTGACCACCGAGGATCAGTATAGTCCAACATTAGACTGAACCATAGACAAACTGAAGGATGTGAAAGTGCCCATGTTGCTCAAGATCAAATATAGAAATGTTTATAGCTGCTGTAAATATAATGATTCTGAAATTCTCACTTGTCTCATGAATAGAAATACTGTTCCAGATAGAAGGGGCTGCACAGTGGTGTGGTGGTTAACACCGTTGACTCACAGCAAGAGAGTTCCTGGTTCAAATCCTGATGCATTCTCTGTGCATACATCTCCAAGTAACCTACTCTGGCTTCTTGTGTGGCCCTGTGATGGACTGGCGACCTGTCCACAGTGTATCCTGCCTCCTACCCAATGGCAGCTGGGAAAGGCTCTAGCCCTCAATGACCCTGGATTAAGCAGGTATAGAAAATGGATGTTCCAGATAGCTGTTGTTTGTCCAAAAGGAAAAAAGACATAAATGCTCATAGGTTTATGCTGATGTGGTTACTCTATAGTCTTGAGTGCACTGAAGTCATGACCCAGATTGTGCCTCTTTTGTTCTCTGCCCTCTGGACGATGGCTCACACTAATCATGGTCTGCACAGAGCAATAGAAAAGATTTGTCACCAGATTTGGGGTTCATGTTGTATGCATTGATGATACTCATTGATACTGAATGAATGAAATGTTGCTGCTGATGTCACTGTGTGCCCTGATTTAAACTGATCCTTTTGGCCAAATGTCACAAAGCTGTAACCATATCAACCTGCGCCACTGGATGCTCACTGTGCTTAACTTGTTTTCAGGTTCTGAGAAAAGTGAAGTCACTGTTACTCGGGGTTTCTGGGGATAGACTTGATTGCTTTGTAAGAAAAAGCCAAAGAAAGGGAAACAGGCATAGCGTTATGACAGTGAATGGGTCAGTTTTTGGCCTGCAAAACTGAGAATTTAGTGGCTGGTACAGAAAAGGGAACAGTGCCTTTGAGAGTTGAGGAGAGAGAATGATTGGTGGAGGATGAGAGAGATTTGCCTCCTTGAATTTTGGGATGAAAGATAGGCTTGTGTGTGTGTCTGTGTTTCTGTGTGTGTGTGTGTGTGTGTGTTTGCATGTTTGAGAGCGAAGAGTGAGTGAATGCCAAGAGAGAAAGCCTGGGTGTGTTGAGATAAGGCTGGGTCGTTGGGAGGTTGCTGTTTTCAGGGCACAATCTGTGTATGTGCCTGTGTGTGTTTTTTGACACTGATTGTCTTTATATGTGCACATGAAGGTTTAGACTAGTTGTTGAGCAGTTCTGTGGGAATGCAAACAGTCATTTCTGAGATGTCGACCCACAATGGCGCCATTCTTGATAACAGCCTCCCCCTCAGTCTCTGTTTCCCAGAAGCCGCTTCTTCTCTCAGAATTAGAGGAAAAAAAATGTGTTTGAAAGTTTCTCAACTCTTGTTTACTTTTTTTTTTCTTTCAATATAGCCGCAAGTGTTTTTTAAATTTTTTTTTATCATCATCATGCTGGGAACAGGGCATGTTGATGTCTTGCTACAGTCCCTAGTTAGAAGCCCAAAGCACTGCATAAACACATCACATGTGTTAAGACTACATTTTTTTGTTTGGCCATCTATTGACTTGTTCTTTATTCGGGATACTTGGGGCACCACTTGTTGTACAGTATCTCATTTTACTCCAACCAAAATTGTAAATAAACAGATTGTTTGAATCTAATATGATTCAACTCAGAACGGCAAAAACAATGGCAGTTCAACAACAGCTGTAACTGATCATCAGTTTATCGCCTGTTATTCAGGACAAATAATGCATCAAATGACAATACACACAGTGAAGTTGTCAATCAAATACTTCTCATTTGTGACTAAGCGATCCACAGACAGTTAACACACACACACATGGTCATTGTCATCTTATTTTTTTTTTTAATTTTAACTTGTGGTGGCGAAAGCAGCCACGCTTTAACGTGCACTTTGTAAAACCCACCAACCTATATATTTTTGGCAGATCCTTATCCTTTGTGCTTTGTTTTTCTTTCTGTTCTCTTAACACCAGGATTGTCTCAGCGTTGTCGGTTCAAAACTACCACCAGCCTGCTGGGATCAAACCCGGAGCTTCAGTGGCTGAAAGGGCCAGTTGAATTCATTGGAAGTTTTCAGCCTTTTTTTTTTTTTTTTTCATTTCAAAGTTGAAACTGAGGCTTGTCTTTTGCAGAGGTGACCCCCACTGTGTCACACAAACGCACCCTGGCAGTCTGATTACCATCACAATGCTGACACTGGCACTTTCTGTCACCGTCAGGAGGACTCATATTTATGTATTTTCATTGTAATTACATGGCACTGTTTTCCTATTTCCGCAATGCCCTTGTTTCCCCCCACTGGCACTTTTCATCCACAACCGCAGATCAAACTGAAGTGCTGCCAACATTTTGCCTCACTGAGCCACTGAGAATAAAACCAGCCAACAAAAGATAAAAAAGCTGGAGAGGCAGCAAAATCAACACAATGAGAGGGATTGTTGAATAGTGGTGGTGGGGTGATCGTTTTGTAGTAGTGGCTGGTGTTGGAATTTGTTGATTAGTGAAGAGAAATATTTGTAGAGGTGAGTGTTTGAAAATGTTAAAGTCATCTATTTAATTTTTTTTTAGAATGACCTGTAGTGTTTGTTCGATCATTAGCATCTCGAGAAAGTGTGTCATTCTATAAATGGTCCTCTAAGGAAAAATTTCTTCCCCAGTTTTTGGATATTTCCCTCTTTACGAGCAATGAATGGATGATGGGGCCACAGAGAGGGCAGGAATGCGACAAATGTACAAATACATTTTTGGTATAAGTCTTAGGATTTGTACATTGCACCATAACTATGACAATGATCTACTTATCCTTTGATAAGTTGAATATTTTTTTTTCTCACCACCTGTACCACTGTGCATTAAGTCAAATGTTAATGAGTCTGTAATCTTTTTCTGTGATATGCAGATGTTGGAGTGGTGACAGGACTCTGCTTTCCCAGACATTTTCCCAAAATGTTTACACTTCTCTCAATAGACTGATAACACCATGCATCACACTAATGAGCCCTGTTTGAGATGTGTGTGTGTGTGTGTGTGTGTGTGTCCAAGCTTATGTGAGTTTATATTTTTAAGCAATCCAAGTAAATCTATTTTTGCTCTTTTTAAATGAAAATTTATTTGAAAGCTTTAAACAAAAAGTTATGGTTTCTCTTTATTTCTAAATATATTTGAATATGCACACACATACAATTGGCATCATAGACCTTATGAAAATGATTTTATATGTGAAAAATTGTCTTTTTTCCCCCCTTATGCGTTTGTAACTCTTGGAGATAAAAACATAAGAAGAATATCCTTTGAACTTAACAAATGTTTGTTCTCAGATGTACCACTAGATGGCAACCTGAGTAAAGCCTTAGATGCCCTGGATGCACTGTTTTGTTGGCAGCCGGATGGAGGGATGATATAGAATAGGACCATAGGCATGTTTTTTTTCTTAAAACTTCTTCACACAGTTTAGACCATTTCATGTCAGTTAAATTTGCCTTTCTGTTTGGCTCCTGGGGTAACATTTTTTTTTCTTCTTCTCTTTTTGGTCTGTCCATGCATAAATTATTGGGATTTTTCTGTTTGGTTGTGAGCATGATAATATTAGAGGATTCTTTGTGCTCAGATTTACTTCGTTTACATGATTTCACATGATGCCTAGAGTTCCTTTTTTGTGGGTTATGAAAAAAGATGAGATAAAGAGAACTGGCACTACCTCAATATTGTTGTTAGTATTCTAAAGAACATAAATAACCAATTCATATCCTTTATTAACTGTAAATCATTTGCCTCACAGACACTTGTTTGTGGTTTCTTCATGTTGTGTAGATAAATATCTGTATCGCAGAACAAAGCTCTCCAATTGCAGCGCTGATGTTTCAGGAATGTTACAAATGAGGAAGCTTTACTTTTTTTTAACATTTCTGTGACAAACAAGCTCTTGTAGTGACAAATATTTCCCATGGCAGCGAAGTGATGAGAACCCTGTGTGTTTTTGTGAATGTGTGTGTGTGTGTCCCTGTTTGTTTTATGTTTGGCATTGTGAGACAGCCCAAACTGCGTTTGCTGTGCGTGACTGACTAACAGGAGAGCATCAGGAGCAGCCAGCTGTGTACACCGCTGGACAAAAGCAGCATGTGGAGAGAAAAGGTTTAACTATACCAGGTCAGATCACCTACATACTGAAGACTTCCTCTCTTTTCTCTAGCAGAAGCATTGGTCAGCAGCTCCTGTTTTCTCTCAGCCTGTCACCATCTTTCTAGTATTTCTGTCCATACATCATAATCCTTCTCACTCCCTCTCTCTTTCCTCACAGCTCAATCGCCCCACACTGACTCTCTTTTCTTAGCAAACCTTTTTCTCATCCATTATTGAGACTTGTTTTTTTTCCTTGAGTCTCAGAATAAAGAAGGAGAACAGATCTTTTGAATTTTTAATGTCCGACATGAAAAATGTATCATCAGTCGTTTCTGTACGATACGAGCTGGTAAACTTTTAGCGAGATATAACACACTAACTCATGCGACGACGTGAAACGGGGAAGGAAAAGGGAAGAAAAAGCCTCCTAAAGTGAAATAAAACAAGCAGATTCAGAAATGAGTTATTTTCTTTCTATGCTGGCCTTTACCTAGATGAAAATGGAATTTCCGCCCTGAAGTAACTTGCTTCTGTCTCTTCTTAACGTGGCCGGGGAAAGAAATGCATGTCTTGATGTTTCCACATGTGGTTTTTGACCATAGCACAAATATTTAATGCAGCTGAGTCTTGATTTTTTTTTTTTTTCCTTGTCAGCATAACATTCATTATTCCCTTTCTTTTGCAGTCTAATATTTGTAGGTGTTGAGGACAGTTTTCTGATTTTCCTTATTTACAGCAACAGGTGCCATCTGTATAGATCTATGATAAGACTGTCTACCACATGAAAATATTTATGGGAATCAACAGCAGTCAAATGCCTCCTCATTCAGGTCTTGAAAGTTATGTTTAAAATGCTCCCCTTACTTGCTTTAGTCATGTTTGATATTGTGAAATGGGTGAGTTTTGTAGTGGTCCAGGGAGTGTTTAAATATCAATTTCTGTCTTAAACCTTACTGGTACACATTTCTCACTCAGAATGTCTTTAAAAGCATTTGTATGAGATTTTCTCTTTAGACCTCTGACCTATTTATATTTAAACAATACACTGATACACATTAATAGATATAGAACATTTGTTATTATCTGTATTAACTCATACTTAACCGGTTTCAAGTAGTTTGTCTTACCACTAATCAAAACTCTATTCCTTAGAAAGTGTTTTTTGAGTTTTGGGGTGGAGTGTAAACGCATTTGGTCCCACTAAAAAATGCTTTACAGCCAGCAACATAATTATCAATCTTGTATACTTCCTGACTGCATTACAAAGCTTACTGACTCTTCAAAGACCCCTGGAGTTGTGTCATACTAGATTAATTTTTGCAGCATGCTTTCCGTGATCAAAATAATGATAAAGCTAATAAACTACATGAATAAAAGAGAAAAAGAGTAAATCATATCACAGGATTTCAAATGATCAAAATGTGGCAATATCATTGCTTTTCTTTGCAATACGTTAATCAGTCTACAGCTTACCAAAACGCTTTTAGAAAGTCAACATCCACCAGAGTGTTTTGACCTTCTCTTATCTTTTAATGAGTGTTTTAAATCAGTTTTGCTTTGTGTTAAATTCGCTCGGCAGCTGCTTGAATACTGGTTTCAGCACCAAAGACCATTTGAACTGAGGCTGTGAAAATGGCAGGGAAACGGAGCCTTTTCACGAGCCGTTCAAAATTATTCTCATAAATATACCCAGGAATTCCGTTTAAACCATAATGGTGTGTTCCTAGCTGGGGTGCAAGAGTAGGTCGCTGAAGTACTGTCCCTCACAGCACGTGTGCAAAACATTGCTAAACAGATGAATGACACAAATGTTGTCACTAGTGAAACCATTAAAACAACAACTGGACACAAAAAATTACATGCATCGATGCTGCTTATACGGTCCCACAGTAAAACAGGCCTCTCTAGGTGGTGGATCTGTCATATGAGGGCCCCCTGAGGTATTGTATGGTATTTAACTGCGTGTGCATGTGCATTTTACATACACACACATATCTTAAGGTTATGAATATAACTCCTGTTCTCTAATTAGCATGAGTGAGTGTCTCACGATGTGGAACGCCTCCTGCGTGACCTCATCAGAAGCTCAAATACCATAACACCAGCTCAGAATGGCTGGTACTTGTGACGTCTATGTCAGAAGGGGCCTGGACCCTCATACTATAGATCGGGCTGACGTAGCGTCAGTTGTCACTCAAAGCAAGCTCATCTCTGTCTCACTTTTGCAACAAGAAGGCTGTTCTGGTGAGACCCTCACGCTTACCAGAGAACTGGGGGTATATTTATTACCTAAAGTTCTCTTTCATAGCACTCATTTTGTGTCTCATTGTGAGGAGAATAACTGACTCCATGACTTCCAGATATGCCTTTCATGAAGAAAGGTAATTCCATTGGGCCCCTCAGGGAAGGGCCACGTCCAGAATCTGTTAGGGATGCAGCCTTGACATCCAATTTGTAAAACCTAGCAAATTTGTGGGTTCAAGCTCCGGATGTAGCTGCACACGCATCTTGGATAGACATACCCATAAAGAGAGCCCATGGGGTTGCCAGACCCCTAGTGCAATGTGCATAAAAACCAATAGGAGGCTGAGGGTCTCTACTAGTATAGGCCAGGGCAATTGCTCACACTGTCCAGTGGGGAAGACACTGCTTAGACGCAGGCTTTTTAACATATGGTTTTGCCCAAGACACAAATAATTGGTCACTTTACCACTTTAAAATAAATTTAAATTGCACCAATTGGACACACTGTAAATGCCGGTACTACTCTGATGCAAATGGTGGGGGATAAAAAAGGCTCTATCAGTGAGCGTGGACCTACAACCTTTGGGATAAAAGTTGGGTTGGGTCACAAAATGACCAGAGGATTTTTCAGGGGAAAACTAAGTGCATGGATCTCACCATCTCACCAGCTGAGGCTGAATCAAACAATAAATTGGTCCCAATTTCAATAAGTTCAGTTAAGTTTCACCACCTCGAGGTGTCGCCTCCAATCTGCGTAGACTTGGTTGCCAGTACTCACTCTCACTTGAGCCAAAGACCATGCATGACAGCTCCTCAAGTAGCAGCAATGCCAAAGCCATCTATCTGAAATGATAACTAATTCTGCTGTACTCTACATATCCCAGCATATAATGGGATTTATCTGGGATCCAGCAACTAGACATTAACTATTACAGAAGAAAGTGAGTAGGAAAGTGATTATACATTCATGTTGCATTCAAAATGCTAAATGGAAAAAAAATCAATTAACCATTTGATTAATTTAAGGAATACAGATTGCATTTTCATGATGACTGCATGTGATGCATCATCTTAGTCACTTATGTTTGTTAACCAAGAGGAAAAGGTACACGAGGACATACATCTACATCTACAGGAACAGTAGAAGGCAATGTGTTCTAAAGCAATAGTGGAGCAAGCTTTTTGAAAAACACACCACAGCACTGTGAATGCGACAGGCTGAGCTGCTTTCATCTACTTATCCAGTTCATAAATCTGATACCCTAAAAAATGCTACAGTGCCTCCCCCTCCATTTTTTCCCCATACATATATACATTGCAGCGCTCAAGGTGGGAGTACAAGCACAAAAGGACATCGAGCCTGAGGAGGGTCATATATTTCTGCCATCAGTCAGCATGTCATCTATATTTATGCTCATTTAGTGTGTTCAGATTGACCGCAGCGTGTTGTAGTTTATAAATACCCTTTGTGGTAATATACAGTTTATGGCACAATAGATGTAATATATAGTACCTTGATGCCTTTCTTTCAGCCTTGAATAATTTAAAAGGTTAATGGCTGCAGTCACAGAAACAAATAGATGTGTCAGTAAAATGTTGAGCTTTTATCCCTATTTAAAAAAACATTACCACTTATTTTTATGTATTGTGCTTTTGATAAATTACATGAAGTTATCCACTGATGTCTTTTTATGGAGGACTTTGTATTGCTATTGGTTGCTTTTATTGTGTGTCTGCACTCTTTTGTATTGGGTAGCTTATAGCTGACTGCTAGCCATCTATCAGGAGGGGCTGAGGTAGTCTAAAGGACAGAGTCGGGGAGGGGCCCACTGCTCTACTTTCCGAAGTCAAACTGACTGCAGTTTTTGCCACAGGCCTTGGCTGGTTTTGACAATCAGGAGTATTCATTAAGTAACCTGCCCTCATCTATGACAGTGTCTTGCTGTGAACCCCTTTTCAACCAGAGGCATAAAAAGCAACAGCATTGAAGGACGAAGGTTTACATGGCACCTGGGTGGACAAACAATGATCAATAAAGACAGCAAAGTGATAAAGAAATCGCTGTTGTTTTTCAGTGACACCTGCAGGTTACTATGCCCTCTCAAAATGTACCAGGTCTTAAAAGATATTTGGTCACAACAAAATCACGAAGCTACATACTAAACTGCTGTAAAACTGGGAAAAAAAAAAAAAGCTGATACTGTGAGCAGGTGTTTCATATGTGACTATCCTTACACGTACAATATGCAGAATGTATAGCCTGTGGCGATGGACGGAAATAGAACCAACAGCCTGGCAATGAGGTGTCAAGAGACAAGGGGCAAGAGGTTCAAATGAAGAGGAGGAGCAGTACAGACCCGGCAAATGAAAGAGGGAGTGAACCACTGAAATTCCTTGATAACAACAGGAGAGAAACCAGAGAACATCCACAATCATATCTGTCAAAGGCGACTGTCTTCTGTCTTCATTTTAATGCTGCTCCATTCCTTCTCTGGTGGCAATGAAGTTCTAATAAGGAATTGATTTTTTTAGGGAGAGGAAGAGCAGTTAAAAGGGTGACCCTCTGACCCCATTGCTCATTGTAAGTGTGGCAGGAGATGGTCCTCATTCCTGAGAATCGATGCAGCATGGCTCATAGCCACCCGCGCCTGATTTCAATGTGTCATCCGTGTGTCATGGAACATACATCTTTGTCAGATGTGACAGGACCTTACCACCTGCCCCTATCGGATGAGGGGCGGAGAGAGGCATGTCACCCAGTTCTGTGAAATGGTGCAGAAAACAGGAAAGAGGGACACGCCCTCCAGTCTCTATCAACCCTGAATGTGCGGAGCTGACCCCCTGTGAAACTTCATACAAATTTCCTCATCTATCTGTCAGTGAATAGGAAAGGAGGTAAAAGAGGAGGGGGTGGTATAGGAGCCAGCAGCCCATCTCCCCTCCCTTCTCAAGATGCATAATTCAGTGTTTCTCTCACAACAGCCTGAGCTTCGGAGGGCTCAGTTCCCCCAGCCATGTGGCCAGCAGTCTGCTAATATGAAATAAGCTCAGAACCCACTCTGTTGTTCCTTCAGGCTTTCTGGCTTTACACACTCTCTGTCATACATGTATGATTTATTCAGCTTGTTCATCCATGGCGTGAGACTCAGACCCGAGTGGACGACTTGGGAAACATTTTTGTCCTTGGCAGAGGAAGTGTGTCGGCATCACTGTGGGTTGTCAGAGTGACACTGGAGTAGCTTAACCTCCCACTGGTAGTTAGTTTTACTGCTCCTTGTGAGAGGCCTGCTGCTTGGCCTGTGTACAACAACCCTGCCTTGGCCTCAAAAAGCAACCAAGGAAAGAAGCAGGGTGATGCTTCCTGTTCTTCCAAATCCAGTCACTCTTCCTTCACCCCTTTGAAGTTTATGGAAAGACTTGTACCAATGACAAATAAGAAAAGTGTCCTTTCAAGATCCCAGCAAAAATCTCCCCCTTTGTGAAGAAGTTTTAGACAGGGATATTTTGTCTGCTGATGGAAGCAGGTTAGCTTTACAAGATAATCTTCTGGAGGAATAAGGTGTTGGATTAGACCCAAAACTCCTAATAAACACTCTCTCTTCTGAGTCAATGAGCCACTTTTTTATTTTCCTAAAGGAGTATATTATTAAAATCTTGATCCACTGAAGCTTAAACAGTGCAGATTTGTTGGTCTGCTTTTACCGTGCATAGGCTAGAAAAAGCAATGCTTTCCACTCGACAGCCACTTTAGATTTAACAGCATACAGCATGTCAAGATTTATAAGATTTTCATTCATTTTTTTTTTAGAAATGGTAAAATCCATGTTTATTGGTCTGATTTGCTCCTTCCAGAGATGCACTGCTTTTTCTCCTAATTTGTTGGCAACTGAATGTGTCTTTGTCATGTGTATCACTTCTTTTGGTGCTTTTCCATATAGAGCTGCGATGACAGCGTGACTCGGCCAGAGCAAGTAACATACGTGTATCGCTTTCAGTATAGCACAATACCAAACTGCTGCAGTCACGTTATCGGACAGCCACAAACAGCAGTGGTGGTTTAATTATTATATATTAAGAGGCTCAGGGGAGTCCAACAGATCACATCACTAAATAGATAGCACCTCTTTTTAAACTTTCTTTCTCCATTGTTTTTCCTGTGGGAATTAGTAATTTTTTTAGTCAAACGAACAAGAGAAAATTCTGATTTTAAGTGTTTGAGGTGCAGCTTTTGCTCATTTTTATGTCTTGAGTATGTCATTATTTTGTACTGCATCCTTCCACTGTAATTTCTTTCACACAGTTGTTTTATAGGAATTTGCACTGGAAAAACGACATGCTGTTTTGATGTTTGTGTCAAGTGTGACATCTGATCTGACAACAGCAGTGATGATGGAAACAATGTCCTCAGAAGTAAAGGATCACGTTTTCCTTGACTTGATACCAACTACACTGTGTTTGTAGTACAGTGGAAGCTTTGCATGTATTACACTTGACTACTCAATAAGCTTAAAAATGTTGAAAAGTGATGTTTCCTGCTGATTCTATCCACCACTGCTATGTATATACTTTATGCATGTATGTAATGATTTTCACACATTTTTACAATAATTTTACACTTGCATCTTATGTTTATCCAGTTTATATGATGATAGAAAGGTAAAGTTATGAAAGATCTGTGATTCAATGAAGACTATTGTATCATACCCATCTTTTTAAGCATTTAGACGACTTTCTATTCTTATTTTGTACCTACAATATTTTTAAAAGGTACCTACAATTTTAGATTTTCTACAACAAAATTGTAGATTTTATTTAATGGTTAAATAATTTTCAGTGGTCATAATCACATGATCAGATTCACCCCACAAGCAATAATTCTACTGTTTGAGGTTCTGGATTGACCTCATCATGCAGTTGTATCCACTGTGTATGTGATGTTTTATTTCTGGTTCTGCAGGGCCTTGCTGATGATTATATGAACATGTTTCTGCTCTTATCGCTCCTAAAACAAAATACCTCAACACGAGGGCCACTGTAATCCTTTTTCAATGGTCTTCAGAGGCATAGCTTTTCTTTAATTGCTCTTCCTTACCTCATGTAGCCATTTGCGGCTCCAGGTCAAACTTCCTGCTGTGACGTCAGAAGTAATGACACGTAGTAATGGCTTATTAAATGCCCTGGTGTAAATGATGGCAGGCAGAGTGACAGCTAGGGTGAATGAGCCTCCTCTGGCCCTGTGACAGCACCGCTCAGACTCAGGACCATAATTCATCCGTTTCTGCTGATGATGAGATTCCTGTTCCCAATTCATGATTGGAATTGGCATTTAATTGTATGGAAAGTTACCACACTGGTCCAAGCCAATGGGTTTGATCTCATCTCTGTTGTGTGAACATTTCATAATCTCTATGTCTGAGTTTTCCTGATCTTCCTCCAAAGAGATTAGAGAGCAAGTTGATTATGGAGTAGCTCATTACTTGTTTGATTATTGTTTTTAGCAGGTCGAAATGTTTGCTCTTCTTTTCATTGAGTGAAATAGATTATTTGGTGTTTTACAAATATTGTTTTTGTTTTATGAAGCCTCTTATCTTTAGTCTCAAATGACTAAAAAGGACTACAAAGCATGTCAAGTAAATGATTAATGTATTTGCAAATAACCAATACAGTCTTGGGCATTTCTAGATTATTTCTATAAATTCTTTATATTATTTTTAGATGTACACGTATGTGTGACTGTCACTCACTTTAAGTTTAACAAAGGTTTTGATCTGCATAAGGATATCAATGAGCTGCCACAGTATAACTTGGTCGTTAGCTGACAGTCATTAGCAACTTGTTTAATTGAACTCATTTACATGCTGTGCTAATCTGCTGAGGTGACCTTGATTCAGCGTCTGTGTAATGTTTATGCCAGTGAGGCAGAGGCTGCCTCACTTTGTTTGCCATTACGAGCACAAAATGCAGTTAAGCCCATGTTTGGCCATAAAAGTCTGCACTTCATTAGTTATAATTACCTTTGCTGATGCTGAAAGAGGTGATGAGTTTTTGTGCTCAAGCTAGACTACCGTAATTCCAGTAGCGCGAAACTCTTCAGTTGTGGGGATGAGGGAACAGAGTGCTAAAATCTCACTTCTCGTCTCTGTTGCTTTTCACTGCTCCTTGTGTTTCACCTAAATAACTCAGCCGTGAGCAGAGGGGTTGTAAATCTGAGGTGCTTGTGCAGGACAAGTAGCTAGTGCATAGTGGAGGAGAGGAGTGAGGGTGTTAGGGGGAGCTTGTTGGAATGATAGATTAATGAGGCATGGCCTTTATGGGGTGGGCAGCTCAATGTTCAGTATGGGGGGTATATATTCATATGTTGGTGTATGGACCTTATGGTACCCATAGCTCTCCTCATCCTCGATTCTATGGTCTCTTTGTCACTCATCCATATTTTGTAATGACTGTTTGGATTTTTCAAATTAAAAACTAAGACATTTAATGAATGAATACTTAGATTAAGAGTTACATATATTGTAATTTATATATATTATACATATATAAAGTCACCTCTATGTTGACACAGTAACACAGAGACTGCCACACATGTGGTCGAGTTTCCTGACTAGTTACCAGAAACAAACACAATGTGTTGACATTGAGGGAAGAATAGATTTTTCCTTTCTCTAGGTTCAGTGAATTGAAAGGGAAAAAACTTCCCTTAGGGCAGGAGCGAGAGACATAAGCAGTGATTGGCAGAGAGAAAAAGGAAAGAATAAAGGAGAGAGTAGGAGAGAGTCTAAGCGAGTAACATTGGAGGAGCGTAGGAGAGAAAGCTTTGAGAGAGGGCAATCATTGAGAAAAGGGCATTCACAGAGAAAAATAGATTAGTAGGGAAACTACAGCAGCAGCAACCCATAGAGAAGCATGGAAAAACCTGAAGTCAAGAAATGTACTGAAAGATGTAGTTGACAAAAAAAAGGAAAGGAGCATATTACTTCTTTCGTGTTGTAGAAGTAGAGTTTACTTCTTCAATTTTGGATCGGTCAGAGCAGGGTTGTGAATATGCAAAGAAGATAAGCCTGTGATTGGCAGACACATTTGTGATAGGGACAGACAAAGAATGAAAGCTCTGTGAACACAGTCAATAGCCATTTAGAGGAGACGAAGTGTGGGATGACAGCTGAGCAGAGGGGTGTGAAGAGAGGAGCATAAATGAATGAGAGATATGCTGGGAGGATGGGGAAAAGTGAGTGGGGGAGGTCCTCTTCTACATTGTGGTAGGATAGGGCTGTCTTGTGACCTTTGACCTGTAATTGGATCAATGAGTGTGTGGAGCACTGTGCTGAAAAAACCTACAGTGAAGAATTCATTGGACAATTGTACATTGTGTTGAGATGTGGCTGTGTGTGCGCCTGCATGTGTTGATTGTAACGTGTATCCACACCTCACATTTAATTACGGTATCTAGCCATCTTGATGATTGTGGAGCAGGTGTGCATGAAGCACCGTTCTCTTTGTCATTGGTGTACTGTAGTGCAAAAGCTATTGTCCTTGGTTGTTATGTCTTTGCATGGAAGTGCACGGTATCATTTTCATGCTGATTGTAAGAGAAAAACTGTGGGAAACAAATTCCACTTAGAAGAAAGTCTTTGTTTATCCTTTTCTCTCTCCTGATCCTGTTTTTTTTTTTACTTTTTTGACTTTGACTGGATACATGCTTACATATATGCCACTATTTTTAGAGCACAAATAAAACTCTCTGTGTGTTGTAATTGGACTTCTTTTTCTTTTTTAAGCACTTTTTGATTGACTCCCTTTAAATGAAATAGCCTCTCTTTGTGCGTTTGTTGCACTTGTTGATCTCTTCAATATGGGACCACTATCTCCTGGTCTTCTGACCCATATAATCAAGGCCAAAGGTGTCCCTCCTTCAATTCATGTCCATGAAAGATGAAGGTCACATTATTATCTGTCACGTCTGTCTCACCGGGTTGCCACCAGGGTCTCTCGTTCCATCCTTGTCAGTACCTTTTAACCCTCTGTTTTCTGTGGTTGTTGACAGTTAGTTGTGCTATGTTTAAGAGATGTTGTGTCATATTTGCTCCAATACGTTTAGTTTAACCAGCTATGGTGTTGTATGAGGTTTATGTGCCAAAACAGCCAGTATCCCTTGTGTATCTCCAGTGTCCACAACCACTGATTCACATGCTACCCTCACCGACTATTTATCTGTGCTTGTTTACACTCTGTAGCACAATATGGATTCGGCTGCAGCTTGGTTTAAATGAGGTAGCAGGTCGCAGTGTGTTGCCTGTGGATCTGGCTTAATGTTTGCCACGGTTTAGAGTTTCTAAGTTACTGTGACAGCTATACCCTTCGCTAACTGGCTTCATCCTTCCTGTCACAAAGTCCAAGATTTTGAACTGCTGAATAAGAAGTGGAGAAAGTTGAATTTGTTATTTTAGGATCCCATCAACTCATAGAATGTGACAGCACTGCCCCCATGCAAGCTGATTGTCATCTGCCAGATTTAGGTGTGGTCATGTGCAGACAGAATTTATCTGTGCAAAAAAGCAAAATATGTGGTGCCCCACAATAGGTGGGATGGAAAGAGTTGAAGAGATGGATGCTGGGCAGCGAGTCTTTGTGTTTCTCCTGAGCAAAACCTAGATCTGGGATATGGGAAGGAGGAGGAGGAGGAGGGAAAGGAGAGCTGGAAGGAGGAGGAGGAAGCTCCAAGGGGGGTGTGAAGCTGCTGGTTTAAAATGAGATTTTCTCTTATTTATTTATTTAGCTGAGCTCATAGCTCAAGGCTGTCTGCTTGCTTTTTGTTGTATGTACTGTGGCCTCAGTGCCCCCTTTACCCCCCTCCCTCCTCCCTCTGTGTTTCTAATATGAGTGTATCAAGAGCAAATATGTGTATGTGTGCACATACATTTACACCTCTACTACCACTGCCAGGGTTTTTTCTAGAAAGTATGCGTTTTAGTAACTCGCAAGTAAGAGTTAGTGTGTATCTCAACAATGTTTACCAGTATATGTCACCGCTACTGTATCTGCTTATGCAGCTTCCCTGTGAGAAGTAAGAGTGAGCTGGTGTCTTGGGATGAATATCGTTTGGGATAGATCTGTTTTTATTATGTGTGTGCCAGACATGCTGTGCATCTATTGCACACACAAGAAAAGCAACCTTTCCTTGGCTGCTCATGAGCACAATGCCTGAAAGCAGCTCAGATTATGCTGTGGAGTGAGAACAGGAGCTGTTTTGTTTTCCTTTTTTTTGCAGGAACACATTGACATTTCCACCAACCACACTAAAATCAATACTGTATCTATTAGACGATACAAATTTATTTAAACACAGAAAGGTTTTTTGTTAGTGTCCATGAAATATTTTAGACTTTGGAACATTTCTTCATCATTTGTCTAATTTATTTGCAGCAATAGCCCCATCATGTTCTCTAGAATCTAAACAACTCATGTCTGTAGGTCGGCTCATCTTTTGTACAGGACACCATTCCTGAAGTTGTCATCCGCTGAAGAAATAAAACTTTATCTCTAAACATATGTATGCACCTTTAACAATAAAACCTGTTTCCAGCAATTACTTCCACTATGTTTGCCCTTTAATGTAGTGCAAACCCTAGAATTCTTTTTTTTTTTTTTGTCATCTCTGTGTCCCACATAACTTCTGCCTCCTGTCCCTCTTAATTGCTTGTATCCTGGATGTTAGGATGGGAAACCACTCACTCACTCCGTCTGTCTCTGTCACAGTGTGGCCATGTGTCGGTCTTCTCTCATGTCTCCGATTCTTCAGCTTGTTCTTTCACAGCTCTGTTACCATGACTGCAGAATGGGGAGGGGGGGCTGTGATGACAGTGAACTGGGAGCTGAACTGAAAACGATGAGTTTGGTGAACAGATTTTGTGTTTAGAAAATTGCAAAAGATGTATAAGGGTGCCTGTTGGTGGGCGCAGGCGGCCCTTCTCTCAGAGGCAAAGACGAACTGTAACTCACAACTATTAGATAATGTGACAAAATTAAATGGTGCCAAACCACGTGCCTCTATCATTTAAACTTAAAGCTACGTAAAGAAACATTGTCTTCATATTCCGCAGACACTGATGTCTTTTTCAACTCCAGTTTTTGAAAGTTTAGAATTTTTCTAAATGGAATTCATGGGCTTACCGATAAAGTGTGCATCAAAAGGCAGAGACAGCTTTGAGTAGTTTATCAGGACAACACTGTGTACCTGGACTCTGTTAACCACAGCATATTGCTGCATATGTTTTTTGTTATGTGGAACTGAGCCTTCAATAAATGCCAAAAACTACAAAATTGCATCTCTCAGCTGTCAAGCTTATACCTATGATTCACTTTCATTGCTCTGTTGCTCATAGTGGACTACCGCATGGAACAAAAACTGCAAATTCCCACTGCACATTACCTGCCTTATCTCAAACAGAAGAGAGATGCAGGTGGTCACTAACTTTACCACTGAGCATTTATGGGTGAGCATGCATGGTTGCTGATTTCTTTATTGGTCTTGTGACAGATTGGCAACCTGTCAAAGGTGTACCCCACTTCTTGCCCAATGACAGCTCGTGACCCTGAGCAGGATTAAGCAGATATAGAACATGGATAGATGCAGTGGGCAGCTTGTAGAGCCAAACAGAGTACAAAATTAACCAAATGCTAATCGTTCTTCTCAAATAAGTCTGACTAACTTAACGAATAAGAATTGATTCTCCAATTTCTTTCTATACACGTTAAGTAATACCTCTATGTGCTGGCTGCAAATCAAACCAAAATCTAAATATGATATTCAGGTATCCAGCTATCAAAACAGTTTCAGTGTGCCTAACTGGTTCTTTTTTTTTCAGTTAATTTTATTGCACTATTTAAGTATAATCCTACTAGTATTTTAATGATTGAGATAAAGAAAATATTTAGTTTGTTCAGTTTGTCATATACACTATATTTCCAAAAGTATTTGCTCATCTGCCTTTACACGCATATGAACCTAAGTGACATCCCATTCTTAATCCATAGGGTTTAATATGACGTCGGCCCACCCTTTGCAGCTATAACAGCTTCAACTCTTCTGGGCAAGCTTTCCACAAGGTTTAGGAGTGTGTTTATGGGAATTTTTGATAATTCTTCCAGAAGCACATCTGTGAGGTCAGACACTGATGTTGGACGAGAAGGCCTGGCTCACAGTCTCCGCTCTAATTCATGCCAAAGGTGATCGGGTTGAGATCAGGACTCTGTGCAAGCCAGTCAAGTTCTTCCACACCAAACTGGCTCATCCGTGTCTTTATGGACCTTGCTTTGTGCACTGGTTCGCAATCATGTTGGAACAGGAAGGGGCCATCCCCAAACTGTTTTCACAAAGTTGGGAGCATGAAATTGTCCAAAATCTATTGGTATTCTGAAGCATTTAGAGTTCCTTTCACTGGGACTAAGGGGCCAAACCCAGCTCCTGAAAAACAACCCCACACCATAATCTCCCCTCCACCAAACTTTACACTTGGCACAATGCAGTCAGACAAGTACTGTTCTCCTGGCAACTGCCAAACCCAGACTCGTCCATCAGATTGCCAGATGGAGAAGCGTGATTCTTCAGTCCAGAGCATGTGTCTCCACTGCTCTAGAGTCCAGTGGTGGCCTATTTTACACCACTGCATCTGATGCTTTGCATTGCACTTGGTGATGTATGGCTTAGATGCAGCTGCTCGGCCATGGAAACCCATTCCATGATGCTCTCTACGCACTGTTCTTGAGCTAATCTGAAGGCCACATGAAGTTTGGATGTCTGTAAAGATTGACCTCTGCTCACTATGCGCCTCAGCATCCGCTGACCCCGCTCTGTCATTTTACGTGGCCTACCACTTTGTGGCTAAGTTGCTGTTGGTCCCAATCGCTTCCACTTTGCTATGATACCACTGACAGTTGAATGTGAAATATTTAGTAGCGAGGAAATTTAATGACAGGACTTGTCGCACAGGTGGCATCCTGTCACGGTACCACACTGGAATTCACTGAGCTCCTGAGAGCGACCCATTCTTTCACAAATGTTTGTTGAAGCAGTCTGCATGCCTCGGTGCTTGAATGTATACACCTGTGGCCAAGGAAGTGGTTGGAACACCTGAATTTAATTATTTGGATGGGTGAGTGAATACCTTTGGCAGTATTTTGGCACTTGCATCATATTTCTCTGTTAGTTTCACCCAGCTGTTTTCCTATTCAATTCAGTTACATTCAGTCTTATTTATATAGCTCCCAATCACAACAAATGTCATCTCAAGGCACTTCAAACATAAAGTCCAATTCAAGTAAATTATTGTTCAGTTCATTGCAATGCAAACATAATTCAATCAAATCAAATGAATTAAACCAAGTTTGTCCAATTCATACATTACCAATTTGTCTAACTAAGACTGCACAATTGTCTGCATTCCTACAGGTGAATGCAATTATAATGAATTAGGAAAAAATGATTGAGATTATCTTTAATAATCGAGAAAAAAAACAAGAAATAACAAAAAAAAGAACCCACAGCATTTTTCTTTTGCATCCAAATACCTGTATGGTTTTGAGAGTAGAAAATAAATTGTTTTAGTTGAAATTAGTGTTACAAACGTATATTCACAGCCATTTTCTACTCTGAGACACCTGCTGTGACATGCTAAGAAGTAAAGCATGAAGCCATGTTGCATGTGCCATATAAATCTCTATGGCCTTGCATACTGAAAGTGACACTCACGAAAAAGGCTAAGCGTTGCAAAGCCATGTTGAGTTCTGATTGGCCATGACAGGTGCTCTCATATAATCTTGGGTAGTAAAAAGCTGAAAGCTATGTTAGAGTAATTTTATCGGTTTAGTCATTTTTATCCGCTTCAAAGCAAAAACTGTATGTTTCCTTGATATGTTTTTAGTCATGCAAAGAAAAGAAAATGCTCTGTGTCAGGGAGATGAAAACGTTTCTCTCCTTGGTTGCAAATAGTCTGAATACACTACTGGTCTCAATACACTGGACTCCTCTCTCAAAGGAAAAATATTGATGTTGGTGCATATCAGGCCGATGGCAAAGGCAGTAGCTAGGTTTTACTCCCTTGTGTCAGTAACAGTGTAACAGTACTCAAGACCACTGAAAAACAAGAAGAAAACTGAAAAAAAAAAAAAAAAAACATCAAACACACAACTTAAACTACAAGCATTTTAGTCTTTGACAGAGCTTTCAGTTGGCTTTATAGCTTTTAGTCTCTTATATACTCTAGTTATTATCCAACTTTGCCTGAAAGTTTTCCAGAGGCATGTTCCAGTGTTAGTATTCATGCAATGTGGGGAATGTTGATTTTACTGTTTTGTGCAACCCCCAAAAAGCAAAGGTATGAAATTTAATGCGGTGAGGAGGGGATACTTACATTTACTTTGGCTCTTCTTCTATCTAAGATAACTCATGTTTATTCTCTTAGTTTTCAATGCATTTCTTATTATATGTTCATTTTTGCATTTCAGGCCTGCTAAAAGACAGGTGCTTATTACAGAGATTTGGTTCTGATTCAAAAGCAGTATCCACACAAGGCTGAGCCTTGGAAAAAAAGCAAATATGGGCAAAGGATCTCAAGTTTGTCAACAATAGCTTGAAAAAATCATTTGGATGAAAAAAATGTTTCTCAAAGAAAGATTTGAGGGGATTTACATATTTTCTCCTCCTGCAATGCAGCATGAATTAAAACATTTGGAATTTGGAGAACTTTTAGTGAGAGTGTTGTCTGGATCCCTCAGACAGCACTGCATAAAAAAGAACTGTCATTCAAAAGCTAACATAAACACTTGGACAAGGAATTACTGTTGGAAACCTTTGTTAAGCTCTTTAATAAGAAGTTAGATTAACTTAAAACTTCACTGTGGAAAAAAGAAACATTGTATTAATCATGTCCAGAGGTTGCATCAAATTCTCTGGGCTCAGGGACATCTGGGATGGACCATCCCACAGCGTAAACATGCGCTGTGGTCAGACCAGTCAGTACAAAATATCTTTTTTGCAAGAAAAGGGCACCAAATACTAAAAGGATCACCCAGACTGTAATAAGCAACAAGTTTGAAAGCCAGTCCCTGTCACGGTATGGGGTTGCATTGGTGCCCTGAACAAAGGTAATTTACATTTCTCTGATAGAAGCATTAATGCAGAAAGGTATATTAAGATTGTATAGATAAGAGATAATAAGATTTTTTGCTGCCCTCAAGGCTGCTGAAAATTAAGATACAGGTTGTGGACTGGCCTGCCTAAAGTCTTGACCTGTCCCCAATAGAGAATGTGTGGAGAAAAAGCAAAAAATGTGGCAACCGACCTGAACTTTTTGCATTCCTGAGGGTGTGCTTCCTGGAAGAGTGATACAAAATAACACTTGAGATACTGCATTGCTCCGTATTCTCACTGCCAGAGCATCTTTTATGTGTCACGAGAAGTAATGGCAACATTCAAAGAGGTGAAGTTTTTTTTTTGAAGATTCATATTTGAAATATATATTCAGACCTGAAAAGCAAAAAATTCTATGAATTAGATAATAATTAAAAAAATAAATCAAATTAAATATTACATCCGTAACATCAGCAATGATATAAAAGTCACTCAGATTTTTGTTTTTTTTTCCTAATTGTCATTTTCCATACCATCCCAACTCTGATTTGGGTTTGAAAACTACATTATTGCAGGTTGTCTGCATGGCAGTTTAATTGGTCAATCTGTCGGAGTAGCCACCTCCAGTAGTTTAGGGTTAACGTTTAGTGACGCTTTACTTCAAGAAGCAAAATGACTGTTCACATCTCTGAACACACAAATTGATCACAGACTTTGTGCCTACCTATCGAAAGAACAGTTTTTTAAATCAAGATCAGACTGGTAAAGGAAAGTTTAGAAGCTGTTTATTCAGTCCAAGGGTCAAAACCAGTCAATCCAAATCACAGAGAAGAAGTACCAAAAATGCTAGACAAAAGAAGCAAGACAATCTGGCACAGAAGGGGAGGCAAGCACAGCTTAAATACATCAGGAGAGGGACACAGTGAGACGCAGGTGCTGTGAATCACACAAAAGGGAATCTAAACAGGATGTGGGGATAGACAGACATTTCAAAATAAAGCAAAAAAAAAAAACAACAACTTACAAATAGGCACCCAAACAGGGTGCTGACAGTTTTGATATGACCATTTTTATCAAGCAATTTTATGCTTCATCAGCACTGGATATAAAAAAAAGGTTTGTTTATTTCCCCCATCACTCACCTTATAGGGGGAGTCTGGGATATACCTTGCTGATTTTTGAATATGCTGATCAAGATTCCACTTTCATAAAAAGATACTGGAAGTTTTTACCTACCATAAACTGAATGCGCGAGAGTTGTGTTTTGACAGAACTTGAAGCAGCACCAAAGTTTGATCTATCCACTCTCCAAATATTAGGTTACCGCTTTGGACAAGTAGAACAAAGCTAAAGAACCAACAACAGCACCAACAAAACCAAGAGTGGCCTAGTCCTCAAATATTTCTGAGACTGCCATGAGGTGGCAGCAAAATGCTTTAACCTGTAGGCAGACATTTGCAGGAGGTGTGATGGATAAATCCACAAAGGTATATATGAGACCTGAAGCAGAGCTCTCCTTTGGTAAAGGGTTTCTACAGAAAAACTCAATGTGGACATGCTGGCATATCACTTATACAGCACAATATCCCTTTGTTATGGGTCTTGTGTCCAACAAAATCGACTATTCTCTTGTTGAAAGAGTTGAAAAAACCTGGTGGAGTTTATTGTCCTCCCAAAGCTCTCGTGATTTTACGTTTTCTTTTTTAAAGTAGTTTTTTAAGTAGTTTGGTGTTAGTAACTTAACAAACATTTACTATGAAAACTTGTGTCATTGCTCTGTGGTTTGAAAACAATTAAATATCTTTGCATGCGCTCCTTAGATGTGACTTCTGCTCAGACACCAAGGAAAGTTTTTCCCTGTGTGCTGGCCCAGCGAGGCAGTTTTGGGGGGTGATTATGGCACACCCCTTTTCTCAACTCTTTTACAAGAGGACAAGCTTTTCATGTGACTAATTGGAGTGTGCAAGCCATCACAGCTGAAGTGTTCCCGTGGGGCATCTCTTTCTTTTATCTCTTTCCATGCCCTCTACCCTCCTCCAACACCCAGGCTTTTATTATATTTTGCCATATCAAGTAAACAACCTGTTAGTGTAAATTAAGGTCCAGTGAGTGATGAAGCGACACATCCAACCCTTCTGCCTCCTCTGTCTCTGCTGTCCCCTCACTCTTTCCGTCATACACATTCTATCCCTTTGAGCCCTTTCCTCTTTTGTGTCCCCGCCCTCTGTTCTGACTTGTTTGGCACGCAGGCTTTTCAAAGACAGTGGTGGTGATGGTGGTGCTGTGTGCATGCATGGATGCAGGGGGTCTGAAATGAAGATTGAAGCAGACAAAAAAGCCCTGGCGCAACCTTGAGGTGGAAATTAATAATGATAAAAATAATTACTGCCCCTCTTCACTCACTCATCCCTCCCCGACCTAGTTTTCATAATGGAGAAGGATAGCCCCCAGTCGCACACAGTGTGTGTGTGTGTGTAAGTGTTTAAATGTGTATTAGTTTGTTTAGTGCAGAATGACCATAGTGTAATAGGGACGGATGTAGGACAGGACCTACATGAAGAAACCCCAGAGGTCATCAGGTACTGCGGTGTGTGTGTTTTTTGCGGTTCATACACAAGTCTTTTTCATTACATGGGACTGCACGGCTTGTCTCAACTCGAGTCGTTTTTTTTTTTTATTTTGTTTTTTTTCCAATGGCGGTTCAAAGCTAGCTGAACGGATATTAAATACTGATGTGAAAACAGTGCGGACAAATGATCAGTTAAAGAAAATCCTCACCTGCTGCACCACTGAGGTCCTGCTCACACCTTCACACTTCCAGTCAATTAAAGTCAATTAAAAAAAATCTCTGTGAGAAAATACGTGCAAAGTATATGACACTGATATATCATTGTGTGTTTGGATAATTCCATGTGTAGGAATTATGTTGTTGCAAGCACATTTATAATGAAGAGGTCGTCCTATTAGCATGGACGGTATACAGTGGGAAGTGGGAAACAAAGTAGAAGAGAGAACTGTCAAGTCTATTTTATTTGACTTGAGTGTAGCTGTGGAGGAGAACAATGGCGAGAGACTGCTGCGGGTTAAACATAAGCTGTCTCAGCTACATGCTATCTGTCTCTTTCGTATCAGAGACACAAGCTGGTGTTCATTCTCTTGTCGTGTTTGTTCGTAGTGAGCAAATGTGTTTGTGTGAGTCTGAGTTTGAGCGCTGTGAGCATGTATATATGAGTGGAACAGACATTAGACAGTGCTGTGACTGTGATAGTTTATGACTTTCAACAGGTCTCTCTGACCAACTAAGATACATGCATGTACAAAAGCACACCTCGGAATGAAACTAATTTTTCAAAGGTGGGGGTGTTAACCTATACCTGCTCCACTTTAGTTAGTTAAGATGTAGATACATGAAATTTGTCCTCCGCATTTAACCCATCCAGGTCGGCACCACACAGGCACATGCACAGGCTCACACTCAGACAGATGCTGACGTAATGTACTTACAGCAGCCAATTATAGCTCCTGGGAGGTGACCTGCCACCCCTCCAGCTATCAATTCACCAATCTTTGAGCAGTCAGAGTGAGGATTGAACCGCCAACCTTCAGGTTATTGGATGACCACACTCACCACGGCTGAGCCATGGCCACCACGAGTAGCACGAGTTTCTTGTGTTTACTTTGAATTAACGCAGCATAATTGTGCCTTGAAATAAGTCTTATTGATAAAGATTTCTGCTATGTTAGCTCATTTCTGTTGTTGTTTAACTTGGTGAACTTTTTTCACATTGTCAACTTTTTTTGCTATTCATGAGTACATTTGACAGCCATTATATCTCATTCAATTATGTATAGTTTATTTGGTTAATTGTTCACAAATGTATATTAATCTGCTGTATTTTACACTGATATAGGGGTGTGCTGTTGAAATAATTATTCTTAAAAATGAAAAAGACCCACATTGCCAACTCGCTAAGAAGAGCTAAGGATGGAACAGCAGCAATCATCTGCTGCTACAGCAACAGAAGATAAGTCATCCTCCACCTCATATAGCCTCACTTGTGCTGTATTCCCTTCATATCCACAACGCAGCCAAGCCACCACTTGATGCACTCTCTCTCTCTGCACAATATAAGCCTTTGCTAGGCACAGGCAGTCTTTTGGTGTTTTTGCATTACACGGCACTGTGCTGTACTGTAGGTTTCATCATGGCATGATTCTTCCATGCTTTGTTTTCCGCTAAAGACAGTATCCCCTTGACCTGGGACTGTTCAGCTGTTTAACTTTGCTGTGTGTGTGAAGCTGTGGAGTAACAGAGAGGACTTCCCTGTGTGTGTGATTATGACATTACACTGGCTTACATTTTTATCAAAGTGACTTACTTAGTGAGGAGAAGTATAGAAAAGTTATTAGACTGAATGGTTTTGTGCCAGAAAGGTCTGAAAATATTTTGGGAATGATCGTAATGACTGAGCACTACAAAGTTCTACTTCTGTCAGTGGAGAAAAAGAGATAAAATAAGCATTCAACTGCATTCATTTGTCATACACAGAATATGTGACCCGTGCGCACAGTTTAGATATCCTTGATTTATGTTGTAAATTGTATCCCTTACAATTTCATGACACAAGGAAGTGTGTCGTGCATGCCCTGCTGCAGAGGTGATGTGCATGTCCAAAGGTGATGGCTATCAGAACAATCAGTGGATTGCAGTGTTTCTGCATGACAGCCAAGGCTTGGAACCTTGGCTGAGGTGGTAACAAAGTATCAGTCGCAGTGCCTACAAGGGGAAACTATTAGACCAGCAAGCCCTACCATACTGAATCATACCATAATGTCTGATGGAAAAATATGGTGCCACATAGAGGGAAAGATACTGTTTGTACGAAACAAAGAAAACCAAAGCATAGCCTGCTTGTTACAGGAATTTATATCTGGATATAACCAAGGAAAGCAGTGGGCACAACTCAATGTTTTTTTTTTTTTTAAATGAACACGACTGCATGGTCTTATCTAATAAAAACATGTACAGGATACAGGATACATGAACGCCTTTCAGCAATAAGCAATTTCACACTCTGGCAGGCTGATTGCTGAAATGTGTTTATGTTGACTCTTGCCCCTTATTAAACTGGACTATATGTCAGTCAGTGCTTGTATTCACATGTATTGTGTTCTGGATGCCCAATCCTAAGGATGTGTTTACTTTTAAGTTTATAACAATTCAACATCACCCACAACAACCCAGGATTTTTTTTTTAGGAGTTAGAATATTATTTAATCTCAGGGTCCTCTGTATGTTTTTCTGAGGTCTAAGGTTCAGAGTGAATTAAACAAAGTGTGAAATGTTGCTCCTCCCTGCAGTGTTGGGGCTGCAGCATTAGCCACACAGCAGCCTCGATAAAGAGCATTTCAACTGAACCCAGATTTTGTGAATGTTGCCTATTTCTCTGTTTTTTCATTTCCTTTCTTACATGGAATGGAGTTGCTGTGAAATGTTACCATTTCATTACCCCATTTCACTGTTCATCTCCTTATTTATAGTGGAGCTCTTGCAATTTTTGGTCAGTTTCTTGCTTGCGATTCCTTTATTTGGGCTCTCATTCTTTGCAGCATCAAATCTATTGTGTTTGTGCAGTGGTCAGAGTGAAATGAATGAAGAGGCTTTAACACAGAGCGCCTGTCTAAATAAGTAAGGCTAATTAGCAATAATGAGCTGTGTGGGTTCTCAGCGTATCAGTCATGTAAACAATGTTGCTGAAAGAGTGGCCACCCACCTCAGTATTCGTTACATTGTCTATCCAGGGAGTAAACATATTTTAATTTTAAAAAAGCAAAGCGATCACCCTCAATGAATTATACAGTAACTTGTTTATGTAGTTTTCTGGGAAAAAAAACATCCTAACCAGTTGACACGTATTCATATCCTAAAGCATGGATTGATCCAAGTATGGGGTGTTTCTAAAATTTGGTGGACCCCTGAAGAGCCCCTGTCCAGTCACTGTTAGCGCTACTCTTCACAAATGAGTAAAAGTCCCAAACTGTGGTGTTTCCAACTCTTCTTCCATCTTAAGTTGTGTATTGTTTATAACTTGTGGGAAATAAACCAACTTTCTTAATGAAAGACTAAGTCTGATAAGTAAGAACTTTTATGTTTCACAAGGCATAAATGCAGTAATTCCTAATGGACTGGAAGACAACATGAAGATTTTCTCTATTTAAACCTGGAATACAGAATTTCTGAGTTCTGTGTCAAAAATGCTAATTCAAAGTTTTTTTTTTTGTCTTTTTGAAACATACAAAGTTATTTAACAAAGAGCCGTTTGCTAATTTCACACAGAGAAAGGTCTTTCTTCAAATCTCGAACTCCAGCCAACAGCAAACAATGAATCAGTAAATGCATCTGAAATGTGAAAACACAAAACTGTTGGACATTTAATTGGCTACTCTTTTCTTAAATGTAGTCTTTACATGACCCCTGACTTGAAAAAAATCCTACATTCACACTAACCTAAAGAAGTCCAGATGTCTTTTGAATGGTATCTCCTTGCCATATCTCAAAACTGGTGACTTTACACTTCAATACTTGGCCCTTTACAAGAGGTGGTAGTGTGTTTTTTATTGAGCCCTAAATTAACTTAGAATTCAGATTTCTCATCTATTTATTTTTAAAAACATAAATCTATTTATTTTAAGTTTGAGATTTTACTCCAAGTGGTATCAATCATTTTTCTCAGTGTGGGCTCACGGCTGTAAGTACATTACGTCAACATTTAGAGTGGAATGCTGTGACGAATGCACACAAGAACTTAAGCTGTTTAAGAAATCTCACCAGTGACATAATACGTGTAGTTTAATTAAAAGTGCTTAATTAAGCCAATACGGACCTGTAGGGATATTGTGATAACCTCAGACTTCTCTCTTCAGTCTCGGCAGACCGGCCCACCCAGCTGACATTATAAAGCAACTGGGGGAGAGCGCAAACTGTTTTTCTCAAAAGTTACTGCTGTCTGTCCACACACTGTTTCTTAATTTGCTTTCGTTTCCGTCGGTGCTCAAAACAACAATTGTGCTTTAGTGCACACACTTGACAGATGGCAGTCTTAAAATGGCACATGCAGCATACCTGTTTCGGTCTCGTGTTGCGAATCACTTTATTTAGTCGTCTAATTATGTGTTGTGCCATGGTCAGTCTCGTGCATAGAGTCGGCAGTGGTCTGGTCACAGGATTATGTTTGATCTTATACTGGGAAAAATAATTGCTTTTCTCCCCGAGCCTCTGTAATGACTTAATTCTTGAAGAGTTTTGAAGGCTTTGGGAGAGAATTGCTGCTTTATGTTTTGCCATTGCATGGAAAAAAAAAAAACTCAAACACATGATCTCATCTGGCATAAAATAGAAGAAAGAAAAGACTGAGTGAAAAACTTGGAATTTACTGAGAAGGGTACAGAATTTATGAGAGAAATATTCTTTTCTATTCTTTTTTAAAGAATTTGACAGAACAGTTAGAGGGAAGTTAAACTTTTTTCAACTGAAACGGTATTTTCTTTTTAATCAGAGTCAGCTAACTTTAGTTAAAGCATTTGTCTATTATTGATAGTTTTGTCTCACCTTTAAGGATTTTTTGACAGTTACTTATAAGTTGCTATGAATCAGAATTGTCACCGTACTGGAAACATGAAAACAAAGTGAAGCTTCCCTTTTAACTTGCATAATGTTTGCCTTTTTATCCAGCTCTTTTGTAAGTCTGCACTGCTTTGTGGATAAACAGGCTGGCTGTAGATGAGAGCAGCAGCTGCCCTGGCAGGTGAATTATCTTGCCCGAGCCAAGTATAAATCTGTCTCACTACCAGCAGAGAGAAAGAAGAAACTGAGAGAGTTACCATATATTGTTTCTCTGTGTGTTTTTTGTAAAATAAGACTTTGCTTGCAGTTTGCTCCTCTGTGTAACTGTATGTATATCTGAGAATGTGCACATGTGGCTGTGGAACTGTGTGAGTTTGATCCTGGGTTTTTGCAGTGGAAGCATCTGTCTATGCAGACCCGGCCTGGTGCTCCTGCTGTGGGTCAGTCAGCCTATTTGGACATGAAGCGGCTGTGAGTGTGTGCAGCTTGCTGGCTGGGGTATGTTTATGTCTGTAATAGGCACTTAGTAAGCCTAGCAGGCAGCTAAGAAGCACCAAAGGAGATGCTCATTGATGTTAACTGCAAGTTCTTTATCCCCCTCACCCCCCTTTGCTGTGATGATTTATTTAATGTGTTGTCTCTTTGTGGCCTTGACCAATTGAGAAAATTTGTCTTTTTTGATACCTTGGAAAACCATTTTTGTATCCTCAAGGTCTGTGAAGAGAATATCAGTCAGAGGTGGGGTTGGGTGGGGGCAAAGTGTATCACTTACACGCAGAGCATGAGATAGATGAGCAGAGAAAGAGAGCTGTGGATGAAAAAGGAAAGAGCAAGATGGGGATGTGTAACACAAATACTTATCTATCATTTGATGTGTTGGAGAGAAAGCAGCAGTATGGCCGGTGTCTGCACCAAAGTGTTGGAATTATGAAGAGCAGAGTGGTGGCTCGTGCTGCTCTGACGAGGGGGAAAAGTTGGAGTATTTTGTGGAAAAGGAGATTCTGATGGAAAAACCCATGAAAAAGGCAACAGAGGAGAAGAGGAAAAACAAATTTGAGCACTTCTAAGGATGAGAGGAGAGACAGAGACGTACGGGGTTGGAAAAAGAGGGGAGATCGAAAAAGGGGAGGGGGACCAAGTGGAAGAGCAGCATAGAGAATGGGAAGGAAAGAGAGTTGAAGAGAGCTTAAGAGGGAGGGAGAAAGGAGGTGTGATAGTGGGTGGGAGAGAAGGAGACAGTCTGGTGGATGGGCAAAAAGACAAAGGAAAGAGAGGAGAGTGAAAGAGATCTGTCAAAGGGCTGGTTAGGGATGAAGAAACTAACAGATGCATAGAGATAAGAAGGTCTCAGGAGAGGGTTTACATGAGTGCAATGTGGAGTAACACAATGTTTTAGTGAGAGGTAAAGAGAAGAAGATAAGAGAGGGGGAGTGTGAGATTAAGGAAAAGGCAGAGTGATAGACTGGCAGGGAAGAGGGAGGAGAAAAAAACTGGATGAGAGAGAGGAGGGAGTCCGTCTTGTACAGCGTATACAGAACACGCGTGGAGCTGGTGTTAGAGCGAAAGAGAGACAGAGAGAGGAAGGGAGGGAGGGTGGGAGGAGAGAGGGAAACAGAGGGAGGGCGTGAGGTATTTAAACGCTGGAGCAGGACAGCACAAGCGAAGCTCTGAACTCCCCGAGAGTGGAGGTAGGACAGGGAGAGGAAGCAGAAGAACAGTTCTCCTGACGGCAAAGCCCACTTACTCACACACTTAGATATTGCACATACAAACACACACAGACGTACACACTTTCACGCACCCACTTTTGGACTTGGACTCATCTGTGGACTCCACAACCTGCCCCCTGGAGCTCTACCTGTGCCTTCCTCGCACCCACTCATCACTCTCTTCACCTTTACCTCCACCCCCCCCCCAGTCCCCCGCTTGGTGAGGGCAGATGGCCATGGCGCGGGCCTCTCTCGGGGGTGTTATTGGCTATGCCCTGCTTTCCCTAGTCCTGGGGAGTAGCAATGTGGATTTCGGGGTTCCCCCCGCGAGCTTCTACCCCCGTTTCAACCCCTTCTTCTTCCTGTGCACCCATCATGGGGAGTTGGAGGGTGCTGGGGTGACAGAGGGTGGGGGAGAGGTGTTACTCACCCTCCAAATTACTGGCAACCCCACCAGCTACAGCCCCGGACAGGAGTACCAAGGTGAGCACACCTCCTATGATGTCCACTTTTTTATTTCCTGTTATTGCTGCATGGATTAGACATGATATGTACTGTTAGAGCAAGTTGATAATATCAGTATCGAGTCACATAAGACAAAAAGGTTTTTGTATCAATTTCTAATTAATTTTGTGTTATTCAAAAAGCTTTTTTTTTCTTACTTTGTGAAGGAATTCAGAGTTTAGATTAAAAATGACAAATATGCATTTCTGCATTGTTTTTAAGCCATTGGAGAAATGCACACATTCATGCAGGTGCTTCGTTTCAGACATGAGGGACTGTTGTGTTGTGTGCTGTTTCTGTTGGTTGACTCTCTTCGGAAACCAGCATTTATGTATTTATGACGAGTAGTGATTGTTGGTGGGACTCTTCTGATTCTGCCACTCCATGTGTAGGTGGACTAACAGTGCAATCGCTCCAACTGAATGACTACATAAAAACGGAGAATGCAAATGGAAAAATAGAGCACCACAGAAAGACGTGCCCAAACTGATAGAAATATATGTTTAGGAATTAGTAAACCATGAGTGAAAGGGGATACAGATTATTGTCGCCTTTCCTACCTGGTTCTTGAACACAGATCGCCTATGTTCCTCTCAAACTGTGAACTCATTCTCATCACTCTCCTTACATTGGAGACAGTGACCTACACAGGCCACCACAGGCCGACTGAGGTCACATTCCCATGCAGCTATCCCTCAAGTGTAATGTCTACTAATTTTATTTTAGTTATTATATCTAGCTATGTAAATATACATGATTTCTGCATTTATGACCGATGTCTCTTCATGATCCCTTTGCTGTTGTAATACCTAATTTGATATGGATTTCCTCTGCTGCTTTTTCCACTGTTAACAACTGTACTCCATTATCCTGGCAAATAAACCTCTTAATTTTCTAAAAGGATACATGGAGCAGAGTTTTTGTAATGGTATACAGAAAGAGAAGCATTATAAAAAGGACAGGAAAACAGAAAAGGAAACAGGAGGGGTCTGGATGAAGCGGTATTATTCTGAAAAATATTGGTTTGGATCAACCATACAGTCAGGCACCTTTTGACTAGGGCCGGGCTTGTAAGGAGAAGGGGTGAGGAGAGATTTTAGTAACTAGCTGGTGGATGGGAGGGATAGAACGCACAGAGAGGTTTAGATAATTAGCATTATAAATGTGGTGGACTGGGAGGAGGGAGAGATTTAAATAGGGCCACGGCTGGGATTGAATGGCGTAGGGGGAGATTTCAATGACGATGAGAGGATTGAGGAGATGAGATACCAGCAGCAGCAGAAAAAATGACAAGCTTCCGAGCTTCTCACTTTTTCTCAGCCTCCAGTTTTGTCACATGCCAGCAGGTCATTATTAAAAATTCTAAGGTTTTGACTAAGTTCTTAATGAGGGCAGAAGCATAGATTGCAAGTGAGCGAGTGAAATATTAGCTATGTGCAATCAGGAATAATCTCAGTTGTTTTCTTTTCTTTCACCTATCTTGTCCCATAAAACCTTCACGTTATATCATCCTCACATGCTCTCACTGAGACAAGATTGAAGCAGTTCGGGGGCTACTTGTCCAAGGGCTTGACTGAGAATAAACTGTTCTCTACCAGGGAAAATGTTAATTATTTTCAGGTCAAATATTGGAACAGAAAAAGTGTTTGGACATTTTTACATTTCACCCAATTTCACCCAATACATTTCACCCAATTTTTTTGCTTAATTTAATCTCAGTTATTTTATGGGCTTTCTGAACCTTACTCTTGGATCACATTTGGTTCCGTCTTCTAAGAGCAATGTATGATATAATCGCTGAAAGAGCTGCATGTGGAAATGGGGGTGGAAAACATCTGTGATTCTGTCGGTGCGGTTTGTTAAAGGTCCATAGAAAAGAAAACTAACGCAAGACGGTGAAAGAGAAATAATGTTAGTCGAGAGAAGGAAAGTCGGAAAGAGGAAAGAGACGGGTGACCCTGTGATAAAAGACAGGAGGTTAGCGTCTCAAAGAACCACCTCAGCATTCGGTGTAGAGCAGGAGGAAGATTTCTGTGGCAACACAGTAATTGAGTTTCTGACCTGACCTCACTGCCTCTTGCTTCTCTGTTGCTTTTGAGTGATAAGACCATGTGTGGGCAGCGTACTGTGTGTGTTGTCCACATGATTACTGTATTTAGCTGTCAGAATGAAATGACCAAGAGAGGCTGTGTTACTCACTGTGAAATATTTGAGAGGGTGGGTGTATTGGCCGGGTCACAGTGGACAAAATGGAAATAGAAATACTGTGGAGACATTCTGAACTGCTGGGAAACCGAAGGGGGAGAAATGAAAGGATTTGTTGAGATTTTTCTAGTTGTTACATTCTAGGGGTCAGTTTATGTATCAAACTAATCAAAAACAAGTGTCACTCATGCATATACTGCCCACCTAGCTTTCTGACGAGTAGCCGAAGCAAAAAGAAGTAGAGTCCGTCATCTAAATAATCAAAGGAACCTTTTGAATCACTGTTGCTACACTTGGAAAGCAGCTCCTTATTTCAGTGATGTAAAAACTTTGTTTGACCTCTTTTAACACCGCTGTGGGAATGCGAAATGGTCTCCTTACAGCGGCCACATGTTTATAAGAAGCAACATCAGAATACAAAACCCAGAGCTCTGTGTCTAAACAAAGTTAATCGTAGAGTGCTGCTTTTCATTTCTGTTGTCTCTTGTCCCTGTGCTTTGGAAATGTTCACCGGTCATTCTTGCATGCTCATTTTCGCAGATGAGCAAAACCATTAGAACGGGATGGTGACACAGCAGCGGGTGAGCAGGAGGAGGCCAAAATCCTTTCAAACCGATTTTTTTTATTATCCGAAAACATGGGCTTTCAGTTCAAGCAAAAATATATACAAATCAGCAGTTGCATTTTTCCAAGGTAATGTGCGGTCTAAAATTCTTTAATAAAACGTGCACTGTAAGAGATTAGTTTGGAAATGGGATGGCAGTGTGGTGTCCTCTAAAAGTCAGCAAAGAATCACCAGAAACTATAGATGTATGAGCAACAAATGGAGCCAGTGAGTAATCTTTGTAAATTCAGACATTTATATGATTTCTTTCTGCTGATATCACCCTGGTTTGCAACAATGATTGCAGACTTGCAATGAAAACTGTTGCTTATAATGCCACTTCCTGTTTTTAATAAGGCACTGTGTTTTATTTCTAATCAGTTAGTTGGTCAATAGTTGGTTTATGGTGCCTAAATCTTGAATGAGAGCAACACTAATTATATCTACCACATTGGTTTTGTGATTGTTTACATTTGTAGGGTTATCGTTGGCATTGCAAAGGACTCAATGAGCCATTCACACAAGCCTCTGATTGTTCATGGAGAGGCAGGTCGATAATGTGCCCCACATTACTGAAAAAATATTCAATGAGATATCGCTGTGTTTCTCACTGCGTAGTCCTGCAACAGAAAAAATGCAAATGAGGAGACCTGCTTCAAAGACCAGTTTAAACTACAGACTGAAACTGCTATTGGTAATCCGTCAGTTGTTTCTACTGCAGTAACCGTTCCACAGATCTTTTCATGGGCGAATGATTGAGGAGAGACAATGAAAATTTCAAGGAGATTTGGACATTGCCACTAAATGACATTCTTAATGGGAACTTGGAGATAAATTCATTCTCACCAAACACCTTCAGCTCATGTCATGATAACCTATCAGATTAGACATTGTGAATCACTTCAGCACCTCTACTGCGAGCCAGCAGAAACAACTCAATGGGCCTTGCAGGGTGAGGCCATTATCTGTCTACAGAGTTGATTACTTGTCGTGGATGGGGGATTTTTTTGTGTTGTTGTTGTTGTTGTTATGTTCTGTTGACTGATGTCTGTAGAGCAGCAAGGCAGTCATATTTTTAGGTGAAGGTCACAGACATAAGCCCTAAGTAAGACTAAGAAAGACTACTGCTCTAGAGGCAGATTCTATCTTCCAATACACAGGTCACTTAAAAATGTCTTGGAAACTCAAGGTCCATCTTCAATCTGAGCAAACTGTAACCCAGTTCCTTGAGACTGAATGCCAAAATGGTATCAATCTCCTGTGACCACAGCAACTATTTAGATGTCATCATCACCCTCTGCACCACTTAACCTCCGTTGAGTGTCTGCTTTCTGACCTCTGACCAAATCGTGTCAGACCTGCATTGTTTAGAGCTCTGTTACTGAGGAGATTAGATTTGGTTGCTACTTTTTTACTTTGTTTTTTCAGCCCAACTTAAATCTCTTTTACTCAATTCGTTTTTATCTACTTTAAAGGTCAGGCAAACTTATTCCGTCAATCGTTGGTTTGTGAGCAACAGCGCCCTAGGTTTCATGAAAACATCTAGTTAAGGGAAGCAGGGATACTGAAAACATGGTGGAGAGGAAAGAGCAAAATAATTATGAGGATAATGGTTTAATATGCCTCTTTTGCGATGGGTAAGAAACATGCATGCAACACCAGTACTGTCAGTCTCTCTGCCACTCTGCCTCCTGCTGCTTCATCTGAATAGGTCGCTTCAGAGTAAAGAGAAGTGTGTCAAGTCTATCACTGTTTGCTTGCTGGGTGTGTTTGGGTGTTCTGTGCTTGTGGACACTGAATGATGAACCATTTAAAGAACATTGTATTCTCAGAGATACACCAGCTTCCTTTTTATCAAGGACCAGATGGACGTGAAATGAGAATGGATATTCATTGGGAACCTTTCCTTTGTCACACATGCACGCCTCACCATGTGCACAGCACTCAGCTCTTCGTCTGATCAGCGGGCTGTTGCAATTTGTTGTCAATGTAACAACAGAGTATGACATGATAACCAGGAGACTGGGTTTGTACGTTCCTAATGTCGCGTACTAAATCCCTGTGTTGAGATTTCCACTCATTAACACGATATAACAAACTTGCAGCGAAACGCTTCCATAAATGTTTTTCTTTTTTTTTCCTTTTCATTAAAGAACCAATGGGAATAAGCAGCTCAGCAGCAGAGAACCTCAAGTCCTTGTAGTTGAGATGTCCGATGCCACCGTACATAGGCTACTTCTTTCTTGGAAAATTGCTTTATTGCTTCAGAGCAAGGAGACTCTCCTTAGGTAACAGTAGCATTGTCAGTCCATGCCTGGTTGGAACTGGGATGATGCCAGCATAGTGCCAGGTGTGGTAGAAAGAACTAAAGATATAAACAGTGAGTGGATCGCTGCCAGTTAAAGGTGTGTGCCTGTGCCAGTCTTATCTGGGCAAGCAGCAATAAGCTGTTGCTTATTTTTTTTTTAAATTTCCTCAACAAAGTCAGCTCCCAGCCAAAACAAGAAAGCCCTCAACAAGCATTGTTACTTTAATGAGTGGGCAAATGAGTTACAGTATTTTCAGGATGTTTGAGAGTGTGCTTGTCTTTTGGGAGTTTGCCTGATTTGGAGTGCCTCTTCGGTGATAATACAAGCTGCGGTGTGCAGAGGCGAGGCTCCTGTTACCCTCGTGTGCACAGCAGGTACTTGCTTGGTCTGTTTCTATCACTCTCCAGTCACAGACCGGACAACATATTGCATGACTAGCATAAATGACATAAACCATCAACCACTTTGTCAAGGTGACATTCTGAGCTTTTTCACATTTGTCTTTTTATCTGGCTGATTTAAAGAGGCATTGTGGTTGACATAACCTACTGTTATGTATGTCCCCAGTTTTCAGAGTCCCAGTTTGGTCGATATTTCCTTCAGCACGGGAAATTAAAGAAATTAAAAAACAATATGTTTACCAAAACTGAAAACATTCATATGCGTCTGATTGGCCATAAAATCAAAAGACGCTGTAGTGCTGCCATACTATTACTAAGAAAAACTACGAACTCTCGGGTATAAAAAAATGCCCTTTAAGATGAGTTTAGCACATTTCTATAATAATAAATGAGAAATAGAAATTAAATCAGTGTGATATTACTGTTGAACTACACAAACTCTTTTGTACTCTTTGTGAACACTGCTGATATTGAATAAACTTGATTTGGCTGTTATGAGTTAAAAGGAAGCAGGTGCTTCGTATGGTGGCCCCCATACATTCTGAATAGAGATGTCACAGGTTCTGCCTGCAGGAAGGCAGATGAAAATGGGTTGTGTTAGTTGATACATCTTGTTAAATAGAACAGGGTGATCTGAACCAAAATTAGTATTCTGATATTTCTAGACTGAGTGGCGCTTTATCATATGTACCTGTATAATACAAACTGGACTAAGTTTAAGTTAAGTTTTAAGTGGATGCCACATGTAAGATGTCACAAGTGCTTTTATTTCCCGACTGAAATCAGAACCCTTCAAAGTTTTTCTCTGCTGCTCAACAAAGTGCTGCAGTGCAAACAACAAACATGTGAGAAACAAAAATGGCCTACATAGCCTACATTAAATACAAACAGGCAAACCACCGCTCCTACGAGAATCCAGAATACAGGGGACACAGATGTAGTTCGATCACATCGGTATAAATGACATTTGCTAATCTGATACCTTGTTAGAAAAATACCAGAATAAATTTAAAAGATCTTTGTACCGCCCAGCCCTTCTGTCAGATTGATGAAAACCTACAGAATATCCATTCAGCTTTCAAGCCAACCTTGCGAGCATTCTCTGAAAGACAACAGATTGTCAAAATGTTCAGGATGCAGCAAATGTTCTGGAAAGCAAAATAAGACAACTAGGATCATATTTTCAGTAAGACATTATCAGAGAGATGCCAACCTTTTTGGGATATTTGTGTCCAAATTCAATCAATGTGGATATGGTTATTGGCAGTTTATTTGGAGAAACCAGGGGAAAGGATCCCACCATCCTGTGTATAGCAAAATTTTAGACTTAGCAAGAAGTTGAGACTAAATAGAAATACATTGCAACTGCTATTAGTGAGGCCTCTAATGGGTGTCCACATGCTGTTATATCTTCATTATGTGTCATACATCTAAAGTTTTATCTTTTAAAACCAAACAAACATTTTCTTGATGAATATCTGTCTTTCTTTAAAAAAAAACTGGTCCTTTTCTGACATTTCGCTTATCTAATGCTTTTGTAATCTACTTACCGAGCAGATTTCTAAATATTTAACCTTACACGTCCTCATACTTTTTGAGGCCACTGTTTATCTTTGTCTCTATGATAAATCACAGTGAGCCTGAACAGAACACCAGTACAAAGAGCCCACACTGCCGGTGTTAGGATGAATGTCAACCACACTGTATTAACAGCTGAAACTTTTCAATAGAGAACACAGGGGACACACCCTTCTACTGTCTGCTTGAATCTCTTTTTTTTCTCTTCTTTTTGGCTCATTACAGTTCCTTTGATATTCACTTTCAACTTACAAACGGATTGAAAATGTAATTACAAAGTTTTATTTTCCTCTCAGAGGGTTCAGACAACATGACTATAAATGACACGAGTTCTGTGTATCTGTGTAAGCTTATTCTAATGTTCCCACACCAATTCCTTACAATGTGCTAGTGTTCATTCTCCTCAAGGACTTTCAAGTGTCTCTAAGCCGGATTTTGAAAATGATGGATATTTCTGTTCTCTTGGGGTCATTTCCCAACAACTGCTGGTTAGTACTGTCAGTTTGCCGATGGCCTCCTCCATTCACAGAACAGAGATTCTTGTTGGAGGATAGCGTACCTCCTCCTCCTTTTTTGTCTCCTCCTGTTCTAGATCCTCCTCCTGGCAGCTTCATTGAGAGAACTGTAATCCCTGCTTGGGGGGCAGTGTGTCGTCTGTGCTGATAGCATTCAGAGGGACTTGTAGCACCCCAATGAACCCACTACAGAAGGGGCGACATGGTGCAACTAGCTGGGTGCTGGGCGCACGACGTGTGGCACAGGCAGATTAGCTCCAGCCCTACCCCCATTCAGCACCCCTTCCACAAACAGGCAAGCTCTTTCTGCCCAGAAAGACACAGCAGGCTGGTAGAGGCAGATTACACACGCACGCATATACACAAGCTCACACATATTAATTCCCTGAAAATTCTTAATTCCCCAGTGAAGCCCCCACATGTCAAACGTTAGACCCCACCGACACGGACCTCCACAGAGATTCTTGCTAAGGACCCCAATGAATTTAGGACTGAAATATTTTTGCAAGATTCACATCAAGTTCACATTGTGCTGAATTAGCTGCTTCTCGGATTGGAAAGTGAAAACTGCTTTTGCTTTTCTGATGGTCTACGAACATCAAACTCATTTTCATCAGGAGTTACAAGGTCAACTTAACTTTAGAAAGAAATGAGCTCATAATGTTCTACCACAAGTATTTTGTTTAATGTGTTTATCCAGACAAGGAAATCCTACTTCTTGTTGGCATTCTTAGATTTGAAATTTTTCTGCAGACAAATGGACCAACAGTGAAGCCCAGGGTTTATGGAGCCAATGTGCTGTAGGACTTTTTAATGGCGTATTAAACAACCTGCTTGCAACTTTTGGCGTTCCTATCTGTGGTGATGTTTAAATAAGCTGGATCAGTTCAGGCTTGTAATGAAATTCTGCCCATTGTGGTGATCGGTACAGCTGTCAGGCTGTATTGTAGATGAGGGAAGAAGGGAAAGTTCTGCCAATCATGTACTTCTCTGTCATTATGGTGAGTGGAATTGTGAGCTCGGTTTGGGCATGTGTTAGTTCTCAGACTTGGTACTGTATACTCTCCACCCATCCATCCATTTTCTACACCCGCCTAATCCAATTCAGGGTCACAGGGGAGCCTATCCCAGCTGCCATTGCGTGAAACTGGTTACAACCTGGAATGGTCATTTCAAAAGTAAACTGAGGTCCTTTTATAGATGCATTGAATCGTTAACAAGTGAATCGTTAGCAAATCGTTAGGCTAACAAAGATTCTCAGTTCTATAAAATAGGGGGTCTCTAAAAACAGGATATAAATGAAAATGTGACATGATCTTGTTTTTCAGAAAGCAGGAAACATCTTTCTCTACCAGGTTGCCCTCTGTGGGACAGTGTGTCTTGTACCTCAGTGGGTTAGGTGTCTGATTGTAACTTATTTTTCTGGTTGTAAGTAATTGATCAAGAATAATAGAGATCTCCTCTAAAGGAGAGGTGAGACTTCACCGTTCTGCCTCTCTGTACACAAGAGTGTATTTCTCTGGTTGTTAAAAAATGTGTAATGGGGAACATATGACTTAATCACACCTTAGCATTTAAGCATTTACTACTGCTCTGCAGGGGATAGCAGTTATGTTAAATAGTTGTATTCATGTTGATCACATAGTTTTACAAGAATTAAGTGTTTATAATAATTGTCATGCAGGTCAGATAAACATTAAAGAAACACCCGTGTAACGCCACTTTTTTTTTGGTTGCATCCATACCAGATGAAAATGCTGGGGAGTTACAACAGACTTGAGTTAGCAAACTGTATTTTAAAAACAAATTTTAGAAAACCTAAAATTAGTGGAACTGTTTTGAAAGGTATATGGAAATATGCAGTGTGTGTTGCAAAGGTGCTGGGCCAAAATCTGCTAATGTGATTGTTTCTGTCTTCACAGCAGGACATTTAGACTGAAAGACAGTTTGATTGATCTTTCTTACTGAGTAAAGAAGAGGTCTGAAGTAGAGGTTATGGCTGAAAAAGAGGAGGGAATGAGAATGGGGAAAATGATGGAGCATGACTGCATTAATTACAGCAATGAGTGCATTTTACCAAGCCGTGCTAGTGTGATTAAGACTGGATGTCAAGGGAAGCGGTCCCCATTGATCCGCTGCCAACAGAGACCATGTAGTCTTTCATTACGTGCAACCGGCTTGTTAATTAGAAATCAATCTCTCCCCTCTGCCCCATGCATTCCAGCTCCCCACCACTGTGCCACTCTCCCTCCACCAAACATTCACACCCAAAAGCTATGGAAGAATGTCTGACTTTGACTGATTTCAGTGCTCTTTTACTTAGCTGGCCATAATCTATAACTTCCATGCCAAGAAAGAGCAGGGAGCAGAGAGCAAAGCAGTTAGACACTTCCTCTCTAGTTCCCAGGACGTCTTTGTATTCTTGAAAGAATTTGGCAAACTGGATTTAGTTTTAGCAGAGTAACGGTGTCATGTTGTCTTTTAAGAAGTAAGTAAGAAAGTAAGAAACTTGATCTTTCTCTAGAAAACCCGAATCATTTAGCAATTACTGCCAATTGTTGAGAAGATAATCTTTGGTGTCCTTATGAGTCGATTGGATTAAAGTTACCTGCAAACTGTTCACTTCATCTAATGATACAACTCTATGCGTCTTGTATCGAATCCTTAAATGATCATGTGACCACTCATAGCTGTTTTTTTTTTGGCAATATATACAAGCAGTCAGATCTGTCTTATTTAGTGCATACAAAAATCCGACTTGCATCTGAGTTGCCTGTTCAAGTAGCTTTACTCACCAAGGCCTTTAGTGTGGCCATAGAGCGCAGGTATAGCTGCACACACCCATCACTGCAGCTTAACCATGTCTGCAGGATCTTCAACAGCTAGTGGAAAAAAAGGTTATCTTCATCTGAATTAGTCCATAAACCTTTAGGTTAGAATACTGCCACTGAGAACTTCTTTAGTGTTTTACAGGAGTTGAATAAAAAGTAAAAGCAGAACTGCAACTTTATTCTTTGATCAAGCTTTTAAAATAACCAGTTAGCCATCATACACCACAATTCTGTGTTGCTTTAAGCTCTCAGTTCTGTTCTATCACTGTACTGACGCCCACATCCCAGCACATTGTATAAACAAGACATTTTTTCCACCTTATGCTGGTTGCAAACTCAACTTTGACATCAATTCAATGAGACAGTTATTAGTAGATAACATTAGATTTACCACTTAACTCTGATCTCTCTAAATAAACTCACTCCATGAATTACATTGCTAAATTTGAACTGATTAGTCATTATTTCTTAAACATCGACAGTCATTTAAGAGTGAACAGTGCCACATAGCAAAAATCTGCTCTGATTTGAATCTGTGCTGTTCTGAAGTCACAGTGATTTTGGGGGAAACTTGGGGTCACATTATTATAACTCAGCACACACAAAAGAAATGCATAATGCTGTGACTGAGCCAGCCACGTGGCCTTTGACCTGAGTCTATTTAGACACCAAGCCTAAAATTTTGGCCTTTTGTTTTTTTTTTTTAAATCCTGTTTACCTTGAACCTAATTTTGTTTTTATCATGGGTCATTTTTTTTTGTATTTTCTAAATTCATCAATAAAAAAGTATTTTAATCATGAAAAATGTTTTTTTTTTTCAGAGTAGGGAGATGGAAAGGAAGCTATAGCGGGGAGGCTGGAAAGTTCTTGGCAATTGAAAGTGACAGTTAAATTATTCACATTAGCATTATTATATTTGAAACGGTGGAATCTTGGTTTGGATCTCTGTCAGCCCAGAATGCCGGAGGCCTCTTGAGCCAACATGTGTGAGTGCGCATGCACATGCAGGAGTATGTAGAACAGCTGTCTGGTTTTGTAAGGACATAAGACCAAATGTTTGATTGCAGGAGGTATAGGGTGCTTTACTACAGATACAGATGAACTCAATGCGACTAATGTACTCTTTTTTTCTCCTCACTGGAATAGTGTAAAAAAACTGTTGTAATTTTTTGGATCACTGTAAAAAAAATGGGGTTCATCCCACAATGCATGACTATACTGTGAAAAACTCCCCATTTTGTTTAAAATCCATGCTGTACGTAAGCTCAGCATCAATAGTTCCAGTCCAACATTAAGTCGGCACCTTGTTATTTTGCTGTTCATGAGGCAGTTAAAAGTCCAGGTTGATAATCTGATAGGCACTGCAGTTTGAAGTGTCAGGTCATGAGGATAGCTAAGAGGAGGGCAAGTGCACCTGGTGCTTACTTATTCTCTTTCATCTCAGAAGCCTTAGTGAGTGTGGAATATGCAGTGTTGGAAGCACAAGGATGGGGATTCAGCAAAAGACCGAACCGCAGGATATTTTTTGAAAACATGATACTTTTTACATATAATATGAAAATATTCACTTCTTAGGCTATTTCTTCTGAGTCGGAAATAATTCAGTAGAAGCTGTGTGTTTGTCACTTTAATAAAACATGACTGAGTGGCCCCAAGACACTGACATTTATTAAGTTTGGTCTATTTCTCCCTTTGAAAGTGGGGTAAGGTCTACAACAGCCCATCTCTCAACTCAGAAAGTAATGGACTACACTCCCTTATTTGACTCCTTTACATATGGGCTGTGTTCCAGTCTATGTTCTCCTGCACGGTGCCATTAGCATGTGGTCTGGATTCCCTGTAGGCCTTTAAAGATGGATTCATATGCTGAAAAGTAGTGGATAATACACTATTTATCAGAAACGCATCTTGACCGTTTTCCTTGAAACTTGCTACACTCATTTGATTTTTAATGAAGTTAATTCACTGTTGAACGTTGATACATTGGTCACAAAGTTCAAGTACTTTGAAGTCAAGGAATAAAAGACAGTCTTGCATCACCAGGTATGAGCACAGTCAGTGCTCCAAAAATATAATTGTAACAGGAGAGTGTTCGCACCTGCTATAAAAAATAAATGCCATCGTCCCTTTAACACAGTTCGCTGCACTGTCTTGCCTAAATGACTCCTACTTGGTGGCACTTCTCACATTTTGACAATGTGCTTTAAGATGCTCGTTCTGCTGTTAATCAAAGACAACTTCCTTGTTAGCCTGGGCATGTCTTATCTGCTGCCTTCTACTTTGTCACCAAACACTGTGCAAATAGTAACTTTCATGATTTAATCTAACATATATATATTTTTTGTTTTTTATTTTAATTTATTTATTTAATAACATTGATAAGTTTGAATACGGTTTTGGTTTTACAATTGCAATTAAATCAAACCTGGAATCTCTTGTGATTAAGTTAGTACTGTTAGTGACTGTAAAGTGAATTGATCACCTCCGTGTGAGCTGAAAACCTGCTTTATTTTTTCTTCCATCTGTTCTTCCATCACTTGATCCATCCGTTGAGTTTGTGTTGCACTTGCAACTTGCTTTGACACATGCCATCTGATCAGGGCTAGCTGAGTTGTGAAGCAGTTTGGGGTAGGTCACAGAAGGATGTAGGTTTATGAGGGAAGAGGATGGAGGTCACTTAGACTAAACAGCCTGGTTTCTCTGACAAAGATGACAAAACAGGCTGTGAAGTTATACATGTAGACTGAGAGCTTGGCCCTCATTACCACTGTTCTGTTTCCTGTTAGACCTGCTCCCAGTGGAGCAGGTGAGGTGTAAGGGGAGTCTGTGCATACTTTCAAAGGTGGTTTACTTGCTGTGATTATTTATGTTTGTATGTTGCTTTGCAAGACTATTTTCCATATAGTGAGAGGTCTATTTACATGTATAGGTGTGTGTTTTTGTGAGTGAGCTTGACATTAATATTTTCAATAGAGTGTTACAGTTGTCAGTGTGTGTTCTGCTTTGTGCGAGGAGTTTTGTTTTGGGTTTTGCCCAGTGTTGGAGCCTGACTGGGCTTTCCGTGTTTTCCTACATTGCTTTTCTCTCAGGAATGCATACAATTTGGCAGCCTTTCTCGGTACCTCATATATAGTTCAATTGAAGACTGTTTATCTTTTCTGTGATATATTCTTATTAGACCCTGGCGTTGATGGTTTTCTTTTAAGCATGTTCAGTGTGTTTTTGATAAGAGAAGGAAGACTGTTTGCTTGTTAGGACTCTGGATAGCTAAAGCTTTTTCCTCTGCCTGCAGAACACATGGTGTTAATCACAGGGACAGCTCACTCTCCAGTCCTGAGTCCACAGTCACAAAACGACAGAGGGAAGGAATTGTGGCGTTGTTGAACCCTATAACAACATAACCCTTAACAGCAGCCACCTATTATGCATCCTTTGCTAAAAACTGTCTTCATTTTATTCATTGTTTTGTACATCTAATGAATTTAACATGCTTTTGATTAGCACTTATGAAGGATGTTTTTTACGGTAGTTCTTATCCTCACCTCATCAGATCCCATTTGCATTAAAACTGATGAAGGCAATGTGCAAACAAAACCAAGGCCTATCTAACTGATTTAAGATGGGATCTGTGTGCTGTTTAATGCCCCCGAACGTTAAATCAATGCATGGTGTCAAAGCCCAGAGATGATTTGCATGATCACAGCTCAGTTTAGGTAAGGAGAGTAGCTTTTGAGTTGTCACAACATCATGTGCTCTCCTCTGCACATGTGCTCCTCATTTGGAAAGTATGATATCACATTGAGTTTGAAAACATGCTTATTTAAAAAAAAAGGTACACGTGTTATGAGCCACAGAACCGTGTCCATGCGTGGAGAACTAGCTTTGTGATGCCACATTCCTCCTCCATGAGCGCACACAATATCCTTATCAAAGAGTGGAAAAAAAAAGGTTCCAAGGGAGCAATTTCCTCCTCTGTCTCCCTGCAGCATGGGACTGTGATGAGCACCCTCCATACAGGCTTGCAGCTGCTCAACACTAGTTTGTCAAACTTTGAAGGCAAAAACAAGTGACTAATGTCTCCTTTTCATAAATTAACTTTAAGAATTATTAAAAGTGTCATCACTTATCAATAAAATACTTTTTAGTCAAGTTGCAGTTAATTGCAGTTAATTTAGTTTCCCTAGCCAACATAAAGTGATAAGTCATTGCTTGTGGTGGAGATAAAAAAAATCCTACTTTAAGCAGTGCAGTAACCAATATCCCTCATGTTACTGTATCTACTTAAGTTATGCACATTTGTAGAGCTGATCAGATGTGCTCTCTTTGAATCATTTCAAGCTTGTCGAGCTCTGTGTGGTCATGGAGGATAGGTGCTCCATCGCAGTGATGGTGTTCCACTTGTGGATGCATGTCTTTGCACTTGTTTCACATACACATGCCTCTCTTTCAGATGAAGTCCGTTCTGTCATTATTGATTTTGTTATTGAGTGACAAACCTTTCCCTGTGGAGTTTTATGTTCATTGAGAAAAATCAGGAAAAATATTAAAAGTATAGACAACACATTATGTGCAGAAACAGATTATCTTGAGATTTTTTGCAGATGGTGGAGCACCGTAGTCACTAAGAAGCCATACAAAAAAGGAAAGAAAGCATTCCTTGAGCATAAGACAGATATTAAAAGAGCATTTTATTAGAATTCTGGGTCAGAATCATATGGGTTAAGCACAATGAAGTGTGATTTTGAGGCAAGTACTGTAACAGTACTGCCTCTTCTCTTCTGTTTTCCTCCACGGTTGATAGCAAGCCATGTTAGGAAGTTAGTCTTCAGTTCCCCTCTTAGCTAAACAAATCCTAATAAAAAAAAATCTCAAACAAGAACAGGCAGTGATCATAAAAGGACCAGTAAACTGTTCCTAGGAGATAAACTGCTTTGATGAAGTCTTTTGGGGGAAAAAATAGTGTAGAAGCTGTAGTTTAGTAGACCTAGAGAAGCTCAGTGGCTCATAGGTCATCTGTGATCTAGTGTTTCACAGCAGCAGATGGCAGTGCCAGCAGGCCAGGATGGTGCCAGAAGGTTACGCAATGGAATGATGCTTCTAAGACCTGACTGAACACCACATGACACATATATGTGCAGAAACACACTTCCCACACATTCTTCTGAAATTGCATCAAGATATTAAGACCTCAGGAACTCAGGGGATCTGCATGTTCTTGAACTTGTCAGTTAAAGGACCATTCGTTCCTTCCTCTCATGTTCACTGTTAATGTTGACCTATACTTTATGGTGTCATGGTCAGGTGACTGAACCATTTCAGGAAGCTCAGAGTGAAGTGGCACCCCTACACTGGCATAGACATGAAAACAGATGGAACTATAGCTTCCCTATGGTCTGGCCTCCATTTCCTGGTCCTCTCTGGGGCACGTGTGTGTCTGCCAGTGGGATATGGGTCAGATGGTCGGTTATCTTTATCCAGATTGATGCCAGGAAAACCTCCATCCGTTTGGAAACAAGATGGGCATCCTCCTGGTTCAACTTGGGAAACAAGGGACTTCATTGATAATGTACGCTATCTCTGTCATGTCATACATTGATAACGATTTCTACTACCTTACTCCTTACTATCTTACTCCTAGCACTTTATATTTTCAGTCTGCCATGCAGCTGAGTGCTATTAAATTGAATTTTATCTCTATATCTTTGACAAAGGTACTTCATAAATATTTTCTTGAGGCATGTGCTAATGAAGTAAAGGTTACCATATGAATGCGGGTCTGGTGAGGACTGGTGAGTGTGTACACAACGAGTAGAATGGAGCCATGCCAGTCACAGAGGCCCTTCAATGCAAAAAAGTGTAAAGCTTGTCTTCTCTCAGCACTCCAATACTTCCTGTCCAGCTCTGGTCTTATACCTCATTACGTTTTTTTATTTTTTCTACTTTTGTTGCTGCACTTTAAGGAGTCATTGTTTTTAGGATTCAACTGGGCCCCTGTTATAGATGCTGACCCAGAATATAATGAGCCATTGCCTTTTCTTTTTTTTGTAACGGTTTCTGAGATGAGCATGTGGTCTTTTTTCAGCTACTTCATAGATTTGTTATGAAGAAAAAAATGATTTCCTGTCTACAATAGGTGGATCCTCTCTTAAGACACATCTCTCTGGGACTGGTGTAAATCAGTACTCTAGTATCTGATAAAATTTTAAATACTTATTTACTGTCACATTCTGGTAAAGTATGTTTTTGTCCCAGTCTTGAGAATGCTTTTACAGCATTCAGGAAAAGTTAATGCTATCCTGTTCGTCTTCATTGCCAGGTGGCCACGACAAGTGGGGAAGTCATGACTGAAATATTAATCAAACAAATTCAAACCAAGAGTTGGTGAGACATGACAAAGAACATAAAGTTCTGCACATGAATCAAGCTGGATTTCTTTATTTTGATCTATTTGCTGAATTATATGTACTTTTTTTGCAGAATGATTGTCATGGAAGATTAATTTTCATTGATTCCTAGTTGATCATCACTGTGTGTGTAGTTGATATAGTTGCTGTGAGTGTTTGTTTGAACTGTCAGAGATTTTCCATAAAAAAAAAAAAACACTATTGTGTTTGTGAACGTGTATTTTGTTGCGTTGTGTGGTTTGCTTTTGTGCCCTAACATTACTCATGGTGCATCCAGAGAAGTGAAGAAAGCCCCAGGCCCATCAATAGTTGAGTAGTAGCACAGTTATGTGTGTCTATAATGAGGCATACTACATCGCTTCATCAATATTACATGCTGGCTTTCGGCCAAGAGATGTGCTCCGTGGTGTGTTCAAATATGAAGTATGAGTGTCCGTATGTGGGTGCGAATGTTATACATACAGTGTAATGAGCATTTTTACTAACTTAAGTTAGGATTCCTTGCAGACATGACTCGGAGACAGCTTGAGCCTCTTGAAATCTGAGACTTAAAGGGCCCTTATGTGTGCAGCTCCAAGTTGATTTTCTGCTCATATGTCCGGAGCAGTCCTGACCTGATGACCTCCTTTTTGCTCCTCCTTCCTTAACGCACTGACAGTAACATAATCACAGTATTAATTAAGACCAGGAGTACATCAAAGCTGTTCCTTTCCGGCTGAACCTGTTCATACATTCCATTCAAAGCCAAGAGAAATAAAATGTTTAAAAAAGAGACAGCATTTCCTCTTTTCTATGATTACAACTACTGGATAGACAAGAAAACAGCTTGCAAGAGTATGTACAGATTTATCTGATCATCTATTAAACAAAACTACACATAATTTGATTGCATATTTCTGTTTATTTCTGTCTGTGTGCACATGATTTATAAACTAAAGATGAGAGCTTACACAGAAAGTTTTCATGCAGTCCAGATGTTTCCAAAAGCGGAACTAGATTGATACATTTATTGTTTACAAAGGACAGGCTGTGAACCAACAAATGCTCAGAAACACTAATGTTCTGTAAATAACACTGTTGCTAATAAAGTTCACCCCTATTCCCACCTCATGGCTTCCCTTTCCATTTGGCCAAATGAGCAGCGCTCAGAAATGAAGTATGGGCAAGAATGTTAACGGATAGCATCAAAGGCCTTTCTCTAGATCTGTGTGTATGTGTGTGTGCGAGTGTGAGTGTAAAGAACCCCCACAGGTGATTGGATCTGATCTGATCTGATTGGCTCATCTGTCTGATGCCTTCCACAGGCAAGTGAGAGGAGGTGTTAGAGGCTTCCCTAAATAATTTAGATCTTGGATTTGTATTGATCACGAGCCATTCCACTACCCTGGCTCTCTCCATCCCTATTCGCCCATGTTCTTGTTTTTCGATTGTAACCTCCTGCCCCCAGCTCTGAACTCCCCTCCCCCACTTCACTCCACAACCTGTACATCAAACAGCATGCAGGTCCAGTGCTGCGAGGGAGCAGAACATGCATAAGAAGAGAAAGTGCAGGAAAAAGCTTTCTTTTTTTTTTCCAGTGGCTTCTCAAGAAGCAGTGAAGCTTGAATAAAGGTGTAAGCATTGGCTAAAGAAAGAAGTGGCATGGTGAAGGCAGAAAAAATGATTGCCTTTGTGTGTAGCATGTAAGAGGGCACCTGTACAGAGGAATGTGTGCATAGCCTTGATGATGCAGGTCAATGGAAGTGCAGAAATTTGCATTTTGAGTGTACTGAGGCAGCTCCAACTTTGTGCATTACTCCATTAAATACTACAACATGCCATGGCCTTGGGTCAATACAGCATAATGTAAGTACTAGTAAAATATCTCCACGTGATGTGGAATGAATTTGTTCAATAGATATTTTATTTCAGAAGCAAAAATAGCATAAATCAAAGACTCATGAATCTGTAGTATAAACACGACTGCTTTTCTAAATGGGATCTTTCTTTCTCATTCTTTGGATGCTGCAGAGTTAGAGGTGCACAGAGCACCAACGAATAAGATAATGCTTCTGTCTCCAAGCAAAATACCTTTCTCACAATGCAGCTTCCTGTGTACAGTATTCATACTGATGTGATTCTTGTAGTTCTATTAGAGCCTTTATTAATCAACAATCAGTTGTTTTATATGCAAATAAAGTCCCTAAAAAAACTCCCCGCATGTGTTAAATTACAATGAATCTGATATTATTTTCCCTGAAAAAAAGGTTTACATATGTCATTTTTTATTTTAAGCACATCATTTCACATTTCAAAAAGCAAAAGTATGTGACATGTATGAATCAAATGGTCTCATTGGTTATTTTTCAATTAAATTAGAAGAGCAACATTTTTAAGCATGTAATTTAATTTAATGTAGTTGAACATGGAGCGTGTAAGATATTAGAATAGAATAGAGTAGAATATATAATAATAATTATATTAAAGTCAAAGCTAGATTTTTGTGGAAAGGTTGTGACAGGAAACCAGAAGCGTAATGTCTGGATATAATCAAAAGTGTTGTGGTATGAATTATTGAGGCTTTGATATTGAAGAGAGCCAGGAAAGGAAGAGATGGCCTGAACTTTGCTCTTAAGACTGGGTGTAACGCATCCAGTGTGCACAGACACATGGAGAACACACACATTCAGACGCATACACTCAAACTCTGGGCGCCTTGTGTGAGGACATGTTAATGGACTGTCCCAGTCAGACAGACAGGCAGACAGGGCCACACAGGAGTCTACTCTGCCCAAATTCCCACCATGAAACACGCCCAGCCCAAAAGAATGGACGCCCCGAGACCAAACAGACTATGTTGCTAGTCTTACTAAAAACACATTAGCTACAAGTGCCTCCTCCTTTCTCAGATTTTTTTTTCTTTTTCATATGCAGGGGGATTCCAGGGTCAAGAAATAACAATGCCTCAATCTTTCACTGCTGCAAAGCATTCTATTCCTCAGTGTACAGAACTGTTTTTGTGGTAGTGTGTTCTCCTTTGAGCTACAGACTGTTCCCCTGTGCTCTGGTCTGTCTGTCTGGAAACAGTCCGGTGACTAAGCTCCCTTCCTTCAGCGTTGCAGCCGACTCTGTGGACCTGTCACTCAGGGACACTGTTTACGGGGTTAATCAATAGTTAATTTGCTGCTGGATAAACTAAGCTGTAGATATGTTCAGCTTGATAATGGACCTCTGGCAGTTTTCAGATCTGCTGTTGTCGGTGGTCATCTGTGATGAACACAGACTTAACAAAGTTATCAGGGTTACAGCCAATTAGCTCATCCGTCTCCTCAAATGTGATTGTCAATAGAGACAGACCCCGTTTAAAGTACTGTGGCAGATTACATTCAAGTACTTTTGTCTGTGTGACAGTCTTTAAGGTGATGATCCCAGGTTGTTTTCTTTGTCTGGAACTTTGGAAGTGACTGGATTTGACATAGTTCACTGTAAATTTAATGTAATTGCTGTCCTGTGTTTGGTTTTGTCTTTATATAATTGTGTGTATAGTTTTTTTTATATGTATACACGCACACACAAACGTATGTATATTTATATATGTATATATACATATATGTGTATGTGTGTGGGTGGGTGGTTGCGTGTGTGTGTATGTGTGTATATATGTGATTTATGACACTTAATCAGCAGTTCATCTCACTGTGAGATATGAATACACAAATACTAAAACATGAAAGGAATATTGCAAAGTTTACATTGTAAAAGATTTGCTTCTCTTGAAAGTGATATCACTTTTAAAGATCTTACTTTTATCTCTGTCTTCAGTGTCCATCTCTACCAGTGTGTCTTTTGATGGTCTGCTTGTGACTGGACTCTACACCTCCACACCAGTGCAGTCAGCTCCCATTCCAGCTCCAGCTGCTTTTGGCTTTGGTAAGTCGCACTTATTTTGCCATTACACGCTCCTTATTGCTTGTAGATTTTAGCTCTGAGAATATCCCCAATACTTGCTTGCACAATGGAGTTTCTAAATGAGGATGACCCTGCTCAGTGATACACATCTGCTCCCAGACTGAGCATAAAATAACTTCCCGCTTCGTTTTGTGACAGGCCGTGAATGAAGAGTGGCAAAGATGTGATCATAGGTTTTCATAGATATTTGAGAAGAAGAAAAATAATAGATTAAGATTAAAAAAGTAAAGAGACGACTGACATTGAAAGGTAGGTTCTGTGGTCTAGTGGGATTTTATTGGTTTTAAAAAAAAAACAGTGATAGAAGATTTTTCATGAAAACAAAAGGGAAGTGGATTTTTAATTTCTTGAATTGTTGGTTTCCTTCCGCTGTTATCTGAAGCCTCTTTGCACAGTCAGTGGATGCAGCTTTAAAGTTAGATCTGCATTAACACCTTGCTGTCAGTTGTTTTTGCTTCTTTTATTCATACTGCAAAATATAAATATCCTAAGATTATTTGGTCAAGGGCAGTCCTTTTAGACTGTTCGGTGAGCAGAATTTTACTAAGTGCATGTCATTTCTAGACGTAATGAGAATTGTTAGAACCAGATGAAGTGCATGAGGATGGTGCCCATGAGGCACTCTTGGTGCGCTAAGGGAGCATAAAGAACTCCTCTGAGAACAGGGCTAGTGGCCCAGTGTGTTCACTTATCCTGACTAACTCTACTGTTCTTCAGATGCTGACTTCACTTTGGCCCAGGCAGCTTTTCACTCTTGGCAGTTATTTTTATTCGAATGGAATCCAAGCACAGATTGCATCACCTTTGCTTCACTCTAATTGCTCAAAAAAGTTTCGGAGTGCAGCCACAATATGCTCAACTGTGACTTTCTGCATGATGTGTGTTCAAAGTTTGCAAAGCTTTCCATTACAACGTGTGTAATCTGCCAAGCTGTAACATGGAGCAGGTCTCACAGTGTCAATCAGCAACTCAGTCCTCAAATTAAGAATTCATTGCATTTTGTCTCTGTTCATAGTTTACAGCTTCCTCTCCCAGTGTAGACTCAAGACAACAAGCTCATTCATTTTTACGATTCTACATGGGATGTTTATGAGGAACTCTTAATTTCGTGCCAGCAGAGAGCTTTCTGGTCCGCAGACCACGGTGTCACATCTGGAGATCAAAGACTCTTCAGCTTTGTGAGGGCTGAAGGAGGATGCGCCCCAAAGAGAATATGATTTGTTAATGAGCTAACGAAAACCTGATGCTGTGCAGAATAGACCCTGTGTTGGAGCTTAACACTAGAACAACTTAACTTAACAATAGAACGAGACACTGCTTAATTTCCATTGTTGTGACAAATAAAAAGAGACATACGAAGATAGGAATTTCACGCAACTCCACAAGGGAGATTATGAGCATTGTGTTTCATGTAAAACAATTAAGAGAGGGTGTGGCTCTAATCCCTCATAATGGGGCACATGTTTCACATGTTTCTCTTAATGGAGGACATGTATGCATACACATGGAATTAGAAATAACAATACTTACTTTCATTCAAATACACACACGCTCCAAATGTGTATTGTTCTTAAAGAGATTGCAAGCTGAGAGAACATGTGGTTGACACATGTATCAGTGCAGGAACTGACATGAACTTTAGCACTGGAAGAATGAAACCTCACTGCACTGCTATCACAAAATCACTCATACTGGCAGAACATCAGTGGTAGAATAAGATTGCTGGGAGTTTCTGAGGTTTGAAATCAGCTTAATGGTAAACATAAGTCTATAAAGAGAGCAGATTGTTCATTTTTGCTACGTTGTTGATGTTAATGGTGTGAAAGAGGACACATAGAGGAAGATTTAGAGGACAAATTACTTCAATAAGGGAAAAATGAAGATGGTATAAATAGATAAAGGCTTTGAGATGGACTGGTGACCTTTCCAGGTTGAACCCTGCCCTGAGCCGTGTCAGCCGCTTGAGGCGCCAGCCCCCTGAGATCTACTACAGGATAAAGCAGGTATAGCTAGTTGATGGATAACCATAGGCAGACAGTGAGCTTTGGAGACAGTGAGATTAATGTTTCTACACTCTGTATTGGGATATCCTGTGATTGATGTGGTCAAAGGAGTTGCACCAAGTAAACAAGATGACTGCATGATGGTCTCCAAAGCGAGAATTCCCCTCAGCCTTCTATGCCACACTTAACCACCCATAAAAGTAGTGTACATGCTCTATCCATGTCTTTCCTTATTGTGTCTGCTCGTGTTTTTATTTATTTATTTTTCTGTTGTCGTACTCGTAAATGGAGACGCGCCCATAACTCGTCACTCACAAACACCATGACATTGAAGATCAGAAGTTTGCCTTTTATTTCTTCCACTCCCCTGAATTATAACACACTTACCAATACATTTGCAATAAAAATGTTTTGCTTTGAGGGACTGACTTTTACCGCATCATCACAACTCAGAATGACAGAATTTCTGATGGCAATTAAGGTAGGAAGACAATGTCTGTAGCTTCTGTTCTGTGCTGCGGCTGTAGATGCTCAAGTCTCATCAATCCTCTACAGGCAAAAGATCCCACACATGCCACTGGCAGCTAACTAGATATCTTTATGATACTATAATTGTCCTGTTATGGCTACTGTAGACAAACTGGAGCTTAAAACAATGTTGTGTTTTGGCGTACTGCCCACTTGAGAGAGGTACATTGATTGTGGTTTTCATAAATATGCTCAAAGGGGGCAGAGAAAGCAGCCTGGTGGAAGCATTCTGCAACTATTTTTCTATTTTAAGGTGCCAGTGGCTGGCAGAAAGACTCAAGGTTTTTTTTTATTTATTTAGTCATTTCTTTGGAATTCATGTAATTGCAACACAGTTAACACATGTTAATGCATGAAGTTTGGTGTCTAGTTTTATTTTAGTCTACTAGGTAATAAAGTTTGATCATCCAGTTACTCACTGTGGGCCTTTGCAAGATTATTTTAAAGTAAAATTTGAAGACTTTATGTGTGTAAGTAACTTGCTCTAAAAGGGATGTCCGTACAACCTGCCAGAAAAGCAATATGATTCTGGACTGACTCAGCTGCTGGAGAATTCCAACTGCCCCCTGTTTTTCCCTCCTATAACTTATTCCTTCAAGGGAGCTTTTTTCCAGTCCAGTGTCTTGGCTTCCTGAAACAAATTCACACAGCCTTCAAACTGGCATTTAAAAAGATTTTAAGATAAAGACAATGTCCTATGTACATAGTAATAATTAATCTGTGTATAAGGACAAAATGTTTGTTGTAATATGTCACATGACAATAATAAAGTGATGTACTGCAACTCACAGACCAAAGCCTAAATGGAAAGAATTGTCACATGTGGCTTGATTTGTATTGCTCCCCTAATGGCAAAATATTTCCCATCACATCATTATCCATTCAAACACAAAGACAGAACAAGCATTTGTTCTAAATGTCTTTTGCTAACTTATAATTACGATGATGAACAGGCACTTACAGGGAGAAGGGAGCTTTGAAAATAGATAGGAGGGAAATGGATAGGCAAAAATGCCAACATGAAGCTGACAAAGTGTATGAGATTAATCGAATGAGTGCAAGTGCAGAGTGACAGGAGAAAATTGTAGAAAGTGTGCATGAAAAATGGCAAATAGGGACCAATGAAAAGAAGACAGTGTGTGAATTATATAGGGAGGGGGATGGAGAGGAAGAAAATGAGAGGATGGCGCTCCATCACTCCCTTTGACGGAGTGGGTGATTACTGTTGCCTTGCCAATGCTGAGCTGCTGAGAAACTGGTCATTGATGGATAGCTCGTTTGCAGGGTGGTGTTTATTTTGTCGTTAATTTACATATTTGTATGTATTTGTGGGGCGGTTGGTTTCTGCTTGTGAGGATCAGTACTCATCTCAATATGATGAATCTGGCTGTCTGACAAAATGGACAGCTTAGTGACAGGGACATCCAGCTGACACTAGGCTCCCATGACGGATGGGCTCATGCTAACACACAGGCCGATTACAGATGAAATCCTGCAGCACCTTGACCTGTGGAGGATGGGCTCCACTGGGTCTGCAGCCAAAAGCATAATCATACCATACATATATTTAATTCTTAAAAGCATTCCATGGGTTGTTGGCATCCTGATTTCATTCACCATGACCAATTCTGCCTTGTTTTTAAATAAAGCTCTCAACTCCATGACATTCCTCAAAAAGCAGTTATTCAAAGATTATTTTTAAAGGAAGGGACTCTCAACAACTTTTATTATGCCAGTGTATTTTCGAAAATTTTGAAAACGTCCCAATTACTTCTTTGCTGGTTTAAGCATATTGTCATAGCAACACATTAGAAACACTGCTTACAAATGTTAGGTTTAATGCAGAGCTGTTTTTCTATGTTTTTGGAAGGCTTTAATGTCAACCTCTCTGTAAATAAAGATGTCATGTATGCTATTGATTGAACAAATTAGTTTTGTGTCAATTAAAAAAAAAACCCAGATCCTTTAAAAACAAAACTGGAGCATGAAAATAACAAATGTTATACAGTAAACTGATCTTGCCTGAACCCGCTCCTAAAACTGCACATGTACTTTCCACAGTAAATTTGCAACTTGAGAAGCCAGCAGCTCTTAGAAACATGCACTCTTTTGGAAAATACTGGCACTGAGCAGCACTGTCAGTGGATAAAGAAAAGGAAAAAGATACTATGACTTCCAAAAGCTGATGAATGCTTTTAAAACCACATCTGTCGTCCATCCTCAACCACAGAACTGTGGAGCAGTGTGTGCTGAATGCCTTCTGTAAGGTTGCTGGTGAACCGTGGTATGTAATGTTGTTGGAAAAAGGTCCACACATTAGTGGGTTAAAAGGACTTAAGCAATTATAGAAATACATGTAATAGTTAGTCATGAATGGCTATTCCTTATTTGTATGTGTGATTATGCATTCAAATCCAGATATCTACACTCTCATCCATCTCAAGACTCAAGGTTAACTGTCATCACCCTTTGCCACCAAGCTAGATTGAATGTCATCCAAAATGTCAAACTATGAGAGGTGGCAGCTCATCATGTCAGTATTTACAAAGACACATTCACAGGTGTGTTTCCAACTGAACAAAGCCTTGATTTGAAATTCTCTGTGTTTTCTCAAACAGTCCCCGGAGAGCACAACTGTGCTTCCACACACCCCACCCCCAATCAGTGGGATGAGGAGACAAACTTAGGAGATACGATGTATGGAAAGATACATGGAGGATAAAGAGGAATGATATACTGAAGGGGTGTAGCAGGGAGCAAAGAAGGGGTGAGAAAAGGGGTTCCCATGGGGAGAGAAACTGTCACTCCCTAGGAGACATCAAACGCACTGCAGCTCTGTGATCAGTCTGCACCCTGGCTCTCTGCTGACAGCTCTCTGACTCTGCTGCTTAAACTCCTTCATACACGCACATAGCTACACACATATACTCTTTCTTGCGACCGTAAGAGCCCTCGCATTCCCTGACATATCCATTCATATCCCAACACATTCAAATTCTACTGACATACGCATACTCATCCTGACTCTCATACATAGCATGTGCATCTGTGACACATTTGCTCAGATAGCCATCCTAACAATAACCTTGAACACTGCCAAAGTTTCCCTGTCACAACTCTGTCAAGGACACTGCACAGTCCCAAACTGTTGGTGCTAAACTATCGGCCAAACAGAGTCAAGGTGCTGCTGGCAGCCACAATGATGTTAATAATGATGATGATGACTTATCTAAGCTATTACTCCTTCTCTGCTAAGGGCTGAGGCACCAAAGGCTGATCCGTCCTGATGATGAATTCATTAGTACAGAAGATGAAATGAGTTGTCAGGGGCAGGGTTATGTATGGGAGGTGATTTGTGTTCTCTGCGGCACAGTCTTAGATCAGCCGCTAGATCGGCTGGGTCGGCTTGTTGTAAATTTCAGTGCTCTGCTGGCACAGGACTTCCCCAGCCCTCTTGCCCAGTCTGAGCCACTGTTCTGTCCCTCTTGTTGCTTAGCACCCCCTCTTCAAGGCCTGCAGGCTGCTAACAGGTGGCTAAACATTTGCGCTCTCTCAGAGTCCAGAGCAGTGCTTGGGTAATTATGTACCACAAGTCAAAAGTAGATTTCATCCATGTGCAAAGCCTGCTTAGATGCATAGAGCACACCCACCTTCAAAGAATTCAGAGTACATAATTTATTATCAATTTAAAGCAGATCAACCACAGATGCTACAAGTCTCGGCCATTCATTCTGACACGTAGTTCTCGCATATATGATTTTGCTGTAGTAGTATGTTGGAGCACATGCTGCTGGGAATTTACTAGTACACACAAGTGCTTTTGAAACGTACAATCCCTTCTTTGAACTCCCAGGGCATTCATGTATGTAGTTTTCAGTCCGTAGCAGTCCGTAGCAACACTTGTGTCTCAGTGTTTTTGTTTTGCTTTCTCTGGGTGTGGCCACATGTATGCACATGCTGAGCACTTCTCTTTCTTTTCTGTATATATATAGATATATAGATATATAAATATATATATAGATATAGATATAGATCTATAGATATAGATCTATATAAAAAAAAGCATTTTTTTCATCTAAATGTATGGTAAAATGGTTCAGGATATGTGAGAAAGCAGAGACATTGGAAGGTGGAAGCTGGGCCCACTGTGATAGAGATTTCAAAGCGGTGTAAGAGCTGTTGGGCAGTATTATTTTTATTTTTTTATCCTGCAGGAGAGAGCAGCAGGCGTAGGTTGTTTCTCCCATGTGTGGTCTCTCTCGAGCAGAGCTATGTTATTTTCTACCATGCAGAGATGGTGGTTATATGTCAGAGAGAATGAGAAAGAAATAAAGATAGAAGAACGAGAGAGCGCTTTGACTCAAACGCTGCTCAGATTGACACATATCTGTGAACGCCGGTGGGTTTGCATCATTTCACCACAAAGGCAAGCAGACTTTGAAATGTATCTTTGTTGTTTTTTTTGTGATATAAAACTCCTTAAATTCTGTACTTGCACATGCACCTTACATGTGTGTGGGTATCTGTGTTTTTAGTGCACACACTGAGAGAGTTCGATTTTACAAAGTCTTCTCCATTAAGTGCGTGCCAACTGAGCAGCACTCTTAGGTCTATTCATATTTAACATTTTCTCTCAGAGTATAAGAAACACTGAAAGTACTCCTAACTCTGTAAGCTGAGGAAGCTTAGTGTTTCTGCTGGTTTCTTCATGAAGGGCCCTTATTGAACCTCCTTCTAAAAGCCTTAGTGGTGAACATTAAGGCTCTACTACCTGGCTCATTTTTTTTTATGATAAATGCAAGTTGTATGAGAGCAGCTCACACAGATCCTCTTTGACCCACATTTTGGCAGAGAAAGTATTGCTGACCTTCTCTATGTTTTGCCCTCCTTACGAGAGCCAGTCTGTTGCTGTGATTTGTTCACTGCCTCCTAGCACTCCTCTGTCAGACCAGGCTCCGCTCCAGTCTCCATCATGAACACATTTAGATGCACACACGTACAGGGTGTACACACACCTCACAGGCGCTGTGCCATGCTTTCGCAAGGCTTTCCACTGGCTCCTCACCTGTCGCCCCAGGTCTCTGTCTCTCATTCTCAACATGTATGTCAGTATAGGACCCGCAAGACCATGGCCTCTCAAGTTTGTTTGTTTGCTGCATTGATGGGTGGGAAGTAGGGTCGTGGGTGGAAGAAATTAGCACAAGTCAAATCAGATTAATTAATCCTCAACTCAAACTATTAGCCGAGGAGTCTTGTTGAATTAAAAATCAAATTAGCCCTGGCGCCTGCCGGTAAAGCTGTGGTGTGTGCCTGCCAAGCTACAATGACACACACCCACAGGAGGCAGCTGCTCATGGGCTTTGCTCATGGATGTATGTATGTATGGAGAGTTGGAAGAAGAAACTGTTGCTCAAGGACTAGAGGATGAAGGAGGGGGAATTTAGTGACTTTGCCACCCAATGTGGGAAGATTCTCCTGGGGCACAAAGCTGGCTGCCTTCCACTGGTTGCTGCTCCACAGGCCTCACACCACTAGCATTCAGCAGCCTCAGCTATGTCACCACTATTAGGCCTTTTAGTCAGGCGTTACCTTGATGGTTCACATTAGAAACACACATGCATCTTTAGTCTGGGATTAAACTCGGTTTTAGACGAGCCCCTGTAATTGGCTTAACTCTACAAGAAACTTAATCAGCCATCGGGCCATCGAGCACATCTGTTGAGCCAGTGATGCATGTGATGCAAAAATTATGCTGCAGAAATCCCTGTGTTTTCTTTACAATGTGGTAACAATAGCAGGTGAGGCGCCTTGATATGTTGAGTTCTGCATGTGTCTGTACTTATCCACAGAAACAGGAGTGAGTGGAAAGCAGCAAAAAGGTCAGCAGAAACACCCGTTTGCTCAAACAGTGGCAGAAAATGCTCTTGAATCTTTGCTGACATGATAATACATTGTCTGAGCCGCCGATTTTACTTGGGGGCTTGGTGGAAAATCTCTACAAGAAGTCTGGATCTAATGTTACAGACATTTGCATTCTCACATGTCACTGCTCGGGAACATCTTTGGACTCCAGTGTGTGTGTGAAAGCAGCTTTTGAGATAGATGGAAGTCTAATAAGCCAACATTTTTCAAACAAAAAATTGTTGGGGTAGTGACCATGAGCGAAAGAAGAACCCATTCAGTTTTTCAAGATAGTGCAATGGCCATGGGAGATGACTGCATTCTTAGAGTAAGCTTCCTCCCTAGTTTTTTTTTCCACATTGAAGGATTCTAAACATTTTAGGTATTGTTATTTTCAGTTTAAACTTCCACTACATTAGTCCATTTTAAACAAAGCCTTTTTACATATGATTTTCAAGTTGGGACAGATGTGCCTTTGCTGCACATGTTTGTCACGTGTGAAAGTACAGAGGTGGAATCCGGAGGGCGAAGTTGACAAGGATGGTTTTGTTGCGTGCAGTGAAGGTGCAACTAATATGTGAAAAGGTCAACAGTGTCTTCCAAGGCTGAACTTTGTGGCCCGACAGTGTCCTATGTATAAGAACACAGATCCTTAATGATACACACACGTAAATACACATATATAAATAGTATTTTATCTGGTACATAAGCATTCCAACAGTGGGATACTCTCCACTCGATGAAATTAAATGTCACGTTCCAGTTGCTTGCTTCACATCAGTATGTCCTGGTCCCCCTAACATCAGAAGCAGACCTTGTTTAGCCAGGTGACATCCAACCCAGTATGGCTTCATTTGCAAATGTTTATTTCAAAGTTGCTGAAGCCAGTTGCTGAAGTTACCTATCATCAAATCATCAATCTAAATCAGTCAAAGTGGTAGTGCTCCTGTACTTGAAATGGAAGTTGTTTGAATCCAGGTCGGGGTTCTAGCCTCCTACCTTAGAATCTATGACCAAGAGACATAGAACTGAAGCTACGTCTGTTCAGACATGACCACATTAACAAAGCTTGCATCCATGTTGAAGGACGAAGGCATGCTGGTGAGAAATTGGCCGGTATTCTATCTTTTTCAGATGGTCGGAGCCATACTAGCAGCTCTTTGGAATAAACCCTACATTTTTGTGGGAGTATATGTGTGTGGCCTTGCCATCAGTAGTTTATGAATGATGGATGATTGCTGCTGTGAGAAACAATGGAAGCCAAGATGAAAGAGCAACTGTTCTGTGTATATATATGCACATACATAGGCATAAATTTGGTGAGCGCTTAGAACAAGGGTATGGGCGTGGTAACAAGGCTGGGTTTTTTGTACATCAGTAAGGTGCTATATATAGATTTACGTGTAGATATGTATAGTTTATGTGCAGATTTTATCTATACATGAATGGAATCACTCTCTGAAATATCAACTGGATAAACTATGCATGCATGGAAACATTTTGATATAATCATGAATTTATTCAGAGTAAGTCTCGCAAACATACTTTTTTGCACCTTCCTCGACACACATATACTGCTCAGCCTACTTCCAGGTGTTGTTTAGTCTCAGTTAAATTCTCTTTCATTTGTGTGGCAAACCTCTCACAATTTCCCACAGAGTCTCTTACTCCTATTCCCTCTGGCCACTGGCATCTTTCACCACCCATATTAACACACAGCTTCCTCCTGGCAACAGTGTGCCAGATCCCTGCCATCACTGCATCGTTGCCAACCCGTCTCCCTAGTAGTGTGATTGGCAGGTACTGAGATGGATCCACTTTCAGCCAATGGCAGATCAGAGTTGGATTGTCATGAGCTATGAGACCCTGCAGTGGTCTAGCTGACCAGCTGAGGATGGTACTGGAAAGAAGGGATGAAAGCAGCACAATGGAGGCACACAACGACACTTCGCATGAGATTATTCAGCAGCACAAAGTGTATGGGGTCCCTACTCAGGCTGTCAGTAGTGTTGTGATGTATCATTTATGTCACCATTGTGTGGCCTTTTCTTGAAACGTGTTGACAGAGGCATTAGTCTGGATTTTGACAGATTCCCATACATTCACTGGCTTTTAATAACACATCTTAATGCTCCACTAGGCTTATGACAGGTATTAAGAATTACCACATGAAACATGACCTTCTAATGGGCTTGTGTTCCAAATTATTTAGGGTAGTGTACATTTGATTTCTGAGCCAGTGGGAAAATTATAGCTGGCTATAAGGCTATTATCTTTCTGGGTATGCAAATTCATCCACGCACCCCAAGCATGCACACAACAGCCTTGGAGGACTAAAGATGTGCTTCATAAACATTCATATTTTTTCTTTTTAAATTAAACCCACTTTATTCTGTTACATTAGGTCCCTAGACAAAAATTTAATGATCTTATCTTCTTCTAGTACACTACATTACATAGTGGGGCTTCATTAATGCTCCAAGCAACTGACTTCTGTTCACTTTGAGTGTGTCTATCACTGCATGTGCATGTGCAGTCTTGCAGGGCCATGTAGGTATTTTGTAATACATTTGCTTCTTTAAAGTGAAGGTGGAAGAGTTTACTAAATTCAGTTTTGGTTCAAAGAAAGGAAATTAAGTAAAAATTATGCACATTTTCCCAAGTGCTTTCCTGTTAGTCTGCCTGAGATGTAATAATAAAGATTTTGAAGGTATCTTGAAATCATCTTTAAAACCATTTAGCAGAAATGGATATTATCCAACCAGACACAGATGGGTCACTCTAATAGTTTCCCATTGCTCCTCAAGCCAGATGCAGCTGAAGGACAGTTGTGAAATGGGTGTAAAATTCAGAAGCCGTTTGCTACTGACCAGATGTCAAATGGTGTGTATGGGTTTTGCTAAATGAGCATACTAATTTGAATGCTGCCTTTTGAATCCTTGCAACACTGCCATTAAGCTGAACTATTAGCTGTAATGCTGGTTAGAGCAGCTCCTGTTCATCCGACAGTGTTAAGTTCCTGTCTGGCTGAGCCAACCATTGCCCATCTGCTCCAATGGTAAGGATTCTCACCCCATTATTTGAATTTGAGCGCAGCTGTGGAAATCTCAATAACTTTCAGAGAAAGATATTAAGAGATTCTAAAGAGGACACAGATATAAATGTAAATGTTTTTTTTTTTTAAAGAGAATATGTACCTTGCCCGAGACTGACTAAAATAATTCTTGAATTCAGATCCAGATCTACACCAAACTTTCCACCACTGGTAACATGTCTGGTAACATGGAAATCTGCCTTTCACTTTCACACTGCTAACAAATAGACAGATGAAGAAATTATATGCAGAGTGGCTAAGTTAAAAAAATAAAATAAAATAACCATTCTGAACAGAAAAATGTTTTTGTTATTTGGGACATTGGCAGGCTAAATGTGAATAAATAACAGGCATTCAACTTCCCACTTCTCTTTTATGGTAAAAAAAATATATATATCCTTCAATTACCAGCAGAGACTGATGTCAGGGTGACACTCCTACAACCAACACATGACCCTTAAAATCCAAACACACCCATTTCCTGTGTTTTCTGTGTCTCAGACTGGTTTTGTGTGTGGGCATGCAGTGGAGTGCATTTGCGTGTGCATGTATGTGTGTGTGTGGGTTCATATTTATGAAACAAGCTTTGCCCAGTCATACCGTGGGAGTTAACAGGTCATCTTCCCTTGCCATTAATCACTGCCGACAGCTCATAAGTGCCGAATCTGCATGTGAAAGATCTGCATGTGTTTGCATGTGTGAGCGTGCATGTATTTGCATGTGTGTATTTGACCATAGCTATAGCCACAGATTTCCTGTGGCTGCTCATTGAATTAGAAGTGGCCTCTGCTGATGATTATCTAAAATGCAGCATGAATGCATCATTTGTGGCATTTGTACTGCAGCTACAAAATCTGTTATTGACAACTCATTATGTGGGTATTGCAAGCAATTCATTGTGTGACGACAGGCCCTAACATGGGTAGTAGAATATCCTTTTCAGGAAAGTATGAAATATTTACCCTTAATATACTATTATAACAAGAGGGTCAAGACCAGACTCAACTGCTTTAGTTTTCCTCAAAATCAGAGCTTCACAATTGGCTTGATGATTAAGTTAAAATTTGGTTTAAATGCTGCATGTTTGGGACTGAGATTGCATTTTCACTTATAAAAACTGAAAATGCAGGGTGCTGTATAGCTCAACTGGTTAGGCAAGAGTCATGCATACAGAGGCTGTTGTTTCTCGATGCAACCAACCTGGGTTCAAATCTGGGCCTGGGGCTGCATGTCTGCCCCACTCTCTCTGCCCCCTTGTCTGTATACCCATTGTTAAATATAGGCCACTAGTGCCCAAAAACACTATAAGTGTATACAAGCTCTGCTTTTTTATCACCTAATAATGGTCGGCTTTTGAATAGCGCGACTGCTTCAGGCACAAGTCTGGAGATTTTGAGGAAACAAGAGCAATAAAACTGATTTTTAAAAAAAGCACAATATATTGTGAGCACCTGTAGGCTACCAGACATGGCATCCTTTAAAAAAAAAAAAGATAAATAGATAAACCAACTTGGACTTTAACTGAATGAGGGGCAAAGCAGGTTTTGTATTTGGTGTGACCCAAAGTTCTGAAGGACATAGGAAGGGCTTTGCTACATATATTCTAATTTCACAGTGACGAGACTGCCTATCTTTCTATTTCTCAGCTCATTCCCTTGACAGAACCAGGAATGTTTGAGCTTTTCTTTCTGTCCAGGTTCACTAAAGCTTGTTGCTTTACTTGAACATTTGGGATTTGGATCACATTGAATAATACTGATTTTTTCTCCCTCTTTCCACACCCAGACATGAAAGGAATAAGGGATCTTTATTTGCATTTTTATGCCTGAGTGTATTTTTCAAGTGGGAATAGAAATTCTATGAGCAATGTCAAGTCCCAGTTCTGCTGTGTCCTGGAGTGCATCAGACTGCCTTTTCATCTTTACCCTAACCCAACTACTCTCTGCTTTCCTTTAACCATACCTTTGGCTTGCCTCTCTCCATCTTTTTTCTTCTGCATTCTGCTTTCTCTCTAGATATCTAACGTTTGAATTTTTATCATTTTCCCAGGCTATCGTGTCAACTTCTTTCAAACACTGTGTTAGTTTTTACTTCGTGCAATATTAGCCCAATCAGGGTTGTTTTACAAGAAAAGTTACGTGTTTAAACATGGGTGACCCGCTTAAACAGGCTGATTAAAAGCCTTTCCCTTTGCATGTAGTAGTGGGATTATTATGGATCTCTGTGGGTCAGAATGTATCAGCTCTGAATAGTGTTTCTATCTTTCAGAGAAAAGGCGTGTCCATAGACAACATTAAATGATGGCGTTACACTGTTTCCTGCAGGATGTTTCTTACATTCATGACTGAGATAATTAGGCTAGTTTGTTACTGTTGACTGGACTGTCAGCACCACATAAGGGGACCAAGAATGAGCTTCCAGTTGCCTTGTCTAAAGGTTAGAAAAAAAGGAAAGAAAATAATCTCATCTCTTCTTGTCTCTGAGTTGTGCTGCTAAATTCCATCACTTCAGTTCTCTCTTTCTGTTGTCTTTACATTGCCCAGAAAGCAAAGCTTTTATTATGTATATCTGCAGGAAATGTTGTGAGAAATATCCATGGAACTTCTTCACTTCTTCTGCCGCAAGATTATACAATTAGAGACACAGCTGTTGGCTTGACTTGTCTTGGTCGCAGCCATGAATAATTTTGGTTTAATTTTTATTCAGTTTTATTCCTTCCCTAACTGTAAGATTTATCCAAATATGTCACATGAATATAAATCACACAAATGCACTCTTGTTCACTGAACCATTTTAAGAAGGTTATGATGTGAAAAATTGTGTATACAGTACTGTATTTGATGAAAACATTATGAAAGGAAGTTCCATTACAATATACACTATTTTCAGGTTATACCTACAACACAAACCTATTACTATGATGGTATTGCACTTTTTCTGTGTTTATTGCAAAGGAATGGCTCTTCTGTACAAAAGCGCTCTGTAAATAAAGACCATACATTTTTTCATTAAACATGCAATTATCTGTGTGACATATGTGGAAAATGCAGCTCTTTCAGTGCTTTTTTTGTACTGCTCACTCCACAATTATCCAGTCGCTGTCCCAAATTCTTGTACGAATGGTTATATGTAAGATTGCACTCAGGATAAATTGTAGCCATTATGCAGTGGGATTGTGGGCAAGGTGATTGGAGACCAGGAACAATATTATTGGGGGGATTACATCTCATTCTGTTATTACAAGCCACCACCTCATTAGCATGGATAAAGGCAGCTTTTCTCAACCCCTCATAAATCTGGCACATTGGGACTACACACTGCATGTGCACATGTCACGAGAAAGAGCTGCAAATGATGTAGCTTTGGTGATTTCAAGTTAAGGAATTTGATGTTTCTACCTGTCACGGGGAACATGCACAATTCCTGATTTAAAGAAAATCTTTATCCAATGCACAGTTCTCAGGAAAAAAGAAAATAATGATAACAACAGCAGTGATAAGTAGGTTTGTTTGTATCCTGGCACACAAACACAACAAATAATATAAATTTGAAGCGGAGGTTAAACCCCCCCCCAAAAAAAAACAGATGTACAACTACACACAAACACAGCTGGCTTAGTCAAACAGAAACCAACTCCAAAAACATTGTGCATATGCATAGATGCAATCTGAGAAGTGAGATTTATTAGTGTGGAAATTTGGCGGAATTATTTCTTTTTGAATAATTACGTTTCAGGCACACACATTGGCACAATTCCTGCATATTGATTTGCACATTGATTCTGGGGATAATTAAGCCCCAGCGTTATTAATCATTGCTGATTATATTTTCAGTGAAAGATTTTATTAAGCAAAGGAGGGGAGATGATGGTGCAGGTCACACAGAGCAGAGGCCACATACTGAAGCACTGCAGCTCGGAGCTCATCTTCATCCAGCTGGGACATCACAAAGCTTTCATTGGCTGAATGCATTTGCTCTGTGTGCACTGCACTACAGTATGTTGACTTACTGCTGCAGATGTATGAAATGCATACTCTGTTTGTGTTTGTGCTTGTAATGGTTACTGCACAGCTTGGACGCCTCTTTACTGACACTACAAAGTCATTTAGTTACAGTAAATGATTAAACTACTCGGGATGTCTGCAGAATGATTGATGAGTCACATCCTGCCCTTGCCCTCTGTGATATAAAGGAAAGATTGTGTGACATGATGTCATTCCAAAGATGCAATCATAGCTGGACACAGACACTCATTAATAAGAGTAGTGTTATGGAGTGTCATTTATGGAGGGTGTAAAGATGAAGGATTAACAAAAAATGGATGGACAGAGAGAAGGAAAGAAAAAGAGCTTCAGAAACGGGATGGATGTGAAGAAATGAAAGATGAGAAAATAGACAAAGGGATGCTTGTGGATTGAAGAAATAGCAGAATGTAATGATATCAAATAAGTGGAGGAATGAAATGAAAGCAAATATATACATCTCTGTTTAACCCAATATTATCACAGCGCTCTGACTGTGCTGCAAATCATCTTCCGCAGAGTACGATTTTCTGTTTTACTCTAAAGTTTAGATTATTTTTTCCCTTGTTTCATTTTGTTTCAGCTAACTGGTCTTGATATTAAACATTCCCAAACCCTTCTTGTCACCTGATTCAAACTTAAGTGATAAAGTTAGTAAAAACTGCTATTGTGCCAAGTAAGTTGCCTTATTAAAAACAGCAGTACTTATCATATGTTGGTGCTACCACATTTATAACAGAGCCTGTCAGCATAAATGTTTAATAACAACATTGATGTTACATGGTGGACAATCTTTCAACCTGTCTGCTTTTTGGAGGGAACTCCTGAAAAGTAGTAGATGACATTGTACCTTTCTCCAGATTTTCATGCACCCAGAGACTCCGTGTTTTCCTTGGTTTCTGTTTAGTTTTACTGGCTTTTTTTGCCTACACAAACTTGATCAAACTCACACGGTTATAAAAACATTTTAAACCCATATTTAGCAGGTCAGTTGCATGAGGACTTCAGGATCTTATTGGTCCATAAATTGTTAATGCAGCCTGTGATTGGAAGGCAGACTCAGCATGAAGCAGCACGGATGGCTAGTGGACAGCTAACTACAATATAACGGCTTTCAATATGGAAAAATACCTGAAGGCGTCACAGAGGTTTGATCGATTGGACAACTGCAAGAGATTTTCCACAGAGTCTAGTTGCTCCGGGCAAGCGGACAACCGTTATCGTTGAGACTGGACTTTATCACTTAAAGACAGAACTTAAATGTGTTTTTCTTCATCACATGTGTTTTTGTGGTTGTCTTGGGTTGTGGTTTTCTGACAGTGTAGCTCATAGATAGAATGTTTTGTGGGAGGTCCCTTATAACATGTCGTTAGCTCTGAGAAAAATCTTAGATGAAGGCTTTCCAGGCAGTGTAACCTATACAAGGATAAATGTGGGTATGTCGTAACATTTCATAGCTGGTAAATTAAACCTTACAACTGTGGTGAAAAGAAAGTTCATGCCTGGCTGGCAAAAACAAACGGAAAACTGTTAAGTGTTTGTAAAATGTTTCAGTCTAATAGATTTTCAAGTGTCCTTTTTTGTCTTTTGCTTATCCACCCCCTGTTTTCTAGGTGTGATGCCTGATCGTCAGTTTTCTGGAACCCAGTTTGTTTGCAGCGTGGTGGCTTCTCATGTCAGCCACCAGCCCTCCACCAGCTTCAGTTTCGTCTGGATTGCCCCACCACCCGGCACTGGCTGTGTCAACTTTCTGTAAGTCACATGTGTTTGCATGTAAGACATGTGTACAACAGTAAAAAGCAAACACTGAACAACACAATAAAACTGCAGCTGGATGGCCTCATGATCCTGGCTACAACCTTAACAGCTGCCACGTGTGTACCACAGACGAGGAAGTCATGAACCTATCTGTTAATGTTGTGAGGCTCCACGTTGATCCAGAAAGCTTAAGAGAGGCTTATCAGCTGACATCATCGGTGGTGTTTTCCCTTTCTGAGCCTCAGAAAAGATGTTAAAGGGTCATTCTATCATCCTGAGGTTAAACTGGGGACAGAGTTACTATTTATGCTCAATATAGCCTACATGACAGGTTTGCATGCGTCTGTGTTTAGCCTGCTGAGAATAATTGGAAATATCTCCATCCTTTTATTCAGTCTGCCGCCCTTCTCACTGTAAAATGTGTGAGCGGACGGTCAGATCCACCCCATCCCCTGAGGATGGGTGTGATATGAGCTGTACACACACACTTTTTGTACTTCAAAAGTACTTTGTACTTTTATTGGGATTTTAGAATGGAGTTTTGTCTAAAGAAGGCAGAGGAGTCAGAATCAGAACGTTCTTCCTTCATGATATTACAAGAAGAAACTATCCTGCTCCCACCATAACACAAATGTTTAGGCACTTTAATAAGATTTGATCGCATTTAAAAAAAATCTATAGCGGTGCACAGTGAAAGGTGACTTTGGTTTCTTGTTTTCGTTTCTCTGAATGTTATTATTCGACTTTCATACTGTAAGAAGGAACAGATTGAGCTTCACGTGATCGTGAACTGCTCTGGTCTCTCTGTTTTTTCTCCCCTCCTTAATTGTCTTGTCTTGCTGTTCATCACTTTTTCCTTCTCGTTCTGTTCAAAACACCACGTAACTCTTTCCTTCTAGTTATCTTGGCTGAAGATTTACAGCCACATGCTGATAGTCAGTCAAAATGCAATTACTATTTTTATTATTATTAACTACTGCCGTAATAGTGTAGAGGAAAATGGTTGATCACAGTAGCTCTGCTGCTGCATGCAGAGCTACAGCAGCACACTTTGCAAAAGATTTTTTTAAATGTACCTGTATGTAAATGTGACTTTGGTAATTCATGGTCTTTCACTTTAGCTAAATGATTTTAATAGAAATCTAAATATGTAAACATCAGTATCATGCCATTTTTTTAATTTATAAACTGTCAAATGAGGCTAATTTCCTCATTCTTGCTTAAACAAAGTTAAATATTATGGCAATGTTATCGCGAGCGTCCCTTAATGAGTTCCTGGAAAAATCAGACAGACTTTTATCGGACAGACAGACTCAGATTCAGCAGGGGGAATTTCTGAAATGGAGCCACCAGATAAATAAAATCCACTGAGGCAAACAGATTTACTGGCTTTCTTTTTTGTCTGCCAGCTAACACATTTACTATTGAGTGTGTGTCAGCTTACAAGGATTGTGTTTTTCCTGAGTATTTATGTGTGTGTGCATGCATGTGCAATGTGTTTATGTGTGAGTGTAAACCATAGAACCACAGTGTGCCAGTTCTGATGAAAGTGGGGGTGCCAGAGGGCCACGATTGTATGACAATAAGGGCCCCTGCGGCTGACCTTATCAAAGTCAGCCAGTCACACTCCAGTTGGCTGAGGACTGCTTCTCATTTGGACACATAAAGACACATATACAAACATACCCACAGCACCCTGTTACAGTTCACAGCTCCCATCTACATCATCCTCTCCTGGGTTTAAGTGGAGGGAATCAACAGGCATGGGCTGTCTGACCTAAGCCTAGACGTGCTTTGAGGTTGAGATTTGGTTGGAGAAATTCGGCTGTTTCTTTCACTCAAATTTTGTTTATGCATCTTGGTTTATATGAATGAAAACTTTTCAGTTTGTGCAGTTTTAGAAGAAATGCTTCAGGTTTAACAGACATCACACCCACCTTGACAGTAAAAAAAAGTAATTAATGCACTCTCCTGCTCTAGCCAATAGCACTCCTGCCCTGATTGATACAAGGACTCTTTTTCCACAAGCGCCACCATGAGTGCTTAAATTAAAGTCCCAGACACCGTCCGTCCTTCAGAGGACTGGAACCGGTCCACTGCTGCATTAATACAGGCCTTCTGAGCAGTTTTATGGCCGATATTGTAGGAGTGTCCCTGGTAACCCATCACTAGCAGCAGTGTGATAGAGTGCCATGACGTGGGCATCCAGAGAAACTCATTTTCTGGACGGCTGTAAATTGCCACCTAAAGAGAAGGAGAGGCCTTGAAGAAGAGGAGGTGCAGGACGGGGGAGAATACACACATACACACACAGATATATATTAAAGTCATGGCACTCACTGAGAAAAAAATGCTTTGTTCTTTCCTAAAAGGTGTTGGTATGTGCACCACCGAAGTTAGTGACAGCCTTTAGAAATTGTGCTAAATGAGTGGATTGTACATTTCACGCCTTTTATTGTCTTTTGTCGCCATCAGAGATGTCTTCAGTTTTATGTTGAAGTTATTCTGTTTACCCATCATGCCGCTTGGTGACATTATGTGCATAACACTGAACAAAAAAGAAAAGATGAAAAGTATTTTAGGAGACAAAGCTGGACAACCGAAAGTGATATTCTAGTCTAGTATTACTAGGTTGAATGACTATGTGCTAGATATACTGGTATTTTATACAGAGGCTAAATGCCACATGTATTATGTCAGAAGCACTTAAAAATAAATTATTCAATTCGATTCTGTAAAGGCTACTGTTATCAAATGAAAATATATACATATACAGCTGCATCATTATATCAATATGTAAATGAACAGAAAGTAAATAGCCTAGATTAGATAGTTACAGACCGTCCTCTCTTACTGTGGGGATTTGCGACAAAACAAAAATGTAAAATGTCTGCAGAAGCAAAATGTTTGAAAATGTACAGCTGCATTGCAAATTAGTGTTTGCTAAGACTACACCTTGACCAAAAAATGAAAAAAATACCAGTATAAATACAAAAGTTGGTTTACTGCCCCACCCTTTTAGGAGATAAGCAAGAAAATAATTGCAAAGCATGTTCAAAGGAACGACAAGAAAACCAAATTACAGTGTTGGAGAGCTCAGTCTTTATCACAGGTCATTCAAATTGAAAAGCAGCATGTTCATTTATTGGAGACAGAATTGGGGTTAAATACTGAAAAACTTTTTCATACGTAAAAAACAAAACAAATCACACATTTATGTATTTACCTAAACATGACAGTTCACACAACTACATAATGTATGCAGAGGTGAGAATGGTTAAAAAGCTTCTAGTGACAGCAGAGATGCACTGGTTTGTTGCTTCTTTTCTTTTCTCTCTTCATTTACACCCTCACAGCAAATATTATAGTTGTGTGTGTTTAAAATCTCACCAGCAACAAGAAGCTTCCTAGAAACATATTCAAAATAAAGCTTAGTGCTATGTATAACTCATCTGATGTTATGCCTTGTCCATGAGTGTATGTATGTATGTCCACATTCAGCTCTGCCTGAGCATATCTTTATGTCTTAGTATATATGTGTATAGTGTTTTTCACTGTCTTCCTGAGGGACTCACACAGCTGCTGGGTCGGATATTGCTTTAATTATTGCATGTGAGCTCTCTTTCCAAAGTGTCTCCCTGAGGAGAAGGATGTTTGCAGATCTAATGGCACACTTTGCACGTTGACGTGAGACACTTCAAAAAAAGGTATCATTGTGTAAATCTAACCAGAACTAGACTTTGAAAATATATGAAAACATGTTAATCCAACACGGTTACACACACAGTTTAGTGGACCTGTGGGTACAGCTCGACAACCACCTGCCTTGTCTCAGTATACATGCACAGGAGCAGAATTGAGTAATATTGACTGAATAATATCAAATGCCACGATGTCGTGGACTGTGTGAGAGAACACTGAGGACATCCAAGTATAGCTGTCAGGCGATGCTGCAGTTATAAAATCGGAGAACAGCGTAGGTCTGGGAATACTTCAAGTGACCACAAGTTGAAAGGTAGTTGTAATGAACTGTTTTCAAACACAATCTTATTTAGCTGTTTGACAAAAGTAATGTGAATGAGAAATACTTTATTTAGAATGCAGCTGTATTAGTATAGCCTTACACTGCGGAGGATCTTGGCTTATTAGACTTTAGTTGAACGAACAGATGCATTAGTGATTAAATTCCCAATCACATGGTCTCTCTGCATTAATCCGGTTTTGAGAACATGTTTCCATGCATTTCAAAAGTCTGGTTTTGGTCAGACTAACAGTGATTATTTTTATTTGAGTGTCATGTAAAGGTGTCTAATTATTTTAGCACATCAGGTTTAGCACATTCAGAGGTCAGAGTTGAGGCATCCGACTGAGAGCTGACCTATCTCACTCAGCTCCTCATTTCTCCTGGTATTAGTCTGCTCCATTGATTTGTTAGTAGTCATGTCAATCAGTTGAGGCTGTTTTAACATAAGATCACTGGTTAATGAGCTTTCCTCTTTAATAAAGCTCCAAACTAGCCTGTGGCTGTGTGACAGATTCACTGTAGACTTTGGGCCAACGACCGTGAACTGGAGTAATCAGAGTAATTGGATTTGGGCATTGTACACAGAAATATTGAGAAGAAATGTGAAAGATGGCACAACACATGAATCTGACATAAAAGAAAACCAGAGCTGCAAATCTGACACTCTTCCTCTTTATAATTCCAGTATTCATATATCACACATTCACACATACACCAGCTCTTATATTACACATCTTCATATATCCCAACACACTTTTCAAATTGACAGATTTTCAGAATTTAGCAGTAAATTGTTCACTCTTACAGGCGAACCCAGAATCCTGTTGCAGTTCACCATAAAGATTCAATCTTTATTGATATTTCCTTATTTCCCAGGGGATGGCCCATGACCCCTCTAATTATGTGCATACCTTAGTTTGCACAGACACAGGTGTACACAGTTATATGCATGGCACACGCTAGTACTCCGATCAATACTGCCACATATTGTCCACATCACTAACATCAGAGTCTCATTATTGAGAAGGTCACTGTCCCACCTGCTGGGACATAGACCACCTTAACAGATCGAGATGAAATAGAGCATGAAAAAAAAAAGAAAGAAAAGTCCTTGAATTCAAATGCAGCATAATGAGCCATTGCTGAGGGAGCTGCCCCAGATGTACATTTCTTGTGTCAAACTATGTTCTATTTTGATAAATACAAGGCATGACGGCTGGCAGAGATTCTTCTATCTGTTGTTGCTTTTCCTTCCCTGTCTCCTCCCAATGATCTTAGTTTGATTCTCGCTGAAACTGTATGACAGGCAGAACATGGATGTCTATAAAACTGATTTTCTCGTGTTTCCTGAAAAGCAAAAAAAGCTCTGTCTCTTGTCTTCTTCACACATTTACTCCTGAGTAGCTAATGTTGCTTTTCTAATTTCTTTAATCATTACCCACTAGCAGAAGCCAAGGTCAATTGCTTTTCTCTTTAAGCTGTATACTAAGTAATAACTATATTTCTTCTGGCTGTATTTAGAGCCAAAACTTTCAATGACCCTGTGTTAACAAGCAGGTGATTTGCCAAACAACCTCCAAATCCCTCCTCTGTAGAACTTCATTAAATTTGCATGTTCTCCAAGAGCCATTTTCAACTAATTAATTTGGAGGTAGAGGGAGTGGTAGGGAGTAATGCAAATCCACAGAGTCAGTTTAATTGCCAGAGATAACAGAATTTTATAGATTTCATTGCTCTGTCTTTACCTTTGTGACTACACTGTCCTAGACTGCAGTGTCATAATCACAGCTGGTTCTCAACAAGGACGATCAATCAACTAATTGGGATGTATTATTTTTAAGGGTGAGGTCCAAATGGCGACTAGAGCTGCACCTCTACCAGACAGGCCTCGTGAGCTGTGAGAAAAAGAAATGGCTTTTATTGGGATTTTAGAATGGAATGGGAGTTTTGTCTAAAGAAGGCAGAGGAATGAGCCAACATGTGTGTTTGCTACCCTCGGAAATACTTCTTTGTGTGGAGAGAAAATCATCAGCCTGGTTTAACCAGCTTTCGCTTGTGTGGGACTATGCATTCACTCCTGTTTTTTAAGGAGTAGTAACTGTATTTAATATGCATATTGCTGTAGGCTGTAGGGTGTGTGTGTGTGTGTGCGTGTGCGTGTGTGTGTGTGTTTATTAGTGTGTGAGTGTGCAATATGCATGTATGTGTAAGTGGTTAGCAGAGAGCTGTCAAGCTGGGTCCTGGGGGATACTTCTGGCCAACAGCAACATGTAATCTAACATGGAGGACATGCTTGGTAATTACCCACTCCTGGCCCTTTGGGGAGCTCTTTGAGTGACAGCCTGTCCATCTGCATACATGTTAAAGCTCATATATGGCTTAGAGAGTGCATGTGTGTCTGCCTTTACTCGCTTGCCTAGCTTTTTTTTGCATCAGGTTGTGGTCTTTGAAAGACAAGATCATCTAACCCCCATCACCGTTTTCTCTGACCAAATCCCTAACCCTGCTCCCTTACTTTATTCTCCATTCTGTCTCATCTTTTTCTTCATTTATAAAGTCTTTCACTTTTGCCCATCTCAGTTTTTCTACTACAGCCCAATGAGAGGGGAGAGGATGGCACCTATTTGCAAAAAAAAAAAAATGAATGAGCCTTCATTTGAACCAGAGGAAGGAGAGAAAAGAAAAAAAACACCTTTAATTACCCCACCCACTGCTAACCTCACAGAAAGTCAAATTAACGTTTAGCTGTTCAGTGAATGATTTGAATGTATCCAGTCTCTCGGCATGTTTGTGTGGATCCCAGAGTGTGGACGGTAATGAGAGGCACACGCTGAGGAACCACTGGAGAGTGGCGACAGACAGACATTGGTGTCGCGCTGCGCTGATCACACAATCTTCAGCTCAGACTAAATGCCCTCTTCTGGCTATTTCATTAATGACAATACATACTATTAAGTTAAAAGACCCTTATGCACTCGCACTATTTGAAGAGAGAAATTGACACTTTCCCCCGTCATATATATATATATATATATATTTTTTGTTGCCTTTTTATGTCTTGAGGAGAAAGAAAACATTGACATCATATTGCTTCTAGAACTGTCAGTGACAGATATACTTTAACAGTAGTTATATAAAAATGTAATGCCTAGAACAATAATCTCACTTTAACAATTTGTGTTCTCTTTGCAGTAATGTAGTGATTTTCCTTTCGACAAATTTGGTTAATTTTACTAATAATATACTCGCACCTGAACATAAAACTTTTCCATATGATGCGTTTTATTTTAACATTCCAGCATGAGAACTTTTCTTTTTGTAAAAGAAAAGTTCTTGTGTGTGTGTGTTCGATTTGAATAAAAGTCTTTTGGTAAAAAGGTTTTTGATAGAGCCCTCACATCTCCTATCATAAAGCAAAATCTGTTAAGTGAGCCTGAGTTGTTTAGTAAATATTTAAGGACCTTGTTCCTACATCCTCACCCACTGTTCGTTACGCGCCATCTTTAATTCATAAATACCAAACTCAAATTAGTTTTCACCAATTCTGAAATATGAGTGTAATTAAGTATGTTTTCTCCCCAGCTCTGCACAGGCACAAGAGGTCTTCATTAATTAATGAGAGGCCTGTTCATTATTCATGAGCTGAGATGAACGTGTAAATGCCTTGGCACCCATAAAAGGCCTGAGTCTGCAGGGTAGGCAGAGTTTGGGAGCTGAAGGGCCAATTCTGTATGGAGATGTAGAGAAGGAGAGAGAAATGATGAATAAGGAGAAACAGAGTCTTTTTGCCTCACTGACTCAAACACCCGCCGCGTTGTCTTCACCCACTTAATCTTCTCTTATAGACACGTGGTGACCGGATGTAGCATAGCACATGAAAAACTGCTTTGACAGTGCCCGTAGGATTTGATGCCGATCTGATCCCAATTGGAAAGTGCGTCAGTTCACACCTGGCCAGAATATATCTCCACACGTGCTTTGAGTAACCACTAGTGATCCGACCTGATGTATGTTATAATTACCATGTGACGCAGTTTTGCACTGGCTGCTTTTCAAACCCACATCTGCACATACCTGAGTAGCCAGGTAGACCACCAGAACCCATTATATGTATAGTTTTTCTATAAATATTCTAAGTAATTGCTTGTATCCAACTTGTAGGCTTCTACCAAATGCTTTTTTTTCCCCCAGCAGTGGGAGGAAGTGAAGTAAGCAGTCCATCAGTGTGTTGCAGAACACAACTGCACTCACAGTACTGAGATTACATGGCCATATACCTCCAAAAGTTGTATGATGATGACGTTCCCCCATTTTACTTAGAACTGTCCAATTGTGATCAGTCACCAAATATCATTGATCATTTTGATAACTAAAATCACGTGTAGTGTCTTTGGATCCTCGGAATGCTTTGAACTCAGAGACATTCAGTGCGAGGAGCACAAGTGTGCACTTGAATGACATGGACCAAATGTGTTTTCCACCAGTGCTCCTCGAAGACCTCTCCTCACTGTACATGGGTGGCACACAGCTTTACGGGTCTGTGTGTATTTCAGCGGGAGGTTGCTCAGATTTACGGGCCACACATGATTTTAATGATTAATAGCAAACTCTAATTGCGACATTTGAAAAAAGTTTGTGTCCCAGATGAGACAACTGGTGCACTGCTGTACTCCCCTTGATGGATGAGTGTTTGAAAAACCACAGGCAAGCTGTGATATTTTCCCTCTTTATGTTTCTGACCTCGTCCCCTCCGCAGTTGTTTTTTCTCAGTCCATTATATGGGGAAAATGTTGTAGGATGATTCAGTTTTTACAAGCCATCTAAAAGTGTAGCATTATTGTGGGACTTTGTCACCTCTAAACTGTCTGTTTTTCTGCTTCATTAACTGAAATAAGCTATAAATAGCTCAAAAACGTACATTTCAGGGCCCCTCTGAAAACTGCAGAAACTCTTTCAATCTGAAGTCTTCATTATCTTCTTTTTATTCTTCTTTTTATTTGTTTAATCCTCTTAGTACTTTAAACTGTTATAGTAGTAGCAGAAGCAGTGTTATTGTTTTATTTATTTAAACTTTAATAGGAAAAATTTGTGCTCAAGATGCTTCTTAAGTGTGCATCTTTACAAAGAATAATTCTGCTTTCACAGATGATCTTGAGTCTCTTTCTACACAGCTGTAGTACAGTCCTGCATATCTCAGTATTAGTGTAAAAGATCCTGCCATACTCTAAACTATTTCCTCCTCTTTTACAGGATCTCTCCACTTTCAGATGAATAATGTATTTCATGGCCCGTGGAAGAAAATCCATATCCCATTCTGCACATGCAGCTAGCAACATACAATTAGATTTACACCTGGCATTATAGAGGGGTAGTGCACTGAAGGATGATGGAAGATATTTGATAACCCACATTTTGTTTTATACCACAAGAGTTATTTCATTACTAAAATAATGTGAGTGAAGTAAGCCTTGGTTGCTGTTTACTCTGGACTGTTTGTCATTTCAGGTATTCATATCAAAATAACGGTTGTACATCTGTGTAAATTTAGTCTCGGAGAAGCTTTTTGAAATTCAATCAAGTTTCTTGTTTTTCACCTCAAAATCGCATCGTAACATTTTCTGAGAAAAACCTCTTTTGCATAGAGCACTGCAACACATTTTGGCTAAGTGGGAAATGATGCCATCTGTGCCAAATCAATCTTCAAACTTTATAATCAGAACAACAAGTTAACTTTCCCCTTGGTGCTGTTTATTTTAATGATCTTTCTCTCCTTCTCTTTTTCTGCTCTCTCATTGCCTCTTCCAGAGCCACAGCAACACATCGAGGACAGATCATTTTCAAGGATGCACTGGCCCAGCAGCTCTGTGAGCAAGGAGGTGGGTAACAGGGACGACACACTGATACTCCTCTTTTCTTGTGTGTGACATGACACATGCATAATGAATGCTTATACTGCACTCACAGGTAGATATTTTCATACCTACACAGGTCCCTGCATGTTCACGCCAACATGTGCACCAACACATGCATGCACACCATGCCCCCTTCTCACCTCCTGTCGCTGTCTGTCATATGTGTGCATATGCAGTCAGAATGGATGTCACAAAGCAGTTGATATGCTGCTTCTTCATGACTGTGCTGTTGCAGCACTTCCTGGCTTTCTTTCAGCCTAATGATGCAGCCAGAGTCAGAGCTATTCGAATGTCCTACATTGCCGGCTTAATTTCAGCTTATGCTAAACTCAGGCCCCCACCCCCCTTCACTCTCTCTGCCAGAGATTTACGCTTTATGGCCAACACTTCTAACATCTACTTTCTCTGACAGCTTTAAGTAGCTATTGACAGACAGTGCAGTTCCACTCTGCATGCTGACTGTGTATAATTGCTTGTTTACAGGAGAGAAGCCTCCCTCCTTCTCACTCAAGAACTCCTCCTTGTAGATTAAATTTTGACTTTAATGCTGAAAGTAGAGAAGTAGTCTAAATGCTGCTGCGGTCTGTGTTTTGAGAGGAAAATAGTAGAATTCGAGCCTCGGAGTGCTTAGTGTACATTAAAACCGGGTTTTGATTAGAAAAAAAAAAATCACAGCTGTGGTTAGCCTCCGAGGATGCTTTACAAGCACAATCCTCGACAGGTCGTTGAAGACTCTACTTGGTATATCATAGATGCCAAGCAGAGAGTGCTCAAAACCATGCCTCCGTGCCTCATTGAAGAGATGAGGCATAGAGCCCAGTCAGACCTGGAAGAGTGACAGAGAAGCAGAGTGACAACAAGGCTTGTCTCCTTTGTCTCCTTGCCTGAGAGCTCATCCTCTCACCACCTCTGACACACTGCCCCTGCACATTAAATATCTCCAGCCAACAACAGTCACTTAGTTGTAAAGTGCCAAGGCCCCAAAGTATCGCACGCACACACACAGTTGCACACAGCAAACACGCTGAAAACCAGAGATTTAAACCTTACAGGACCTGGTAGGATTTCTTCTTTTTAAAAGGGAGGGAACAAGCAGTGAACTAATCAACATGTATGATGGTTCGTGAGAGTGTAATGGAAAATTAATTCTTATATGCATTGTATTGAGTGTTACTGTGTATAACCTGCAAATGACCGAGCTGCAAGGTACCACCCTGCCCTGATTTCTTAAATTCCTCTTTACAATGGTGGGCTTGTTATAATGAGATAGCTGCACTTTAGGGGGGACAGGGTTAGGCTGGTATTTACGACTGTGTCTGGGTAACCTCAACTGATGGTTGGGGAGGAAAGTTAGAAGAACAATCAACTATACCCAAAGACAGATGACGTGATGAGCGGGCAATATAACTGTGTGTTTTTGCTTCAGTGGGCAGAGCAACTCTGTATTCTGTACTGTGTTGTTCTCTCTTGCAAGATATTATTATTAAAGCCTCTTATCTCCTCAGAAGAAAATAACTGACTCTGTGCGTTACTAAATTTCCACCACAAGAGTGATAAAGAATGCATAGAGCATGTAGCTGATGAGTGCAGAGATATAAAATACAGGGGTCACTGACATTTTTATCTCATTGGTGAAGGACAAATGTGGCAGCGTGAAGAGATAGTGCAGATGAGTGCCTTGAAGATCATTAATTCCAAACGAGTTGAGTTTTGGGTTATTTCTAATTATTTGTCATTAACAAAAATAAGTAAAGAGCTGCACAGTGGTGTGGTGGTTAGCCTCCTCACAGCAAGAGAGTTCCTGGTTTGAATATCGTCTGGTGAGTTTGCATGTTCTCCCCCATGTATGCGTGGGTTCTGTCCAGATACTCAGACTTCCTTGCTTTCTTAGGTTAATTGGTGATTCTAAATTGATCCTAGGAGTGAGTGTGAGTCTGCATGGTTGTATGTCTCATTTGTCTCTGTGTGGCCCTTTGATGGACTGGTGATCCATCCAAGGTGTAGCCTGCCTCTTTCCCAGTGGCTGCTGGGATAGGCTCCAGACCCCCTCATGACCCGGCATTGGATGAAGAGGGTTTATAAGATGGATGGGTGGAAAAATTAGTAGAGTGGATATGATATGCTGTTGGCAGTAGATAAGACACCACTCTTTGTTGTGCCAGTTAAATCGATTATTACTGAAATTTCAAATGAGAAATGAACATGGCATTACCAACAAAAGCAGAACCACGTTGGACAGGAGGGTGCAAACATAAACAGGACTGATCATCTGCAATTAGACTGAATGTACAACAGGGTTTCTGACATAAGAAATCAAACTTGAGAATTACTTTGGCTTTCCATAAACTTGAACTGCATAAAGAAGTATGAAAAAAAGTTGAAGTAAACCATACATAAATCATGACTGTTGTCTTAGTTCCCTTAAAGTTGGAGTTATTAGTGGGTGAGACACTGAGCTGTCGACTCTTCCTTCCTTGTGGGATCAGAAAGCTATGTTCTTCAAATCAGCTGCAGAGAAGCAAAGAAGGTTCAGGCAGCTCTTAACAGAGGTAGTCCAAATCTTGGCATTAGTATTCAAAGTGAACTAAAAGTAGATATGAAGGCCATCTCAATCCACTTCAGAAGTTCATGTGCTTAAGACTCTAGCTTTGAAGAGCTGGAGAATTGAAAGCTATCTAAAGCTGGGTTTTGACCCATAGAGGAGAGGGAGGGAAGGTTAAAAAGGGAATGGGAGGATAGAAACGGAAAAGTAAAAGACAGGGAATCAGGACCAATCAGCCAGGTTGAAGACTTAAGGAACAAATGGGCAGATTAGCCAGTGAGCTAAACCGAGAAGGTGTGATTTAGTTTACAATGATGCAGAGATGAATAGCGACATAGGCCATTTAAAGAAATTCACATGTGGGAACAAGATTTAAGGATAAAGAGAGAAGAAGAGGAATATTCCTTAAACCTATAACTCAGTGGAATGTGTGACATGCAAGTCTTTGCCTCTCAGCATTCCTAAAGCCTCTAAAAGGGCTGGATTTGTGTGCGTGTGTACATGTATTTTTGTGTGTGTGATTTAATCTGTCGAGCTGTTTTGGGGGGATGCCCCCCCCACCACCACCACCCATGTGCTTGCAGGTCCTTTCTGCAGTGCCTGCACACTTCTTTACCCACCCCTCGAGTCTGCCTCAAAATCTTCCCTGCTACATCCCTTTCAAGTTCCTTTGATCTACACCCCAAAAACAAGCTCTAAAAATCCCCATATTTTGTCTTTACTTGTGGATTTAGAGGACAAAAAATGAGTCTGACAGAGAGTGCTGCAACCGAATTAAATGCACAGTGCTACAGAATGTTTGTGACACCAGTCTGCACATGTACTTAGAGATGCTTTATATCATGACTGGGCAAAATACGAATTACCATTACAGTTTTCACTACTGGAGAACTAACAAAAAACAACTAGGCAGTTGAAGCATAAATATATTTCTGCCTGTACTGAGTGACCATGAAAAGACCAAAAGCCAAGATGGGTGAAGTATAGAGGATGTTGAAACATAGTGATTGGTTAGGAAAGGGTGGAGACATTGGAGTTGTTGAATGGCACTGTAGGCCGTCTATCAGCTGGATCTCATGACAGCAGGGCCACCTCTCCCTGCTTTCTGCCCAGCATCCGCAGATCCTCTCATTTCCTGCAAGAAAATAAATCAGACCTTTATGGGCCCCGCCAAGTGTACTGCACCCCAGATGGATTATTAAAGGCACATATAACTCAAAGAGGCCACTGCCCCATGAGGGACGCCTGATCACAGCGTAACAGAGGAGGGATGGGTGGCTTAGCCTCTCCCACCTCCTCACCACCCACCAAGTCTGCTAGCCAGCCTGCTTGCCTGGCTGACAGCCATCCCTCATGGCTCACTGGCAAGAAATCTTGAGACCTTGTTTGTCTGTATATCTTCCCCTCTTGAGTCCTTACTGTCTCTTCTAGCTATCTTTTCTTGTCTTTTTTTTCTTTTTTACCCATCTTGCCAGACCTCTTGTCAACTCTTCTGCCATTAAGACTTCGCCCATCTTATTTAATCATTTAATCTCACCCAAAGCAAGCCAGCGTTGATGAGGTTTGTGGAAAAATATGCGCTGCTCTTCCTGTCATCTCTAAGACACTTAGATAGGACAATAGATGTTTTTCTTAGACGTTAACACAAAAGCATAAAATTTCATGTTAAATAAGCCTATTCTGCCATGACACACTTTGACTTGTTTTTCTTTTCAAAACACAGATAAAAAGGTAGCATAGAAATTAAGACATAGCGGTGAGTCCTCCTTTGCTGGCTTTCACTCACCTATGATTATTATAATGGCACCAATTAAATCTCACACAAAAGCCTTGTTTTCACTGACTGGAGTGTTTACAGTCTGACCTTCGGAGAACCACCTCTTTTAAGTCACAGTAGAAGAAAAAAACAACAGCATCCTGTGCCCTGGTGAGTCAGTAATTGCAACCACCAGTTAGACAAGAGCAACTCGACTTCAAATGCAGTTCACGCCATCAAGGATGTGAGTCAGACGAAAAGAAAAAAAGAGCAAACAAGAAGGGAACAAGGGAAAGTGGAATAGTGGGTGTTCAGTTTACAGGGTGCGGAGGAAAGACGAGTGAGAAGAGATTAGAGCTGGAAGAGGGGGGAAGAAGATTTAAGATGACTTGTGCCCTATAGTCTTTGTGTCAAGATGTCTGAGTCTGCCAAAGCTTATGCTCATTTGTCCCTACTTGTCGTACCCCAACCCCAATTCTGCTTATCAGCACTTATCCAATTTGAGTCCTTATGTCGTTTAGTAAAAAGTACCTCATATTTGTTTTTTTTTTCCTTCTTCTTTGTGCTTATATTTGTGCATGTGCATAGAGGATTGGGTCAGCTGTGGACGCCAAAGCTGTCTTGAGTATGTGTGTATTTCTATGTGTGTGAGCCCCTATGCATGCTTGTGTGTTTAAGCCCTGGCCAGGGAGATTCAGGAATTAGTAGAGATGAGCTGCTAATAGAGGAGGCAGTAATTGAAGTCTTTAAGAAAGTGAGAGGGGATTAATCCAAGTGAAATTAGAGCCACTGTCTGCTCCTGATGCACAGAGGGTGAGGCAGAGAGAGACAGAATGGGTGCGATAGAGGGAATGTGAGAGACAGCAGGAGAATGTGATGAAGCGTAGAGAAAGAAAACTGTAAATGAGGCCTTTTTGGGAGCTTGGAGGGATTATCCACCAAAAAGGGAAAAAAAAATCTCTTCTGGGCCTTTTTCCAGCCAAATGGCCTCAATTGGAAGACTGAAAGTGATTTAGAAAGTCTTGTTTGATACAGACACAGAGAAGACTATCGAGAGCAGAATTATCTGCCAGCCAATTGTTTGACTGTGAGTTTGTGAGGGGTGAATTACTAGGAACTTACTTTTGTGGTCCTTTCAGGTTGAATATATTAGACAGCATCAGCATGCACTGAACTAAGCACCCATCTGTCTTTTTTTCTTAATAATCACAGCTAGCTATTATTGTAAATTGTGAACAATAAAAATAAGAGTTACAGGTCCTGGGATTGATGGCGCCTCCTCAAATATTCTGAACACTGGAGGATTAGAGGGGAAGGAAGGGAGATCGAGACAGAGAAAGAAGGCCCTTTGATCTCCTTTTAATGGGCTTTATTGCCAAGCCAGAATTTTAGAAATGGAGCTCAGCTTCAAGGGCCAGTGGAGCAGCAGCAACAGTAGCAGCCACGTAGGCTACTAAAACTCTAACTTCTGCAGTCAGCATTAAACTTTACCACTACTGCATGAATCGTAAATCCATCCAAAAGAATGGAAGAATTTGGATCCGCTGGTGAGAAATGAGGGCAGCGAACGTAAGTGAGGCTTGAGCTCAAAGTAAAGAAATTTGCAGTACCATCACCATAGAAGGAAACCCTATTTTATTTTTAGATAATTCCACCTCTTTTAATTCTGGTTCTGTTGTTTAGAAAGGGCTTTAACTAGGCCAAGTGAGTCATAAGTAACTGAAACTTAAACTTTGGAATGAGTCCTCACTGCGTTATCTTAAATGGGTCTTATCAGGTAGACAGGCTCAATCTACTGTAGTAGATTATCCTTCTTTATCCTTCATTCTGAATGTGGAGACTGTCTTAAAACGTTCAACCTTGCAGAGCTGGGTAAAGAAGTTCAACAGGGTGGAATAGTGAGATGTTCACTGATGTCAGTGCCAGCAGAGATAAACCATAAAGTCAAAATTGGATGTTTAATAGATGTAACATGACACATGGATACAGTAGTAAGATAAAACGAGTCACAAAATGCATTGTACTTCATATCATCAGCAACTATATCTTATTATATTCTATCTAAGTTCCTGAGATTGATTTGCTTTAGGTTAATTTTTTGGATCATTTGATTAATGAGTTAATGTCATCCCTCACACAGTTCACACCTTCCCTTTTTCCTTCCCTTTACCAGCTTACGAAACATAGTTTCCCCTAACAGATCTGTCAGACTTACTCGGTTTGATTCATTAAGTTTTAAACTTCCTTGAGTTGTATCTGTTCAGTCTGTTCCAGGACAAACTTCCCACCCACATGCAACTTTCTGGTATTTTTCTAAAATACAGGTGCAGACTTTCTTCTACAGAGTGCTCTCATCAATTTAGAGCCTTTATTTTATGCACAGTTGATTCATTAAGTTCTAACACTCAACACCCTCTTCTATTCCCCTCCATCCTCTCAGGGCTGTCTGTCCCCTGGGAGAGATTGATGGTTGAGTGTGTTTGCTAGGCAGTGGCCACAGATTACAGCACACAGGCGCCTCTGGGGAGGGTGGCGGTTAATTGCCATTGAACCATTAATCATAGCAGCCTGGCCTTTCATTACTGAAAGGAATTAACATCAGTAGCCAGGAGACTGCAGCTATGGCCAGCCAGGACAATGATAAAGTTTGTTTTACTCAAAAATGATGTAAGACCGGTTCCTTTTCCTAGTTCTCACTGACTGTTATACACTGGAACAATTCAGTTAACATGGCAAAGCTTAACAAATACAAACTCTTTGTGTAGTCTGTACTTTTGCTTCAATTAACATGTAAACAAATAGGTTTGCAAATGCACTTCTCCGGTTCTTCATCTGACCATGAACAATAAAGCCACTCTGTCCCACAGCAGACATTGTACTTCCTACGTTTAGACGCACACTGTTGCCCCAAGTTAACTTGCAACTCTGTCTGTTTCAGCTCCAACAGAATCCCCATTAAGACCTAATCTTGGTGAGTCTGCATTTCATTACAGCTGTTATTTCTTTTCTTTTAATGTCATAAGTAATTACCCTATGAAAAGACATGGTATAACACAGATCGTATTTCACTGTGAGCATATGGTGTATTTGTTTAGTGGAGCTTCATGGGAAACATGCTGTTCTTCGTGACGACTTTGACTCCAGCCTCCAGGGAGAGTTAGACCCCAGCATTTGGTAGGTGAAAATGTTACACTCCTCTTGTGATCTTAGGGCGCAGTCGCTGTTACTACATACACCTGCAACACTCACCTTCATATGTTAGAACTCAATCTTCCCCTCTTTTCTCCTCTTCCCTTCTCTTCTTATAGGTCTGAGTGCAGCAACTGTGCAGTTGGCGAGCAGTGTGGAGTGTTGATGCATGGCAGAGCGGTCACGTTCTGTGAGCCCTTTGGAGAGCGAGAGCTGGTAAATGTTTGACCACACAGCAACCACTGTACATTTTATGGCCCATTGACCATACATCCAAAACAACCACTCAGCGGCCACAACCGCATCCACACTCAATTACAACGTGCTAGCTGTAACCACAACATAATGTCATCTTAAAGTGTCTTGGTGCTGTAGCAAAGAATAGGTAAAATAGGAGCTGTTTAATCACAGTAAAGGTATGGATAAAGCTTATTTTGCCATTTATTATACATTTGTTTTTTCTGAGCCATCAATAGAGAGAGCAAAATCTTAAAAAATCTGAAATGTGTTTGTCATATGTTCATTGCTAATGAATGAATGAGCGCCAGATTTTGAAGAAATAAGATTACACATGCATTTGGTGTGCCTGCATGTTGTTTGGCTCAGCTTGGCCAATCAGTGTTGACAGTCTCATTGTTTGCCATTGTTTATAGTATAAAAGGCCTGTTCAAGATAAAAAAAAAACATGTTTTACGATTTTCTTTCTTCTGATTTCATTATGTATATCAACAGGTTAAAACAAGAAATTATTGTATTTGTATGGTATTATTAGACGGTCATGATATCGTGCACAGTCATAATTGCTCATCTGCTCGTCATTTGTCCTCTTTCCGTTTCAACAAAGTTTATTTCAAACTCTTTATTCTGCTGTAAGAGATTAAAGCCAGTCCTCAGCAGAGAAATGTTTAATGCCTCGTGATGCTGGGAAACAAAGCAACAGCTTCTCTGATAAGCAGTTGGTTTGTCTGTCACTGTTCCAGATGTTTGATTGTGTTGCCTGGCAGCTCTTCTGTCGAGTGCAACAAAAATACGCAAAGAGAGACATATTTAAACATTTGAGGGATAAGTTAAAGCCTATTTACATTTCATGTATATTATCATTTTGAGGATATAAAGGGGACAAAATTCTTTACCAGCCTTGTCTTTAACACCCTAAACCCGCACCCCCACCCATCTCTGTTCATTATGTTACATATTTAGATTTTTTTAACACTGAAATATTTCCTATTTAAGATGTAACTTCCTTTTCATTTTCCATTCAGTCTTAATTGAACTCTAACTGTCTTGTGTATCCTCCCCAGACCACTGTATCTCTCAACACCAGCACGGCCTCAGTCCTGCAGTTTGCCCTGGGTGAGTATTAAATCTACACAAGTCTTGCATACAGACACTACATTAAGACCGACTTTGTGTAACAAGTTTATTTATGAGGTCTTTATTAATCTGTGTTAGATCTTAGCTCACAGTCTTGCATCCAGCAGTCATAGGAGGAACAGATTATACCTTTGTCAACCTCAGGAAATAGGCAGGTTTTCCCCAGTTACATGTCAGTAAACCTTCTGGTATACACAATATTTATGTGTCTCTTTCTCTATCTCACTGTCCTCCATCTCTGCCCCTATCACAGTAAAGAATGATTTACTATATTCTGGAAAGACACTGAAAAGGCCATGGCAGAGGTTTTAGAGGTGTTATATTTTTCATGTCCATTATATGCATCCAACACTTCTCATGGGAATACGGCACAGAGGAAATAAGAGCACCTAATGTAGAGTAATCCCTCCTTCTGTCTGGCTGCGCTCTCGTTTGAAGGTCATTAAAATGAGTTTGTGTTATGTTGCTGTAGTGTTGTGTAAGGAACAGTTCTGTAGAGTAGTGCTTTGACGTGACACCAGTTAATGCGCACTGTCTTGAGTGGGGATTGATTCCACACACCGTCACCTGATGTGGAAAGATGGGGAGAAAAGGGAATCGAAGGGGACAGATAGGGAAATACCTTTTCCCTCCATTAGAAGTCTTTGAAGCTGCCTTCTCCCACAGCACCAAAATGAACAAAAAGGACTCACACAACCAGATCCACTAACCGGCTGTAGGCTTTGGTAACTAAATGCTTTAGTTTGTCTTTTCCAGCTGCATCTTCTCTACCCATATCACACAGTTTCTTCTTCAGGTTTCTGAGTCTAGAAACACCATTTACAATTAATTTCCCATTTGGATGCAGGAGGCAGCTTGGGAGCATTTATTTGGATAAAGCCACCTTCCCCTATTGGCGAGCAGGAGATCATTGCCCTCCTGATAAAAATTCAGTTAATGATAAATAAAACTAACTTAATTAGCCATTTCTGCTATAGTTTAGAATGAACAATTAAATATGTCTGTCCTTTTTGTGTATTTACTTCCCCCAGGCTCAGGTTCCTGCCGGTTCAGTTACTCAGACCCCAGCATCAGGGTGTCTTACAGCCTAAATGGTAACGCCAACACCTCAGAAGACTGGATCACACTGGAGAAGATCAGGTCTTTCTTTCTCTCTTATCTTTTCCTTTTGCCTCATCCACAGTCCTTCCATCTGTTAGAAACACCCGCCCTCCCTTTTTCCCTCCTTCACACCTCCCCCTCTTAATTTGTCATTTCTCTCCTGTTTGTGTCCTGATGATCCACCTGCTTTTTAATCCCTCTCTCCTGTTCTGTCTGTGTTTTGTCAGCTTTCAAACAGGCATGATAAAATGACACTGTCTTCTAACTATGATATAGAGCTGCAGTATGTGGATGCTGTACTTTAGTGTAAACACTTGGACTTGTTCAGATATCTGGTTTTCTTACTCAGTGTTTTCACTGTGTGAATGTCTCTCCATGTATGGGCAATTTAGCCATATTGTTGTAGATATAGATTTTTTTCACATGCAAATATCTGAGACTTCATTATAAAACCACATAAAGCCACTACGCTCACATTGGCTCAGATCTGGATTTTGTGTGTTTCCCTCTTCTTTAGAGCTCCTACCAACAGCAGCACTGTCGTCCACCTGCTTCCCCTTCCACATTCCTCCAGAGCTGATGTTGTTCGCCTCCGCTGGTCTCAGGAGATTCCCCATGGCCCTCAAGGCTATGAGTCTTGCTGGGGGCTGGACAACGTGCTCCTGGTTAATGCCGGCCACAGAATCCCCCTGATGGAGGACAACTTGGATCCCCCAGACACTGCTAACTGGCTCTTCTTCCCTGGAGCTACTGTCAAGGTACACCAGTAAAACATGAGACATTTCTATGAATTCCGTTAAATTTACACTTGCATTTCCTTCAGCAATGTGCTTACTGTTAAATTGTATTAGAAAATCCAGTGATACATTAATGACGAGCTAATCTCACCAAGAACTTTAGAAAACTGTGAATGAACTTTCATGACTGTGAAGTGGAATGGTAATGAAAACTAAATACAATTATTTGCAAATCATTTAAAGATAAAGCAAATGTCGAAACAGAGAGACTTTTGTTTTCTTTTAGATAAGTGCTCATTTTTTATTTGATAGATAGAGACGATAAAATAAATTTTAAGCCTTTTTTTTTAATAATTGCTGGAATATATCACAATTTGTTAGATTAATGGGCAACAAGCCAGCAACATAAGATATAGATGGGTATAGATGGGTATTGAAATAGCATCCCAGTGAAATTCACCACTCTGTGAAAAACTGCAAGGGAATTAAGTTCAACAATGATATTGTTTATCCAAGAAATCTGGTAAATCATATATAGTTTCATCAAAGTATTTAGAGAATCCAGGTAAATATCTGCAGCAGAGACCAGGCTGATGTGGAGGCTGAATTTCTGGCCCTCAGGCAGCATTGCATTGATAGGAAATACAACACTGTCATGGTATTCACTGCATGGACTCTGGATATTGTTGTCAGTGACTAATACAGCTGAAATCCTTTGCCAGGCAACAAAGGGAAAACATTTTGCTTTCAGAACGACAAGAATTGGTGACCTCCGTTCTGAAATATGCAGAGTGTTGTTAGGAGAACAGTTGTAAATGTTTTTTTAAACAAGTTGATTGCAACAAATACACAATGAGCATAAATCAAAAATGGAAAAACATTCTCAGTTTCAAAATTTTACATAACAGTTGAAACAGTTTTCACTTTAACGTATAGTTTAAATTATGAGAAAATCTTTGAATTCTGAATTTATATTTGAATTTTACACAGCTTTCCAGCAGTTTTGGAAACAGGTTGGAAGAGAGAAACTTGCTGTTGCTTTGAAGATGTCGCCACATTTCTTAAGCCATGAAATGAAACCAGAATCAATATCATTACCATGTGGTGTGTTTAACCTTAGAGGAGAGGGGTAGTATGTTTTTTATAATTAGGATACCAATTTAAAAGTAATTTCTTCATGATATAAGTTCTCGCATGTCTTGTTATTGGTCAGCATGCCTGTCAGTCTGAGGGCAACGCCCTGTATTTCCACGGTGGTGAGGGTGCAGGCTACAGCTTTGCTTCCACCAGAGATGTTGATCTGCATCGAGAGGAGGGAAGGAGCTACTGGGAGGAAGACTTTGAGAGCCCACCTTTGAAGTAAGTCAGAGTGATGGTTTCACTTTATCTCCATTTTCTTTTCAGAGCAACTTCGATGAAAATAATATCATAACATTAATAATACATTACCAATGCACACAAAAACACGCTGAATACATGTTGTTGTTTTTATATATATAAAATCGATATAATATATAATATAATATAATATCCATATAATCTATATGAAACCGATCCGATACTGATACAGAAAACAGCGTGGAATTATGGTAACAAATGGTAAGTTTCATTGTGTAGAAAAGACTGGGAACATTCTTTTGTGCAAGGCAACATCAGACTTGACTTAAACATTTCTGTCCTATTTTTTTTAAAAACACATAAACAGATATAAATGTACTGAATTACTTATTTATTTAATAATTGTGCACCAGTAAAACAATCTCAACCATAACCATAAACCATAAATATATGACAAGTGTAACTGGTTCAGTCAGTGCAATTAGGAATTCAAAATCCAATGTAAAACAAAATATTAAATAATAAAGGAGCTGAAATTGAGAAAAAGAACATTAGCTTCACTAGCTTGGTTGGTTTATTACGCTTAAAAAATAAATAGCAATCAGCTCTATATATAGTTTAGTGCAAATGGGAATTAAAAATCCATTACAAAAACATGTTAATAAAACAATAGCTTCTCTAGCTTGGTAAAAAATAAAAAAATAAAAAATAAATCAGAGGTAGTCACAATTTAACAAGTTTTTTCACCACTAGAGGGGGCAGAAGGCCCTTGGATGAATGCCAATGTTGGACAGGACAAGGGAAAAAAAAATCGGCCGAGATGGATCGGCCCATTGTCACGATGCCTGATCTCGAATTTTCTTCGATTTTGGTACTGATATCCGATCCAAATATTGGACCCGTGCATCACTAATATATATATACATAAATGTCTCTGCTGCCAGACCATGGTTTTTGGTGAAAAAACATTGCTAATGCATAGCATAGCTACACCACAAATGATTTAGAGAGAGCCCAAAAGCATCTAAACTAAATTCAGAAAATGGATTTCTTAAATAGTGTATGATCTGTTTTTGTAGGCATATTGGATTTTAGAATCAGATGTATTAACTGGGAAATAGGACAGTTTACACAGTGGCAGGATACTGTCGATACTCATAAAGATAAACATTCAAGTGCTTTGACACTTGTCACTTGTCATATGTCATGTGATGAAACATGCTGTGCTGCACAAGTCACGCATGGGGCTGACACAGGTGAACGCCATACCTCTTATTGCTACGGAGATAGCAGTCCATCTGTTCAGAGTACACACACACTCTTATATGCAAACACACACTGGACAGCAGAGAGCAAGGAAGCGCTGTCTGATGTACCGCAGGAGGTAGAGAGATAAAAGCAAATAGATGATAGGTAGTGTTACTGCCAGAGAGTAATTAACAGGCTTCGTGCACCAGGTCTGTCAGTATGCGTTTTCATTAATGAGAAGGACCTCGAACAGAAGCAGGTTTCTACAGCAACTCCACGCCCTCACACCTCCCTGTTGCATGCCAGCATGCTGCATTGCATGCTTGCTCTCACCCATCAGACATCATGACCTGACACATGTTTGAATAGGCAGGGAGAATTTTTGTGATAATGACACACTTCACTAAGTGTTATTTAACCTAACGGCGGCTGTGACAGAAAACAGAGTACACAGTAAGAAAGGGAATGGGAGAGAAACAGAAACCAGGAGGGGAGACAGAGGAATACAGGAGAGGGCTGCCACACTGAGCTAACGTCTGTCAGGGTTAATGAGAATCCTGTCTACTGTGCAGAAATATGTGTCTGCACGTGTGTGCGTCCTGTGTAAGTTTCCTTCCAGGTGATTCATGCCTTATTCCTGGCAATGCATGTTTGTTTACCAAGGCATGATTTATAACAACTGTTTCTTCGCTTCGGTAATACTCAAGAGGGAGACGTTGTGTGAAAATGTCAAATTATAAAAACACAGGTTTGCATGCTGTACACTTGCATGCCCATATATGTAACGTAACAATGATTCATTCTAGATTAGAAAGGAAATTATCACTAATTACATTTTATTTGTATTCATCCTGTTAATTTCAGATTATTTTCTTCTTTAAACTTTTTGTTTAGAATGATTAAAAGTTTAAATTAAGTGTTTCCTTTAAAAGGCATTAAGGCTACAAACCATCTGCTCATTCTATTTGGTTCTTTAACTTGTTAGAAGTAACATGTGCCTGGGTTTGTATAGTTATTGATATTGTTGAAATGTTGCATTTGATTTAAATATTTGGTGTACACAGCCAGCCCACATTTTCCTGTTTTTTTTTATTCAGCTGGGACATAGAGGGAGCTGTCTATGGGACTAAGTGTGGAGAAATTGAGTCGGGAGCAGCGCTAGTATTTGAGAAAGAGGGTCGGAGGAGAGTGTGCACCCCCTACTTTGACACTACATCATATGGAAACCTCCGCTTCCACTTTACCATGGGTATGTTAGTTATTAAGCGCAAACAAACAGCAGATTTAATTAATGCATTACACTGTGATTTCCTAGTTCTTTGCTATGACTTCATCAGTATTTTGACATTTGTGAATCAACTTAGGTGTGTTTTTGTTCAGGTGGTGGCGACTGTGACCCAGGAGAGTCGCATGAGAACGATGTGATTGTATTTGGGAGGTCGGAGGGCAGGAGGGAACGTGTGGTGCTCGACACTCTTCCTTACTCTTCTTACAGGGTGAGATACAACACCCTCCATACCAGGAGATGACCATGTCAATTAACTTTTGAATTGCTGTTGTATGATTTTTTTTCTTTTTTCATGAAAACATGATGAACTGCTGAACCCAGGTCATTCACATTTTATTGCAACATCAAAATCGATATAATTATATTTATAGAAAACCGGAGCTATTAGTTGATCATTCGATTGGCTGCATTTGAATATATTCTGCACTGGTTGATTAAATCAATCAGTTATTTTTGTATAATTTTGTATTCTTAAAATGTGTTGTAGTTATTATAGTTATTTCCTTCTCTGATGGATTTGCCCTTTGTTCTCCTCTTCATTCCTCTCTTAGACACCTGCAGTGGTATCGGTGGCGCTGCCATCTGAGCTACAAACGCCAGTCACCCAGTTTTGCCTGGAGCAGCGGTCGCATGGCGGAGCTCACCGTCACGTGTGGGCCGTGGACTTTATGCAGCTGCTCCCTGTGCTGCCTGGCACCCACACGCACGTTGCTCAGTTCTCCATTAACCTTGGCTGTGGCTCCTACCAGCCTGCCAACAGGTGTGATACTTTTTCAACTTAGTTTGGCAGTGGTCACTTTTTTTGGTCAAATTGATTAATTTGGACAGCCACACAGGAAACTCCAACATGCTTGGTTACTTAAATTTTGTGTTAAAATGTATAGCTGCAGCACACCTGGAAAGACAAAATGCTGCAATACCTCTAAACAGCAAAACCTGGAGAAAGCTAAATCTGGTTTGTCTCTAAGTTCAATGAGTTTGAATTTCAAGCAGCTGCTGTCCTTTGAAGCAGTAGATCTATTCATTTCTGGAATGCAGGTTTAACATTTTTTCATTTTTAGTTAGTTCAAAGAAGCTCTCTGCTACGAGCTGAGAATCGATTTGTGTTGATAAGATTGTAAGAGAAGATGTTTTTCCTTTCTTTCCATTAGCGTGAGCCTGGAGTTTTCTTCCAACCTTGGTCGTTCCTGGTCTCTCCTTCACACAGAGTGCCTGCCTGAGCTTTGTGCTGGACCCCATCTACCTCACAGCACCATCTACTCCTCTGACAACTACAGCGGGTATAAATGAGTTTGCACATCCACATGTGCTTCAGTGTGTTTGTTAGTGGGCTTCTTGTTTGTAATAACATATTGTATTTTGTCTCCTCAGGTGGACCAGAATCTCTATTCCTCTGCCCAATGCCGCTCTGACAGAGACTACCCGGTTTCGCTGGAAGCAGTCTGGCGCTGGAGCAGGCAACATGTGGGCCATAGACAATGGTAAAAACTACATATAAAGGTCATGTGGTTCAAGGTTTTTTTTTTTAAACAATTTTTTTAAGTAATGCTTAAGATTTAAAAAAAATGTTCCAATAAGAAAGATAAATGCCTTTGGGAGTCTCCACCCTCATTGTCCTCACTGTCTACATTACTGCTGCCAGTGGAATAATGTAGACAATGAGGTGAGGTAATACAATTGAAATAGGTGGAAGTATAGAAGCAATATGAGTAAAGATAATTGTAACTGTGCTGAAGGTGACATAACTGTCTCCAAATGTCATGGAAAAAACATGATTTCTGTTTTCTCCGTCAACAAAGTTGTTTATTCTAATGGAATAAAATAGAAAAAGAATACATTCAAACTCACCAACATTTTATTGTAAGTAAATGCAGAAAAAGCTTCTTTACAGTAAAGATTTTATTCTCATCTTTGTTTCTTTTTAGTGTATATTGGCCCAGCTTGCCTTCGTTTCTGCTCTGGAAGAGGACATTGTTCCCGCACAGGCTGCAAGTAATGCTCCACATCTTATTACACCAAATAAATCCAAAATGTCGCTGCTCCTCCGCTTAATGCCTTACAGCACCAATCACCACTCAGAATGAATCAAACTGTATTATCCCTATGATTTATTAATGGATTTTCATTATCTCTGTCTTCTTTTTCTCATTTATTATCTTTCTGTCGTCTTCTCCCCTCCTTTGTCTCCAACACCCAGATGTGACCCAGGCTTCAGTGGTCCAGCTTGTGAGCTTGCGTCCCAGACCTTCCCAGCTTTCCTATCGGAGGGTTTTTCCAGCCCACGCCTCTCCTCGTACCACAGCTTCTCCTCACTTCGTGGGGCTGAAGTCAGCTTTGGCTGTGGTGTGCTTGCCAGCGGCAAGGCTCTAGTTTTCAACAGAGACAGCAGGAGGCACTTGGTCACTGCTCCACTAGACAGTTCCCAGGCCAGGTAAAATTAGTGCTTATATAGAGTGGAGTGAAAACAAACTTCTTTTACATGTACAAATTTGAGTATAGTCATCAGGGAACGTGCACCCGCACTTTTGTGCAAACTGTACAGATTTTGATTCTACCGATTTAAAGATAAGATTACTTTGTTTCTTTACACTTGACTGATATTGCAAATGTTCCAGCCGGCCATCTATCCTTTCTCCTGCTTTGTCCATTTGTGTCTCTCATACTCTGTACACATACTTGGAGCAGAATTGTGATCATGGTGAGTACCTCAGATTAGGGACGACATTGAAGTGGGGGTGAAAATGTGGGAGATGGAGAGGCTGCAATGTAGTTAGATTTGGCATCTGTGTTAGATTGATTATGCCTCTATGTGTGCCACCTGATGACCATATTCAATGCCAGTTTCCTGGCTGATAGAGTGAACAGCTGCCCGAAAGAGCAAACTGCATTGCTCATGAAAGCTCAACCAACCAAGGACAGAGAACTGGGTGAGGGGTTACCAAAAGCCTATCGTAGATGATGGAAGTCATGATTACGTTTACTTCTCCTCATTTATCAATCTACCCTTTTCTATCGGTCTTGTTTGTACACAATGTCTGTCTTAACCCCTGTTCCCGTTCAACATTCAGGAACAACTGTATTAGTATCCCCGCTACTTGTTTTTTAATCTTTTTTGGTTTCTTGCTTTGATCTCCTGCAGGTACCTACAATTCACTCTTCGGCTGGGTAGTCGTAGCATCCTGAGCTCATGTCCTGCTCCGGATCAGCCGGGAGAGGGTGTTCTGCTGCATTACTCCTCAGACAATGGCATCACTTGGACCTTGCTGCGGCACTACGCATACCAAGGCTTTCATGAGCCAAGGTATGTTTTCTGCTTTGAACATTTACATGTACAAGGTGTTTATGTGAGTCTCTGTACACAGCCTTGTATAGCTAGGATTCAATATGGACACTAAGACTCCTTAAACACTCTAATTTGTCCTTCTAATGGTTTTCTTGAGATGTAAGCTGCAGGGACCAATTGAGTCAGTTAGTGACATCTGTGTGTATAATGAAGATCAAGTGGTTTGGGCGCCAGCATTTTTATTCTTGAGCCTCTTTGTCTCTGGAAAATTCAGAGAGGCACAGTGTGACATGATCTGCTGTATTTAATATTCCTGGTTATACTGCTCATGCTTTGTGTAACTCTAAGAAATGCTGTTCAAATGTACATTACGTCCAAATACCAGAATTTGTTTGTGTAGGCTTTCAGTCCAAGTCAGAATCTGAGTCACTGTTCAGGCAGCCTGTGTGATTAATTCCAACTGACCTGCTGGGCTTGTGCTGTGTGTGTATACAGTGTATATGTTGGTGTTCTTGTCCTTATGACACATGCTCTGTTTATGTTTTGCACATTTTCTAACAGGTGTCAATAAGAGGAGTGATCAAAGCAAAAAATGTATAAATCCATCTCATAATGTCAAATGGGTTGGATAATTTCCCAGTACCCATACTTTTTTTGCGTATTTTCCTTAAACCGTAACTGTTTAACTTGTTTGTGCCTTTTAAAAATGTCCAACAACTGCCTTAGAGTAAGAAAATGAACCATCTCCTTCCTCATAACCAGGATTGTGTCAGTTGAACTGCCCTCTGGAGCTCGTAAGTTTGGAGTGCAGTTCCGCTGGTGGCAGCCGTACCATTCCGGACGTGGTCACGATGTGTGGGCCCTGGATGAAATCAGCATGACCTCTGTGCTTTTCAACACCATTAGTCTTGACTTCAGCAATGTTCTGGATGTCACCCAAAGTCTTGGTTTTTATCTTGGCCATGTTCAACCCTACTGCCAACATGACTGGACTCTCAGGTATGGTCCTCTTATTGTTTGGCAGTGACATTGAAAATTGAAGGTTTTAATTTGTCAACCATTCCTTGCAGGGTTTTATTTTGATATTTCAATATGTTTTCATTATTTCCACAAATAAATTTGTGCTTTTTTAAAAAAAATTTGTATACACAGCAGATTTAACATGGTTTGACACAGCATCTGATATACATTCTTATATCTCCTTTTTTTTAACGTTATACTCCAGTTTCTCTGGTGAGCCCAGCCCTGGTTCCAGTATCCGTTATGTGGAAACTCAGTCAATGCAAATCGGAGCATCCTACAGTCTGCAGTTCTCACTAGTTATGGGTTGTGGCCGTGAGCCCTCCCCTCACATTGACACTCAGGTCCGCCTGGAGTTCTCCACCAATCACGGCCTCACCTGGCACCTGGTGAAGGAGGTAAGGAGATTGTTAACATCCCTTTAGTTTTAATAGCCTCTGCACACCTTAAATTATGTTTGGAATTTTACCAGTCATCCGGGAGCGGGACAAGGAAATAGAATTTATTCATGATGATTATAATCAGGAGTTTTGATTTACCGATTATAACCACTGTACAAGTATGTAAATAATGTCCTTAAATGTAGCATTTTGTCTCAAATGAGAAATGATCCCAATTAGTTGCAATCACTCTACTATTAGCGAATACATGGCTGTACTCAAATCAGCTAGCAGATTATGTTGCCATGATTTAACAAAGATTTTCTATAATGGTAACTGTCAAATACATATTCATAAGGCACTAAAATATCTGCCAAGATTTTCATTGCTTTTGTAATTGAATAGGCCAAAATGACTCCTCTATCAGTGAATTTTCTCTAATTCTCCCATGTGCTTAAAAGTATAGTCATCTGGCAAGTGTGGATTGTAACTTATTAAATGTTTTGTATTGTTAATCCTTGCTGATCTTCCAGCATTCAAGGTCAGAGATAATTTAATCCTGCTTCACAGTTTTATATGCATATATTGAGCAGGTAATTAAGCCTTATCTGCTGTGTGATGTTCTACCACAAAACACAACCAACATTAAAATAGATTATTCTGAGAAATCAGAGTTCAGTAGTTAACCCCCACACTGATTTCACAAAAGCAAATTATATCATAAAGAATCCCCTCCTTTATCTTTACTTAGGCCTGTTTACCTGGCATGCCCAGCTGCTCCGAGTTTACCGCTCCCAGTGTCTACCATCCATCAGAGTTCAAAGACTGGAGACGCATCACGCTGTCTTTGCCTCAGAAGACATGGTAAGTACCTAATGCACATGCAGTGTTCAATAGATACAGAAGAGAAGATGCTCAAATGGCCCTGTGGGATCAAATGTTTTTCTGATCTTTGTTTCGTGTTGTTTTTTTTTTAGTTAAAGAGCAAAATACGCTTTGAAAGTAGTTAGATCCATAACGTAAAACTGAAAAAGAAAAAAATGTATGCATGCATATCCACATATAGACACACACATCCATCACACAAACCTTTCCATGCACAGCTAAGTACGTGTGTACCATCCACTCCACATCAAACACGAGAAAGAACACAAGAGCAGGTTCAGTTCATAGCTTTTAATAAGAACTAGCATATATGTCACATTTTCCACGACACAATTTTAATACACACAGCAATAAGAGAATTTCCTCCTCAAGCCGCCTGATGCACAAAACTCAGCCCCAAGTCTTGTTAATACAGGTACCTGTAGCCAATCAAATTTTTGTTGTGGTTATGGTCTGGTAGGTTTTTATTGAGATCAAAGGAATTCACATTTATTTAATAAGTGTCAAAAAACAGCTTCTGGACTGTTTACATCCCGTATGCAATCAAAAATAAAACAAAAAAGCAGTATGTGTGAGTGTGTGTGTGTATTAATACAAATTCACTGCAGACCTTTTCACACATGAGAGAACTTAACAACCAGAATCACTGTTTATTACCTCCGATTATAGTGATGACACCACATCCATGAACAATCATTGTACAGGGAAGGATTTTCCCATCTTTATTGCCAGACACATTTACAGCCACCATCTGTTTCTGCGTTTTTTTTCTCCTTGTGCCTGTTGTTGCTACACTAATCTGGAGAAGTATCCCAAACAGGTTATCTTATGATATGGAAGGCTGCATGTCTATAACGCCAGCTGCATGAGCTGGTCTTATCTGGCCAGCATGGTTGTGTTCATACAAACTTATCCAATGATACAATAGTCAGTCTATCAAATACGTGTTTTCCAAATTGAATACAGAAACATTTACTATGTTGCAGTAGCAGTAGGTATTGCAATCGGCTTACGAGATTTAGTAGTTGAAGAATGTTTGGGTTACAGGGTTGAACAGAACAGTAACATACCGAGCCAGTCACCCTGAACCACACATTATAAATAATTGTATAGTTACAGCCTCAGCACATATATCAACTCAAATAATCACAATAAACCTTCTACACTCAGCACTATGACCTCCACCTTCATTTAATTCTGCTCTCCCAGCTCCTAAATAAAGGGGGGGGGTTCAATCTCCTGCCAACTGTGAGAGAGGTCAGAGGGTCATGGCAGGTAATGATAATAAAACAGTCGTGAACGAGGTAGTCTGAGCTGAAATGGGTCACCAAAGCGGCAGACAAGGAGACATCTCTGGTATATAATCCCTAATACACCTGACTATCTGCAGTAGTTTCTGCTGCCATTCATCACTGCTGCACATACAGCAAACATCAAACACCCACACAGACGTGTACGCACACTGCACACACATTCATATCCACAGCCTATTTTTAACAGATATAATGTGACGATGACATTGGCCTTACTCTGGCATTATTTCACACAAGCCCACATACATGTGTTAAAGCTAATCTTTATCCTCCAGAACGTTAAATCCACAGACATCTGTCCCCATAGAAAGAGTAGATAAAAACTTAATCTTGGAAATGTAACTGTAAATGCAGATGGAACTCAAATTTTCCTGAGCAGTCAGTCACACAAAGGTATTGTCATTTTTTCTTTCATTCACAGTTTTATGATTACGAAATATTTAAGATTACCAATGGCTGGAGTTTATGTGTGTGTGTGTATGTACTTTCTGTGTTCAGGTCCAGTGCAACACGATTCCGATGGATCCAGAACTATTACGGAGAACAAGATGAATGGGCCCTGGATGACATCTACATCGGCCAGCAGTGTCCTAACATGTGCCATGGACATGGCTGGTGTGATCATGGACATTGCAGGTCAGTCCTTTCACTTAGACCTATAGCTGTCCTTTGATAGCTGTGTTTGTGTGATCAAGCATAAAAGACACATTTTTTCTTACAGGTGTGACGATGGCTTCTCTGGTACTGACTGCCAGCCGTCCTCCCCTCTCTCATCAAGTGTACTCTCTGACTTTGAGTCCCAGGATGCACTGCTGGCCACATGGCAAGAGGTGATTGGTGGAGAGGTTGTCACACCTGACATGGGCTGTGGGGTAGTCTCATCTGGATCATCTCTGTACTTCAGCAAGGTAGGTTAACTACAAGATTAACTTTTTCTTGAAAGATTTTGTCTGTTGTTTTGTTGTGTTTTGCCACATGTGTTTGTGGGATTATTTTCATCTCAATTCCAGATTCATATAACGACATGCAGTAGACCCTTATTAAAGATGTTTTATTTCTTTATGGGTTTACAAGAAAGAATTGCAGCACGTGAATCTTGTCATTGTTTCTGTGTGGTTTGGCACACATCTAGATTCTGATTAAACATGTGGTTGATTTGTGCTATTAAAATAAACAGCAAAGAGGATTGGGCAAAGTTGGCATTGTCTGATTACTCTCTCGTATTTGCTGCCAAAAACATCTTCCCTCTGAACCCTTAATTACCTTGAGTCTGTGAGTGCCTTACTATAGCTCTCTGCAGTTCATGATTCTGATTGGATTGACTAGATGCACAATTCTCAGGCAGCTGCACATCTGTTGTCACACTTTATGGCAGCCTCAACATCAGCGCTCACAGCTGGAACTTTTGTCAGGAAGTAGCTTCTCTACTTATTCCAAGTCTGTATTCAAAGGTGTTTACAACAGGGAGCCTCCATCTGAGGTGTTTCACAACAGAAGCATTCAGTATTATGTTTTAACCAAATTTTGCAAATGTTTACGACACACTGTATCTTCTGGCTATTATTTGCAAAAAATAACACACTGTACAATATATCCAGCAGCTTTTAAATGATTGACCCTGACCTAATCTGTATGAATCTATGTGCATGTTGTTGTCAGGCTGGACTGAGGCAGCTTGTGAGCTGGGACCTTGACACTGAATGGGCAGAGTTTGTGCAGTTCTACCTGCGGGTAGGTGGAGACTGGGCGGAGTGTAACCAGGCAGACAGCAGGGAGGAGGGAGTGCTGCTGCAGTACAGTAATGATGGAGGCATTAGCTGGGGCCTCATTGCTGAGATGTACTTTACGGACTTCACTAAGCCTCGGTGAGAAACCTGAAAGAGAAAAAAAATCAGTTTTCACTGTTTATTGTGAAATAAACATGTCTGCAACCTGTCTCCTTCCTTTAACAGCTTTGTTCATTATGAGCTTCCTTTGGCCTCTAAGACACCTTCCACAAGATTTCGTTGGTGGCAGCCTCTTCACTCTGGGGAGGGGTATGACCAGTGGGCAATTGATGATGTCATTATTTTGTCAGAGAGGGAGAAACACATCATTCCCATGGCCAATCCTACCCTACCACAGGTCAGGAATCAGCCTCAGTGGTTTTTCCAATAACGTCAAATCTGTGCTCTTACCTCATGCAACAGCCTTCTTTGAAAATGTCAGCCAAACTAAAATGATTTTTAAATGATGATTAAAGTCAGCACTTTAATGTCTTTTTATGTCAAGAAAAATATACAGAATAGCAGATACTGATAAATATTAACACATAACAGAACAGTAAAACTCTAATGCTTTTTTCTGTACAGAACTTTTATGAGAAGCCAGCGTTTGACTACCCTCTGAACCAGATGAGTGTTTGGCTGATGTTGGGTAATGAAGGTATGGAAAAGGAAAACAACAACAGCTTCTGTGCACCAACTCCCTCTGCGATGGTATTTGGGCGTTCTGATGGAGACAGGGTGGCTGTCACCAGGGACCTGGCCCTTCGCCCAGGTTACACCCTTCAATTTAAAGTAGGTGAAATTTAGAAGGCACATTAACATTGAACAATTTGAGTGACATAATGCTTTTTTTTTTTTTTTAAATTACATTGCTTTTGTGACCTATCTACCCCTAACTCTTTCTCTTACTAGCTGAACATAGGCTGTGAATCAGAGTCCAGCACGTCTGCCCCAGTCCTGCTGCAGTACTCCCATGATGCTGGTCGCACCTGGGCCCTGGTCAGAGAGGGCTGTTACCCAGGAACCCCAGGGGCAGGAATATGTGAAGGCAGTGGTCGTGAGCTCAGAGAACCTACAATCTACAACACTGGGGACTATGAACAGTGGACCAGGGTCACTGTGGTCGTACCTCGAAATGTTGCAGCCAGGTAGTTATGGTAACAGACAAGTAATTAGATCAAAACAGGTGCCAGAAGCCATTTTCACACATGAACATCGTAGATGAGAATGTGTGGACAATCTGGTCCGGTCTTTTACCACAGTTGCTGTTTACACAAGCATATCACAATGGGAGGCTTTCTGCTTGAGATTTGTTCTCCTTGCTGAAGGGAGTTTGGGAAAATGACTTTCTAGAGTGCACAAGCGGTAGCAAGTGATGCAAAAACTACACTGTGTGTAGTTTTCGTTGTGTTTTCTTTGCGACATGTTGAGAATAGCAAATGGAACTCTTCACTGTGTTGATTACTGCTTGTACACACACACACACACACACACAATAGTGGAGAGCAAGCAGAAAGCAGCTTACAGGTCAGCAGAAAGGACAAACTCTCACAAACAGACACACATTTGCACAACGGCAGCAAATGCTCCGGAATGTTTGCTGAAACATTCTTAGTTTTTCTGACCTGCTGATGTTCCAAAGATTTTACTAAGGGGCTGGGTGGGAAATCTCAGTGGGCATTGTGTTCTTATGTGAAAGCGGCGTTAGTGTTTTGGCATTGCATTTTTTAGACTGAGAATTTTTTAGAAGCTGCTTAATTGTGTCCTCCTTATTGCATCATTTTCTAACCATCACATCTTCTCTCTTCCCAGTAAAACCAGGTTCCGTTGGTTCCAGGAGAGTAGCCTGTACCGGGATGCCCCACCTTTTGCATTGGATGGTGTCTACATCTCTGAGCCCTGTCCAAATCACTGTGGGGGGCATGGTGATTGCATCTCTGGGGTCTGCTTCTGTGATATGGGATACACAGGTAGTGCACAGTGACAGCAAAGGAAGGAAAACTGAGAAAACAAAATACCTCATTGTGTCTTCATATTTCACTGTTCTCTCACTTTTTCATAGTGGAGCAAGATAGTTGTGTCCCATCTGTAGCCAGTCCCACGGAGCTGACTGAGGGTTTTGAGGGGAAGCTGAGTCCACTCTGGCAGGGCATAAGTGGGGGACAAATTGGAGGGGGCTGTGGCATTATTGGTGAGGGTAAAGCTCTTTACTTCAGTAGCCCTGGACGGAGAGAAGCACACACAATGCCTCTAGATACTACCAACACACGGTGAGAGGAATATTCCTACAAATTTTGGATATTTAATCACTGTGTTGAATTTCTGCAATATTAGATCCAGTTTTGTTGTTTCCACACAGGTTGGTTCAATTCTACATCCGAATTGGCAGCAAGAGTTTGGGGCCCACCTGCACCAGGCCACGTTCCCGCAATGAAGGTAATATTCAGACCATAACATTAGCCTTGTGCGTTGAAGCCCTCTGCTGGATTTATGTGGCTGTTGTTTTCCAGTTCAGTCTGTAGTGAGCAGATCCCCATCTGATTTGCTCAGTCAATGACTGGCTGGTGTCTGTGTGCTCCTTTTAATTCAGTCTTGGATCAGCTTTGTGACCCAGCCAAAGCTGTGCAGCTAAAGTTCTGGTCCTAATCGTCTGTTCTTTTCTGTTCACCAGTCAGCATATTGTGGATTTTTAGCTTGCAGCAATTCTTAAAGCTTTGGCCAATCATTTATGTAACATCAAGTAAAGCAATACTATCTTACTAAACAGTTGGCATCATTTTTTGTTCTTGTGTTGTTTTTCTGTTGAAATGACTCTATTCTCCACCATCTCTTAAGGCTTGTTGTTATTTTGTGGTTTCAGGTGTCATCGTCCAGTTTTCCACCAACAATGGAGTCCAGTGGCAGTTCTTGAGGGAACTGGACTTTAGTTCCTTCTTAGAACCCCAGGTGGTAACCATTGAGCTGCCACCTCCAGCAAAAACCCCCTACACAGTATTTCGGTGGTGGCAACCACAGCAAGGTAAAGAAACTACAGCTGAAAAACACACAGCAAAACAATAAAACTATCTTTTTGGTTTCAATGTTGACTGATAGAATTTTGCTTTAGTTTCTTTCTCCTCCCCTTTTTTCCCCTTATAGGGAAACACTCTGCCCAGTGGGCTCTGGATGATGTTCTGATTGGTATGAACGACAGCTCCAGAACAGGTTTCCATGACAAATTTGATGGCTCAACTCCTCTTAGGCATAACTGGTACCGCATTCAGGGTGGGGAGGTGACCGTGGACTGTTTGTCTCTGGACACAGCACTTACCTTCAACTCTGAGGCCATTGACAGTGAGTAACATAAAAACACATTACTGTTAATTAAAACACTGGAAATGGAGGGCTTATGGTTATGGAGTTGTCATTTTTGATTATTTGACTGCGTGGACAGACAGGCATTGCTGAGTAGTTCATAATTAATAAGTGTACTTGAGCAAAGCTGCTGTATCTGCAATGTGCAGCACTGTGTCAGTTTGTATTATTGAAGAAGCAAAAGGTAACTGCAGAACAGTTTGAGGCCAGATGTGTATGGACAAAATAAAAACATTGTCGTGTCACAGTTTGTGGTATAGAAAAGTGTTTTGAGGAACCAGTTGCAGACTCACAGGCAGGAGTCAGGCAGGTGAAAAACAGAAACATTTTAGGTCCAAGAGAAAAATAATTCAAAACATGTAGAAACAGCTAGAGAGAGTTAAGTACAAGGGCATGAACAAGAACAAGAACTGAGCAATCTTACACATAGAGACGCACATGACGAATTGGCAAGGAGCAAAGAAAACCAGGCTATATATGTTGACTAAAGCAAATAAATAACAGGTGTGTTGATCAGTAAACACAATGCACAGGGAATGCACTAAACAGGAAGTGAAGATTAAAAACCTACCTATAGATGATGGCATTTTATTTGTTTCCCACTCACACTTGTATTTATACCACAGACCATATAATCAGACTCAGGTTTTCAGAATGAGTCAAGCCCAATAAGTGTAACCATGTTACCATTCACAAAATGAACCAAAATAATCTTTTTGGCTGAGGAAACAGCATGAACATACTGTCCATAATATATGTATATATATATTCCTTACTGTAAGTAGAATACCATCGATGTTTACCACCTATCAACATTGCACAAACAAGCCACCCGAGAGGCTGCACAGGGACATCACAGCACTACACCAAACTACAGGCTGAAATTGAATCACCCATTTACTGTTGTGCTATGGATCCTGCATTATTAATGAGAGGAAACCTGATTGAACATCATGCCTGTTATTAATGTTTGCATCAAGCTGTGAGAGGATTAACTTTGTGCAAATAGAACATCACAACGGGGCCATTCATTAAGCGTGCACAGCAAGAGCGATTTGGCAGCACATCTGTAAACAAAGGACTCCCGTGTGCCGGTGTGAACATTGGAAAGACTGATTACCAAACTCAAGGGTTCTCATACGCGCTGAAATACGCTCTCATTTCACACCACGGCAGTACTTATTATTTTCAAGGGTATGTTTGAGTTTGCATCGCTGTGTATGAGGAGGAATAAATAGTGAGTTTTTATTTTGGGTGCAAACTTTTCATTTTACTGTTTAAGGCATTCACTTGAAAACGAAATTCACTTTCATTAAATATAGAGGAAGAAACTTATTTTAGCAGTATGCTGTAAATCTTAGCGTTTCTGGGAAACTGAATAAAATGATGCAGAATTGCTGGGACTTTTTGTGGCCTGGAATCAGGTTGAAGTAAATGCCGAAATATCTGATGTTGTCTGTCATTGTGCTTGCAGAGAAGCCAAGATATGCAGAAAGCTGGGACTTTGAAGTGACAGGCTCATCGTTCCTGCAGTTTGAGCTCAGTATGGGCTGCAGTAAATCTACATCCTTCTCCCATGGTGTGCGTCTGGAGTACTCCACAGACTGTGGACGTCACTGGTCTCTCATCACCCCAGAGTGTGTGCCCCCAGCCATCGGCTGTGCTGGTTATACCCAGAGTTCCATCTATACATCAACCCAATACAAACACTGGAGGAGAATCACTGTCTACCTCCCCAGTGCTGCTAAGTATGTGTTCTTGCACCCATAATAAGTGGAGAGACTTCTTATATTTCATAAAAGTGTTGTTTTTCTAATGCTACTTTCCACTGTTGAATCTCTCAGTTCTCCTAGAACTCGGTTCCGTTGGATCCAGACCCATTTCACCCCAGGAGCAGAGGGATGGGCTCTAGATAATGTGCTACTTGCCCCTGGTTGCCCCTGGATGTGTTCTGGACACGGTCTGTGTGACAATGGACACTGTGTGTACGTAAAAGGTTTTTTTTTTGCAAACCTTAATCATTTTAGCCTTTACTTGATTCTATACTAATTTTCTTCCTTCATGTTAAATGTTCATCCCTTGCCTTTTCTTTCACTCTCACACAGGTGTGATAAGGGTTATGGAGGAGCGCATTGTGTCCCTTTGGCTCCACTTCCATCTGTACTGAGAGAGGACTTTAATGAGAACTTACAGCAGGAGACCTGGCCGGAGGTGTACGGAGCAGAAAGGGGAACTCTGAGTGGAGAGCCTCTCAAATCTGGCACTGCCCTTATTTTCAAAGGAGTATGTATCTTAGATAAAGTCAGAGAGCATTCAGACCACAACTTCTACAACTGAATTACAAACACATGCATATTCTTTTTTTGCCCTGCAGGACGGTCTGCGAATGATAGTGTCTCGGGACCTGGACTGCACAAACACTCTCTACATTCAGTTCACCTTTAAATTCATCACTAAAGGTATTACAAAACTCATTATTCTTTCTCGGTTTAGCTTTATTTAGTGTGTATTGAAAATGTTTATTCCAGAAAGACCGGTGTAATAGTTGACCCTGTGGATCTTCCTAGGTGTCCCAGAGCGCTCCCACTCAGTGCTGCTGCAGTACTCTGTGAACGGAGGAATCAGCTGGCTGCTGCTGGATGAGTTTTACTTCCCAGCTTCCACAGATACCCTGTTCCTCCACCTGCCACTGCCAGCCAGTGCTCAGACCAACGCCACTCGTTTCAGACTCTGGCAGCCTTACAACAGTGGTCAGTGAACGCACTGTGAAATAGCTTAACGAACATTAACTAGCATTCTAAGTCTCTCTCTTCCATTTCTTTCCAAACACATGTAGAGGCACTTTTCTCAGTCACGCAGCCATCTCAGGCCTAATTCTTTAAGCTAGTGTGTAATTATCATGGTTATATCATGCCCTTTAGGTAAAAAGGAGGAGGTGTGGGTGATAGATGATCTCATCATTGATGGCAGCTCCTTACACAACCCGCCGGTGGTGATTGACAGTTTTGAAGAAGGCCCCAATGAGTCAAACTGGCTCTTCTTTCCTGGTGGAAACATTGGTCTCTACTGCCCCTACCAGAAGACTGGCCTGTATGAAAAACTCGGCTGATTACTGGCAATGACAGTGCAGTGACTATGTTTCTGTCTTTATCAACTAATCTATGATGAGACCTACAAAAATAAGCGTTTCCTCTTAATTTATCTTTGTGTTTGTGTGTGTTTTCATGTGTGTGATTGATTCAGTGACGACGATGAGTCAGCCATGGTGTTTATTTCCACTGAGCTTGGAGAGCACTCTATTACCACCAGGGACATTGACGTAAATGAGAACACCATCATCCAGTTTGAGGTACAGAGACTATTTTTCATAAACAACAATCAAAGAACTCATTCAACCTTTGAAAATCGGTTTGTCATTCCCATTTTTCTTGTATATATTTGTCTCTGTAGATTAATGTGGGCTGCACAGCTGAAAGCTCTTCTGCTTACCCGGTGCGTCTTGAGTTTTCACGAGACTTTGGTGCCACGTGGCACCTTTTGGTCCCCCTGTGCGCTGGTGGACCTCAACCCTCCTCACTTTGCTCCACAGAGCTTCACCCTGCTAGCGTTTATTTCCCTGGTACTAGTCAGGGCTGGCGGAGGGAGGTCATTCACTTTGGCAAGCTTCGCCTCTGTGGGTAAGGACTATGAACGTCTTGTACAGCCAGTGCACAAATAAATCAGTTTACTTTTATATCCTCTCTACATAAAATCTGTCCATTGCTGTCTGTGTCTCTGACTTACTAATCCTTTCCATGTTTTCACTGGAACACAGGTCAATAAGGTTCCGTTGGTATCAAGGCTTCTTCTCAACTAGTTCTGCTCCTCCAACGTGGGCACTAGACAATATTTACATTGGCCCACAGTGTCAGGACATGTGTAATGGTCATGGGACTTGTGTGGGTGGGACCCACTGTATGTGTGATCTTGGCTACTCTGGACCTGACTGTTCTGTGCCTGACACCCCCAACCCTGACTTCCTCAAGGAGGACTTTGAAGGTACAACCAATACAGGGTGTTGACATGACCAGTATGTTTGGGTCTTACACACTTTTTGTATTTCTTCTTTTGTATTTGAATGTTCTCCAGTTTGTGCAGTTGTTGAGTTATTTTCTGTTTTCTGCTTGTCTGTTAGTTCTGTTACGATGCGTTGTAAACTTTGCAATTTTGTAACACACACTCTATGTGCTTGTGTGTAAAGGAGGAGCTGTGGATGCTGAGCATTTTAGACTCCTGAGTGGAGGTAAACCATCCAGGAAATGTGGCATCATGTCAAGTGGGAACCATTTGTTCTTCAGTGAGGATGGTTTACGCATGTTGGTCACCAATGACATGGACCTGTCAAACGCTAGGTACACCTACATGAACAGCAGAAAACAAACATATATTTTACCCAAATTATTGTTCACATAGCAAATGCTTTTGAATCTGAAGTTGTCAGTAAAACCTGATATGTTTGTGGCTGCTCCCTGCAGGTTTGTTCAGTTCTTTCTTCGTCTCGGCTGTGGTAAAGCGGCTCCAGATCCTCGCTCTCAGCCTGTGTTGCTGCAGTACTCTGTGGATGGAGGTCTAACCTGGGGACTCCTGCAAGAGTTTCTCTTCAGTAACAGCAGTAATCAGGCTCGTCTAGTGGCCCTGGAGATTCCTCTGCGTGCCCGAACCCCATCTACTCGCCTCCGCTGGTGGCAGCCCTCAGAAAATGGACACTTTTACAGCCCATGGGTCATTGATCAGGTACACTAGATGATCATTCATACATCAATCAATGGGCTTTTTCAATTTTATTTATTCCCCTTATTCATCATCATTGCTGTTAGCCATCCAAACTTTTTTGTCTTTTTCATCCATTGACATATTCCATGAGAATTCAGATTCTGCTTTCTTTTCCATCTCTGCATTAACTTAACCATTAATCTTTTATGGTCGTAGGTGGTGGTAGGTGGCAGTGCCAGTGGATGGGGACCATTAGAAGATGACTTCTCCTCAATCGATGGGCGCTCATGGCTCCTCCACCCTGGAGGGACCCGCATGCCTGTTTGTGGCTCTGATGGACCTGCTTTTGCATTTATAGAGAAGTCCAACACACGCTATGCTGTTACCACTGACATCAGTTTGGGTCAAGATGCGTTTATCCAGTTTGACTTTTCTGCTTCCTGCTCGGTCACAAACTCCTGCTACTGTAAGCAAAAGGAATCACAAATGAGATGTTACTGGGATTAAGTAAAATATATCAGTGTCCTCATTAAAGAGTGATACAATGGAACAGTACAATGTTGCACATTGAGAGTTATTTTGTAGAATTCTGTGAATAAATATATTCATAATGTTTCCTATCAAAGCAGCGATCTGTAGACATAAACAGTGATGTTGGAAGAAGTTTAAAGAAGTCTTATCTCAACTGTTCTTCTGCAGCTGTGGAGTTGGAGTATTCACTGGATTTGGGTCTGAACTGGCAGCCTGTGGTCAGAGACTGTCTGTCTACAAGCCCTGACTGCTCTTCTTACACTCTGCAACGATTTCTGGTTTCTGACACCTACAACAAGTGGGGCCGCGTTACCTTGTCTATTCCATCATATGCCAGGTCAGAGAGGCCCCGTATAAATCATTTGCCAGGATCACCACTTCAGGAGTTCTGCTTTAATTCCTTGCTGTATGATTTACTTCAGCTTAGGCTATTAAGTTAATCTTTTATTTTATTTATGTATTCAGGTCTCCAGCCACAAGGTTTCGATGGTTCCAGCAGGCTCCCTTTGACAAGCAGCAGACCTGGGCTCTGGATAATCTCTACATTGGAGACGGCTGTCCAGACATGTGCTCTGGACATGGACGCTGCCAGCAGAGCTCCTGTGTGTAAGTAACAACAACTTAACACGTGCGCACTAACATTTTGGTGAAAAATCTCTCAACTGCCAGCTTATAGTAATAGTAAAGTGTTAAATTCTAAAATACTAAACATATTATTGTGTGTTTATGACGCTTTTCAGTTAACAGGATGCTTGCTTATTTGGACCTGTATACCTTTAATATATTTGTGTTGTGGAATTAGTCAGTAGCTTACTTTAACTTGATTTTGAGTTTGTTTTTTAATCTGGTTATTTGCGTCTGATTCCACCATCTTCCTCAGATGTGACCCAGAGTGGGGTGGAGAGTACTGTGATGAGCCTGTGATTCCTCTGCCTTCCCAGCTGAAGGACAGCTTCAGTCGAGCTCCCTCACTCACTCACTGGCACATTCTCACTGGTGGGAAGCTCAGCACTGTGTGTGGAGCTGTGGCCTCCGGAGCTGCACTGCACTTCAGCGGGGTATGTAGCTTAATTGTTCAGTCAGTGGAATGAAATACAACAAAGTAAGTTGCATTCAGCATTTACAGGATACAGTAAGTTTTCCCAAGACATTGAGGGCACTTGTGTAAGTGGATATCTATTGATGGAATGAAAGTAATGTAAAAGGAGTAATTCCCTGGAGCTAGGCCTCAGAGTTGTTTACATCTAGTATTACACTGATCAACATAAATCCTAATTCTCTCTGTTGTTACAGAGATTGGCGATTTTCTGTTATTAAAAAACAGCAGATTCATTTGGGACTTTTGGATTTGTTTTAACTTTTAGTCAGACCTCATGTCTTTATGTGTCTTTGCACAGGGTTGCAGCCGTCAGCTGGTGACAGTGGACCTGAATTTGACCAATGCAGAGTTCATTCAGTTCTACTTCATGTATGGCTGCATGATCCCACCTAGTAACCGCAACCAAGGTGTCCTTCTGGAGTACAGTTTGAATGGGGGAATCAACTGGCATTTACTGACAGAGATCTTCTATGATCTGTACACCAAGCCTGGGTAATTTGTTTTTTCTTCCCCCAGCCACCTAAGAACATAACTATTTGCACATAATAAGATGTAACAGTCAAAGCAAGGAATCTGCAAATGCCTGTATGTTTTTGCCTCTTCAGGTTTGTGAATGTGTTGCTGCCCCCTGCTGCACGTCAGGAAGGAGTCCGTGTGCGCTGGTGGCAGCCCCAGCATGACGGTACTGACCACAGTGATTGGGCACTAGACAACGTCCTCATCGCAGGCTCAGATCCACGGGCACAAATATCTGATACATTTGGAGGGGTGGCATTGCCTAATCATGAGAGAGCTCCTGCTGATGAGACTTCAGGAAGGATAGGTCAACTGAATGAGCAGGAAGAAACAACCATAGGTATCCATTAACCGTTGCCTTTAACTGCTCTACAGAATTATTTTTTTTTTATATATATATCTCACTTTTACTGCTCTTTCTTTGTTCTCAGTGAGTGATCACTGGTTGTTCTCAGAGGACTGCTCAGTACAGCGCTTCTGCAGCTCCCCTGATGGTGTGATGGTGTGCGGAAATGCTGATGGGAGAGAAGTGTATGCTGTCACTCATGATATTGTTCCAGGCAAGGGCTGGGTCACGCAGTTCAAGGTAATTAATACGTTTAAATGGACTCATTGGTAAAAATAAATTGAAAGCGCTACAGTAAGTTAACCTCGTCAGTATCTGTTTCATTTAGATTGCTGTAGGCTGCAGTGTTCCAGAGCGCCAAGCAGACCGGCAGGTTCATGTTCAGTATTCTGTAGATTTTGGAGTCACTTGGAAGTACCTGGTTCCTCAGTGCCTGCCTGCTGACCCCCGCTGTGGTGGTCAGGTCTCCCAGCCATCGGTCTTCTTCCCTGCTGAGGGCTGGAAGAGGGCAGTTTATCCCTTGCCTGACAGCCTGGCTGACATGTATGTTCATATATCATATTTAGTCTGATCGTATCATATTTAGCTGAATTATAATGATATATGGACATGTTATAATTCTTTAGTTTATATGTTATTGTTGTCAATTATTTCAGTTATTGGAATTATATGATATTATTATATTATATCATATTATATTATCTGTCTTTTCCTCAGTCCAGTGCGGTTTCGGTTTTACCAGCAGCACTCAGACATTCAGTGGGGTGTGGAGAACTTTTACATTGGGCCAGCATGTGACAGCCACTGTGGGGGACACGGAGATTGTTTGGATCAGCGCTGTCTTTGTGATCCAGGTTTTACTGGACCAAACTGCTATGCCAGTACTACTCTTAAGGTAGCCTTTCATTTTCTTGTGTCCAATGAGTGAAACAGCACCCTGATGTTTTCAAACGGTTTACTTTAGATTTTATTTTCATGTTTTTTCTTCTGCAGGCATCTCTAAAGGAGCGTTTTGACTGGGAGGGCACAGCGGGACCTCAGTGGCAGGTGCTTGAGGGTGGTAAGCCCTGCACAGACTGTGGTGTGCTGGTAGAAGGAACTGCCCTGTATTTCGGAGGGGCTGATGCAAGGCAGGCTGTCACTGCTGATCTGGACCTCCGAGGGGCCAAGTCAGTACTCAACCACTGTGCATTATAGTGACAGTGTTTTATTTTATTGTGCCACTTTAACTGTATTATGAATTTAATGTTTTTGTTGATAGGTTTGTGGAATACTGGGCTAGGATTGGAAGTGAAGACAACATGACCATGTGCCACCGTCCAACTTGTCGTAAAGAGGGGGTGCTGCTGGACTACTCTACTGATGGAGGTGGGCTAACAGTATTATTAGCATTCATGCAAAATTGTACTGTATTTTGTATTTGTATTTCTTTGACTTTCTCATTCTGTAAATACTCAGGCGTTTCCTGGACACTACTGCATGAGATGGACTATCTTAAGTATGTGTCAGTGAGGAGGGACTATATTGTTCTACCAGAGGGAGCTTTGACTAACGCCACTCGCCTGAGATGGTGGCAGCCTTTTACTATTTCTTCGGGCCTCGCCACCCCAAGCCTGGAAAGAGCCCAGTGGGCGATAGACAACATCTTGGTGGGAGGGTCAGACATCAATCCATCCACTCTGCTTGACACCTTCGATGATGGTGAGTTTGTTTGTGTTGATGTAATCACAGCCTGACAGCATTCAAATAAGTGAACGCTCCGATTAATCACCTCGATTTCTCATCCTCTTTTTGCATAATTACTATCACTAGAGGGTGTTTCACATGAGGAGAGCTGGAGCTTCTATCCTAATGCTGTGCGTACAGCTGGCTTCTGTGGAAATCCCTCATTTCACCTGTACTGGCCGAACAAGAACGAAGATAGGACACATAACATCCTTGCCACTCGAGAGCTTATAGTGCAGCCTGGATATATTTTACAGTTCAAGGTAAAGAACCAATCTTTTTTTACAACAACATCAGTCCCTTATCTTGTGAGTGGTGACTTCAGGCCCTTACATCTCTTGCTGTTGCAGATTGTTGTTGGTTGTGAGGCAGACACATGTGAAGACCATCATTCTGTCCTGCTGCAGTACAGGAAGGATGCAAGGTAAGAGAAACAAAAAGCGCTTTTTTTAGAAGGGAAAGACAACTGCAAGGATCCAGCATTAAAACATTTGCTATTTGTTTATAGGATCTGCTTTACTCGAGTTGTTTTCTGCTCTTCATTTCCCCTTTCAGGTCTGACTCATGGCAGCTGGTGCAGTCAGAGTGCCTGCCCTCCTCAGTAAACAATGTGGGCTGCTCGCCCTTCCAATTCCATGAATCCACTATCTACAGTCCAGTTAACAGCTCAACATGGACCAGGGTCACAGTTCAGCTGCCAGACCAGGTCTCCTCAGGGTAAGGAGGAGACTATCTGCTATTTGTCATTTTTAGTGGAACGTGTTGACATTTTCATGTTACAGCAGCATTTGCCTTTTGCAATTTCTTGCACATTTCCAGGGCTACTCAGTTCCGCTGGATTCAAAAGGAGGGGACAGGGGAGCGACAGAGCTGGGGAGTGGATCATGTTTACATTGGCGAGGCCTGTCCGGGGCTCTGCAGCGGTCACGGATACTGCACGAGTGGAGTAATCTGCATTTGTGATGAAGGACACCACGGTGGGCTACAAACAGTGTATTATATTAGATGCATTGCTATTTATTACCTTTAGGTAGAGTTGCTTGTGCAAAGTTTGTAGCAAAACTGAACAAAAACTTACTGGGCAACTCTCATGAAGGAACTTTGACATTCATTTTATGGAGAATTACTATTTGCTGACATTTATCACTCTCCTCCTGCTTCCTCTCACCTCAACAGGAGACGACTGCTCCCTGTCGAGCACTGACTTGCCCAGCTCCATCAAGGATAACTTTGAGTCTGGTGGCGTTTCTCAGGAGAGCTGGCAACTGATCCAGGGGGGTGGAGTGGGCAGTGGCTGTGGGCAGCTGTCACCACACGCTCATGGAGACTCACTCTACTTCAACGACTGTAAGATGCGACAGGCAGTTACCAAACCGCTGGACCTCACTAGAGCCAGGTACAGGTAGTACCGAAACATTATTTAAACTAAATATGTAAAGATGCCGTATAGCAGATATATTTACATATCGCTAAAATAGTTTAGTCTGATCAGGATCTGTTTTATGAACCTATAATACTCCCATCTCTAATCTTTTGTCTGCTTCCTTGCTTCTCTGTTTCCTTACAGTAAGATCATGTTTGTGCTGCAGATTGGCAGCGTGGCGCAGACTGACAGCTGTAACATAGCTCTGGATCAGGCTGACACAGTCGACCGGGCCGTGCTTTTACAGTACAGCGTCAATAATGGAGTCAGCTGGCATGTAATTGCCCAGCATCAGCCCAAAGACTTCATAAAGGCCCAGAGAGTTTCCTACAACATTCCGCTGTGAGTGCTACATATCCAGACACATGCAAAAGTTGGATTAGTTTAAGTGGATCATTCTTATATTAAGGCACTTTTTTGAAGTTTTAATAATTAAAAGAGGGGAATGTTTTCTGTCTTTTTAAAAAAATGTATCATCCATACTGTGTGCTAAAGAAAAAGAACATTATTATTACTTTAAAAATGCCTGTTTTTCTGTCATCAAGAAAAATCTATTTGTTAAAAATACAAGCACCTGTACAGTTGCTTTTATTATTGGTATATAACTGGTCCTTGAAAGTTTAGCAATTTTCTCGGTAATAAAGCCATCAACCTCAACATTTAAATTCTTTGAAAAGATGGCCTCATTGAAGATAGGTACTGTGTGTTATAAACCAGTGGTTTATCATTCAAAGCTGATGTAAAAACTGACTCCCCTCTGTTTCCGTGATCTCCCCAGTGAGGCAAGAGTTAAAGGGGTGATGCTGCGATGGTGGCAGCCACGACACGATGGTGCAGGACACGACCAGTGGGCGTTGGACCATGTTGAAGTTGTTCTGTGAGTACCCAATTGCCAGCTGGCCCCCAGAACCCCAGACAGGCCCCAACAGAATCCTGAGCTACCCCTGTCTCTACCTCTGCTTGACCTCTGGTTACTTCCACTCTACACTGACACATGGATACAGATATATGCACATCTACATGTGTGCTATTCACCACCTACAGCCTCTGAGCAGTCACTTCCTTTATAGACCAGTCATCGTTTCTGGTGTCAGTCGAGCAGAGTAGACTATTTACTTCATTTGCTATTTGTTGCTAGCTGTTTTCTTTACAGCAGATCAACTCTTGTTGTCACTTCATAATCTTTAACTAAATAACTGCAGTTGAATTAATACATTTAATTAATGTCTACAATGCTATCATTTGTTTTTGTACACAAGCACTCATTGGATTTAAACCGTCCATACACAGCAATTCATAATTTACAATAATCACTCATTTCAGTTAACCCATCTTCCCCTAGTGACCAATATGAGGTATGTTAGAGATCTTTTTCACCAAAGATTCTTACCTTTTCTGGCATTCACCTATGTTTTTATTGACCTATTTGTTTTTTGTTGTTAGGTAAGAACAGGTGCATTCTCAAAAACGCACTTATGTGCATTTGATTGCTAAAATGGTGCTGTAAAAACACTTAGTTATGCATTTTCGTCACTTCAGCATTTGAGTGATTTTCATCATAGGAGTTAAATCAAAATGATATTTGTGTAAATATTTTTCCTCTAATGATACTAAGCTTTAATTTAACATTTAATTTAATCTAACATTTAATTTCCTATTAATTCTGTTTGTGTTGTGATTGGTAATGCAGTTTATAGGCCCAGAGTGGGGTTGTTTCTACAGCTTAGATGTACCTATGCGTATATTGCTGCTGGTTCAGCACCATGGGCGCGCACATGTGAACATTATAAAACTGCAAACAGTACCATTCATAGAAATACAAATTCATCTGAAACTCACAGATGCACCTTTATCAATTAGCTGCTGGAAACACATGACTCATTGGTACGCATTGTTTCGTAACACTGGGCTTTCAGTGACTCATTAGAAGATGCTTTGGCCAAAAAGAGAGCACATTTAGTCAAGTTCAGTCATATTTTTTAGCATTTTGTTGTCTTTGGACTTCCTTTTATTTGTTTTGTTTTGTTCATTTATGTTTGTAGGAGAATCTTGTCTTCTGCAGCATTTACCAAGAAATACACAATATTATTGATTTTCTCATCCTTTTTGAGTTTTGATTAGTTCCGAGGCAATGCACTTCACTGTTTGTGAAGTATCATTTGGGCTTGCTTTCTTTTCTCATCTCTTAGCATTTCTCCTCAATGTCTACGTGTGACTGTGTGTGTGCTAGTAGGAGAAAGCGGTGTCTGTATACAAGGTGGTACACAGGTGCAACACTGAGGAAGATATTGGTGTAAGAGCTCATTCTTGTCTATGTACAGTACAATAGTGGAAACAGTGGTGGCTTCTCATCTTTTTGATATTGTGTTTTTGTTCTACTCTAAACTCACAGTCTGACTTTTCTATTCTTGTTTTCACTGTGAAATTCATTTCATTTGAAAATGTTGTTACTGTATTTGTGTCTTCAAGGAATAAAACATTCTTTAATTTGATCTGAAGGAATTTGCAGACAATCTGCACTTATTCATCAATTGTTTTTCTCTTTTTCTTTTACATATGTGTTGCATTTTCAGTTTAATTACCTGTACCAGTGGATTTCTTCAAAGTTGAAGCCAATTCAAACATTCTCAAACAGCTTAGATAAAAAAGTGAAGAGTCTACAGGTCTCTGACGATAACATGAACAGGAACTACACTATACCAGTCTTGAGCATTAACACAGCAACATCATAAATTATTTAAAAATGAATTTGCAATATGTTGCTGTGGGCTTTGGAGGAATGTTCCCTCGTTCAGATGGTTAACCATAGCATGTCAAATTCTGCAAAAAATAGCCATGTTCAGATAATGTAAAGTTGCAAACTTGAACACACTCCTCATGCCTAACCTGAGCTGTCCCTGGTCTACAAGGCCATGACCTGTCCTACTCCCTCCCTTGCATTTACGCAGTTTTCAACAGTGTCTGCTGAAAAGAGTGACCGTGACCCTCACACTTTGCTCTGTTGTTTATTTCTCTCTTTTCACGGCTCCTTCACACATTTTCCCTTTCACCCTTTCTCCTCAATCTTTTCTTTTGTTCCACACATCTTTCCTCCCCGCTGCTTAATGTCACCTTTGGTCATATGTTCGGCTCACTCCTCTGCTTGTGTGGCATCTTTTCCTGCCTTCCTTCATCATCCTTCTTCTCCTTGTCTTTTCCTTCCTTCCTTCTCTCCTCCAAACTCTTTCCTTGACTCTATATCTTACCTTTCTGGCATACAATGGATGGATTACTGCTGTATTTCTTGTTATTCCTCTTCTGTTTTACTTTTGGTTATCTCTTCATCTTTGTTATACATCTCTGCTGTCTCCTCACTTGATTTCCACCAACTCTCTTGCTCTTTTCTTCTTCACTCTGTTTTTCTTTCCCTTCACTCTTACGTCTTTCTTGCTCTTCTGACTATCTCTCTGCCTTCCTCTCTCCTCCCATCTCCCTTCTTTGGACCCCTGCCTCCCCAGGCTGGGTCTCCTCCCCCCTCAGACCTTTCTACGAGACAGCAGTCCCCTCCTCCTGCCTCTCCCCTCTCGCGCTCTAACCTCTGCTCTCTTCTGTATTCTGCTCCCTCTGGCATGGCTGTAGTGTCAGGTAAGTTCTCCGCCTCTTCTTGAATGCAGCCCCCTCCCACGCCCTCCTTCAGACCCTTTCTTCTCAGTGTTACACTGCAGACACCCTTCCTTAATTTCACATCTACACCCAGCCCTCTTCATTGCTACCATTGGTCATCTCCATGCTCTCACCTAAATTTACACCCAAGGCAGGTCAAAGGGCAGACCAGCTGCTCACAGTGTTCAGGTGGAGGCTCACTGACAAAATGATCCAACACACAGATTTCAGCTCTCGCACAGACAGTAAAACAATATTCCTGAAGACACAGTGGATGGAGGGATAAACAGAGAAGAGAATCTTGAACAGTGCTTGACATGCATTTACAAAAACAAGAATAATTAATTCCCTGATTGATGGCTTTGATTTTGATATGTAGTTGATGCCTTTTTGATGGGATTTTTTTCATACACAAATGTCAATGGTACTGTGTTTGTGTGTATATGTGTGATGTAATCCATCACTATATCTGTATCTGTTTGTTTTGTTCTTGATACTACCTCAGCTTCAGACTGGTTTTAGGATAAAAGCTGACACAAGTGATCTTACTTTAAAAAGAGAACTGTTTGTACATCCATTATTTGTCACACTCAAGCCGAAGCAGTAAATAACTGCTTTCCACCCATATGTCAGCCCCAGTTGCAATGCAGGGCATCTAACATCATTATTTCTAAATGAACTCACATTTGACAACTGAGTTTCATCTGACTTTTTTCAACTTCGTCCACCCCTTGCATGGCTTTACGGATCGGCTTTTGCAACAACTCTCCATCCTTTATTCGCTCATGGCTGTTTGTCTGTCTGTCTGAGGACAACAACAAAAACATGTCTCTGGGCCAGGAGCTTTGTCCTCACATTTCTTTCAGAAACACAAGAATGTGCACATGCTCTTTTACACATGCAGTTTTCCAGCCATTCGTCCCATCCACCTTAATCCAGCCATCTTCAGAGCATCAACCGCCTCACACACACACACACACACACGCACACCATCTCCTACCTCCCCTGCCCTTCCTGCCCACCCACCCGCTTCACAGAGACCCCTGTCTGCCCTGGCTGCACCCCTGGCTCACTGGCACCGCCCTGCTGGATGGAAGAGGCAATAAACAGGCTAAGCAAGAGTGATCTTCTGCAGCTTTTCTCTGTTACTTAGTTTTAAATCCTTTCCCTGCTCAGGATCCTGCATTTTTATGGCCTTTGTCTTTTTTTCTTTCCTTCTGTTAACTCTGGCCTCAAACACTCAGTGTCAGAGTTTCACCCTAGTATTTGTGGTAGAACATTTGTAAACCCCTTGTGTCCTGTCATGTCCTGTGACTTTTGGTCCACCACTGGTTACATGTAGTTAGAGTATCACCTTGTTCATCATGTAGCTGCCTTCCATTTGTGCAAAAATTAAACAAATCCGAGTGAGTAAAGTTGCTCCACCCATTCTCCAAGCCATGAGATCTATGCAGCTGTTGAGTGTTTGAGGTTATGGTTGATTGAAAATGTCAGCATGAACCTGAATCTGAGAGTGTGTTGAAGCTGCATTCATTTGTGTGTTTGCGTGCATAGATTAGAGTGTGTGCATGGTAATGTGTGAGCTTTTAGTGCTCTTTACTCTTGTCAATAATGTTCACACCCCTCCTTTTTCCCTCCCTCTTTTACTGTGTTTGTATCCTTGCAGCACGCGTAAACAAAACTACATGATGAACTTTGCCCGACAGACCGGTATGCGTCACTACTACAGCCGCAAGAGACGGGCACTGCTGCAGAGCGCCTGAACCAAACAAGTAGGGATCTCTGACCTGCCAATCACACATCGACCTGCCTCGCCCATCCTTATTATCCCGACGACATATCACCCTGCTGAGACCCATCCACCAGTGGATTCCAATCAGCCTTAGACTTCCCTCACCCATCTCTGCCAGTTCCCGGCCAGAAATGTGGGCCATTCATTCACACGCTCCAGCCAAGCACGGCCTTCCCAACTACACAGATCGGTGGGAATGAAACTCATAATAAGGAAGGAGTGAAGCGGCCATTTTGTTTACTTTTTTTCCCAATCGATGGTTGGGGTTTTTAAGTTGTTTTGTTATTGTTGCTGTCGTTCCTCAAATTCCTGTTCCCACCTCCGATATCCCTCCCTCAGGCCACGACCCTCACCCTATCCCTTCTTTTCCTACCACACTGTGAAATTGAGAGATAATACATCACTGCTGAACTGACCAGCTGATTGGAGAGTAGCCTCCCAGTTCCACTGAGCCACCGGGGGAGGGGGAGGACCACTCCACTGCCGCTAAAAGAGTACGCCAGGGGAAGGACACACAATGATACTGACCATTAAGAGGAATAATGGCTATGAAGAAGCTCAAAAAAGAAAAAAAAAAGTGTACTGTGTTCTTGGTGTTCTGTGTGTCTGTGGGTTCTTTTTGTGATGAGTTGACTGTGGTGTTCTGTTTGTTTGTTCGTTTGTTTGTTCGTTTTCTACTAATTCATATGCTTTTAAGGGGGGAGGGAAGGGGAGGTGGGAGGGTGCTGGGTTGTGTTTTCTTTTCCTCGTTTATTGGATCAAGTGTTGGCAGGGCAAAAAAGGCCCTCACATCAAGAAGGAACAAAAGAGAGATTTGCACGGTGATGGAAAGGAGAAAATATGAAAAAAGACAAAAAAAAAAGACTGATCAATGATTTTTTTTTTAAATGATTTTTTATATATGTTGGTTCCCGAAAATACAGATATTTATGGTAAATGGTTCTTCACGTAACCTATTTAAGATGCACTGTGCGTGAAATCTGTATGTTATTTTCTAGTGTTAAGTTATTAGACGGTCGAGTCAGGCTCTCAGACTGCATCATCTCCCCTCTTACTTCACTTCCCTCTACTCTTGTGCCCCACCCCCGACCCCCTTTCCTCCCTCCCTCCTTCCTTCTCCTTCCAATCTCTCTCTCTCTACTTATTTCTGATACCTGGAGATGAGGCTCTATTAGTGTTGTTTTTGAAGTCTGTGTAATATGGACCATCTGCCCTTGGTGTAACTCCAGTATAGCAATCTCCTGTATATATATGTATATCCACTATGGGGAGACCCAGCAGCCTTATAAAAGGGAAATAAATAACTGTCCAAACCTCATACTGTACACATTGTGTCACCTCATCTTTCACTATTAAAAGTCTGGCTTTTTCCTCCAAATACTGCACTTAATTATTCTATCATTTTTTCTTATAAGGATTTTTTCACCACTAGTGGCCTTTATTGGAAAGTTGCTTGATGGGAAATGAGGGCAGAGAGAGAGGGAGACAACATGCAGCAATGGGCCCCAGGACTCAAACACAGAGCAGCTGCATTTAGGCGGTTCAGCCTTTCTACATGGGGGTGCCTGCTTTACCAGATGAGCCACGTGGTGCCCCAATTATGCCATCTTTCAAGATTGTCTAAATTATTTTCATCATTGTGGCCTCAATCAACCTCAAGCATTTGAGATCCTGATAAAGATAGAAACATAAGGTTGCCTCTCAAACACAATGTGGGACTGAGTCAAATAGCTGTGCCTCTGTTAATAGTTATGAGCGAAAATGTCAGCCAGCCAGTGATATGGATTTAATCATTTTGAACAGAGTTTCATAAAACTAACAATGCGATAGAAACTGGAAACAGATGCTCCTTGTTAGAGGGATCAGATCTATGTTTTCATTCTTTCAGTGATATGTTGACTGTGAGAAAATTGCAGGCAAGACAAGGCGTATCTGATGTGTGCATGCGAGTATCAGTGCTTGAAAATATTGACAGAATTTCTCATCCAAAATTTATTTTTAGATCTTACAATAAAAACAAATAAATAACAGTGTTCTATGAAGATAAAACATGCAGTTAAAAAGACCCGATATCACCTAGGTGCACGCCTCAGTGTTTTCAAACTGGGCATTCACCACTCATCCACAGGCCTTTGACCTTAACCCATGTTGAGGCTGCAGAAAAGCCTCTGAGCGCTAGTCACAAACTGCAGGCCACCACAGCAATAAGTGCTACAGTGACGTAAAGGGGCTTGACGACGAAGCACGAGTTACAGTATTGCCAGTCACAGCAGCCGTAGCTCATGGTGAAGACCACCCCTTTGAGGATGATGCTATGCTGCCGGCTGCAGCTTTCTTCCAACATACAGCCTCTCGCTGACAGGGCAGTGTAGTTGCTGTAGCGACCCGCTGCCTTAAAGCATATCTCATTAGGAGGACACTCTGTCACAATAAGTTCAAATGTCAGCTCAGTCTCCAGGATGGGGCTGTAGTAGCAGCGCAAATTTCCACAGAGCAACGAGGGCAGAAGAAGGTAAAACCACACTACAGCAACGCGTACAGGCCGCGACATCTTCTGCCTGCAAGATAAAAAGAGGCACTGGATAACAGGGAAAAACACGCACAGACTACCATTGATCTTGTTTTACACCTCCATGAGGTTAGAACTCTTGAAGGACTTAAAGGACAGTGTAAGGTAAAAGAGGTAAAAATGTGTCTGGTTTTAACAAAAAAAAAATGAAAACATCCAGGGATCAAATGGTCATTTTGCATGGGAAGGTGCATACAGTTGGTTAAGTTCATTAAACAATTAGTAAAAGAAGTTTAGAGCTTCCTTTGTCATCTTCTGAGGCATAAGATCATCCTTTGAGGAAAAGGTGATAATTCTGCCTCAATTCCTTGGAGCCATTTTCATACTTAAAGACTTGAAAACTTCAGGTTTTTATTTTTTGTTGTTTTTTTACTCTTCAGATTTATATTCATAATTCAACTTTTAGACTCTTCCCGTTATGGATGTGAAACTCCTGATTTTCTTCATATTCTCTTTAAGTGCCTGCGACACATTTAGTTACCTGCAAGTATAGTTTGCATCACCTCTTAGACATGACAATCACAAACAGTAAATAGTTTTCATCAGCTCTGCAGTTCTCCCTCACTGACAAACTAAGCAAACATGTCAAGCTTTGATTTAGCCAAACCTTGCAAAGATGGTCATGATTTCCAATGATTGTCCCATTCAAAATGGGAACGTTTGTAGAGACGAGAACACTTCTTTTTACTGTGTGCGCGTGTAACTTACCAGTTCATGTTAGAGATTTTAAATCCAGTCGGTCAAACCTTTTCCGAGCTTCTCTCGATGAATTCAAGTTTCATTACTGACTTGAGATCTTCTTTAAAACAGGCCCCACCTTCTAGCACACCTGTTTGCAAAGCACACATCAACTACACCAAGTGGGAACTTAATCACGGCGCTTTTATTCTGCGACATTCATCAATAAACTACAGAAATAATGCCAGCATTTACTTCAATATTCCAAGAGGATGGTTGACCAGCCCACCCTCTTCTTTCAATAACCTTAAAGAAGTCGTAGAAAACACCTGAACATATTTTTCCCTCTTAATTGCATATAAATTGAACAAATTAGATTAAATTACATTGTACAAACATTTGACTAAATGTTAGTCACCGTTTTGAGACTTGGGGATAGTAACTCCCTATGGCTAACAAGCCATCCCCCAGTCCCCAACACTAAATTCATCCTATTATTTGAAGGTAGTTCATGCAGTTGTTGTTGCTAATGTGTTGTTTGCACATGAATCCCAAGGCTCCTTCGTTTGAATATTAGTGGCGTTATCTATTTTTGCTTTGATCATCCCCAGTAGCTTCTTCAGGTTGCTGGGAGATTTTGGCGCAGCGTTACATTTGTCTTTGCAGCAGCAAGTGCGACTGACATTGTATTCAACTCCTTTGTATGAGACCATTTCATGGGAACCGCAGAGTTCAGCGTCCACACAGCCCTGAGCGGACAACATGTGGAGGGAGCCATAGTGGCCTGTGGAGCTGGAGCAGCGCTGGTAAGGCAGACACTGGCTGGTGCTGTTTGAGCAGGGGTGGTTCTTGTCCTGCAGGGGACAGAAGTAACACAGCAGGCTCTCCAGAGACAGAACTGGGAGGATGAGAGCAGAGACTAGAAGGATGAAGGTCAGGGGGGACCACAGTGAGCCCATCAGACGGACGTCACCACCACTGTAAATCCACACACAGGCGTTCAAATAGGAATGATATAGATTGAGAACATCTTTTGATTATTGGCTGTGTATATATGTGTGTGTATCACCTGGTATTTCTTTGTGATCCCATGTTTCCATTAAACATGTGAGGATGCATCCACACCAAAGCCTCTGATTACCAATCAGAAACAGGTGTGCCTTTAAAGCCATTGCATACATAATTGGAAAGACACACACTTGCACACAGAGAGAGATACACAAGCTCACAAATCAAATTACTCTGAAACTGGATTTTAGTTTTAGATTTATTGCTCTGAAAAGACATTTTGCCAGCTCCCTCTTAACATTCAATGTGGTTTAAAAAGGGGAAAAAAAAGAAGCAAAACACAGTACTGCAGTGCCATCTGGTGTCTGATGCAGCACAATGAACACACCATTCAGGAAAAGGATTTATCCAGGTTTCTTTAAAACATCATGAATCCTCCAGTCTAATTTGGTAATAAGCAGTCTCCATTTAAGTTTGTGCTGTGTTTAGTGAAGGAAGATTTAATTTCCTGATTGGACTCTTGATGTCCAGCTCATGCGCTGTTGCCAGACGTTAAGGAGAGTTGTCCCTTCTTGTACAAAGGCTCCTGTGAAGACAATCAAATTACGCGTTAATTTAAGTTTTCATTGCGGCACGGAAAATTAAATACACCACACTACCCATAGATAGCACATTATAGCAATCTGTTGCAGTCCAACATGTGTATGAAGTTGATAATGTTTGTTCAAAATAATGTAAATTTACATATTTATTAAAGCAACACATGAAGATGTTGTTGTATTGGACTGTTTCAGATGTACTCATTCCATCCTCTGTGCTTTGCTTACAGCCAATTCGGCCTCCTCATCATCTCTGCCAGCTTCGCCCCACTCTTCCTGATCCTCTGCAGGGTCGTAGCTGTACAGAGGAATCAGCCGGTGGCGCAGCTCATCTAATCTGAAGAAGGGAAAAAAATAAGACAAAAAGATAAAAGATTAGCTGAACATTACTCTTAAGATGTTGTTGAAACTAGAGAATGAGAGAAACCGCTTTACCTTGATCTTCTTCTGATATAAAAAACCTGAAAAAAAAGACAACCTTAGATGCTGAAATTATTTATGCAATTATGTCATCATTATGTCATCAAATATCAAGATTCTTACCACTGCAACTATACATCCAATCAGTGTTAAAAGGACAAAAGGAATGAGAGAATAGTAACCAGGAAATCCAGGTTTGCCGAATGAGGGTGATACATGGGGAGTTGTGTTGTTAAAATTCATTCTTATTTGTATTCAGTCTTCTGTTTCATGGGAGGCCTCCAGCCGGTGCACCTCAGCTGACGCCTGTGTGACACATTCAGTGAAGAGCTGTCGCTGTCATTCCCGCTAAAAGGTCGCCAAAAAGTTTTTTAACTCCAGAAAGGTTCATAGTTGGATCTACAAAGAGTCAAACAAAACACAGCTTACTCTGACATGTAGAATCCAAGAGGCAGTATAGCGGTTATTGTGTTCTGCAAATGAATTGGAAAAGTCTTTCACAAACAAACCTTCTAACATTCGTCAACCGTAAAGAAATGTAGACTTACTTTGTGCAGAGAGCGCCGAAACATGTTTCCTTCCTGCTGCTTTCATTTTATGTCACATGAGACACACTCACAGAAACACAGTGCTCTTGTATCTCAACCTGCTCCATGACATTCCTGAGTGAGGAGTGTATTAGAGGAAGTTTACTGGTAGTGGTACTGGACAGATATTGAATCCCATTTACAGTGATGTGCAAAGGTTTTTGGCATTAAAAGTAAAAGTGAAACAACCAAAATCATTTGAAGCAATGTTCAGTAGATAATTAGAGGGCTCTGAGTGGTAGAGATAGTGAATGTGCTCGTACACTTTTCATATTCAATGTTTGAAATAAGTGAGATGTACTTGTCTACAATCAAAGCACTGAAAATGTAATGTTTAGTTTTCACCAGCAGAGGGAACGTTTTTGTTGTGGATTGCAAGATAGGGAGAGGGGGAGGGATCACGGCAGAGACCGTGGGGGGGGGTGAGGAAACATAGTTGGGAGCCTTCCCAGAACTTCTGCAGTACGGGTTTAACTTGCTCAGCATGCCTTCAGTGACAAATTCACCTTCACACAGGATGGGACTCCGGTTATTAGAGCTTCAATGGTAAGCTTTGAAAACAAGCCTTCACTATGCTGGAACAGCTCAATCTTAGGATTTAGAATTATATGTCAGCTGCTTTGTGATTTCTCAGAGATATCCTGTTTGATCTTTAAAGTTGATTTTTATTTCTTTTCGTTTACTCTTCCATTTGTATTCCCAGTTTTATTGTATCAAAGTTGAGCTTTATATCATACTGTAATGATAACTTAATGGGTGTACTGAATGTGTAATGTCTCACAAAAATGTTGCAAAGCATTGCTATAGACTTGGATTTAGTGGCGTCCTCTGGTAGATTTCCTGTTAAGATTTGAAAGCTTGTTGATGATTAGCCCAACACAAACACTCAGGTTCAGTTTAGCTCCACTCATAAAACAGCTTATTCATCCTGCCTGAAGGAAGTCACACAAACTGATGTAACTGAAACCAAGTCTGTCATTGTTTTTTTTTCTTTTTTTAGAAACCATCTCACAGTCTTTCAATGTCTGTCCTGCTGTGAAGTGAGCAACCAGGAAGGATAGTACCAGTCCCTACAATCTAATGGATCCTCCTGAAAGAATAAATCCACCACTACAGAGACAAGATGCAAGCATCACTGATATTCCACTGCCTCTGAGGGATGACCTGCAAGAATCCCATCTTTATTATGAAGTCTTTCCTAATGCCCATGTATATGAGAGAACTTTGGGTGGGCCCTTGTCCCCAACTGAATTCCAACCCAAACCACCAGGGATAGGAGATCCTGGGTATACCAACCACCAGGGCACAAATGGCCCTCCTCCAGTTCCACTCAGAAACCGGGTTCCCAGTGCGCCCACTAGACCGAGCCGCGTACCCCCTCCTCTTCCCCCCAGGATAAGACCACCCCTCGACCCCAGCAAAAAGCAGCTTTCCTGTGACCCTGTTGAGCCTACTTATAAACTCAGTCGCTCCAATACACAAGTAGACACTCAGGTACGTGTTCCCCCTTGTTTTCTCTCAATGAAAACAAGAAGCTCTTCTACAAATTAAAACAAGAAACTATGGAAATAAGGCTTTTTTTTTCTTTCCTCCTCTTAAGAATCCATGGACTATCAAACTAATAGACTCTCCAAATGGCAGCACCAGGGCACTGGCTTGTTTTTCAGCCGCATTATCCAAGTAAGGCAATGACCATTGCAAATTTAACTTTTAGTGATGTAAATGAGACCAATATAAAATGCAATGCATTGGATTTAAAAGTCTTTATCTAAGATACTGCTTTCTATAAAACTGAAATCAGTAAAAGGAAACTTATAGTCTTCTTTTTTTTTATCAGTTTTGTTTTTAGTTGTTACATATTTTTCATTTCACTTTCACGCTTGCAACGTGTGTTTATTGTTTTTGCTATTTCTGGCAGACTGATGTCGAAGTACAAGCACTCAGATGGTCTTCACAACTCAGGTGTGGTGTGGGGTCGATTGTTACAAATCCACCCCGCATTGCTGCAGCAGGTGGAGATGGAAGTTAGCGTGTCCACTGAGGGGGACAATAACCAGCTTCCTGTACCCACAGCAGGTGAGATACTTACGTCCTTGCTTCGCCTTCACTTTACACTTCGCACAGTCACTGACAAATCCACGGCAAACGTGCTGCTCCAGGCCAAATGACCTAACCCTGTGATACATTCTTATTTTAAAAATTCATGGGAAATTTTCTTTTAACTTATATTAACTTCAACAATCCCGAAGCCTTTCTCTAAATACTTTTAACTGGATGACCATCTGAGCTAACTTTTTGTGATTCTGTTAAGCCTCACCATCCCTCATTTTTACAGTACTGAGTTTAGATTTGTTCAGAACATCAATGAATTAAAAGGGATGATTTGCAAGACACAGTCGTAAATATATTTACAACTGTAAATCATTTAACCAAACTAAATTAAAAAACATTTATATCTTCATAAAATCCGTCCAATACTTTGTCTCTGAGTCATAATAAAAGTAGTTGTGTCATGAGCAGAAGTAAATCAATTGCATGTTTTTTTTAGGGTTCTTGTGGATAATTAGCACAAATTTCCACTCAATCCTATGAATGATGAGGGAGGGCTGCCATCAGAATTAATGTGTAGTCTTCAGTTATTAGATGGCATGATCTTGGAGAGTTAGGTGTGTTGTGAATGACCCAAAAGCAAACAAAGGGCCTTCTAATTGCATTTATGGAGGTAAAAAGGACAAATTTAAATAGTTACAATTTTAATCAAGTTTTACAGTTGAGGTTTATAGTTGAGAATTTATCAACTTTAGTAATGCTAGTAAAGCTTTAGTAACACACCAAGCAGCTTTGGATCTAACTTACATTTAACTGGACACAGAAATGTATGGGTAATGAAGACATCATTAATAGTGAGTTGTGATGTGATTTGTCACTCATCTGCCAAAATCCCAAAATCGAAGGCTCTACACTTGTACAACAGTTCCATGTTGAAGTGTTTGTTATTGTAATACCACACCTTTTGATCCATGAATGTCATAAAGTCTCTTTGAAGAGCTCAGCAGCTCGTTGGCAAAGGTGTGTGGACTCTGAACTCTAATCTTTTATTCAGTGAACAGGAAGGTGAAGAGTCTTATTGATGAAATCTTACAGCTGCTGGACCTTGCTCCCAACAGTGGGGATTATGTTTTAAAGCTTTGTGGCTCAGAGGAGTATCTCAGAAAGTGAGTCGTCACTGTTTTTGTTCAAATCACTAATCCAATTTGATGTTCTGTACCATTTACCATACCCTCTCCCACCTGTTTGTGTAGCGATGAGCTGCTTGGTATGCACGAGACAGTTCAGATCTATTCCAAGTTCAAACTTGTGATGCACCTTCGACTAGTCCACAAGAACAACCTCAAACGCCATCTGGCCAGAAATGTAAGTCAGTTCAAACTCCTTCTCTGATGCCTCACACAGTTATGGTCATATACCCTTATCTTTTGACTCAAAATGCTTCTTTTAAAAGCACTCGTGTTCGGCCCTTAGCGAGCTTGTTGTCATCATCAGGGCTATTGTAGCTGTAAAAACCTCCACCTTGAGTTCTTGACTTTGTTCTGTTTACACAAAACGTCTTGACTGCTGGCATTAAACTGCAAGAATTTAACAGAATGGAGGTGAACCTACTATGGATTTGTTTAATATAACATGTATTGTATTTGCTATATATTCAATATTATATCTAAAACAATCAATAATAAACTACAATTGATCCTACACAGCAGTCAGTGTTTTAAGCTGTGTTGCTTCTCTAAGGCTGAAGACGACGGAACCGAATGCCAACTGTACCAGTTCCTGTGTCCAGTCGGTGTCTACAACACTAGCAAGTAAGCTGTTGAGTCATCCTGCATCACACATCACCTTTGTGAAATTCTTTCAACAACAACTGCTCAGTGTGCGTAGATTCAACCAGGTTCTGTTTATAGAAAACAGTTGGAGAGGTGGCTTTACTTGGTGGTTCACTACCAGTTGCGCATCAGTGTTTGTTTTATCGCTCCTTCTCTCACAGGCTGAGCCTGCAAGAGTTGATCAATAGTTACAACAAAGTGGTGGCAGAGCTCATGATGAATAAGGTCAGCAGATGTAAAATAACCAGTGGTAATATTTTTTTGTCTCAGTGCACGGTTGTCTGTATTTTTTCATCTCAGCATCCCAGTATCATAAACTGACTTTCTAATGCTTTCACTCACCTAAGACTCTTATTATGTTTGTAGTCCGGGATGAATGTTAATGTGATTGCGAACAGTATTCGCACCATCAGTAATCTTCTGTGTGGGCTGTCAAGTCAAGAGTTAGAGGATGCTATCGGCAGGATCAACAGAATCAAACCCATTCCTCTGGTATGATGTCACATGCAACATTTTGAGCCATTTGCTTTGTTTTTCTTGTGTAATCACCCTTTGAATTTACCTTAAAGTCACTATTTGACTTTTTGTATGATCCTTTTTAATCAATAAAACCATAATGGATTAAAAAATCAGGCAATACCTCTGCAAACTGCATCTCTGTATTTGTTTTACAGAGTGAAGAGGAGATTTTTGAGTGTGAAACTGGTGAGTACCTCATTGCTGTGTGTGTCTCAGTATGGTTTGGCAAAAGGGTTGCAGGATGGTGCTATATACTTAACTGACAATAGGGAGATTTATGAGATTTAAAGTTTTTTCTGGCACAGCTCTAAATTGGTTCAGTGACTACTTTGTATCCACTGGTAATTACACATCTAAGAGTACAAAGATGGCATGTGAGTGTTCCTCAAGGTTCTACTCTGGGGCTTCTTCTTTTTAACAGCTGCATGCTCATAACTGCGCAAATTGCACAATTATGCCGACGACACACAAATTTATATAGCCATATCGCATGGAGCTTGTAATCCCCTACAAGACCTCTCTAAGTGTCTTGAACAAAAAAAAAACATGGATGCTTCAGAACTTTCAATCAAACAAAGACAAAACAGCGGTCGTTGGACCCAAAGTGAAAAGGTTAAAAACTTCACTCATATTAAAATGCACAAACCAAGCCAGAAACCTGGTTGTCAGGTTTGTAACATTGGTTACAAAGTCAGCCTTCTGTCATCTCAAGAATGTTTCAAGAATCAAAGGTTTACTGTGTCAGAGTGATTTAGAAACATTAGTTCATGCATTTATCTTGAGAAGACTGAATTATTGCAACAACCTACTTACAGGTCTGTTGCAAAAATCAGACAGCTGCAGCTGATTCAAAATGCTGTTGTTAGAGTCCTCACTGAGACCGAAAAATATCACAGCAGTTCTGAAATCTTTCCAACTGACTCCCTGTTCAGCAAAGAAGGGATTTCAAAATACTGCTGTTAGTCTATAAAGCGTTAACTGGTTAAGGACAAAGATACGTTCAGATGTTCTGGTTCTCTATGACCCTCCTCGGCAGCTTAGATCTTTCAGTAAAGCTTTGCCATCTGTCCTCTAAGCTTGGTCTAAACAAGGGAAAGTTGCCCTTAGTTTTCATGCACCTTTCTTGCAGCATCAACTCCCAAAGAACTCTCTTCTATCTTTTAAATCACATCTTAAAACTTATCTTTTTACCATTGCATTTGGTTAATGTCTCACTGTACTGTACTTGTTTTTATCTTGTTTTTATCTTGTCTTATTTGATTTTTATTGTTTAATTATATGCCCTTTACCTTACTTTTATTACATCTTCTTCTTTATCATTACATTTCCTACTTGCTTTGTATTTTTATATTTGCTTTCATTCGTCTAAGCACTTTGAATGGCTCTGTTAGTTTTCATTGATTTAGCTTTCAGCGTCTCAAGTAAACTCAACTAAACTTACAAAACATGCTGTCCACAAGAACCAGAAGTCCTTTTGGGAAATATTACTTTGACAATCATATAAGACAAAGTTTTCTACTTGCTACTTCATGGAATAAAACCTGACCTGACTTCTAAAACCCTGAAAGATGATCTCCTTAAAACAGGCTGAAAAGTGTTATTTTCTCCTGCATATTTATGCATTTCTTTGTTAAAGAGAAGTTAGGGAGGCTTCACCCTTCTCCAAAAAGCCTCATATCCTCTCATTGGTCAGCTCCAATCAGTCCTGATCAGGTGCCACTCTGCATCGGCTCTGGACAAAGCTCTAGCATTGGATACAAAGTCAATAAAATGTATGGGTGCAGGAACAGTTGTCAACATTTCTCAATAATTTTCCAAAGATTAATAAACATTGGGAATATTGGGAATATTGAAAAAACTACTTCTTCTTTTTTTAAATTGTAGGGTCAGATACAGATTCAAAAATATAAAAATCAAATTTGATTTGATGAGAATTTTAATGATAAAACATTATTTAATCACTTGAATCCAAAAATGACCTTTTAATTTAAATTCTTTTACATTGTCAAAATCAAAGCTTGCGAAATTGTTTTGTGACCAGCTAGACATGTTGAGATTCTTTGATTGTCTCTTTTGAGGTCTGTTTACAGACTTCCAGTGATACGAGAGCCATGGGAAACCCTTCAGCTTTCAGCCTTCAGAAATTAACATTTCAGCTGTCTAAACTGTATCCTCATTCCAGCTATGATGACGCTCCATGGGGCCCTGCTAAAAATGCTGCAGATATACTTTGACAACTTCCATTCAGACTTCAGAGCCCAGAGAATAATCGGGGCCCCAGAAACCTGCGATGTTGACAACAATCATGAAATCTTGCAATTCAATATTGCAGCTCTCTACATGCTACAGCACACCTGGATAACCACGTATGTGCGCATTCATAGTCAAACACATGCACAAAATTGGCACTAATATGTACACACTAACACAATTGTTAACCATATCCTTTACATTTTTGCGTTGATTTCTTTTTTTTTTTCATCAATTTAGTTATGAGTCTTTTTCAGTCTCCTGTGACTTGACATATGGAGAAACAAATATCTGTGACACCGGCATTTCTGAAAATATCAGCACCGCCCTGTCACATGGAAACAAGATTCAGTGTAACCGCATGTAAGAGCTTGAATGTGTTCCTTACTGTAAATCCACATGTTTATTATACATAACTTCTTCTTTTTCTTTGTTCACATAAGAATAAGGCTTCATCAAGAAGAAACTGAATGTTCGTGTGAATGTTTACTCTCTTGTTCAAAGTAAAAGAAAAGTAAAGGAATTAAAACTAAGATTGCAAAATATTTAAGTGGAAAATTCTGCCAAGCAGCAATGTTCAGAGAAGAAGGGACATTTATGCCTTAATGTGTGTGTTTGTGATTGTCAGGATGGTGTTCCCTGTTCCAGTAAATCAGCTTCCATATGAGTGCATGCTGACGTTTCGCCTCAAAGGCTCAAAGCGAGGCAAAACCCCAGAGCTTTTGAGTTGGGCTGTACTACCTCTGTACAATGACAGGTAGGCTCTCAACAGAGTTGACACCTTTGTACCAGCCTGGAAAGTTTTTGTGGTAGTAAAGTAATGTACTAAGGGACTCCATAATTAAAATGGGTGTAGTGCCCAACACTTCTGCAAATCATATTTCATAAAAAAGTTATTTGTCAGCCTGTGTACGAAGGTAAAATGAACAATGTTTATTGTGTACACTGTCTGTTTAGGACTCTGGTAGGAGGACCCGTCCTGCTAAGCATGTCCACTCTAGCTGAGCTGCCTTTTCCTCCTGCACCTGCCCTTTCTGACATCCACAGACAGGCCATGGGGGTCATACTGCAGGTCAGCAGTGCAAATCAATTCTACCCCTTGTTGACCAAAAGACACATATGTATTCTCAAACATTCCTCCTACTTCCGTTCCTTAGCTTGAGTTCCAAGAAGAGTGTGAGTGGGAGTATCAGAGACCTATTGCTCTCCCAGGGTCGAACATGTTCAAACAACCGTGTGACGTGGTGCAAAAGAAAATGTTGGAAGTTTCTAAGAAGCATTGCCTCTGCTTGTGAGTAGAATGAGCTTCTTTTTTTTTTTTTTTTTTTTTACAAAAATCATTAACTGTAACAGTAACTACATTACAAAAAATTTAGAAAACTGTTTCTTTCTCACTAGTCTGACGGAAAATGAGAAGGCTTTCCTGTGGAGTAAACGTTACTTAAGTGACAAAGGAAACACCTTCCTCCACCTGCTGCTCGGTGGAGTCCCCAGATGGCAGCCTGAAGACATGACGGAAATCTATACAGTTGTCGACAACTGGCTCATCCATCTACCAGAGGAGGCCCTCTTCTTGCTCACTGACAGGTAGGACGTTTTCATGCAGAGAGATGTGAACGGGGTCATGGTGTAAAGCTGCTAAGACCAAAAAAAAAAAGAGAAAAAGATCTTTTGTGATACATGAAGAAAGGTTTGTTGGGTTATTGTTTTCATCTCATATATCTTAAGTGAATTACAGCCAAGGTTATTGAGAGATATGTGCATTTTGCAAAGGAGTGAGAGAAAATATTATACATTGTCCCATAACTGAGTTCCCGTTTCACACAGTCTGGTTTATATCTTTAAAACAGTTTTCCGGATCAGATTGTTCGAAAGGCTGCAGTTCAGTATTTTGAACAGATACCAGATGGAGAACTGGAGGTGTTTCTGCCACAGTTGGTCCAGGTGAGCAAAGTAACATCGATCCCTAACTTTTATAAAGAATTCTGTCACAGGGACAAAACACGGCATTCATTTTGAATTCTTGTGAACAAGAACAAGATAATGTTTAACAGCTTTGAGCCATGACAGTTTAACTTTAAGAACAGGTGGCATGCAGTTTGGTGCGTGTTTGAACAGTCTTCATATCCTGCAGGCTCTAAAAAGTGAGTGGAAATTGGATGGACCTCTGGTGATGCTTCTGTTGGAGAGATCCCTGAAGAACATACGAATTGCCCACCAGCTCTACTGGTTAGTCATAAAAACCAAAAACCCTCATCTAAAAGCTTCAGTCTATTTGACCATTGTTACATACACTCACAAACATAGCAACTGTTACATACACATAGACTGGCTCAATTATTTACTCAAAATTAATCGGTTCAACTGGTGAACAGAGAAAAATCTGGAGCACTCCAGAGATCTTGGTTAATGTTCTTAATATATGTTAATCTTTAGAACAAGATTTACGTCACAGATTAACCTGGATGTCAGTTATACGTTAGATGTTAGAGATGTTAAGATCAAGATCCCCCACGAACAAGATTCATGACCTCATTTATGTGGCCAAAACGTAATAATAATCAAAGCAGTGTTTATGTGTGATGGTTTTCCTCATATGTGATGAATACTGATTTCTGCAGTAAGTGAAGCACTGTACAGATTTGTTTGCATTTTTATCCAACCTGTGCTTTCCTGACATATCTGTCGTGTTTTCAAACTGAAAAGGTACCGTATACAGAGACCTTTTCAGATCCCTGTGTTAACATAATTGATGTTTAAATATACTGGCAGGCTGCTGGAGGATGCCCTTACTGACTCCTACTTTCAAAGCTGGTTCAGTAAAGTTCAGGGTGCCTTGCAGTACTGTTGTGGTCGAGCACTGAGGCAGGAGCTGGAGAATGAAAATCGCCTGGTTCATGTGCTTGTACACGTGGCTGAGAAAGTTCGCACTGCAGACAAAGTACGACGTAAGGTCAGTAAAAAGATCTCTTGAATCCATTCGTCACAATTCTCTCTGGCCTGTAATCCTTTATGTTTATGAATGTAAAAAGAACTTTGTTTAGTAAGCTTTTAGTGCTATCTTATGCTTCTGTCTGCAGAATGTTTTGAACAAAGAAAAGATGCTCATTGATGGCTTCTTCAGAGGTGGGATTAGCTGCTGTTTACCACTGGATCCTGCAATCAGTGTGAAGGCAGTAAACCTGGATGTAAGAACGTCAGACAACAAACAATATATCGCTGCTCATCACTCTAACATACATACACACACACACACACACACACGTTAGACTGCAGTTTCAAAGGAGTGTTTACTCTTTGATATTTTACATCCAGGATTGTAAGTTCTACAACTCAAATGCTGCTCCTTTGGGGATCTCATTCATCTGTAACGACCCTCTGGCCAAGAGCATCAGTGTCATCTGCAAGGTGGGTGATAATATAAAACTTTATTCATCTGTGTTGTGTTTCTGCTTGTTCCCTTCAAAGAAAAAAAAACAAAACAAAGCTCTCATACAAATGTGTTGTTCAGACAGGAGATAACCTGCGTCAGGACATGCTGGTCCTTCAGATAGTCCGTGTGATGGACTCATTGTGGCTCCAGGAGGGACTGGACCTGCAAATGATCACCTACAGGTGTCTCTCAACAGGCAGAGCTCAGGGTAAGGAGACAATAATAGCTCATAGCTCATGAATTCATGGTTTTGATTAATCCATACTTACATCCTTTGTGGTTGTCAGGTCTGGTAGAAGTAGTGCCAGAAGCAGTGACTCTGGGAAAGATTCATCAGGAGTGGGGTCTAAGTGGGACACTTCGAGAGGACTCACTGGAGAAATGGTTTCATATGTGGAACAAAACTAAGGAGGACTATGAGAAGGTTATGCCTTAACTTCACCTAACATTTTGTTGTTACGTATTTTTGTCACATTGTGTAACCCTCTTCTGCCGTGCCTGTGCAGGCTGTGATGAACTTCATCCACTCATGTGCAGGGTGGTGTGTGGCCACCTTCATCCTGGGGATCTGTGACCGCCACAATGACAACATCATGTTGAAGCACAGTGGACACATGTTCCACATTGACTTCGGCAAAATCATGGGCAATGCACAGAAGTTTGGAAACTTTAAAAGGCAAGTTGACAAGAAAGTAAATCCTGCGATGCTATTGTTATACAAGCAAGAGGGTACATGAAAGTTTAAGTCAGAGACGACACTATGAATCGACAGCAACTGTCTCCAACTCAATAACAGGGACAGATCACCCTTCATCTTCACGTCTGAGATGCAGCACTTCATCACAGGTGGAGGGAAGAAGCCTCAGCGCTTGCATCGCTTTGTGGAGCTCTGCTGTGAAGCTTACAACATAATCAGAGGGCGCTCTGCACTGATACTCAGCTTGCTGGAGCTGGTAAAACTTTTTTTAAACACCCAAAGCGTGAACTCCTGGCCATTTCTAAAAACCAAAAATATGAGGTAAAATACGTATACACTCTTGATGTGAATCTCCAGATGCTTCGTGCAGACATGCCAGAGCTGAAGGACTCCAATGACCTGCAGTACGTCCAGAACAACCTCAGACCTCATGGCACAGAAATGGAAGCCACCTCTTACTTTACAAAGTAATTCAATGTACCACATACATAATTACAGTTTGTCTTCCTGACATTACTTTTAATTCTGCAACTGTATTAATCTGGTGGTTGCATTGCCCTTGATTTAGGAAAATCAAGGAGAGCATGGACTGTGTTGCACCTAAGTTTAACTTCTTCACACATGCAATGGCTCAAGGGAAGAAACAAGAGCCCCAACGCCAAAACTCCATCCCTGCTCCCAACACCAACAACATCCAGGAGGCTGTCATACAGGGATACTCTGCCAATGGAAAAAATGTGGTGAGGCTGCACGGTGCTCTTTCTATTGTGGTGATTCAGAAAAAGTTGGGCTCATTGTACTCTTGTAATGTAATGTCACTGAGATTCTGCCTGATGCACCAGAGAGCTTTGTGTCAGATCTTAATAGTCCGGGGACCTGATAAAACACCCGTTGCTGACAGCAGGTTCACACACTGTTGATTTGAGGGAAATAAGTCTGAGCACTTAGCTGACAGCGTGTGTGTGTGTTTGCTGTCACTTAACAGCCTCCGAGGCAGCCATGGTGCATGCAGAAAGTGTAAGCCTCTTTTCCCAGAGTCAAGTGGAGTGTTACTGTTAGTGATGTTTGTTGGCATTTTACTGCTCTTTGATCAGAGGAAGTTTCCTTGTGTCAGGTTTAGTCATCTGGAGGCACAGTGGAGCACGGAAATCACCCAGATACTTATTCTGAGTATAAAAGAGTCAGGGTTTCACATGAAGGGCTTTCATAAGAGCAGCGCTTTCAACTAAACTATAAATAGTTAATACTTAAATACTGTTAACCTGCCAGTGAAATTCATCACAGTCTCTGAGTTATAAACCCTTTCTTCTTATTTATTTACCCTGCCAGTTTAAATAAGACTGTTTGTTTTGTGTGAATTGCAGACCTATGATATGAGAATAACCATAGATGATGGTTTTCTGACCAGTGAGAAGACATTTGGGCAATTTGAACTGATCCACAAGCAGCTGCAGAAATATTTCATCGAATCAAAGCTGCCTCAGTGAGTTAACAACCCGCTCGCTTAGCATTTTATCTTGTGCCTCAGCTTATTTTTTTATAATAAAGATAGCTTGATGCATGCCTTTTTACACCCTTGTTAGGTTTCCTAGCTGGTATCAGATGTCATTCACTCCACGAAGGAAGATGTGTCTGCTGAATGATTACCTAAAAGAGCTTTTTGAGGGACCATGCAAGGGAGTACGTTTTTTTTCCCCTGGTTGTACTGCATCTTTCATTGTGATCTCGAATGTCTGGTTCTTATTTAAAACACCTAACTGTGTTACCTGCAGGATGAGTATGTGTGCAGCTTGTTTCTGGATGGCCCCAACAAAGTGTATGAAAGTGTGGCAGCAGGTAAAACAGCTAAAGATTGATTGTGCTTATATCACATTTACAACATATACTATGCTGTGATGCTCTGGCACTGGTTTGTTGTAGGAGCCTGTCCGCAGATCCAACTCTGCATCTCTTACTCTGACTGCAAGCTGTTAGTTTTGGTAAAACACCTAAAGAACATTGTGAGTTTAATTCAATCTTATTGACAAGTTGTTTTCTTTAACAATGAAAAAAAAAGATGATGTGCTCATAAACAGGCGGTCCCCTTTTTCTCTGTTTTCAACAGAAACATGCAAATGGCTCTAACCCTGATGCCTATGTGGTCACACGTCTGAGACCAGACCCTCAGCAGAACTCGAAGAGGAAGACAAAGGTGGTCCGCAATAATGACAGCCCCACCTTCAATGAGCTGGTATCTCCCAACCTTTCCATCCTCTATCCGTGATTTATCACAACCTTTGTATATATAATTGGTATACTGTTATATATTTACTGTGGGTTGTATTTTTTTTTTTGAGAATTCTCCCCTTTTTTTTCACTATATTACATAGTTTTGTTATGCATTTAAGAAGAGTGAGAAGCTACAAAGCGCAAAGTTCACTTCAATGGCAGTTATTCACAGGACAAACTGCTCCTAAACAGTCTGTAAAACCTTGTCCGCCAGGTTTTTCCTTTGTGACTCATCTTTGTCATCATGCAATGTATATTAAGTCTTCCAAGCAGCTGGTTTCATATGCCTTCAAAGAATGAATGGCCGCCTCACATATTTACTTACTTGCTACAGTCCCACCTGCTCAGTCTAACTCTAAAAATGTTTAAGCCTCAAGCAAAGCAGAGTTAATTATCTATTGTTGCCTGCAAGAGTAAATATAAGATGCCTGTACTTGTGATATGACAGAGCTTCCTTAGCATTTAGAGAATGCAGCTGGCTTTATCGTGGCTTCCATTGACATACTTTAACATCTTTTCAGTCAGTGAAGCTCTAGAGCAAAATCTCCCAGAGCCATTGAATTTGGGTTGTAGTGCCTGACCTCTTTCTGGTTGGGCTAGTTGGCTAATCAGAGCAGGCTGAGAGACTGTACTAAAATAAAGTGTTTCAAATAAAGGGTGAAGAGAGGGGCTGCAGCGATGTACAGTAACAATGTCATTTCAAGCATTAAGTTAGTCTAGTTTCCTAAACTAATGTTTATGAAACAAAACTCATGCTTTCATGCTGAATGTTTATCATATTAGGTACGTCATTAGCAGATCAGGGGGTCAAGCTCTGCCCACATATTGGTTCATTATCTGCTCTCAACACCAGTCCGTATCAGCTAATTGTCTGTATGCTCCGGCTGCTTCCTCCAAGAGCTGCCTTACAGTCGCCCTTCACCTCCACACCTCAACTTAATCCATCTCATATTTGCTGTTCTGCTCTACTCAGGGGTCGTTTCTTGTCTCAGGTATTTCTCAGTTGCACATGAAAGTGCAGCTGAGGAAGAGGTCCCAGAGCAGAGCTATACCACCCAATAATAATCACGATAAACTACAACAATAATAGAACATGGTTATGTTCATTTTGACAATGGCTGTTCTACCCGACACCAGTTTTATTGAATTAAATTAGAAAACGTGCTGTATTGTTTTGTACAAATAAAGAAATGGTAAAGTAACTCAGTGCTATAAATTAAAATAAAACTGAAAAAGTAGACTGTTGGAGAATAAATGCATTTTAACGGAGATGATAATTTAACTTCTGAATAGAGACCTGTTTGATAGCTGAAGTGTCTGTCTCATCTTCACAGCTGACGTATGACTATGTCCCGCTGCTGTATGGGTTGCAACTGAGAGTGACAGTGAAGAGCAAGAAAACCAAGAAGACTTTTGTTGCTGCAGCCAACATTAAACTGGAGGACGACATGCTTGACAAGGAGATGTGGTTTCCCCTCGCGAACTCTTTATTCTGAGAGCTGCACTGTAGACCTGCTGCCAGCAGGGGGTGTCACCACACTGAGGGAGCAAGTCCGTTCAGACCTTCTTTTCTTATTTTTTTCAACCTTCCAAGACAGACAGAGTCACCTTAGGAGGTGCAACGCACTGTACTCTGAACAATGTGTGTCATTTATACTGTTTATGACATTATAACGTCTGAGTAAAAAACACTGACAGTGGATGTGGTGTTTGGATGAAGTTCCAAAGCTGAGATACAGATGCATGAGACCGTTTACTGTGTTTATCTTATCATTGTTTTTCCTATTCAAATGTTAATGAAATGGGTGTTACCCTGGTGATGGGCGGAAAAAAAAGAGCATGTTGCTCATCTTACTTGCACTTTTATTCATACCCTGTATTAGTTCTTCTCTCAGAGTCAAAACATGCATGTTTATTTATGTGGGGTGGAGACTGTTGATGTGACAGATTAGGCAGGGGGTGATGTTTAGAGCTGCCTGCTTGTTACCTGTCCAGACTGAGTGTGTTTGTCCCTTCAGGCAGTGTTAATTGGATGTCCTTGACCAGTGGAATTGAGGCGTGAGAGAGGGAAAGGGGTGGAGAGAGCAGGATGACAACGGCCTCTCTGGCCGGAGGGGCTGAGTTCACACTGCCCCTCACTCCATCCGCTGTCTTATCCATCAGTGACATTCAAAAACGATTGAGCACACGCATTCACAAACACACAAAGGCAGGCTATTACACAGCAACACAAATACCCCTGAAAACACACCCACACACGCGCACGCTCACACTTTTTTGGCTAAGGACGGCCTTCATGTCATCCTAATGCCATCCCCGTCTTGATAGGACTGCTGACCCATACTTTCCTTTTCCTCATCAAAGGATTTAGTGATGAACAAGGATAGAAATAGACTTCCCTGCACTGGATTTGGTTCAATAATGTATACCTCTTTGGAGACTATTAATAATATTCCCTGATGGGTCTGTCTGTGGGAAATAGGATTTGAAGAAAATGCATTTGCTCCTCTTTGATAATTGTATTCATGGAGTAAAATTGGTATCACTCACCAGTTTCAGTCTTAATGTATGAGTTTCATCTATTATTTTGGAGGCAATGATTAATAGAAAAAAAAGATTTCTCATAGTTTGGTAAGATCTTTTGAACATCTGACTTAACCACAAAAAATTCTTTAATGATTGCATCAGTTATTACTCCCGCAATATTGTTTGATTTTCTAGGGATTTCTGGATTGCATGAGAGATGCAAGCATAAAATTATCATTTGTTTGTCTTTTCAGCCCTGTTGGAATCGTCTGGTCCTTCTTCAGCACAAAGTGCAGCCGGTAGAAAAAAGAAATATCTATTTTTTGACATTAAACTTGTATTTATATCTAAGAACATAGTGCTTTTTGATTTATTTATTCGCATTTTGTTGCTATTGCGAGTTCAAACAGGTCATCTGTTGAGAGGCAAGTTGTTTGTGTGTGTGTCTGTCTGTCTGCAAGAGTCTGATATGGAGAGCTGTTTTTAGGAATACCAGACAAAGACAAAGAGAGAAGCTGGATCCAGGCTGCATCTGTCTCGGGCCTGCAGAGGCACCCAACGGTAGCCTAGAGGTGGAGAAGAAAAGGCGTGAAAAGATATGTGTACATGTATAAATGCTACATACATGACAGGATCATTTCCATAAAAGCTCATCTACAGAGCAGAGAGTAACCTTCAACAATGCTGACACTGAGTGTGGAGGAAATACGATGATGGTCCACAGTGTTATCTGATATCACCTGCACCCCCCCACCACCACCACCTCTGGTCGTTTGTTCTGCCCTGTGGCTCACCTTTCTTTAGGCTGGTGAAGGGCAGCGTGTACTGGCCCACAAACTCATTGCTAAGAAGACCAGTTTGATCTCGGACACAGAAGCGGATGAGGCAGAGCTCGGGGACGCTAATGCTGAAGTTCATGTCGGCATCCCAGTGAGGACTCAGAGCTGTAACGGTAACCAGAACAAATCTGTGCAAATTACTAGTTTTCTATTAACCTTTATTCAACCAGGAATAGCTTGATTGAGATTTGTATAATTTCCCTTTTGGGATAAATAAAGATTTTTCTTTTGTTTGTTATATACTTCATTTAATTCAGTTAAATGGCTCGTTATAAATGTTTTGGCATCAGCACAGACAAATGGCTTATAATGGTTACAAGAAGATGCTGAGAGTGGGCAGAAAATTGACTGCTGTTCCAAAAAAATTACTGGAGAAATAGACTCAGACACTGTCTTGACTTCACCTTTTCTGTGAAATGTTACCAAAGTTTCAAAGGTTGCACAAGTTTGAATTGTCCAATGATGAAGTCTTTCTCCAAAAACTTGTTTTGACAAGCTTGTTTTCCTTCACAGCAGTGTTCACTGCTGCGAAAGTTTCAGAGCACTGCAAAAAGTACCAGGGTGACATTAGGTTTTTCCTTGTGAGTCTGTGTGTGGTTTATTCCAAAGTTTATGTTATACGAAGTGCGTTAGAAACAACTTCTGTAGAGAAAAACTACTAAAATGTATCATATGTTCTCTGTAATTTACAAGCTTGTTTCTTTGTCAGCATGATCAAGTATCGAACCTGTGCAGGATGTAAGCCTGTAACTTCACAGGTGGACATTTGACATTGAAATTAAGTCAGTTTGAAGATGGGTTTAGTCTAGCTCAAATAATCACGTAACACTGTTATAATGATCAAAATTAACCGTAGTAACTTTGTTACTGAGATCATATTAGCATGTCAATGAGAGTATTTAAGCTTAAAATCTGCTTTTCCCAAGCACAGCCTCATAAAAGATCTTAGAATGGAGGTCAGTTTTTTTTCCTCTCCTACTATTCCAACATTTCAAACTCGCGGCCCTAAATACACCATTTAGATTTACTGAAGTAACTGTCAGTGTTACAGTGGCCAACTTCAGAAAGAGCAAGCAAGCGCAATGACTAAATCAGAAATCTGCCTGTTTTACTTTGAAAAATATCAAAAGTAAAATGCAGTCATCTAAGTCTTGAAACTTTACTCAATAGCTGTAAGTTAACATACAAGGAGAGCCAAAATTGACCAGACAGAGCTCAGCTAGCCATACAGTTTGCTTTGTGTTACTTACAGTTGCTTTTGACAGTATGAGTATTTTTTCTGCGGGAGTCTGATGGAATCCCATGAATCTCCACTCTCACAAAGGGGTCCAAAGCTTTCCCACTCCTGGAGACAGGCAGGTTGGACCCACTAATAACCTGTTGACAGACAGAGATGCAGGTGGGAAGTCATTTTTGCCATGGATAAATAGTAAAATAACAATGAAAATTGAAATCAGGGGCTTTAGAAGAACAGAGAGGGCTGTAATTACACAAGTCTGGAGAAAAGCAGACTTATCTGCAGTCCTCTCACACTGAGCCTTCCCCTCACTGGCCCTGATCAAAGACAAACCTGCATGCACTTATCACGACATGCCCCGCTTGGCTCTGATGGAGCTTTACAGTGTCCGGCCTGAAATTACAGTCCTTTTTCGTCTTTGGAAGTCACCCTATGAAACACTCTGCGTTACGCTTGTTCAGTTTCAGTGGTTCCTACTTGCGAGTTATCACAATACAAAGCTTTGTTGCAGAGAAGCAGACCGCTGCAAGTAAGCGACAGTTTTGTGCTAAATTTATTCAGGAAAGCTCAAGGGGAAGTATTGTTTTCCCGAACAGATGAATAATTTAATGTTAAAAGATTAACCTGACCCTACCTGTGTTACAACACTCAGTATTTCTCATGAATCTAATTCACTGAGTTGAGAGCTGAGTCAAGATTGCAGGATTTTCCCTGAAGTGATCGAATAATACAGAGTGATAATATGAATAAATAAAAGCAGAGATTCCTCCAGAGGCATACCAAAAACTTTGCACATTTATATTTCATGCATCAGGCTTGAAATTTTGTGAGTGTGGGTGTGTGTGTGTGTGTGTGTGTGTGTGTGGGGGGGGGGGGGGGGGGGGGGTATGTGCATATTGCATTAGCAGACAATATCTGGTGTGCTTTGTTTAACCATAAGTCAAAATGACTACTGAATCGCAAATTTTTAAAGCAATGGGTTTGATGGAATTAAATAGAACAGCATATTAGTTTAAAATGTAAACAACCAAAAAGAAGGTTTAAGTATCTGAAGTCATGCCATCTCTGCTGTGAGACTGTATTTGGGTTCAGCAGTCCTCTAAACTAACATGACAAAATTAGAACGCCAACATGCTCACAATGATAATGCTAGCATGCTGAGGTTCAGCAGGTAGCCCTCTTTGTTTAGGATGTTAGCAGACAACATTTTGGGATTTAGCACTAAACACTGATACCATACTACAAAGCAAAAGCTGATGGGATTTTCATCATTTGGAAGTATTTGGTGATAAAGAATTGAACATGACGAGTTGAAAAGCTTGGAATTGCGGGCGTGATGCAATCCTTTCAGGAACCAAAGCCCATGAGAAGCAGCACCAGCAGCTGGTAAGGTTTATATAATTGTTTTGTATGTTTACATTTGAAATACTCTTGCAAATATTCTTATTTACCAGTGCATGAATATGTAAATTAGTGTAAGATTGACTTTGATTTCTTTTACTTACTGGAACAGCATTTTTCCAATACTTGCCTCAGGGCAACATTATGCTGTTTGACTACTTTTTATGGGGGAATACTTAAAGTGGTTCCCTACTCTTACCCCCTGGAATGCCTGTTTGAGGAGCTTCCCTGCTCCAACAGGTTTTTAGAAGTTATTTTCAATGAGACTGATTCCAGGAGAGCAGCTTTGTTTGATGTAAGCTCTTGTGCCTTTTCTGCAATAAGACCAGTGTGAGTTCCATATGATCCTACATACACTGTCACAACAGCACAAAGCCTCTGCACACATAAGTGCATTTCCATGAAAAGACTAAGGAGTTACTGTGTGATTATTGTCCTTATGGGATCAATAAAGCTATACCCTTGTTCTGCACAGCTTGTCATCTCTTTTCACCCATTGTTATGAGGCTGTTTGATACTGTATATTGCATGTGCTGCTATTGTCATTCCTTAAAATGTTTATAATAATGGAATAATGGGATTTATTAATTGGACTCTGGGTCTAATTACATTAGATCAACGGTTTCTCTCCTTTCCCTTTAATTTCTGTGGGAGATAATCTAATTAAACAGACACTCTCAGGGAGTTTTACATCATTATTGGTTCACTGCATGCGGCAGGAGAGTATTTATCTGGAGGCAAAGAAAGAGATGAGCTCTGCTACACAATGCCCTAGATTGTGAGGCGCAGACACACACATACATACGCATAAAGAGCACACAGGCACAGACAGCCCTGTAACATTACACCTTAATCCATAAATCCACCGTGGGGGGATTATTTAGCATTCAGTGCTCCATAGCTGTACCTTGAGCAGCAGGTGTGTGGGTTTGAGGCGGTGTTGGCTGCAGCTGGGATCAAAGCTCCTCTCACTGGACATGAGCACAACTGGCTTCAGGACATATCCACAGCCCCCGTTGTCTTGGAAACGGCCATCATTAAGGTCCATAGGCAAGCCCAGAGATTGGAAATTGAGAGCCACTGCAAAACACCATGGGACAGTGTCAGAACAAATGAAAAGCCACAAAGCTGAAGCACATAAAAAAGAGGGGTAGGAGAGAGATTCAACTTATAGAATAACTTGAAATGTTTCTCCATCAGGGGGGCATTCAGTGCCCACGTCGTGGACTTTTCTGCACTGCGATTCTCTGTTTTAGCATTACCACTGAATGTACCATATTTCACCTCATTACAGACCGTAGACTTGAGACGTGTGAGTAAATTAAAAGAACGGATAAAGAACTGGCTAAAAGAACGCGTAGATGGATCCCTGCCTGTCGATTTGAATTGTGTCTCTGAATTGCTGGACCGAAATCGCAGGGGAGCCTTGAAAGACAATAGATGATAATTGTAGAGAATAAAATGTTTGCCGGAACCAACATGTTGCAGTGCCTCGTCTTTTGCAGTTCTGTGCTTCTCTTACAAAGGCTCACAGAGGATGCTCATCTCATCTAACTGCTATTGATCCAACTAAGCTGCGGCTTTGTTCTGCAGTCTCCCACAACTGTGAAAAGTACAGATCCCCAGCTGCAGAGCTACCCCCATAGCATGCACACCGTCTGCTCAGCAGTGCTCCCCTTCACACACAGCTGACTGATGGAGATGGATGGAAAGGGTGTGTAAAAACACACAGATTGACAGATGCAGGGGCCAAGACAGCATAACGGTTGGGACACGGGTAAATCATTCAGACTAAATGGCCGCAATACTGCATGTGAGGTTTATCATTGATCTTTTTGTGGGCATCTCTGGGAAGCACAGTTTACTTTCTGTGGATGAAATCTGATGTTCATGCTTGACTCTAAAGACACTAAAGAGCCAGCCGTATCTCACTTTTAAAAAACATACAGCAATAGAACTGTGACAGAAAAACTGAGCTCTGATCATATTACAACAAAGTTTAAAGCAATAAAAACACATGAATGTGAGTGCAAACCAATCCAGAAAGGGTGTGATCAGGGGAGATGTTCAAGCTGTGTCCTGAAATTTAAATGTTCAGGTTGTTCCCTTTGAAATTTGGCAACCTAACTTCTGCACTGCACTTTTTTTCTACAGTAATAAATTACAGTGGTTGTTTAGTGTGAGTCAGAAACTTTTGATTCCTGTTGCTATTACTGACACAAGAATCAGTTTTGGTTGGCTTAGATAAACGTGTGTGTATTTGTGTGTATTATAAACATCCCTGTGGGTATGGGAGCAATAAATGACGACTTTTTTCCCCCCCCTTTGGAAAGGTATGTGACTGGGCACCTTTTACTCACCGAGCTGCGAGCCAACGTTCCAAAACTCTTGAGGATTGTAGTTGGAGGAAGACGTTCTAGAGCCCGCTGGGTAAATCCTGCTGAGGAACCTCTGGTTGTGCCGAACAAAATCTGGACCTGAAAGAGAAGCACTTGCAATCTGTCAAAGGCCAAATGTTCCCTCTGACACACATCCATTTATCAACTATTCCCAGTTGGCATCTTTGTGATATTGAACACTTGATTCTATCTGCCTGAGTCACAGAGGTCATAATCCAGAGAAAGCACTGAGGTTTATCTGAAAGGATATGCTCATGTTTCATCAGTTACAATTATATTTTTCAATTTGGTACCAGACAGATGAAAGTTCTTGACATTACACATACGATTTTCGGCTTTTTTCAAATAAAAGCAGAATCCAATGAAGGTAATAGCTGTATCAGTTTACCAAGAAATGTAAATCCAATACCTTCAAGGGTTTTTTCTGATGGAGGTTACTGAACCAAAAGGCTGGCACACAGTTTTAGGATGCGTATACAGTCATTTTTTCCTGCAGGGCTTAATGTAACTACAAGATTTTTGCGGCTCAAACGCAGACTAATCGTAATCTTTGCCCGACAAGTATGCCTGCTCCTAGCATGGTTGTGTGTCTGGAAAGTGTCAGTCCTCCTAAGCAGGAAGAGATTTCTTTTCTCTATATCACTATTTCTCCAGCATTTTGCGGCGCGGCACGATGATGATGCACGTTCATGTGAATCTGTGTGGGCTCTTTTCATTTCACCAGCGGGAAGAGTGCTGGGCAGATTTCTGTTCTTGTACTGTCGAGCCCCTAATGATACTCCCTTATGTTGTAAATGTCACGTTCAATATGTTTTCACCATTAAGGAAGTCTATAATGCTGAGTATAGTAGTATCCAAAAGGCACAGAGGGCTCATTATGATGATATATCACCTGAATCTGCTGGGATCGTCAGCATTAAGTTAAACAACATGTATTACTTCAAAGTTATTCTTCCCTTGTCTTGTGATTTCAGATGAATGAATAACTTCTTACCTGAAGCTTTGGCCAGCTTGCGAGCCTTCTTCTCTGCCACGGATGTGTTCTCACAGTAATTCTGACTGTCCTTCGAGTGACTGAAGCTAACGAACTTGACAGACCTCGTGTATACAACCAGGTCTGATAAAGCTTCGGCTACCACCACCTTCTTCTTCTACTCATCACGTTTAGGTCAGGGACAACAAATCAGAGACAGCATTAAAATGAAAAAGTCATCCGGCTGAAAGCTCTTCAGACCTCATTTCAAAATTATTTCATATAAGCCTGCATCTGAGAAAAATCTCTTCAATCTGACTGAAAATCCCTGACTTACTTTTTTCTTTGACCCTGCCTTTCTGGGAGACCAGAACTTTGCTTTGGTTTGATTATCCTCATCCTCCTCATCTTCCTCATCATCATCATAATCATCTCCGCCCTCATCTGCACTTTCTTCTGCCCCTGCTGCGTCCTCTGTCTCAATCTGAGGCTTCAGCTTCTTATTCTTGATGAGGATCTTATACTTGAGGTCCTGACATTCCCACACATCAAGAATGAATTCACGTGTGAAAGAATGCACACACTCCCTAAACACGGATAACTGCAGCATCAACATTCACTCTGCACTTTTAAATCAATCCCATGTTTGCATCTTGGACAAACCACCCCAGCTACGTTTTATCACAAAGACGCTCTTCTTCACAGAGTCGCATTCACATTGTTGCAAGCTCTGGACTGATAAGAAGGACATTTTTAAAAAAAGGAACAAGCAGCTGTATCTGTCCAAAGGTCTGTGCCTTTTGCGAATGAGGAGCAATATGTTGAAGGAACCGGAGGCAGCTCCATGGTGAGCCACACAACAGCAGGGCAGTGTTGCATACCGTGTGCACAGGCAAAATATGCAAAGTAATTAGAGATATACCAACATAAACAGCATCTTAGAGACCATATAATATACAATTACAAGCCTCGTAGCTGCATTTGGCACAGGTTCACTGCTCTTTTTCAATTTCTATCGCTGTCACACAAAATTATACACTCTGTGGAGCTAAAAGAGAGGTTTTGCTTTTATTCATCCAATTTAGGAGGTCACATGTGGTTCTTGAGGGAAGTTTTTCCCCATTTTGACAGTGAAAATAGAATAAAACAGCATAACAACATGCTAATTGAGTCAAGTTAATCATTTCTAATTCTCCAGTAACACTGGGTTGTTGAGAAATAGAACCATGACACCGTTTTTTTTTCCCATGTTTCCAGTAACTTTGACAACTTGGCAAAACATTTTAAAACATGTGCAACCAATTAGCAGTTTGAAACAAATCATCAAACTGGTTTCAGAATTATAAAAAGTATGGTGTGAAACTGAAATGATTCAAAACATATTCAGTGTTCATGTTGTAGGGATTAATAGTCACACAGCAGCCATGAGCCTGAGGAAATACTATGGAAGCCGCTGTTTCCCAAGTCATAAAGATAAAAAATTAATAGAGGAAGACGCACCGTGAGGAGAAATCACAGCTATTTTCTATGCAGGAAATTCAAAAGCAGCAGAAGTCAGAGGCTGCAAAAAGCCTCAGACAAGACAACGCACATTCAGAGAAAATACAAAAAACACCTACATCCCACTCATCGTGTTCAATAAGCTGAAGTGACTGCATCAATGTCTTTCATTGTGGTGGCTCTGTAATCAGTGCAGACAGATCCTTCCAGAGGAGACACCAGAACCCCAACAGGCAGCTTGTGTGCTTCAACGCTCTCAAAGTGACGGACATGTCCACAATCAGCAACATCAGATTTTGCGACTCCCTAATAGAGCCTTTCAAATGCAGACTTCCTCTTACCCTGTATAGTACACGCTAGAGAAAGCAAGACGCACAAGCCTCCGAAAGAAACTAATGAGGTCCTCCGTGACGACAAAAAGGTCTTGTTTTCTCCTTGTTTTGCTATTCTATGACAGGCAATAATGATTTATATATGCATTCCACCGCCTCCACACACACTCAGTCTTCTGCTCATTTACTACACACATCATCAACCACTCACATCTTTTCAGTCTTACATTTGGGCTCGGGAGGTCTCCTGTTGAATGATCCAAGGGAGTTGTCAGCAACTTGTCCCCTAGAATAGAGATGAGGTACTGGGCCATGACCACCTGCTGTTCCTGGCAGCAGTGGTTTTCCAAAGACAGGATCACTGGGTAAGCAGAAACCTGGCAGGAAGTAATCGCACCGGAAACAGAATGCAAGGCAGAGAGAGAGAAAAATGAAGTCTCCATTTTCAGCAGTTAACATCCACCTGAATGCACCTGACTGCTCTCTCAGTGGGGTGTAAAGGCAGAGAATGGCCCGAAAGAGCACATCAAAGACAGCTTGAGAGAGAGGTATTTCTGTCTGAGAGGTTTCAAATTAGAGCAAATACATCTCAGTTAAGTGCCCGGGGCGCTGCTCTTGTAGAGGAAATGCAAAATATATAACAAATTATATACTGTTACCTCGAAGGCATGTTGCGCCACAGTGGTGATGACGTCCTTAAAAAGTATCTTGGTCGTGAGGGTGTAGCCATGGTAAACTACAGGCTCCATGTCTGGACCGTCCCAACAGTCAATCTCCAAACAGCGGCAGCCTTTTCGCAGAGCGCTGTGCCACAAACAGGCAAAAGAACACACGTAAACACATGGACAGACGCAAGTCTGCGATAAACACAATCTGCTGTAAGAGTTTCAAGAACTAAACTTGACTATGTCCTTACAGGCAAAAACTGTTACATTCATTCAGTTAAACGCTTTTTTTATACTGAATTAACAACACCGCATTTATGCACGATACATTTACATTTCTACAAAGCGTAATAAGTCATATATTTTCTGGCAAAGCTGACACGAAGTCATCTTTTCTTTTTGTCCAGATATTCTCCGCAGCAATGCTCCTGCTTCCCTGCCAGTCTCTTGCTATTTTACATGAAAATGATGGCAGCTGCAATGACACATCTGTGTGTTTGAGAAACAGCTGCTTTCTTGGCATGCTGTTGCACATTTTATAAATCAGTACGGTGATGTGCAGTAAAGTTGATCTCTTTAGTCACAAAATATTACTTATAATTGTCTCATTGGGTATTCGACTTCATATACTCAGTTCAGTATTAGAGGACCATATACTATAACCACTTATAAATATATTCCAGTTTTTCCTTTCTGTCCAAGGGTTGCTGCAGACTGGAATTTACATTAATGTCACAAAGTGGGACATCCGATGCAGTTTAGCTGGAAATGTCTAGGAAAAAAAACTAAAGCTAGAAGACTGTGGTTGCACTTTAGGGTTTAGGCGGTCAAGGGAACAGAAGTGACTTAGATATTTAGAAGTGTTTCAATTTGAGGAAAAATTACCAGTGACTTTTTTGAATCTGCTGCCTAAACCAATCAGAGATGAGAGGAAAAAGAGAGAGGATGGGACTTAATAAAGTGAAAAGTCACTCTCTGATATGATACAGCTACACTACTGTGTTTTTGCTCTTTTGGTAGTTTATTGAGATGTAAGCCTCCCCACGTGGGCTGATAAACAAAGACCCAGAGTGGCTGGACAGGGAAAAACATTATTTTTCGAGAATTGATTCTCAACCTCGGGGGTCGGGACCCCTGGGGGCGGGGTCACAAGATAATTTCATGATCTGTAACGGTGTTACAATCTGGGTTAGCATAGATTTTATTGAGTGCAATTCTGTTTGTCAAAGTGTGTATACACAAATTTCTGATAAGCGCAGGGGAAGGGGCCCATATTCAGCAATGCGATTATCCAGGGATGACAATGACTCTGAGCCCCTGTTTTAACTTCATTTAAAACTGTACATCAGCATATGTATTATGTATATGAGCATAATTAGAATAGCAATTAGCATATTTGATATTACTTTGTTTTTATCAATTCATGCACACTAGTTATGGGCATACTGTAGATCGATGAACTCTAAATTCATTTGGCAATAATAAAGAGCCTCCAAGGAAAAAAAGAAAGGATTTAGAGTTGATGTTTTAGTAAGGGGAGCTAAGTGTCTCTGAGTGACTACCGTGGCATCGTGATGAGGGGCTCTCCTGCTGTGCTGGCTCTGTATGGCCATGTCTCGTCTGCACAGATTAACTTAAAAATGCAAATTAACCAACATATGCACACAATTCATCCTGTGTGCCAAAGAACCCAAAGATTTAACGCAAAAGTCAACCTTTGAAATCTGAAACCTTGATCCTACTTGATCTTGATCTCACCTATCATAAATCTACAAATTCCACTTTGCTGCCACTCTCATTTGGTTAGGTTTAGTCTTCAAAAATGCATGGTTGGGCTTAGAATTTCTAAGAGTTTCAATATAAAAATGAACCAGAGCTTCCAGGCCACTGGGTTTGACGGGTTCCACTCCACCAGCTGACCGGGGCATTCAGCACATTCACTAGATCCATAAATACTGAACTTCTGCTGCCATCAGCTTTTTTTGTAATCACTTCCATTGTCCCACAAAGGCACCACAGCAGAATCGCTGTCTGCCTCAGCACATCAGCATGTCAGTGAAATGAGAGGCAAAGCATTCAGTATGCAGATAACTAGCATGCAGGTTTTGAAGTACATGATAATCTGAGGACTAGATCTTGGTCACGTGTTTTTTAAAAAGGCTTGACAATTGTTTGTGGTGTTTCCACAGAAAAAGCAGATTAACTGATTGTACAGGATTAGATTGTTCTAGCAATGCAAATACTGTTTACTTAAATGTGCAAAGCTTCCAGGAATTTTTGAAAGTTAAGATTAACACAGAGGTATCTGATTGGCATCACAATTACCCCAAACACACAGGTTAAGTCATAACAGACTAAATATCCTCAGACACCTTTAGGCCCTCACAACTTTTGCACTGTCCTTTGTTTGGTGGAATAAAAGAACACAAGCTGTACTGTATACACTGCTTACCAAACATATGCATCCAGGTGGCTCTTTCCTACTAGCTGATCTCCAGTCAGGTATGTGTTGTGTGATGAGGAGATGAAGTAGCTGCTGAGAGGCTGGCCCATATCTTGGTACACTGAGGTATGAGCCTGGCTGAACACGCAGCAGTCTTTAGACTCCATGTATCTGAAGAATCCTTCAAAAGTCATGGACCTGCTTTCTATGGCTGGAAGAGGAGAAAGCAGCAGACTGAACACTGTCAGTGGCAGTCGATACAGAGGAGTACAACAGCCAGCTCAAGCAAATACTGTTCCTAGTGTTGTAACAGAAAATAAATCAAATGAGTAACAAATACTGTGATTAATAGATATAGTGGCTGATTTAATTATGTTACGTACTAGCTCAGTCTCACATCCAAGTGAGACATGTTGGAACTTGGGCCACCATTACCCAACTTTGTTGACCTATGCCTTTTATGCTATGGCAAGTCAAACTTTTGCTGTGCAAAAGATTTATTACTTTGGCCCTCTTGCAAATGATTTATGCCTTTACGCTAAGCAGTTTAGATCAATCACAGTTTAGACGTGATTTGATTCAAACTCCGTCCGCATTCAGGCATAAGCCTGAAAAAGTGGGTATGCTGTGTTTAAACGAAAAATGGAGTGCAACAATTTGCAAGTCATTTAAACCCTCCGAGTAATTCAAAATAGTGCACAGACAAGTAAAATGTTTAAACTGAAACATCACTCTTGAATTTGATAGAAACAACCAGATTAAAAAACTTTCTATCTTCAACTTCAACTATCAGTGACATGACTGGATATAAAAAGAGCATCCCAGAGAGTCTGAGTCATTAAGAAGTAGAAGTGGAACTGTTCACCACTCTGTTAGAGATAAATATTTCAGCAACTTAACAGAGACGTTTCTCAATATAAAATGAATATCATTAAAATGATAAAAGAAACCGGAAAAATCTCACCGGGAGTAAAATATAAGAACCATTTTTAAATCATTATGATCTTCAGGCTCTCGCATCATCAAGTCCAATCATGAAATTACTGAATAATTTCAGAAACACTTCTAAAAAGTATTAATTAGCATTGTTCATTGCTAAAATGCAAAGAAAATTTAAGAATAAAGAAACAAACGTATATTAACAGCCAAACATATATTGATGATCTGAAGTGAAGTTGAAAGCTGTCCTGTGGTCTAATAAATCAGAATCTGAGATGGAGAAATATGACAAACCAAGTAGATCACATCTTATCCCAAGTAAGACTGGGAACACACACAGTTACACTCTTTCAACAGTAAAAGTAGTCTCCTCCGGAGACAACAGAGGAGGTGATGTAACACAGTGGTAAACATGACTGTTGTCACAACTACTTTGACAAGAGTTGCTGGTCAAAGTCAGTGTCAGCGGATAGTTTTCAAAAACAATAAATATTTCTCTTTGATACATTGTCAGTGTGCCATTAATTAAAGGAAGGTTTAAAAAGTCCTAATTTCTCTGTGAATCATTGCATCCTGTGTTTCCACAGCATCCCAGATTTGACCAAATTGACCAAAAAAAAGTTCTGGCTCCGAAGTAAAAAACTTAAATATCAGCCATAATTTTGTCTATGTAAAGTGCACCCTCTTTCAGTTCTAAGGCTTTAGTTATTTGGATATAATCGAGCACAGATTGCTCCTCAACAGGTAGAAAGTTCGAGACAGCTAACCTCAGAGGAAACCACACAGAGCTAATATTCATTCAATAAGCGAGGCTTATGCACAGCTCGCTTAAATGCCCATCAGAGCATTTAATGAGCTGAGGTCTGGACTTTGACTGGGTCTTTGCAACACGTTAATTTTATTTTTTGGTTTTCTTTTTAAGCAGTTCTTTAGTATATTTCTTAGCGTACTCTGCATAGTTTTTCTGTTGCATGACCCAGTTTCGGCCAAGCTTTAAGCTGTCACATAGGTGGTCTCACATTTGACTCTAGCATACTTAAGCATTCAGAGGAGTTGATGGTTAACTCAACCTACAACCTTGACTGTTTTTGTATTGTTTTTACTTGGCGAGGCCATTTGACTTTTTGTTTTTATCATGTCCTGTATGTAAAACCTTAGAATTGAAGAAGGTACACTTTCTTTTTTGCAGTCTTTGTCGTGAGACTTGAACGTGTAATTTCCCTGTTATGCGATGTTTGATGGTGCAAATGAACCTGCAGAGCTCTGAGCCTTAGGTGACAAATTGTGTCGACCTGTCCGGTAAAGAGCCATTTACCTTCTGTCATTTCAACCTCCAGCTTCTGAGCTCATGACAAACAATTATCTTGACCACATGCCACTGGAGCTCAGGCCTTATTTTCTGTTACAACTGAATTAGTATAATTGTGTAACTGTAATAGTACAGCATAGAGTCCTTTTTTTTTAGCCCTAGTGATTTGCAGCATGCAGTCTGGCGGTGCACACAGCTCTCCCTTTACTCACCTGTCTCTTCGATCTCATATCTGTCAATCAGACTCTCTGCTGTCTCTTCATTTGCTGTGAGCTCCATCTGCTCCTTGTGGAGGAACTTCAGGAGACCACAGGCAGGCAAAGTAGGGAGACCTGCTGCATAGTTTTGATATAGTAGCTGGATTTCAGCTCTTCTGGATGAGGGGGGCTTGCTTCTCTTCATCTTATTCTGCATAGGATAAAATATCCCATTAATCCTTCTAGTTGTTGATGCAGGGAGGTTGCGAAACCTCAGCTTAGGAGGGCTTGTGTTTTTCTACAAGACTGGATATCCATCATGGTATGTGTTAAAAGGAGGAAAGTGTTCAATTCAGGCACATTTGAGGCTTAATACTTTCTTTATGTTGTCATCTTGATAGTATTTGAAAAACTTGTGTTTCAAAGACACAGCACATCAGTTGTTCGCTAAAAATATTCAGGAAACAGCAAATAGAAATGTCAATCCTGAGATGGATCTCAGTGTTTACCTGAGCGGATGGTTGAAACTCAGCATGAGACAGTATGAAAGAAAGTTTGGGATGTTTGCACCCAACAAAGCTCTCCCTTCCTGTCACCCCCTCCACAGACAAAATCTGTGTAGCTTTCTTATGTTAGTCCCTCTCCTCTCCCTGTCATTCCTCTCAAGAAGGGATACACAAATGTCTGGGACTTTCTCTGGCTTTGTGTGTGTGTCACTTTTCCTCCATACCTTTCATCTCTCTGTTCTGCAGCCCTTCACAGTTCAGGCTTATGCCTATATGCCAGTGTTGTTATCTTGGTCTACCACAGTGGGGCCTGTCTACCGTCTCATCTGTCTCCAGAGTGTGAGCAACACAAAGAAACTAATCCTGCCCCCAAATTCATTAACCATTTATACGACTGCAGTAACTTTACTAGACCCCGGCGACTAATAACGACCAAGAACAGTCATCGATCTTACATGAGACATGGATGAAAAACAGTTATTACACTAACATTTTACAGTCAGTAAGCCTCTGTCACAGAAAGCTAGCTTGGATGCAATTAAACTTTTTCCTGAAATCTCAATGAGGTACTTTGAAAACAACAGCCTACCTGAAATACAAATGGTCTCTGGGCGCCAAGAAGTAAGGATAGGAAAAGAAATAGGCAGAAGCTCACCAGTTTATCAAAAAACTCTTAATATTTACACTTTTTTCAGCAGGTCTTTGGGAACGTACACAAAGTTGTTGCCATGGTGACCAAACATTCCAATTCTAAAGACAGAGTGTGTCAGGAATAAAAAGCCTGAAGATGGTAAATGCATTGCAAACAGCTTTCTTTGAAGTTTTAGCAAGGAAGATTGGAACTCACCGTGTGTCTGTGTACTTGTAATATTTTCATGGGTGAACAGCAAATGTGGTAAAAACGGACAGAATACAGTTAGTGAACAAATACCCTATCAGATGCTGACTGGTAGGGGGATGGAGATTAATTTTCATATTTTGGATTAATTTTTTACATGTTGATGGGATGAGAAAGGCAAATCTACAGCAACCTGTAAAGGTGAGACCCTAAGAAAGCACTTTACAGAGATTGCATCTATAGCTTGTTAGAGATATGGGTTGTTGCAAAGTTGTTATTAGAGCTCAGGTGGTGCAGTCTTTCCAATTCAGTTGCCAATGTGCAAATAGAGTAATCATTGCCATTCTCCAACTTATTTCATAACCTTGCAAAGCACTTTATCTTAAACCAAACCACAGTCCTTTCCTAAACCTAACCATGTAGCTTTGATACTTAAAGTTAATCAAACAGCAAGTGAATTTGTGCAAACTCCAAATCAAAATGAAAATGGGAGACCATGTAGGGAAAAATTTCAACAAAAGTCCTAAAATAATCATATTGTTAAGTATTCTTAACAGCAAAATACGCATGTCGTAGTGTCAATCTGGTGCGGGTCAACGCGTTGAAGAAAATTTTGTCATCTTTGACTTTACACCTTTTGGAAATCAGGTCACCTTTTACTTCCCTTCCTGATCACAGAAATGAAAGAATGGAGAAAAATATTCTTTTTAAGTTAACAGTGAGCCTGCTAACACACACAAACATTAACACAAACCAAAGCTGCAACCAAGCACATCTTTATAGACTTCTGAATCTTTGTTCATTCTATTCAAATAGAAACAATTCTAAACTTTGTCCACTGCCATTATTTTTAGCACTACATACTTAATGTAACTGATCCTACAAAAAAATGGTCTATCTTCTGTAAATATTGCTAAAATATGAGAATTGTGTAACTGTGCAACCTTGGCCGTGTTGTTTTCTTCACAGTTTGATCTGGGCCAAATGGCTTCTTGCTTACAATTTCCTATGACGCCAAGGTAAATTACAGCCCTGGCATCTCCAGAGTGGGCTACAAGTGCTACGGGGCGCACTGAGATGCTGTATGAATACATCATGCAAATAACTGCTGATAGTCTGCAGGGCACCAGAGACTGTTTTTAGCAGTATTTACTTTATCAAATAAAGTCTACATCCTCAAAAATGTCAAAGCCACAGTGCATGAAAGTGTGAATACATCATAAAAACTGATCTGTGCGTGTCAGATAAAGCTTGCAGTATGTATTTTATGATTCTGCCATTTTACCGTTTTTTTGGCAAAAGCTTCCCCTCCTGTTTATCTGTATAAATCTGAATCTTTAGTGCACAACAATAGGCATTGCCCACTCAAAGCCATCAGAGTCATTTCTGTCTGCACCAGGCTTTAATGGTTAGGCCTTGGGTCTGTCAGAACCATTGGGCATATGAGTTTGATGGGATAATTCCTGGGCAGTGAGCATGATGACCCATGTATGGCCCCAGTCTCTGCACCACTACCCCTCCTTCTCCACGCTTAGCTGGCATAATTTGGAGGCAGTGTGTGCTTGTGTGTGTTGCTGTCAGTATTCGTTTCTGCTCTTGTGTGCATCTGTGCAAATTGGAGTGTTGATAGCAAGCTGTACGTATGTGTGCTTGGGTCTATGCGTGTGGGTGTGCATGTGGGGCTCAGATGCACCAACATGCTGCTGCACTACCTGTGGGAAAAATCAGAGCTTTTCACTTCATATACTGTTATGTGTATAGATCTGGGTTTTATCTTAAACCACAGCTCAGCTTTAATACGGTGGCATGGCAAAGTCAAAATAACACCTGTTCAGATGCACAAGTTGGGTGCAGCCGAGGCTTGTGCAACTTCCTGAAATGCGCCTCTGTAGTTGATTAGGAGGTGCGGCACACATCATGTTTCTTTTTGACACCGCAGTCCCACCTGGATTTCCTCTGGCTCATTTGGTATTTATTCTCTCATTGAAGCTTTGAGTCATGCAGCAGAATGCCAGTGGTAATACTCTCGTCGAGGGATAGCGAGAGAGAGGTGAGAAGCTGTGTGAAACATCCAAAGCTCTGGCATACAGTATGTGTCTGTGTCAGAAATAGAGAACAGAGAGCTAGTCAAAGTTGGAAAAAAAAGGCAGCATCGTATGTTTACTTGAATGGAAGATTATATTTGACATACTCAGATCAATAAGAGACACACATTTTAGGCTGTATTGTCAGTGAGTTTTAATTGGACACCGTTCACTTGTCTACCCAGTTGAACTCTATTAGCAAGGAGATGAAGAAACAATTGAAACAAATTCAGTTTAATTCAGTTTAAGTATCTCAAATTCACAAGAAAAGTCAATAAGGCAATTTACAGCGAATGGGAACAAGTTCAATACAAATCCAATTAGATGTAGTCCAACTTAGTTCTATTACAATCCAATTTATACCAACTAATTATAATACAATTCAAGCTCATTCATTTTAATTGTATTCATATAAACAATATAAAATATAAAAACTCATATAAAGCCAATAGATTAACAGAAAAACAGGCTTTGCTAAATGTTTTGTATTCAGAAAGGTTCATAGTCATTTAAAGCCATAATAGTGCAGCTTGTATTTTACATAATTCCACTCTGGGAGCTCAATATATGGAGAGCATCACAGCAAAATTTTAAAAAATGAACAAATCGAATTTTTGATTGATGGTAAGAAATTGACAATATACTAAACAACTGCACACGCTGTATTGTAAGACATATGTAACAATTAATTTTTGTTCATACAAGAATACTCAATACTACTAATCATGAAGGAGATTATGTTCTTAAGTTGTTCAGTTTCTTCCAAAAACAGCTAGCTTTGTTTCAAGTAAGGTTCTGGGTCACATTTCCTCTTCCAATTACTGCTTGGTTGACCAGCCAGCACTTATGTTTGCAGCATGTTAGGGGATGTCAGGTAGATCCAGCTTAAAGGTCCAGGATTAAGACATCTGGAGTCTCAAACTGGAAATTTCAACCAAGCAAAAGCCCTGACACCCCACCTCACTAGCTTGTAGGACAAATTATGGTCGAGGCCAATCAAGTGGCAACATTTGGTTTCAACCTTCTGCTGTAGTAACATAGACATTAAAAAAGAAAGATATAGAGATACAAGGTGAGGAGGGTCAATAGTGTATTTGGATATCAAATATCTGCTCTAAAGTAATGAAAACAATAACATAACGTAATAATTACAATAAAATGGTTGAAAATGTGAGATACTGAAAGTAGAAAGACATAAACTGACTATTTTATTCTTACTGATTTGATTTGACCTCTTACAGTCTTGTTGATTAATTTGAAGGAGTTGTGGTGTTCTCTCTTTGGTTTGGGTAAAGTAATATGAATTTGAAGCGTGGTTACGTTACTGCTTTTTTCCAATCCAAATCTGTGGGGAAACATCTGATTAGAATCAGGCTCCACCAAAACTGCATTCAGCTTGCTGCAGTAATGTTGGGCATTTTCAAATGCTTTTATGATGCTCAAAAGCATAAAGACAACTGATACTTCTGAGGCTGGTGTTTACATGTAGATTATTTAAGTGGAATGAATTGATTGGTATAAAGTCTACATAATCAATACCTTTTTATTTCTTTTTTTAAATCTTGTCTGTAAAAATAGCAAGGATAAATGTAAACTTTGTTGCATTGATCACATTTTTCTAAAACAAATACATTTACTGATTTTAATTAAATGGTAATTGAACTGTGCTTATATGGCATTTTTCTACTCAAGCTGGACACTCTGTTATACCACAAGCCTCTGACACCCATCTACACACACACTCATACAGCATGTCTAAGTCTATACAATGATTTTGGCTACACAAGGCTTTATTCTCTACAATACTAACCCTTTTACAATACTAAAAGGGAAAGACTACCTCAAGCAGTGAGTGAAACAGTTTCAAATGTCTATTGTGTTGTTGGCATCTGGCTTGTAAATGCATTTTTAGTACAAATGTCATGGGTACCCTGAGTTAAAATGCAACTAAGGGGGCTCACTGTACTCTGTCTTTATGCATTTGTTCACAGGGCAACAAAATGATCCATTTGTTGCTTCTATAACCGAGTTACAATCAGACATGGTTTGCATTTACCACCCCCCCATGCACTTCACATGTATACCAAGACAAGCCATGAGCAACTTAGGCTTGGTTAAGAATGGGGAAGTGTGTCAGCAACATTACCTTTTGTTGTGGCGGTTCTTCACGCTGCTCACTTTCATATGTTGAATGTCATTTTGGCTCGAATACATACAGCTGGATTTGAGGTGTTATCATCTTCAAAAACAGAAGCCTGTTTGACAAAGTATTCCCTTATTTATTAGTTGCGGTGGCTTCCAACTGGCGACTGGAGCAGTTTACGAGTAACTATCATCCTTTCCCTCACTCCTCTGCAAATTTACAAGATTTCAACCGATCAGATGACACTTCCCCCAGATCCTTTAATTCTCCAAGGAACACTTCCCCTAGGAGAAATTCCACACTGTAAAATACAGCTAAGAATGACTATAGAGCAACTTTTTGCAACATACGGCTTGATAGGTAACATATAGCATAAGGTATACATTATCATTCAAATTGAATAAACAAACAAGCCAAAAAAGAAAAGAAAACACTTAGACACTGAAAGGGATTTCATAGAGACTTTAAACAGTATGTAATCGATGCACGGTGCCATCGGTTGTACGAGAAATAGAATGTGGTTGAGACATTAGTAGCATTTCTCAACTTCTCATTCCCAACTTTTGAAGCTCATTATTTAAATAATGAAATGATGAATAAATAAATGATGAATAAATCTGCATCAGAAGAAGAGAATGTGTTGCTTCGCTTCTCCCCATAGAAGGTTAGGAAATCAAAAGTTGTCATAAAATTAACCAAAATTAGAAGACTGCTCAGTATTCTGGCAATTTCACTCCAGAGATATTACCGTGGCCCAGAGCAAATGACCATCTGCTGGAGAGAAGCACGTCCAACAGCATGACTGTTGCAGAGGTATCAGTCTGCATTCTCTGGCAGTGCTGGCGTGCTGAGCGAGGCTAGCCCTCTAGTTATTAGGAGACACCCCAGTCAAGGGAAATTAACAGCTTAAGGCAGCTGGCAGAGATGTTCATCTGTAATTCAGCTCAGGATGGAGACAATGATACTGATCTGGATCCTTCCACGAGAATGTGTAATCCTGATGATCCATGCACACAGTGTGCAAGTCTGCATGTTGTAACAAGTTAGCCACACCAAGCCCATACTGCAATGAGTCAGTGTGATACAACTAGCAGGACATTTGTCATGAGTTGATACTGCAGAGTTTAAATAGTGCTGCAAGCTTCCCTTGTACATCTACATCAGATTCAGATCTTTAGATAGGACTGGGATAAATATTTCAAAGGTGACATAACTAACATTTTGATGAGCTGCAATGCTGGTTTTCTTATAATGTTACTTTGCAATTTGTCAAAAGACTTAATTGAACGTACTTAAATCAAACCGAACATAATTGACCTGCACTGAGATCATGTATACGTATACTCCAAGAGTGTTAATTAATTATATCTGTTACAAATGATAGAATAATTGTGAAACTTTTGCTGTCTGCTTAATCATAGCAAGTTTCAGCCAATAAGCAGTGATCCCCTGCAAATTACATGCACTCTTTCAGTCTTTACCACCCAGTTTCTGTGTCAACTTGCCCCATAATAGCCATGGGAGCTTAATTGGGAGTCTCACTGGCACTGACGTTGAGTGCCAAGACTGATGTGAGCGGAAGGGTTCATGTGACATGGATAATTGGACCATTTATCCCTCTGTCGTGGTTCACATAGCTTCCCCATCTCCACAACTAATCACAGATCCCTTACTAGCTCAGTGGAGTTAGGCATTATAAGTATATGACTTTCATTCTATATTATGACTACCTCAGCTTGAAGCAATTGATAATGTTTTAGTCAGTTAGTTTTGTGTTTTTCTGCACTTCTTTCGTTGTGTGGGTGAGTATGTGTGTGTGTCAATGCCATTTTCAGCCAACATAATCATATCATAGCTGTACTTATCTATGAAACCAGATGAAACCAATAGGTAGGTGAGACTACAAGCATGTCATAAAGACATAAAGACCTGGATGACTCAGAACATCCAAATTCAGACAAAACAGAAGTTGTTCTCTTGGGACCTGAGCGCTTCATTGTCTAGTTGTATAGTTCCTGTAGATGGTATTTCCTTGGCTTCTAGTTCTACAGTGAGGAACCTTGGAGATGTTTTTGACCAGAATTTATCATTTGACTCGCATATAAAACAGGTTTCTAGGACTGCCTTCTTTCACCTTCGTAATATTGTTAAAATCAGGAACATCCTGCCTCAGGGTGATGCAGAGAAACTAGTCCATGCATTTGTTACTTCCAGATTGGACTATTGTAATTCTTTGTTATTGGAATGTCCCACATATTCTCTGAAAAGCCTCCAGCTGATCCAAAATGCTGCTCTTAAGCTCTTAATGACAGAACTCCATCATATCTTAAAGATCTCATTGTAAGGTATTTTCCTTACAGAGCACTTCGCTCCCCAAGCTGCAGGTTTACTTGTTGTTCCCAGAGTTTCTAAAAGTAGAATGGGAGGCAGAGCCTTCAGTTATCAGGCCCCTCTCTTGTGGAATAAGCTGCCAGTAAATGTCCGGGAAACAGACACTCTTTCCACTTTTAAGATTAGGCTTAAAACTTTCCTTTTTGATAAAGTTTATAGTTAGGGATGGCTCAGGTGATCCTGAAACATCCCATAGTTAAGTTGCTATAGGCTTAGACTGCTGGGGGACCTCATCTGTCACACCTTTCCTCACTTTGCTCTCTTTTTTCTCCCTGATTAATTTCTCAAATGATATTATGTACATGTGACATTACTGTGGTCATTAACTCGTGTTTCCCTGTCTCAACAGGTATCCTTTGAATGGTGTTATGGTGTGTTTTTCCCCCTCTTTTCTGTCTTCTCAAACCCCAGCTGGTCGAGGCAAATGGCCACCCTTCCTGAGTCTGGTTCTGCCAGAGGTTTCTTCCTGTTAAAAGGGAGTTGTTCCTTTCCACAGTCGCCACAGGCACGCTTAGGACGGGAGATTGGACTGAAGACAAGTTTCGGTGCCATCTGCTGGTTTCCTTAGCAAGGATATTGTTTTTGAATAGGCTCGATATGAATGAATTGGATTATTTTGAAATTATTTCATTGGATTTCATTGGATTATGATTACAATGAATTGAACTCCAGTTGGCTTGAATTGGACTATATTATTTAAGTGCCTTGGGATGACATTTGTTGTAATTTGTTGTAAAACTGAATTGAATTGAACTGAATCATTGAAACATGGAGAACTTTGCCAACCACCCAGAGGCAAGACTCACTAGAGTCAGTGCACTAGATGACACATGGGGACAACTCAACATGTACATGCCACCGTTAAGCCTGAAAGCTCTAGAGATGTTGCTTTTAGAGTGAATAAGAATAAGATTCTTCAAAGACTCCATGGCACAAAGGAAGGTTTTCACACTCACAGACTCTATTATAGTGCGAGCACATTGTGTCCCGCTTTAACTAAAGATCATTTGATGAGACGGAGTGATGTCGGCTATGTCCTTTATGCTGCGTTTGGGGGGTTTTGGTCAATCCATACTCTCCAAATTGATAGGATAGGCAGTGTGTGCTTTATCATGCCATTAACAAACATAATCATAGAGCCCATTAACAAGATTTGTACCATACATAGTTCACCTGTTTTCACAAAGTCTACACAGCACAGAACAATGCTGGCCTTCGTGCTATTCTGTTGAATAAAACTGTGAACATGAATATTGCTGCTAAGAATCATCACCCCAAGCTGAAGCTTCTAAGAATGTCCTTTAACATGAGCTCTGGTGGAGCCAAAAAGTGCAAACATTTCTTGTATACTCAAGGGCCTCCCTCAAGTGGCGGGCCATGCAAATCATTCAGGTCGTCTTGTCCAGGCTTATGTACATACTCACTGTGGGAATACCTTGGCTGAACTTATCCCATTAATATCAGCAAAGTTATGACTGAAGTTAAATTAAATTATTCACCGCGCTCTCACTGCCAGATTTTCAAAAGGACTAATCTGCAGTCGTAATAATTTATGAACATGAAGCTTCAAATCAAAATTGGTTCTTGTGCCCTTTCTGCTGATATACACCATACTACTACTTGTTTTCAAGCTTGACCCGCCATCTTCAGAGATTCAAGAAAGAAAAAAAAAAGTTTCACATGCCGACACCTTGCATTCATGCTCTCTGACAGCCTTCAGAAAATCTGCAATGATCAGAACCAAGCCTCGCCCATTTGCATGCGATATCAGCTGGGAAGAATTTACCCAAACAAGGGATTGTATTCAAATTTAAAGACTAATCATCAGATTCCTTTATTTAGATTATTACCTACAAAGTAAGAGTTGCCTGTACACCTGACCCCTGATTATGCCTTTTGCACAGGGTGATATATTTATTTATATATATTTATACTTTATTTTGAAATTGTACAACAGCCTATTAACTGTGATCTAGTCTGGGGCAGTTCATCTGAATGTCAGGAGGGAAGAATGGAGCGTTTTTGTGAAAAAATCCAGTTCCAGGCAGTTTTATACATTAATCTTTCTTATAAAGGCTATGTGGGGAGCCTTACAAGGTGGTCGTGTTAACACCTTTGACATTTAGCAAGAAAGTCTATCTCACTTCATTATCTCACATCAGAGCTAGAATACACTTTCCTTATATATAAAAAAAGTTTAGTTTAAAGGCATGTTTAGTAGGGAAAGTGTCAACCTTATCTGAAGACTATCTTCTGTGTTTGCAGTGAGGGGACTTGTATTACACTTTAATTTTCTTAAAACCCATTTAGATAACATGTCTTTGTGATCCACCCACAGACTAATCGCTGTCTGAATGAGTGTTAGTGGGCTTTGGTAATTCTGGAGAAGGGTTTGGAATCCAAGCTTAATTAAATTTCCACCCGCCACAACCATTTACTTCACTTTTCCTTCAAAGTTGTTCATAGATAGAAAATTATTTTTTGTCTTGTACATGCAAAAGTGCACGCTGGTGGACTCCTTGAATGACTGGGATTGAAATGAAATCTCCCATTCTGGCTACATCTCTGCACTCTCAAGAGGCTCTGCTAATTAATCTGTTGCTTGGCAACTTCTGGTAGGGACATTGATTATAGCAAACAGCCCAAACACTTGTTACATTGAGACAGGAAAGAGTGGAAGTTGACTGCTCCCACACAGTGTAAATATCTGGCAGCAAATTTCTCTTGAGCCCTTACATCAGGAGGCTTCCCTTTTTCTGGATTTGAGCAGATGACTGGGTCTATTGCACATCAGTACAGTGGCAGAGAGGCTGTTTCGACTGAAGTGTTATTTACTTCATCATACGCTGCATTACAGTTGCAGTAAAAACATGCTAAGAGTTTCTGCTACAGCTTAAATAAGCTGTGGCTTTTGTAGCTATTCTGACGTTCCTCTCACATCCTCATTAAAGGCATTATATTCAAACAAAGCACACCTACAAAGCGCAGATTTTCGGAGGGAACCTCCAATTATTACCAAGCTGCATCTTGTTTTCCCCTCCTAGAGTAGCTTGCTTGTACCTGCAGGGCCATGGCAGTCATCCAGGGAATGTTGCTGTCTTGCTTTGTTTTCTTGCAATTTTTCAGAGTTCCCCTGGCATCTGCCTCTTTTGGAAAAAGATAGACTGTGCCCTCTGCATGACTCTTTGTTTGACTTGTTCCAAAGAATAGTCTCTTCACATGCTGGTTTTTTTTGTTGTCAGCTAATAGAGACCTCAGGGTGATGGAGTGCTGGAGCTATCAGGTGATCCTTTGCTTTGCTCCTTATTTCTAAATGCAGCGTGCTACGCCTTAGCAGTGCTTTTTATTCCCTAACGCACAGTAGCTACAGCTGAAATCGACATTTTTCAAACACACCTTTCCTTCCCTGCCTCGTTTTACATCCTCAATGAGAGAATAGGCTCTCTGCCTGACGGGGGACATGATGCTTCGCCCGGATGGAGTACCCGCTGCCGTCCCAGGAACTTGCTCGTCACAGCTCACTAAATAAATCAGGAACCCATTAATTACATTTCACAGCAGTCATGATCTGCAAATTCAGAATCAAGGAGCTCATTTAGTGCACACTGCTGTACAAGTAATTGCATGGTACTTGAGCAACAAATTCAATTATTCCAGCCCTTCTGTTCTGATTCTTTGCTATTTTATGCTTCTCTTGTCCTCTTGCTTGTATTCTATCATGCGTAAAGGTGTTTCTTATGTTGAAATGTTCCTAAATGATCAAGAAACGCTTACGGTTCAAATAAAGGCCAGAGGATGCAGAGAAAAACTATATTCTAAATCTAAGTATTTAACAGACATGTACTCATCCAGTTATTTTTATTTTTTTAACCACCATCCTCATAGGTCATAAAGTTAAGGCGGTCTAATTCAGGGTGGTTAATCAACTGGAAAGTTGACCAACTGTCTATTCATTTATTGCTCTGGATCCACAGGCCATTGGAAATTAGGCAGAACATTAAGATTTGCTTTTGTCAAGGATCGATACAACTGACCTGGCATGTGATGATTTAAAATTTCTCATGAAAAAAAAAGGGTGTTCAGTTCTCCACAAGCAAAAGTAGGAACATCTTTAGGAAATCTGTTCCCGTCTAAACTTTAGACACGGAGAAAAGGGCCTTATTGTTCAAGTGATTGTCTAACACCTGAGACATGCTTAGGATCGCGCAGAACCATTTGAGTCTATGCTCCAAACAAGAAGTGAAATGCAAACCTCTCATTATCGTAATGGCTCACTCTAATATATTTGGACAAAACCAAAGAAAACATCTATCTAATCCCAGTTCTCCTAATACAGCACATACTTGTAGAATTAGTGGTTTTTTTTTTGCATTTTGTGTTGCAAGGAGGATTATACAAAGGTACCTTTGAAAGGTAGGAGATGACACAGGTACAGTATGGGTAAATGTTTAAGATTTATTCAACAAAAGCAAAATTCAGGGGTTTTCTGTGGTCCCACTCAAATGCGCTTAATAAAATCTTCTGGCGATAAGCTCTGGAATTTCTGGTGCTTAATTGTCACTTATCAGAAACTGTACTATGTTTCCACTGGTATTACTATTCTACTACAGTACGTCTGCCCGTGCTGGACCTAGGAGTGCTCCGTATTAAAAAAACAAGAATATAGTCAGAGGTCACCACTGTCATCCATCCATCCATGTGACTGTCACTTTAGAGGGTTTGCAAGCTCTTTATTTATTTTACCTTTCTGCTGAGGACAGCAGCTGCAGTGAATGTAAGCCATGCAGCCGACAAGGCACTGATTAATTGTCTGCCCGCAATGAGAAGGACTGTGAGCTGCAGAGGGAGGAGATTTAGGGATGGGCGGAATAACTGTCCATGCAAGCTTTGAACTAGTCCAACTGGAAAGAGTGGCTGGATAATTGTGAGCCTCCCATTGGGAAGTTATACATCTGACTGACTCCAAATCTGTGCACACCTGTCCTGGGTACATCTGTATGCTTCTGTGCTTGCTTCTGAAAAACTGCAGGTATGCAGGTGTTTTTTTATTCATTTTTTTTACATTTTTCCATGTAAATGCAGCGTTTGTTAACCAGCGCAGCTGCTACCCAGCTGACATCTCTGGCTCTGTTCCCCCTGCAGGAGGTCAGAGCTGTGATATCCCATCAGCTTAGCAGTATTCGAGATAAGTGAGGAATCGATATTCATTGATTAGGGAAGCTGACACAAGAAACTCTTCCTTATCCCCCCGTGGCTTTGCCTGGGCATCCTGCTATAGAAGGCAGATGGTCCTCACCCAATGGTTCTCAGCACATGGGACGTGTTCAGTGGCCCAGACACAACCTCCCAGCAGGACTCAGCTGTGTCATGCCGCCTCTCCAACAGACTGACAAATTTAGATTCTCATACAGATGCACATGCACTGTGTCATGGAAAGAGATGTCCTAAAATACAAACGTGAAGATTTGAAAGAAAACCGCGATCCCCTAGTTCATCACAGAATACTTGATTAAAAAGCAGTTTTGTACTTTTACTATCTCCCCATTTTTCATTAAAGTGAGTGCAGTAAAAGCCTGAATGTTGATGAATGACCCTTATGCTTACTGGACCTTAACCAGGGAGGAAATGAGCTCAGATTTCCCACAACTCTCACAACACTCCCACACATTGATTCAGAGTCAATTTACTGCCCCTGCTCTTTTACTGTCGCTGACACTGGTCATCACGCCACGGAACTCAACCATATGCCGTGATATATATCTTTTTTTAATTCCACTGGTGGAATATTACCTGGCAAACACTCAGGTCACTACACCTGAACAGGTGTAGAGGATGAGGCTGACTCAGCTGCTTGAAGAATCTGCAACATAAGCAGAAGAAATTAACAAGGAAAAAAAACAAGATTTACAATCCATAACAAAAATAGATCAGATCGAGGTTTAGCACGGCTTAAACTTCCTAATTTCCTTGGGTTTTATGAACATACCATAAACTGCCAGTCTAATAAGCTCTCTAAGGGCAAATCATTTGTAGCAGAACATTAAATACGTATGCAGCCTGTCAACAGAAGATGATGGCTGGTATGAATCTGTAAAGTTTGACACTTACGTTTCAACCAAAAGCAGACTTCTTTCAATAAACTCAAAGCTTTCTTTTCATCTCATGGGCGTTATGTGTGGAAGCTGCAGGTCTGTCTTAAGGGCACGGCTCATCTCTAATCCACCGCAGTGAAGCCTCAGATGTGTGCACGGCTGAAGTCACACAAACTCTGCCACTGTGGCGTCTTCATAAAGGGTTGTGGCTGAGGTGTGGCTTTTAATCAAAGTGATATAATCAGAAAATAAAGTTTCTTGGTTAATTGTGCAAACGAATGACCAAGTCTGAGTGTTGTGTTCATAAACAGTGACGGTAATTCTCAGTAAACCGTACATTAAACAGATTTGTGAGTAACAGTGGTGTGAGGAAAACATAAGGAACACTCAACTAATCAGAAATGTTCAGTTCAAGATTCTTCTTCCTTTTGTTTGTCTTCCTGTGGCATCATACCCAAATAAACTATGCAAACTCATATTTCAGAAAAGATGTGATGGAGGCTGGTGGATGTGGGTCTGTTCAAACTATTCAAACTAGCAGCTGAAAAAAAAAAAGAAAAAGCTCCTCACTGACAGTTCATGGATTTGCTTCGATAGGTGCAGCTCGTTCTTTTCCCCTCCTTAATGTCATTACACACGCTATTGTGAGGAGTATGATTAAGGGTGCAGACACATAAATCAACAATGACGAGCTATTTAAGCAGACTAAAGGAGTGACTAATGTTATGTAGAAATTCAGGATTTCATAATAACTTCCTGTGTTTGCACTGAAGGCTCAAGCACAGATAGGATAAAGAAATCCCCTCCGAACAATTAAAGAACTTGGTAAAGCAACAATGACACTTTGATCATAAGAATGGGTGTGTGGTTGTTGACGATTGAGCATGACCTTGAATCTTAAAAACCCCGAGCCCGAAATAACTCGAAACAGAACAGATGTTCATGCATAAATATATGATGTCAAAGACAAGATCATATGTTTCCACCTTTTTCTTGAATATCTAATTTGGCCTTTTTTTTTTTTTTTTAAACACAGTGAAGTATTTTGGAGGTTACTCTGTCTCAAATAGAAAGTAAAACACCTCCTTCATTTTGTAAACAATTTCCAAGGCCAATAGATGACAAAAGGATCTCAGTTCAAAGTGCTGATCGGTATAAAAAAAGAACTCATAAGGCTTTTTTTTCGTATGGGCAACTTGACCAGTGCTGCAGCTTCCATATCAAAAGTGGGACTTTTGCTTTCATGAGGAAGCCCATCTCTGAGTTAGACTTTGAGATCTTATTGTCCAAAAGCTCAGAGTCATCTGGGAATATCAGAGTTGTCCTTGAGGAGTTCTTACCATCCGCGTCAAAGAATTATTCCGGGCCCACTGTCGCTCACATGACCCTAACTGCCCCGAGAAGATGCTCATGACCTGCTCGTCACACTGCTCTGCTTTCCCATCAGACACAGGATGTGTGTGTCAACAGGGGACGTTCTGAATACTGCAAAGCCCAACAGATGTTGCGGTTGCATTGTTCCACAGGACGCGCTGTACCAGCTTCTCTGTCTGAGATCCAGATCAAAGAAATGTCCTGAATGGTTTCTCATCTTCTCTTTAATTACCACTGTACATCCTCTCGGTCACTTAAGGTGCACTCTCTTCCATTTCCTCCGTGCCATATATAATCATGTCCTTAAACCACCAATTTATACCAGCACTTGGCCTGCAAGTGGTCCTCCAAGACCTGATCTACAATCTGCTACTTAAGCATAAATGCACTCATGAAGATGAAACCAGGAGATGCAACACATCAGAAGTGTGATGGGGTTCAATAAGCACAGCGCGTGGGGGGGGGGGGGGGAATCAAACATGTCGGGTTATTTATGCATTCCAGTTAAGTGGAGCTTAGCCCCTGATCAATGTTAAGTAGCCCTTCATATTAACTAAAAATATGCTCCATTACTTAAATGACACAGTAGGATCCTTTGAGTAACGATACCATCTGCAGTTAACGCAGATCCCACTCCTGTTATGTGTGGATGATTTAGCGCGTGGTGTCTCCACAGCAGACTTTTGCGGTGCTTACTACGTGCAGATAGCAATTAATAAAGCAGTTTATGGTGCAGAGAGTGCCAGAGGGAGGCAGGCTAATTTCATTATCTAAACACATGGAGGTTCTTTTCCATACCTATAGCGCCTAAAGACTCAGTGTAGGTAATATTATGATAATTAATTTGGTTTAGATGCTCGACAGACATGAATGCTGAGAGGAGATGCTCTTTCTATCGCTTACAGATGTGACATACTTTATCTCTGCCTGCCTCTGCTGTTGGTTTTACTGCTCTGGGCTCCTAACCTCAATCTGGGGCTCCGCATAAAGTAACACAGCCAACCTTTACCGTACTTAAAGCGCAAATACACTGACGTACCAAACATAAGGCCAGCTCTGTTTTTACTTCACACAGCAAAATAAAACACAGTATGTCTGGGTTAAATAGCTTCACTGCTGTACTGCAGTGGGTTTCCTCTCCTGCAGCTTACTCAGGCCACTCCCAGCATCTCCTTATTACAAAAAAAAAAGCATATCAACTCATTCAGTCCTAATGGCGCACATCACTAGTGGAAACCTCGTAAAACCTGGGAAGAAAAACCTTTGGACGACACCCAAGTAAGCGATGGATCCAGTCAGTGAGGTCATCTCTGTGGTGAACAGAGAGCAATTTGTGGGGTGGGTTTTTGTCAGGCTGAGACTAATAGTGATTCAGGGAGGCGTGTTTAATGATTCAGAGGTGAGTTGCGAGATCTATGCCTCCCTTTGGAGGCCTTCTTTCCACGATCTTTAAAAGCCTTCAGACCCCTTTCCTATCATCCGCGTGAATGAAGTGTTACATGATTTTACAGAGTTGCTTATTAACCTGGTTTGCTGACTTGACTGGCCCTCATTGCTGTACTGGTTTGTGGTTTATGCATGCCGTTCAAATTATACTATGTGTTGAAATCGGAGAAGCAGAGATGACATCATAATCACATTACTGGGCAACATAAGGGATGGACTTAAGAGTGAACTACAGGGATTTTACACTTAACTTTGACGTTTAGAATTACCCCATTGAGGCCATATTGGGCATCGATTCAAGCATAGAGTAACTAATTATCTCTCACAGCCCAAATCATTACTGATTTAAAGCCTCACGCTCACACTGGAGGAAGATTTTAAATGCACAAGCTTGAGATCCCCACAAGTGAGAGATCTGCACAGATGCTCCGCGCCTCCAGTCCAAAGAGGACAGTTTTCCCTCTTACCTTGCACAGACAGGCACGAGTCTGCTCCTGAGCTGGCACCAGAGCAAATCCCTCTAACAGCTGCTTAATTATGTGCAGCCATTCATTACACTGTGATGCCTTAAGTCTGGCCCGTGTCGCTGATCCAAGAACCCTTGCTCTGCGTGGCATGATTGCTTAAGAACGTATTACAGAATGTTAACTCCAAACAGCACTTTATGTGTGAATGATTTTCTCTCGCATTTGTTACACAAAACATGGATCTGCTTTAGGACATAAATCAATATTTTTGCCATTTGAAGCTGAACTTTTGAGTGGCTGTTTGTGTTAAGTTATCCAGCTAATGGTGTTGTCTTTGTATTTACATGCAACGCAGAAACGTTTCTCATAAATCAACTGTGCGTTCGTATTATGACGAGAGATTTACTTGAGCAAAGCGTGACATTCGATCCATCCAAGAGAAGTCAGTCTCCTATAAAGAAATGAAATGTCCATCTGTTTGGCTCGTTTTTAATCGCACCCATTTTCTATCAGCTGTTAAGGCATGTTTACACACAGCACCGCATGCATGTGCCGAACTGACGCCACCTCCTGCAGAAGGAGAAACATGATTTCCCACTTTCATTTGGACTCCCACTTTAGCTAAATGGGATTAGGCTGTTTGAGTGCGGATGATAAGGTATAGCTCAGTGCAGCATCGTTCACCCTGGCAACTATGGGCTGTAGTTGAGAAATGTCTGTTCCTGCCAAAAGAAGAGTTATAGACCCACAGTGTGTTCAGTTATGTCAATACGGGCAGACCTTGGAAATAGAATGCTATGCACATCTAGGTATTGACTACGGCAGCTGTGAAATCCTCAATCAACCCTGTAAGTTGTGATTCTATGAAATAGGTTTCTTGCAATTTTCCGTGAAAACTGTGGTAATACGTTCGGATAATCTTTGTCAAACATCAGGGTTAGTCTGTAATTTCAAGAATCGGAAGGAAATGTACGTTTCTTTTTTTATTTTCTGAATGGCAAGGCTGGTGAGCAGAATCTGGGTTCACTGCTGGAAATCTGAAAAAAAAAAAGAAAAAACACCTCGGCTCTTAGACACAACCTCAGTTTCAGATCCCACGGGTATACAAACACACACAGGCAGGTTCCAGGAGCCAATCCCGTGATTTCCAGCCCGAATGGCTCTTATTCATAAATATTCTGAAAGGGATTAAATAGTTAAGGAAAAGCTTTGGAGTGAGCATAGTTTAAGAAAAAAGAAAACTCTCAGAAAAGTAAACTCTGTCAGATGTTAGACTATTCGATTCAGCTGTCCAGTCGAAACACAGCTTACTTACTCTGTCTCAAATCAATATGAGCCTGATGAAAAAGGGCACGTGAAGCTCAGCTTAGCTTCTTCTGTCGTCCTGTGGACCATTGTCCTACTACCTAGGGAAAAACAAGCACTTCTTTTGTATGCCACATTACCAGAAAGGTGTGCTATTCTGCTTCAGGTAAGTAGAACACAAAGAGCTCAGTGTGGACGTCCGACCAGGCCAGGCACAACTGCCAAACTGAATCCACCTAATTTAGTGTTACTCACCAAGTAGATAACCTAGCTGTTGGCAGATACGTCCGCTTCCCACCTAAACCGCATGCTCGCTCAAAGCACCCCCCCCCCCCCACTATGTGTCCAGAGAACAATGCCACACAGTGCAACAACAGGCCAGGCACAGTGGTGTTGGATGACTTGCCATTGTGATGCCGTGAAAGGCTCATACTGCAGTTTCGGGGCACAATAACAGAGGGTGGAGAACAAAAACCTGAAGGCAGAGTTTGCCAGTGTGGGTGTGCTGGTAGGCTCTGTGTTTACCTTTGTGTGCCAGTCTCTGACCCTCTGGTTGGCTTACTCACCGAGCAAAGCGGGGACACCAGATTTATTATTGTGCATCATCTTGGCTGGTAGTTATTTAACTCTTATTCAACCAATAATTTAGAAGTAAATTGTACAATTAATATAACAACACCTACATGATAAGAGCTTCAAGTAGCTCAAGGAAAGACTAGGGGTACTGTCTAGAAGAGGGCCCCATGTGTTACCATCTACTTTGGGGATTAGAGCTTTCATTAATAATGTCTGCGGTGCAAAAAAAAAAGGCTTATGAGGCCCAGTGGATCAATTTTGTCCTGGGGCTCTTTAACAGGTTGATCTATCCCTGCCCCCATGTTTGATGCGTCCTTGTTAAGAACTTCAAGTGGAAGGACACACAAACAGTCGTAAAATAACACCCCCATGCTGCAGTTTGTCATAAACAAAAATAAACATTTGATATCTTTGACAAACAAATAATCATCTCTCGTACTAACCCTTTACCTGCCTGCCCCACACCAGGGGCTGCTCCTGCCCTGCTCACAGCCATCCGCCGTTGCCAAGGTTTCCGTGTACGCGCCGCCTGAGAGAGCGGAGCCGCGCGATTGTCATACATTAGTGCCAGACATGGCGGCGGAGCTACAGCCCGAGTGGATTTCGGCTCTCCCGTCTTCCTGGAGTTATGGGGTTACTCGGGACGGACGCGTCTTCTTCGTCAAGTAAATATCCCTTGAAAGAACACGGTTTAAGTCGTTCCGCTCTTTTCCGACACGAACAAAGTCGCCACTTATTAACGCACGTATTTCCCTCTCTCAACAGCGAAGAAGCCAAGAGTACAACCTGGCTGCATCCAGTGCGTGGCGAGGCAGTTATAACCGGGCACAGAAAAACTCCAGGTAAGGATGTCACTCAGCTGTCAACTCAAGTTTCTCATATCTTCTCAGCTTCTGTCACATCCGCCGTCATGTGTAGCCTTGTTGTCCTAAAGCGACTCTTCCCACGCTCAGAGGGAGGCTCTGACACCCATGCTGTCTTAACGCGCGAGTGGGCTTTTGGCGCTCGTGCTGTTTCAAGTGAGCCCCCCCTTCATGACCACCTCTGCCCGGCTCGTGCCACTTCCTCGCGAGCCTCCTCCTCAGGTTGGTCAGTCACTGAAGTTGTCGACTTGAGGGCTAGCTAGCGTAACTTGAGAACTTGTGAAACGACGTCTTTGAAAAACAACGAACCGGCTTGTAAACTGTTTTCAGAGGCTTTGCGTTTCCACTTTGAATGAGCCACCGTCTTCTGGTGGCCAACGTAGAAGGTCATATATTTTTTTATTTATTTTGCTCTTGGATGTTTTGCTGAGCTTCTCATGGTGAAAGAGCCGCTGTGTTACAGGTATACAGCAACACTGCCGTAGAGAGAGCTGAGGAGCTTACAAAGGTTATCTGTCAAATCTTCTGAATAAGCAGTTTTTTTTGCCTTATCCCGGTCAAAAAAACAAACAAACACAGAAAACAAAAATAAAGCCTCACCCGTTTTTGAAACGGTGTAATACATGGTCTAATTGGCTGCCTGCAGTTCCTTATGCTGGTATAGTTACCATGCAGCTAATGCATAATGTATACAGCAGCAGTCGCCTGCATAACTTGAGTCTGCAAAGAATCTCCATTGACGTTACTTGCTTCGTTTCATTCAGGCTGCAAGTAGTGATCATTTTCACAATTGATTGCGTTCATTTTACTTTGTAAAATATTACCCGTCTGCTCTCTGCTGGAAATAAAAAAAAATCAGGAAACGTTCAGTATGTACTGAAAAATACAGGAGCTAAAGGGAAAATACGAGCACAGCTGCTTTAAAATGAAGGGGATGTTCTGAAGGCAACTGCACAGACATTAAAAGTTACCTTTTTTTTTAAAAATCTGTTGAATTACTTTGAATTCTTGATACTTTTAGGGTGAGATGCACTTTTCTTAAACCCTTTTATCTTGGTTTCAAAGCACCAAAAACACTCAAAGAAGGTCAGCTTAGTAACTTCTCTTCTGTAAGGCTTAGTCTACAAAAACCTGATCTTTGTGTTGGATCAGGCTAAGAGAAGTCAGTGGTGGGAGCCTATATGTCTGACATGATTTTGAAGGAGGACATTTGGTGGCTTAATGTACTGGTTGACTGTGCCACCATTGATTTTTCTTTTTCTTTTCAATTATTTCTTATCTCTATCAGTCCAGCTAAAGTCAATGAGCTGACATGTCAAGGTGACCATTTTGCTTCTTTCCTTTGCTCGTGCCACTTGGCATAAGTAGAGCCTGTGTGTCAGTTACAAATGACAAACTCTTGTTTTCTTAATCAAACTGTGCATCACAAACCGTGAAGTTTGAGTCAGTAATGCTATAAACAGATTTATGTCACAGGTTACTCATCGAAAGTGGGAACCGCGCAAGATTTATTTTCGTAACAGGTGACGGAGAAGAAGGTGTAGCGCGGCGGGGGTGACTTCATTTGACTTACTTGACACTGAACTTCCTGTGATGCGACTGTGGCGCATTCGCCCTAAAAAAATGTTCTAAAAATGCCAAAAACTGGATCAGCGTTTTACAGACTTAAAAAAAAAGTTGGATTGGAACAGAGGCAACTATTGTATATGAATAAATATCTATAAATATAGGTGTTTTTTTTTTTCAGGTGAAGCAGCCAAATATTCCATGCTTCCAGCTCCTTTGTTTTTCTCTCATTTGTTATGAAGTTATTTACCTCTGGGTTTTGGACAGCTGATGCTTGGAGGAGACACGAATGCCAGATACAGAAAGATTGTTTATAGATTTAAAGTTAAGATAACTGATCCATCTGAAAAGTTGTAGACAAGTGAGCGGATGATGAGGACAATAAGTTGCGATCATGAAACTGAGATGTGAGTTGTGCTTCATTTCCTGACCTGTTGTTCAAAAAGATGGTTTTTTTCTTATCTTATGTGGCTTAACAGCAGAATGTGTTTACAGTTGATGCAACTTGCAGTTAAACAAATAAAAAAAAATAAAAAAATCAGTTTAAGGGAGTTGCAGTTTCGATCCAATGAGCAATGGGTGTCTGCATTTCACTGTGGTCTGTTGGCTGCGTCTTAAATAACACCAGAAATGTGTTTTTTTCCTCCATCTTCTCGCAGACCTACCCACTGGATGGGAAGAGGGATTTACCTTTGAGGGAGCACGATGCTTTATCAAGTGAGTTCAACACCCTCCTTCGACAGGACACACACACACACACACACACACACACACGCTCATGGCAGCCTTAGACCTTGGACACGTTTGCTACACATGTCATATAAAGTCAAAGCACTTCTGTGTTGTTTTCATCTCCACTCTGAGTGACCTCAGATGAACGAAACCCTCGTTCGGTCGTGTGCTGCTCCCCGAAACTTGCTTTGTGTTAGCAGTGGATATCGGAGGGCTGTAAATTGGAAACCTTTACACCTGTTTTTTTTTTTTGTGCTGTGGAAGGTTATCGCAGAAGTTAATGATTACACACGACCACAGTGCAAACACCAGACAGACCTGAGCAATTTGAGTGGGGTTGCTGTCTTCTTGTGAGCTGTTTTCATTTATTCTGACTGACCCTGCTCCGAGCTCAGCCTGTTTGGAGAGTTTTCGCCAAAGTGTTTCGTGCTCTCTTTATCTGACTTTTATCGCTGCCGTCTGGCCTGCTCACGTTTCAAAATGGCCTTTGTCTCGAGGTGCCCACAAACCTCAACAATCCCACAGGCTGAGTGCAAGCCCCGTTGTGCAACGTGGCGCTAATATGCTTTAGCTAAAGTTCATATGAATGCCCTGTATGCACACAAGGACCTAATTCAGTGTACAGCATCATACACTCAGGCCCTCTACTGACACATCTCAGCTATGCTTTTCTTCTCTGTTGGAATCCCAAACATCTTTTTTTCTGGGTTTTAAGTCCATCTGGTAATGTTTTTTTATTTTTATTCTTTTGTTTTTCCCACAATAGCACCAGTTTGCTTTTGATGCGTGTGTCAGTTGTTGCTGTTGCTTTCGGCTGGTTTGTAGTAGTAGGTCTTAACAGCGGTCACTTTGTACGATGGGTCACCCTGAATTTGTTTTATCTCAGGTTAGAGCCCCAACCAAAGATCTCCCCACGAGTCTTCCACATTGGTCCACATGTCCATGAAAACACTCTGCATGAATTGTAGGAAGCTATGCTACATATGTCACATGTTCTTCTCTCTCTTCCATGGAAGCTTAATGCATGCGGCCAATCAAAAGAGATCATATGCACTGATATGCACACTCATGCAATGCATGATTCATCATCATTAGCTTTCTTGAAATACTCCCCTCACTCTGCACCAATAGATATTTTGCAGACGAGCGTGCCAAAATACAATAATGCTACTGTAGTGAAGATATTGCGAATAAAAGACATTATGCCTTTTTTATCCTCCCCAAATCCCGTCTCCTTCTGCGACTTCCTCGTGATTGTGTGGAGCTTCGTGTGGCAGGCTGCCAGGCTGCCTGACTGAAAGGCGACTGAAGTCATTTTTTTTTTTTTATCCCAGTATGTTTTTATCACAGCCTCAAAAGCAGACCGGGGGACCACATTCATTAGCTGATCCCCGTGATTCTGGCTAAGTTCAATAATGTATGCAGAATGCAGTTTTGCAAGTGAAAAACAATTTGTTTCATCACTCAGCTGAATGTTAAACAAGACAAAAAAAACGGCGAGGAAATCATTTATATTCAAGACAGGCCTGGTGTACGCGGTTGAATGTAGTCACTAAACAGTCACTAAAAATATGTCTGAAGCCTTTTGAAATGAGCCTTTTCCAAACTGAAGCAAAAAAACAAAATACCAAAGACCAGCTCGAATCCATCTGCTTGTTTTGAGCTGATAAGAATGCTCTTCGTGCCCCATACTGTTCACCTGGCGAGCACCTACCACAAAACGCGCCCTGCAGTTCAACCGATGACTCCCACCTCTTTGCCCTGCTCTTTCACACATCTTCTTCCTTCAATTTTCTTTTTCACTGTCCTCGTCACTATGTTGATATCTTATTTGATTTCTGACTAGTACATCTAAGGAACTTTCTGACGACCGTGACCTCCTCACACAATAGATGCACAACATGTCTGCCTATACGGTGTTATCGACCTCACTTTTCTGGTACGAAGCAAACAGATGCTTGTATTTTTACCGGTGTAATGCACGCGATCAGTCTAAATGTGGCGCAGGCTTCCCACACACTGTGAGTGAGGGTTTCATGTCAGACACATTTCCCCCAGCTTGGCCTGCTTGGTTCCTCTTTGTTGTTTTTACTAAGCAGAAGCCTTTAAAATTCTTGTCACATGGTCACTCGAGTGAGAGTCATAAAGATGGCTGCATGCGCGGGTATAGTTGGTCCAAAGCAAGATCAGCGCTTTACTGTGACGGCAGTATCGTTTAGATGTACTTAGGCTGTAAGTAATGAGGTTGTATAAAACCATGGCTGTTCATTTCATTGTGACTCATTGTGTTGACATGAGATTTGTTGACAGGTTTATGCGATAGCTGCGACTTGGACGGTCCTCGGGGCATTTTGAGGCTTTATGCGAGGCTGCCAATGAAAGCCTCTGAAAACTCTCCAGTACGATTAGCCTGCTGACAGCTGGAGAAGCTTATGCCTTATGTTTTGCACTAGGTTATCATTACTTTGTCATCAGTTTTTGGTGTTGTCAAGTTTGCAAGTTCAGAGCTTGTGTTTTGCATTTTATTTGTAAGAGAGGTGTGAAAGGTTAAACAAACAACACAAAAAGAAAACTGCGATTCTCAGAATCACAGTGAAAAAGTGTAAAAAGCAAAAAAAAAAAGAAGAAAAGATGTGGCTTATTTACATGCTGGCCCAGCCATACGTTTGGCTGTCGCTGTCGGGTTACACAGTGTGAGCATCGAGCAGCAGATTGTGCTGACGCAGACTGTCCTCTGACGTGATGTGCTGAAAAGGATAAGTTTACAGGCTGGCGGTGCGACAGCGTGACCTAAGCCTGCTGCGTCCCAAGATTTAGATTTTTCTGTAGTGCCACGACTTTTGAATGAGTGAATGTGAGTGGAGATGTTGACCGAATCAGTCACGGCTTACTGCTCTCCTCAGAGAACTGCCTGTTACTGTGTTTCTGGGTTGTTGGTGGGTGGTCCGGTGCAAAGTGGCCGGTACGCTGCTGCCCTTCCTGCCCTGCTGAGGGAGAGGGACGTCACGAACAAGTAAAAATCTGCAAGCTTTTGTTCATTTTCATCAAGCTCAAAAATCAACACGGGCTCCAGGCACTGAATATGTACCCACCTTTTTTTATTTATTCAGATGCTATAGTTAGAAATACAAGATTTGATTCAGTCTAAGTGCCTACGTATCCAAAAACCTTCCATCTTCCTGTAGTACTGTATGTAGCTCACTGGGGAGAGAGCAGTGGCTCAGTTGCACCCATCCAAGCTTTTAAGGCCAGCAGCCATTGATCTCTGTTGCAACTGTTGAACCTGCTGATAAATCAGAGAACACCGAACCCCATCTGTCTGTTTTTGCTGCCGCGGTCCTGTTCGAGCTGAAACAATAATCCACACGTCACAACAACAGCCACTTTCCCCTGTGGATTAACTTGTCTGCTGCATCGTGCTGTGTGTTAAAAAGCGGGGAGCTGCTGTTGAACTTCTCTCCTTTGCCAGCGTCTTCATCTGTTTCGACGCTGAAACGATGCACTCATAAAGCACGCATGCAAAAAAACTGAACTGCGTGTTGCTCAAACTCTACATGCTTTCGCTGCCTTCTTTCCCACCCATACGTTTGGACCGTGACGCTTATTTTTCTTTGTAGGAAAAGAGCATTTCCGTGAGACTGCATTCGTTTAGTGAGGCGTCATCTTGAATACAAGATTAGGAGCCATGCTTTGTCGCAGCATTTGTGTGTCACATTATGCAAAACAGGTTCCTTGACCTGTGAAAATGTTCCAGAGGTGTTTATCAGAGGTAACTGGGTCGACGTCATCTGAACCGGCTCAGAGAGCTTCGGATTATATTAGCATCATTGATGACTCCAATTAGGAGTTGGTTGCTGCATGGGTGCAGGAAATGTTTACAGCAATTATGCTCAGAAAAGGCAGGTGCAGACTGCTGCCAGTTCCCTCTCTCTCACTTAGCTTTTCTGCTCTCATTAATTCTTTCTATGAAAGGAGGGAAAAACACGACTGCCGAAGCCAGATCTAATTGCTTTAAGTTATGCAACGAGATAGCTGTTATCTTGTTTTGAAGACTAATGAGGGGATAATAAGTGCACCTGACCCACACAATGCTGTAGATCTGAAGTCCAGCTTGATAGCTGTCCAATTATTAATTTTTCCCTTGTTGATTTTTGGCCATTTTCATTTGTGGGCAATTTGCAGTTTTCTGAGTGCTCATCAGCGTAAAGGGCAACATGAAATATAAATATTGTCCCAGTCTGCTCTGTGGCTTTCATTAAACTACACTTACTTCTGCATAATTCATCACTCAGAATAGAAATAAAGGCCCGCCACTTGAAATCTGGCCAATTATGACAAAAATATCTCCTGTGGATCTCTGTTTAGCTGTTGGCTTATTTTCTTGCTTTGAAGGCCCACACACTCTGACTCCACAATTAAAAGTAGGAGTTTTGGGTGGAAATTGTTCTGCAAAGGAACTTTGATAGCTGTCTTTTTTGGGTTAATCACCGAGAATATCTTTTGCCTGTCACAAAGGCAATACGATAAAAACAACATCGAAGCCTTACATTTCCTGTGAATGATACTTTTCGCATAGATTTTAAAGCCTCCTATTTGAAATGCGCACGCTTGAACCCAAACAAAGGTGACGCTGGTAACGATGTGCTAAATTCGACATCTTTTATGGTCTAAATTTAATCAACCGTTGTCTCGGCAAGAAAAAAGAAAAAAAAAAGGCAGAGACACGTATATTTATGTTGTTTCCTTTAATCTGTTGCTGTATTCGGCTCCTGAGGGAAATGTGTGGCTTTAAAGCTGCTAAATGCTATACGCTAAGTCATAGGTTCACCGGTTTTAGAGGTTTTTGTTTGAGGCCGTTGCCTTTTTCAGCCAAACATAATACGCCCTATATTGCAAAGTGGAAGCCCTGTATTGGTACGAAATATACGTCTTTAAAAAGCCACCACTGTTGCTCTTTTTGGTAAATTGACGTCCTTGAGGGAAAAAAAATACACAAACTAAACAATCACAGCTTAGCATCATGTTATGAGGAAGCTGGCGTCACAGAATCAGTTGAACGTCAGCGGTGTGCTTCTCATTGATCTAATACGCGCCAGTTTGGCTTGGCGATTATCTCAGAAACGTGCCCCCAACACATCGGCTCCGACCCCTCCAACGCTCCACCTCTGTAATCGCAAACAGGACCTCGATGCACAACAAAATCGCATCAGTCTCGCCACGAACTGGCGCTGTGAAAAGGGCTTGTGAGGCCTGTGAGTAGTTCTGCCGTAATCACCTATCAAGTAGTTTAGTCCCAATTATTTGAGATGATTGTGATTGTGTAGTTGCTTGAAAACAGCTGGGTGAAACTGACAGATATATTATATTTATTTTAACACGAGTTAACACCCTTTTAGTTACATTATCTTTTAGCATACCTGTAGCCTTACATGGTTATGTTATTAGTTGGCTTATAGTGTAATGCTGGCATAATAATAAACTGAGACAAGTGAAACCTTGATCTCAGTGATTTGTATGACAAATACTGTCATTGTCCACTGAAATTTCCTATTTGTGACATTCCTTCCCGTGTGAGTGAACCAAACCAGGACTCTTTACTGCCTAACAAACAGTTCTTCAAACTCCCTTCCAATCAGAATTCATCGTGTTGCATTCAATATACTGAGAACATACTTATCAATTGGCTCTACTGTACCAGTTGCAGCTTTTCCGAGCAATTTGTAGATACCAGTTTATCTGTTCTTTATTTGTCTCATCTCTTTCCAAGTTTCCTCTGTGGTTTCATCTTAAGACTCCAAAACCTCAGGCTACGGTGAAATGAGGCATCTGATCAGGGATCTGAAGGATGGCATCACACGTCACAGACCTCAAACGTAGGGGATTTGTTCGAGTGACATCAGACAAACTGAATAAAAATCGGCGATGAATTAGTCGACATAGCTTCTATGTGGGCTTGTAGTGGCTTTCTCTGAAGCTATAACTTAATTCTGGTGCGAACTGAACCGAGGTCTTCATCTCGCAGACTAACAGTGACGGGAGTCCCTATGAACCCTTCTTAACTTTGAGACAAACTGTTATGGCATACATCTAAGTCTACGCCCATCTCTGCAGAGGATATCCAAGCTCCTCTGTATTAGCAAAGCCTTTTATCAAATCTGATGAAGTAACCCTTAAATTTCAGTCCCAGTCCCAAGAACAAAAGTGTTTGGACCTGAAGTGGATTTTGAATTGATTCATTAAATAATTGAGCACAATCTCAAATTCCACCTTCAGTTTTTTAAACCTTGACCCTGTGAAAACAAAACAGCACACGTGTCTCAGTCAGGTTGATATCAAAACAGAGTTGTAGCTTCAGAAAACAGCATTACCATTACATGCATAACTTTCTTTGAATTATAACTCCATCATATGTGTTGGGATTTGCTGTTTTTAATTCCACGGGCACAGAGACAAACTCAATAACGGCTCCATTCCAGAGTGAAGCTTTAAATTTTCCTAAATCTGTCCGCGATATCTTAAAACCAAGCTAGTGATTCTTCACAAAAATGCTCTGTGAATGCTGTGTTTTACACTCGAGAATGTGTTTACGGCTTTATTCAAGTCGATTTATGTCTTCAAAAACATATTAAACGAGCAAAGTTGTGTGAAAACCAAAGCCTCATAAAAGATATGGAGACAGACAAACGCTGACTATACTGTATACGTTTTTATATCAGGTTACAGCAACTTGTGATCTTTACATGTCACCGGCTAATTCTCATTGATGAAACGCAATCAAACAAAGCCAAATTCATCTGATCCTGTGCAGGGATGCTGGGGTTGTTAGGATAGGTGTTCTTCTTGCAACAACAATCTACTGTTACCCTTAAGACTCTACCTTGCCCCTGGTTCAGGCACCTTGAAGTGTGTCAAGAAATTAGTAATAAAGGGAACAAGAACAGCCGGTTCTACGCATTTGTATTGGTGGAACCTTGTGGCCTGTTCCAGCTTGCATTTGATGAGAGACAAGTTGCGTGCTGTAGAAACGTACAAAGACAGACAACCGCGTTCACACCCATGCGTCGTGTCCTAACCTCTGTGTCTTATTGGAGGAAACTGGAGCACCTCTGGAAAATCCTCCCAGGTGACGGCGTCTACCGACTGTTAATTGGAAGCTGTTAATTCTACACCCACTCGGGCTTCTGTTCAGCCGTTTCTGTCCTGATAACCGACTGCCTGTCAGGAACAGACTGTTTTCACACAGGCTGACAGGAGGAATTTACTGGACCAAAATAGCACACATGTAGGTGTAGCATGTTATATATCGTGGCGATTCCTGCCCAGAGGTTGAGAGTCCTGTGCTGACTTGCGTCTCACGTGTGCGTCTCAGACTGATACAACAGAGGGAATGGAGTTCTGCACCGTGACACAGCAAGTTATGCTGTAGGTGTGATAAAACTGTCCTCTGCCTCCTCTGCGCGTGCACTGGCCTTTAACCGAGTGTCGGAGGATGGAATTCATTTCAAAGGTGTAGTTTTGCCTGCTATACAATGCCATGGTGTGAGCAGCACATTGTCCTTTGAGGTTTTCTTTGACTGAGGAGAAACACCATGTGACATGCAGATGTATGAATGCAAAATGAGTGTCTTTGCGATTGAATACAATTATCTGGAGGGTAATTTCTTCCATCCTCATGAAACCCATGCAGTTTCTGGTGGCATGTTAATGAGGTAGTAAATCGTTGCCATTCACATGAATATTAAGAAACGGTTTAATCACTCTGGGCTCTGACAGTAGTGACTGCTGACTCTCTGGTTCTGTCAGAGCTCCGTGGTCTTGCAGCTCACTTGTGAGCATAATGTGATTTAAGAGGGAACCCCAGTAGATCTGGTACGGTTGCACTTCATCCCCATTTCCAGCTCTATAACTCTCTGTTGTGAGGCTGGGTGCCGACTGGGAGACAGACAGACAGCAGTGAGCGGCTCAGACTGCTCCCTCTCGTCTCGGGTCTCTGTGGGGTCTCCGCCATCTGGCCGGCACTGAAAGAAAAGAGTTTATCTGTTTGGATGCTCTGTGTGTGAACATATGTGTGATAAATCTTCTGATGTCGGTGACTGCCACAGGTGCCGATTAAGACAGTTTCTCGCAGCAGACCAAGTAAATGTAAGTGGGATGCATATATGTCGTTTACAAATTGTTAGCAGTAAAAGTTTTTATACGAGGATTCGTTTAAAATTCAAATGCTTGTAACAGAATCGAGACACCCTTCGATCTGACTAAGAGGGCGATGGCTTTCTTATTTTATTGTGACACACTTACAGGTATTTCCAGTTTTATAGAATACGTACGCAATCCGACTGTAATACAATATGTTTATTGAAGGTGGTTCTATAGTGCTTTGTATGCCAGAATGCTGACCACAGCAATTCTTTGCTCCTAAAGCCTCTTAGTTATACGGTGTCTTTGACTTAATGCTGAGAGAGCTGTTGAACTCAATTAATCCCTGTATTAATCTGTAACGAGCCATCTTTTGGTGATGTTGTGCCAGGCTCGCTTCGTCCGCACAAGAAAAGCTGATATATGAAGTTTGTTACTGATTACTTTTGCTGTTCGGCCCTCTCTCTGTCTGTCTCTCCCCTTTCGACTTTTTCAACTCATCGTTGGAAAGTATTGCCATGAATTCAGCCCCGGCTTCACGTGCTAAACATGGAGCCTGACCGAGTGCTACTTCCAGGTCGGTTTTGCTGAGAAACTCAGAAGGCTGAAAGTTGCAAAAGTTGATCCGCGACCGTCGAAGTTGAAAGCTCCCTGTATTTGTGAGTGAAACAGTTTTATTTTAGCTCCATGTTATCTTCTGTGCTGTTTGTGTTGGCTATCACTGATGCTCTTAAAACGTTACAGCTGTGATATTTAAAAGCGTGCGCTTTCTCTCCTCGTCTTTATCGTCCTCGCTCTGCCTCTCTTGTCTGTCTGATTCAGTTTAGTGGGCAGTGCACGGCCCAGTTGTTTTCCAGATGGTCTTTGATGATTAGGGAGCTCTTGGAAGACATCATTCTGCTCAAATGCTCTACAGCTGGCGAGCTTTTGGAGCACCGTGTTAAAGTGTCCGCAGAGGACTTCGGACAAGTGTACAGTCTTTGAATTTGTCTGTATCCACATCCAAACAAGCAGCCATCTGTCTTGTTTATTTTTTTTTTCTCCTCTGGAGACAGATGACCCAAACCTCTGTTTTCATTCACACCTTCATGAAAATGACCCACTGAAATACTGCTGCCCATCCCCTTTGTCACAGGTGTAGCACTATTTTCACTAGTTGTTGCCAAGTTTTGAATTTAGCATCAGCCCGGAGGGATATCAATATCATACCCTCCTGGTTTTGTTCACTCGCTTCTCTCTCCTCTCTGCAGTGTCACCTCTTCCCCCTGCATACCTCACATGTCTCACAGTGGTCCCTTTCTGGCACTTTGTGTCTCACAGTGACTCTCCTTTTAAGATCTTTAAATCACTGCAGTTATATTCTGTATTTCTTGAGCTCAGCAACAGATTTTTCGCTCCTGATGTACGAGCCTTTGATGTTCTCTTGCACACAAGGATCTTGTAGCGAGTGATGATAATCGGCAGTAAAGTGGCTGGCTGATTAATATGCAGATTGATAACTCTTACTGTATGAATTCATGTTTTTTTTTTCTCACGTGGGACAGATCTGCACTGATTTTCTCTTTAGTTAATTTCCATTGCTGGCACTTGTAGAAGCTATTCATCTGTACAGTCTTTATACTACATCGGTGCTGTGTGAAGAGCTTCCATGGTAACCCTCAGTAACCCTCTACACAAAGGCAAACTGCTTTTTACAACCCTACCAGCCCTTGTGTGTGCTGTGCATGCATTTTAGTCGGCTACCCATCATGACTCGAGTGCACGGCTGCTAGATGGGGCACCTAACAGATATAAATAGCACCCAGGTCATCTTGACTTCTTCAAATAGTACTGACTTCTTTGAAATTTAGTACATCAGACCCATCAGATTAGACAGAGAGCAGCTGAGATAATTCGAACGTCTTGAAAAAGAGCCGTCTTTCTGTGGGACGGAGAAGCGTCGCACTGATCGGATGTGCTGCCTTTATTGCACAACTAACTCTTCTGTGGGAGTCCGCTCCCACACTCTGTCCTCAGCTGTTCTCGCCTAAACAAATATTTGAACTCCATGCCAAGTCTCCCTTTGAATAATGTACACCAGCCGTGATTAATATTGCACATTTATCTCACTCGTTTAATGTCATCCCCGGAGTTACCACACGAGGAATGTACCACAGTGTGGTAAAACAGGAAAAAAAAAAAGACCTTTTCCTCCAGCACTTGTTTTTCAACAACAACTTCTTACTCTTATCCGGTTACATTTCAGCTCAACAGAGGCTCATCTGTTTTTATGAAGGGTGCCATCGATCGTTCTTTATTTTGGGTCATTGTGCACTTTGTAACTTGTAGAAATGACTGTCCCTCAGCACCCAGCAGACGTGACAACACCTAAGGATGTAACATCACTGAAGAGTCAACAGGGAGACTCGAAAGTAGAGTGTAACAAATGACATGGATGGAAGTGAACCAAACAACCTCAGCACACAGCACAGATGGATTGTGTCAGTGTTTCTCATTTTCAGTGTGTTGTTCTTTATTGTTTTTTAAGTCAGAGAGGTTTGATATGGTTTACATTTTATTATAATGTGATTATCGGTTGGAATCACTACTTTCTTACAAAAGCATATGCACTTTTACCCTTGGAGTAAGGAATGGGTGCACTTTAGCAAACCTTTGTTTGCTGACACTTGAGGGTAATTGGGTGGCTGGAATCTGTGTGTAACCCTACCCCGAACTCACTTTGGATGTTGTTTGAAAAAAGCGCCGTTGGAGATCTGGCTGGAAAATCTCACAAGAAGTCTTGAGTAAATGTTGCGGACATTTATGTTCTCACATGCTTCCCTCACGTGCCGTGAAAACACTTTGAACTATTTACTGACCACTTAGACCGCTTTTCTTCTTTCTTTTTTTTTCTAACCTGCATTGTTTAGAGTAGGCTCACTGTGTCTTTTTCCACTTTATATAATTCAGTACCACTGCCAGCTGTTCACTGCACCATGCACTCAGTATTGCTGTATTACTTTGTCCTGTGTGTCAAGATGCAAACTATATCAGCTTGCACCGAACAAAGCACAAGCCTGCATTGTCACTTGTGTTTGAAAACACCATTAGTTACTTTTAAAGACGAGGTTCAGTGAAATCAATCTTTGCTTCCTTTTACTTGCCGTATCTGCTCCTCGCAGCCTGCTTTCAGTTTCACTTAGAGGCCGAGTGAGAGATGAGGCTCGAGTGGCGAAAAAGCTTACAGGGGCTTCATAACTGTAGTAATGGCTGCACTTCACTGTGATCCATCAGTCTAATCAGCTGTCAGCCCTCTGCTGCATGTTTCCGCAGCAGTAGGAGCGAATGTTACTGGAAGTCAAGAGTCTGCTTTAAATATCGGCTCTACTTGCTTAAGGATAAATGCAGCCTTCCCACCTTCGTGCTGCAGTTCACAAATTGATGTGTGCAGGCGCAGCGTCTCCTCCCTTTATGAGAGGAAACCCACAGCTTTTCACTGCAAGACCTCTGCTGGCGGTTGGGATAAATACACCCTCAGCTTTGACCATGGTGTTAATTGCTGTGTTTTCTGCTGCTTGTGGAAGTTAGCGGGACTTAACTGCAACCCTGCGCATGCACAATGTTTCCCACTTTATTGCAGTCCCTGGCACAGATGACACAGCCATGGAGGAATGAGCCACGATAGCCTCAGTGTGTAGTTTTGCTCGCGCTCACACAGAAACGAAGTTCTCACATGAGCCGTGTGCGAACAAACACATTTTGCTGTTCATAACGAGCGCGAGGCATTTGAACCCTTCTCTCTTTTAAAGGGCTGCAGTGATTAGATGCTGCAGCTGCTAATCAGTCGGTTATTTAACGAGGTGATGGTCAAAAAAAGGGAAAAAAATAATGTGCTCACAAGTAACGTTTCGTGCATTGATTTTAAAAAAGATAATATGATACAAAGGGGTATTTGAAGCTATCCTGATTAATAGATTAGAATTGTTAATGTCATTGATGTGTTGTGCTGGTTGCTGGAGCCCCTTCATTACTGTTTTGAGTGGATCCTTTTCATAATTTGTAATGGGATTGTTTCGTCAAATAATCTGAATTATCTCGTGGCCTCTCATCTTTTCAAATGTATTGAATCCACAATGAGAATAAGCAAGAGGACGTTATGTTTCTCTGTGTAGTTCACTCTCCAATAACTGAGTAGTTTCAGCCCCAGTCGGACTTAATTCGCACATTTCCTTTGAGTTCTGAGTTACAGTGTCTTTGATAGATGTTGGACCCCGTCCTTGATTTGTCGAAGGAAGCCGATTGCGTTCCCAAGTCTGACTCACGTTTCCGTGTAAGGAGCTGGAAGTGGACTGTCGATCTCCTGAGCTGTTTTATGGCCACTCTGCCTTTTTGTTTCATGGTTTATTTATGGAGGGGGGGGGGCTCATTAGTCATTCACTGTGACAGCGTAAATGTGTACATGTGAAGTTTGCTCTTTACCAGGAAATGTCGCAGAGTTAAATCTGGTTAACTGGAAAGCTAAAATTGTCTTTAACTACACGGCATAGAATTGTGATTTATTTATTTAGGAAACCCTGACAGCACTCTGTCTGGTAGGTGTCTATTATTTTGGGTACATAGGGTACATCAAGCTATTTTTCCTATATTTACTTTATTTGTAAAAAGCCAGTTTTAGCAATACTGTACTATGGAAGCATTGGCCTCGTTTGGACATAGAGTCTATTTTATGTATCTAAAATGCTGGCTTTATGTGCAAAAACCTTTAAATCTTAATGGTGCAGTCTTGGACCTGGTAATTAAGCATCCCTTTAAATCTCAGCTGCATGTAGTCACATTAACAGATTCATATCATGTTGAGAAGGATCTCTAGTCAATAAATGAGTTCTGAGGCTCTTTCCCTCCCACCCTCCGACTCTTACCCACAGACAAAGAAAAGGCCTAAGTGGAAAGATGACATGCTAAATGTTCTCTGTTTGACACACACTCGGTGAACGGTGAAGAGGCAACAGTGCAAGCCGGGAATCCGGGTCAAAAGAGAGACTTGTTTTCAGATTCTGAGCTTATCACTGTAGGTGGAATGAAACCTTTGAGAGTACGAAGGCTGTATCACAAGCCCTCTTTAACGAGTTCAAGCCTGGAGAAAAGTTCCATTTTCAAACGTTTCTGATGGATGACCAGAAACATCCATCACGGCTACTTCTAACCCATCATCGTTGACGGATTCCCTGTACCCTTCTCCCCCCAAGTCAAGAGCCTTGGCGTCATTCTGGACACCATCCTTTCATTTGCTCCCCATATTCAAAACATCACCTGGACTGCATTCTTCCACCTCCGCAACATCTCCAGACTCCGCCCATCACTGACCCAGTCCAGCACTGAAATCCTGGTCCACTCATTTGTCACATCCCGCATCGGCTGCTGCAGTGCCCTCCTTACCGGACTCCCCACTAAACTCATCAACAGGCTGCAAATCATTCAGAACTCGGCTGCCCGGATCATCACCTGTACCAAATCATCAGATCACATCACCCCTGTACTCATCCAACTTCACTGGCTCCCTCTACAATACCGCATCGACTACAAAAACCTTCTCCTCACCTATAAAGCTCTCCACAATCTAGCCCCCACCTCCGCTCATCCTCTTCTGGCCTCAGGTCTTGATTGGGTCTTAATACTTACCTAATTTAGCAGTTGTAGCATTTCTTATGTTCAATTGGTCATCAATGCTTTTGGATTGTCGTTATAAAGGAGAGCAGCTGTGCGAGAGAACGTCTGTCTCTTTAAGCCTCTGTCCATAATAATCTAAGCAGAGAGGGATTCAGCCGTGAATCCACTGCAGCATTTTGATCAACAACAAACAGCCATGAAGCTGAAACTCTGCTCCTGTGCTTGCTTGGAGTTGTCAGCTGCTCCTGCAGCCATGTCCACACTGGCTTTGATTGGCTCATTTGTTTATTTCATGGAGCAAGACGTTCACCTGAGTAACTCCTGACCCATTTGTGGTCAAGGCTACATGAGAGTTGTAGACACAAGCGTCTGTATATTTAGGTTTTTCCTGTTTCCTGTTCAGTCAAACCTTAGCAGAGAGACTTTGGTGCTGTTCACACACACGCTGGTTCAGATTTCAGGCGGTCCGTGAACCTAAAGCCACAGGAGTCGTGTATGTTGAAACACAACACAGTGCTCAGTTTTATATATATTTATTTTTATTTCGAGCGTTTTCATTTACAGTGAGTCCTCCTCTACCATCCGTGTCAAAGACATCATCAGTGTGGCAGAATTTTACCAAAATAGATGGAGGGGAAAAAAGTCGAATGCAAAATTTGCAAACAACAGTTTGCATTTCACAGCTGGACTACAAACATGGTGTATCATCAAAAAACGGTAATATTTCAATACTATAGGCTAATAAAATAATATGAAACATATTTCAATATTTTAGTCTAATAATCGTTCATTCGTCGGCAGCATCCCTCAGACACACCCAGACCACGCTGGATGTTAAGCCTCCTCTATCATCCAAACTAATGCAGTAATGCACAGCTTTATTTCGTTTGCACTTGTCTTGATCTGAGATGTTTAATAAAGATAATTTTCCCTGAATTGCCTTTTGTGTTTAACTGCCTTCATGTGCTGATATCAGTGTATTTTCGACAGTCATGGGCCATGATATTGCGCAGATGCACGTGATGCAAAACGCTGTCAGATTCGATTTTACCCTTCGCCTTTTTCAAATTTCAGGGTTTCAGTCGACCAATAATTTCTTTGGTTGGTTACAGACCTAATTTGAACCTTTGGGTTCTCGACACAACGTTTCACAGTACCTTAAACAGATTTTTTTATGTTTTTTCTCTTCACACCAGCGTTTATTTTCATCCTCACTGGCTGCAGTTAAAAAAAGGCATTCTTCAGATGAAGAAATCAGAAAAAGATTTTCCCATATTTCCAGTCAATCAGTGCGGTTGCGGGGCATCGGATCGGATTAATGGCTAAATTACAATAAGATTGAGTTATTCAGCTCATGTAGACAGCTTAATCTGACAAGAAATCGAATCGGATCGGGTTATTTGCGCCCAGAGATAACTCGATCCAAATACCCACTGAACGTGCACGGAGACGACAGTGGATCGGATCGAGCGTTCTGCGCATGCTAGAGAATTTTTCCTGCGATCGTCAACTGGAAGTCGAAGGAGACGATATTTCTGTTGTTGTCGCTGTCGTCAGAAAGAAACAATCAACGCGATGGAGAATGCGCCGTTTTGCATCGCGTTGGTTCCATAACCAGCTCATCACAACAAACGTAGAGGGGTGTAGCTTCTTCTTGCTCTTCGTTCCCATCTTTCTCTAATGCCTGAGTTTTGTTGTTGTTGGTGGTGAAGACGTCAACCGGAAGTGGCTCTATTAGCGATAGTTGAACTGGGTACAGCGCCACCTATCCTACTGTGGTACTGCATGCTTTGTGCCAGTGATTCCATTCATTCACCGCCATGTAACAAAGGATAATTAGCCTGGCTCAGATAAGGAGCACAACCCAACTATAGCTATAATCGAGTTAATCTCATCATTTCATCTCAAAAGTAAGAATGAAAGAAAAGATTAGTTAGCCAGCCCAGAATTAGGAAATGGGGAAACCCTTGAGGGCTGAAAGTCATTTGGTCTTTACTTACTTACAGCATGGCAGCATGTCCTCTGTCTCGATTTGTGATCAAAGCACAGCTGAGCCCTGGACAGCCACGGCAGGACTTCAAAGTGTTGCTTTATTATTTAGATATAAAGCTATTGTAGCTTCAATAGACTTCACCCACCCACTGTAATGATTTTGTTTTCCTGTTGAGGAGGTTTTACACGGAGAAAAACTCTTGTAATGGTGATTTAAACTGGTGTTGCAGGCTTTTTCTTCACACTGATTTATCCCTGTGGTGGGAGGTACAGTGATGTCAGGTGAGGTCGTAGTTGGAAATAAAAGCTTGCATCACAAGATGAGCAGTTTAGTGACCGTCAGTTATTCAACTATCTATTGATCAGTTGGATGTGATACCTTTATTTATTGCTCTTATTTTGACTTACCAGAAAACAGCGGACTGGAACAACCAACCTGTGAATTAGTGGATAGGCTGCGTGTTAAAACGGGCCAGGTGGCACCTGAGGATTCCCCCAGGAAACGGCTTAAAAGAACCCGCCGGTGAAAAAAAAACCAAAGCAAAGTGTTGTAATTGTCAGGCACCTGAAGAAAGAAATAATGCAAAAATGAATCGATGTCATTTGGAGGTCTTCGTGAAGGCGTTTTTTTAAAAGTGTGCCCGCTGCATGCCTCAGCGCTGTGGCGTGTACTTGTTTTAGTTTTCATCCAGCACAGCCATGTACACAATGAGTTGCACGCCCATGTTCGGAGAGATGAAAGGCACTTTGATCTGAATTATTTTGAGGTTTCCTTATTTGATTGAAGTTATTTCCAACTTTTAACCACCAGAGTCAGTTCTTTGATCAAGGTTTAGTTTCTGACATTGTCTTAAACATTTGTCTACTTTTCATCTTCATCATCTCAGCCTGTCTGGGTATTGAAACAGTTCATATGAGTATGGTTGTTTGGAATAGAAAGCAAAGACTCCCTCAGAATGCAAAAGCCCTGCAGGGTTTGGTCTGTAGTATGTGCTTTGTTTTGTCTGACAGTAGAATCCCTAATAAGATGTTTATAAAGTCTGTATTTTTGAATCTATGTATTATGCATAGCATCATTAATCCTAATGATGATAGATGTCTACTGAGGGTAAGTCCTGCTGTCATGTATTTAAATTTTTGCCAAAAGTAACCATGGAATTCTTTTTGAAGCAATTTCCTCAACTTTTGAACTCCATATACTGAATATTGGGTGTGAGGGAAATGCCTTCTGACAGAAAATATTTGTTGCATTTATTTGCAATCCAAAGCATTGACTTCTCTTCCAAATATAGATGTGTCCTCCTGCCAAGCAGCTGTGCTGAGAAAAATCTCCCTGATGAATATGTACCGAAATGATCAAGTCCTCCAATCATATGGGGATCATTTTGTTTGCCTGCATGCACGTTGAGATTAAGACCAGATGTTAGTCTGTGTGCCACGACTTCTCATATCAAATGCACAAGTACAACCTTTAACCAGCAGAGGGCGCCAAAGTAGCACAGATAATGCACTCAGACAGTGAGCGAGTTCAGTAGAGTCCAGATTTACATTTTGATTTGGTGCTCCCCGCTAACATTCAAGTTTTTCTTTTACCTTAATGTATGTCTAATTCTTAAAGGAATTTTGCACCTTTCACAAACAATTTCTACTAGAGTTGTCATGAGCTTTCTTTCAGCAACTTTGTTACTAAATGTTGTTGAATTCATGTTCTCCACCACAGGCACCCATTGCCATGTTTATGCTGCTCTGTATAAATCAAATGTCATGAAGTGTTGTGGCCACTAGAGGGCAGTGTTGGGTTGGGTAACATAAAACATCTCTGTGAGTTGAAACACTGTGATTGATTCTTCTGATAGTAAGCTTTTCCAATAAAAATCAACTGCAATGACACGTTTCTTTCTGCTCTCCCTCCTTCTGCTAACATTTTTTCATCATTATGTGGCACTTAGAACTATGTAACACTAAAAAAAAAAAAAGGCTTTGGTCTTAGTATTAATTGGTGCATTTATGCCTGAGGTGTCGTATCCAACTGGGGCCTTTTTAACTAACTCTGCCTTTATTGAAAACTGCCATGTGTGCATTTGTAGATTATATTGTTGTTTTTGTAGTTGCGTTAGCTACTTTTTCTCTCTTTTTTTTCTTCCCCTTCTCTCCTAAATTCTTTATGGCTGTCAGTTGTTGATGTATTGCCTTAGAGACCTCATACAACTCTGCCCCTGACTCATGCAGCTGTTGGTTAGAGGGCTGCGACTCAGAGGGACCTGCAGCCCCACAAAATTCAGAAGCGATGCCATGGAAGTTGTTGAGCTTTTATGAAACCTTCCACATCATCATGAAAAGCTGTTTGGTCGTGGGCGTGTTGAGCAGTGAGAGAAAATGATTTGAAACCCGACAGAAGTGGCGTGTTATCCTTTTTCTCAGAGGTTTTGAGTAATGCAGCTGCACCTACAAAAACAGCAGTGGGTGTTCCGAGAGGAGACACTCCCTGGAAAACAGGTCAAAATGTGGCTTCTCCTTCTGATGTGTCTGTTTTTTAAATGGCTTTTGATATTTTGGAGAACTTTTAAGCCCATTACACTGATTATGTCCCCCGGAGTTAAAGATCTACAAGTGCATGTCATGGAGTGAGGAGTTGGAAGGTGGGGAAAGTGGCAGAGGGAAGACACGTGAACGAACCCAGCCCTAATGGCACCTCAGTTGACTGCCTAGACAGAAAAGAAAGCTGTCCTCGTTTCGCTCGCCACGCCTTCCTCTGCAAACCCCCAGCTCTCGTTTTAGAGTGGCATTGATCGGCCCTGTTTCAAATATGGATTAACAAGGTTTTGTCAAATCAATATCAAATCAGGATGTGAGAAACTTCATCGGGATAATGTTTTGTCACACCAAAATGACAAGGCTTGAAGGCAGAGCCGGGCTTAGCTGGTGGAGGAAATTGGGAGAATAAGGGTGCATACAAGGTGCCTCGGGTAAAGTTTCGGAGGGCTGGTTGGCTTCGGTAGAGACGTAAGGTCAGGGAGCAGAGGAGTAGTTAAACATCAACTTCAGAAGATAAACTTGACTTACCAGGAACCACGGCACGAGTATGACAGGGATACAGGAGAACTGGATGGAAACTTTGAGCAGATACAGTGTCTTGATTATCTGCTGCATGATAGGCGAGTGTACTGATGCAGCCTGAAAGGTAGAAACGCTCCACAGAGGGATTGTTGTAAAAGTGGAAGAAAACAAGGGGCTAACGTGGCCAAAATATGACTTTGTACTTCTATACATAAGGGTCAAAGTTTATAGGTCCCTACTTTTGAGACACATTTGTATCCAAATATCATAAATTGCATCATGGATGCTACCGGAACAGTCTTATACATGTTTTAGTGCATGTTTGGATGTGTAGACTGAAAAGCTCAGCGCACACGACTCTGTGTGAAAGTGGAGCAATCATGTTGTGTGTCAGCATGTTTTTCAAGTTCGCCCCTGCTTGTCTGTGTATCTGCTGACTTGGATTAGGCCTGCTGATGAGACAGCAGTTGGGCTGACGTTTTGGAGCTGCAACCCATCTATTTCCTCTGGGATTCAGCATCTAGCGTGACGTCTGATTTGTCCGCTGCTGCGTGTGAACAGAAATGTTATTTGTATCAGGTTTTGTGCCTCCTCAGAGCTCCTGTCTTAAGTATCTAATACAGATTACAAGTGCACAACAAAGATAAGAGTCAAATAAGAAAAGAAAAAAGATTAGGTAATTATATCGGCTGTTTGTCAAAGCACTTCTACTTAACCTAATTGGAAAGAGGGACATGAATAGGCAAATATGCTCTGCGAAATGTGTGCTTACTCATAAGCTGTTTGCTTTCCTGAAGTCTGAAGTTGTTAATATTTGACAGTCTAAAGCACATATTTATTGTGTTTCCACTTTCTGCCTGAAAGCACATCTCGTCTGTAACAGTTTGACTCTCATCAACAAATTTACATGTAATTATAAGGTGCCTCTCTTCTAACAGGACATGCATACACCGTTTCTTTCTTTCTTTCTTTCTTTCTTTCTTTCTTTCTTTCTTTCTTTCTTTCTTTCTTTCTTTCTCTCTCTCTCGGTCCGTCACTCTTGTGGCTGACCCACTTCTGTTGGTCATCTTCTCTGTAATCATTTGTATCGGGATGATTGAGGCTACGCTGTCCCGTCTCTCTGCTCACGCTAGCAGTGATTTCTGCCCGGGGACCAGAGGAAATAGAGCTTAACAGACTCTGCATTGCGTTTCATTACTTTGCCAGTTAAATGCTGCTATTCTCTACATCTTTCTGTTGATTTATAACGACGGTCTTTTTTTTTTCCCCCTCAGCTGCAACTGTAAGTGTGGCTTTTTTTAACCGCTCCGTCTCTCTCTGCCTGTTAGAAGTCTTTATAGACGGGCCATTGCTATTCATCATGGGTTGTAGCCTTCGTCTGTGACTGTTGTTGATTACATTGAATTTTAGCTCCTGTTTTGAGGCCACACTCACTATCACACATTGTCTGTCAGACACACACACTCGCCCACTGCAACGAAACTTTCCATGACATTATTGGTATTATCAGAAGTAGGCCAAAGCAGGAGCCTGGCCCTCTGGCTGGTCTACTGAGCATGCTCAGCTCTGTTGAAGGCTAGGTAGTGGATCAAAACCTCATTTTACTCTACTACCACATTTCTCCCTCTCTATGTGGGTCTGTCACAGCATAGAGTATGTGAGCTACACGAAGAGGCTGACCACACTCGATTGTGTGCCCTTCTATAGATTTTATATACAAATATGACATAATTTACCATACTCTGGTGTGATTTTTTTTCCTTTCTTTCTTTTTTTTTTTTATTTTGATGTTGCTTGTTCTGCAGACTGATTGGTTAGTCTCTTTTGGTCCTAAATTGACATCTTTAGATGGCTTATTTTTGCTCTGCTGTTTCAAACCCAAAGATAACTGTCAGTTATCTTATTTCCATAAGATAACTGTGTAAAAAGAACACATTTTCACATGTAGGATGCCAAACAATGTAATGATTGGGGATTTTGCCCTAAAAATGCGTAATGAATCACTTATTTAGATGATAAGCTTATAGTTTGAGCTGTTTTCTCAATAATAAAAGCAAGGTTATTGTTGAAAGCAGATGTGTTATATTGACTTGATGAAGGTCAAAGGGGCTGAAACCAACCAACGAATGAGAAATGGTTTACCATTTCAGTCCTTTGTTCTCCTTTATATTAGGTGAGCAGCAGTAAGTGCTGTAAAACCTTTATTGTTGGCTATTTGAGATGTCTTTGTCATCCTTGAACCATACGGTTTTCAGTCTGCTTGTTTTTATTTGTCTCCAACGACGACGCACTTGTGAAATGCCAGGAAAAAAGTACATCTTGAGAGACCAGAGTGTCCATTTGATGCGATGCCTCTTTATTCTTTAGGATGATGTATTCTTAATTACATTGTATCTTGGTTATTGGTGATTATTACTTATAAGTAAGGATCATCAGTTGGTGGGCATTGTATACCAATCTCTACGAGACAACTTAAACCAGCTTGGTTATTGGAAAGAACTTAGAACTGAACTCATGTGGAAACAAACCAAAAACATTCAACTGAACAAGCTTATTCCCTTTTAAAACGGGTTGTTTCATTGTTTTGTTTTCCACACATTAAAGTTGGCCAGTATTTGGTATTTCTGCTGTGCCTGTGAAAGTGTTTTCAGGACCAGATTCCGAGTGGATGAACTTAAAAGTGATCAGAGGGGACGTCTGCCTGTCTTTGGTTCTGCACAGCTGAGCAATTTTAGAAAATGTGATTCCACTATAAGCCTTGTAATGACTAGCTGTTAACTACACTGACATTATCCTTACTTTACCTTTGTTCTCTGCTTGGCTCTGCAGGCAGACACACACACACACACACACACACGCACACACACATTTGTAATGAAACGCGTTCAGGAATGTTTTCCCTTCGGCTAGAGATATTTCTTTCTGTGATCATTTTTCTTCATTGTTTACACCTACCCATAACTGGTTGTTATGGTTGTTGTTCTGACACAATCAGATAATCCCAGTTTCTCATCTGTACACTGGAGAAGTGTGTTGGCCTGGATGTGAAGTGTCAGCATCACATAAATATCATAAGTTGAGTAAACAAAGAGGCAAAAAGAAACCCTCCAATGCCCTCTTTCATCTCTTATTAGATGCTAATCGGCTCCTCTGATTGGCCTTTATGAAAACCACTGATCGAACTATTAAGAGTATAACATGTAATGATTGATCAGAAGAGATTTGTTATACCTAATATGTTATTTCATGCAGACACACATTGCTTCGAGTGAAGAAAGGTAAATGATGACGAAGTGCATATTCTTGGCATAAAGTTATTTTAAGCTTATTTGCTGTTGTGTATAGGCAAGACATTTTCATTCTTTCTTTATTTTTGCTGTAAAAGTTAATCCCGCCGTTCCAGAATGACCTGTCATGTTCTCCTCTGCAGTGTAAACATCAGTATCACTGCTGGTTATGAAGCCTCGTTGTGTATGTGGATGAGCTTGTTGCTACTAGCTGTTTCAAACGGCTTTCATTATCTGCTCCCGAGAGGCTCATTACGCCCGAAAACAAGAGCTGACACAGTTATTAGCTCGTAATGAACTGTGTTCATCTTTTTAATGCGTCCACTGTGCAAACTGAGGGTTAGTGAAGCCCAATACCTGGTAGGCACAGTTATTGACCTTGAAATGGTCTTTGTGGTTTCAGCTAATTGAGTATTTACCTGTGTTGTAGCCATATGTTGTTTTTTTTAAGATCTAAAGTGTCACCTCAGTGGAGCAGATTTGAGAATTTTGACAAATGATCATTTTCTCTAACACGCAGTATTATATGTGATGTAGAAGTTTTAGGTCTCTCTCAGAGTTAGTGCAACTTTGCTCAGGGGATTGTTTAGATGTTGTTTAAATTCCCATCTCTGATGAGAAGACTTTTCATAAAAAAGAAACTTTCATTTGTAGCATTTTTGGTGTGGGCTTTTGACTTAATGACAGCAACTACTTGAGCTGCATGTGCAGAGCCGGATAATCAGTAGGTGCGTTTCCAGCCGCCTGTTTAGATGCGCATCGAGAAGTATCGCATCGGAAAATTATGATGGAAAGGCCATAGTTCGAATTAAAATCCTGTGATTCACAAATGAAAATGCGCTCGCTGGTGCCGGGTTTTGGTTGATTTGAAAGGGATGGAAACAGCTGTGTTCACATCAAGTCTGACGTAGCGCACTTTCAGCCAACTGCTTCCTGGAGACGGAGACCGATCTCTGCTTGGGGCATTAAATAACACCTCTTGCCGCCTTCTTCTCGTGACAGCCCCTCTAATCGCCAGGACTAACTGGGCTGACAGCTCTAATACCACTTGCCCGATTCTTAATAAAGATTAAAGTCCTCTCTCCATGGTGATACACTCTGAGTTGGGAAGTTGGTAAAACGCTAACAGGCTGGTTGTCATGCTAACCTGCGGAAAACTCCCTTTTACCATAGTCCGTACTTTTGATGGAAGCACACATGGTTCGAATTTATTTCAATGCTTTTTTCCCCAATGATTCAAATCACTTTTGGATGGAAACATGACTAGTGTTACCCTATAATCTGATAATGTTCCAAAGAGCTTCTTGTGGTGTTAAGAGATCTTTGGCTTTCTCAGTCCTCCGGTGAAACGCTCTGCAGGGTGGAGTTCAGTGGGACTGTGAAGGAAAGTCTGCAGTTTGGTCGTTTTGTATTTCTTTCAAAGCTTTTAGGGGGTGTTCAGGCTCATAATCCGGGTGTAATATCAATCATTCTCCATAAAGATTGCATTAAGAAGGCGTGGCATGTCTCTGAAGGGTAGCGTGCTGCTTTACTTTGGTCAGTGCGGAGCTGATTTAGTCTCTGATTGCTCTCTCTTCATGCCCTTCTGTTACTGCCACTAATTTCTACCAAATAAAATATATATCTGTATAGGTGGCTGGTAGAAACAGTATTTTCACCCATAGTGTTGTTGTCCTCTGGCACCACCACTTCATAGTCTTCTTTTGGCAAGACTTTTGCTGACTTGAAGGCTGTGCTGTTTAAGATTCTTTCCATGTGTGTTTTCAATAGACAGCTTGATGTTTTGATCGTCTGACAGAGTGCTCACTTTTGCTCCGCCTGATCGTGCTTTAAATACCACTCATCCACTTTCCACAAAGTGTTTAAGAGCCATGCAAAGTCCCCTTAGTAACCTTCAATCTATCTGTGATTTGCTGCTGAGGGAGCGCCTCTTTGCTTAGAATAACAATCTGCAAGTTTACCCTCGATCACAGCGTTACCGAGCACTGTGGTGTTGTCGTGTTTCTGATAGGCTGCAAGTTGACTTCCCTGAAAGCGCTTCTGATGAGTAAACCAAATCAAATTTGGTTGATCCACAAATTGTATGTAATCTTAGATGTATTTAATAACCTCTTGTGTTTCTAAATCCTAAAGCCCTTGTCGTTATCTTCCAGTTTGCATTAAAAGATATGGACCCCCAGTGTCTATATTGTATCCAGCTGACACTTATATTTGCAGCGGTGCATTGAAGATAGGAGCACCTTGATATTTGCAGTTAATAAAAGGCCTTTCTCTGTGTTTTTCCCAGGACACGTACTGTAACACATGTGTCTCATCATCATGAAAAAACTGAAGCTCAGCCGACAGATGCTGTGCTCGACCTGCTGAATTATTCATGTCCAAACAATTATCCCTGCGTCTTGTTGCCAAAAAGTAGTAAAGCCAGAACTGACAGGCCAAGGCTGTCTGTTTATGTGATGATAGATGTAAAGCATTTACATCTGGCATTAGAAGCATCTGCGCGATTTCGCTGATACACTGAATTTGGTGGAAGTTGAGCCTTGTCAGCATGCAGTCATCGCTCGGTTCAGTTGTAGAGGAGGGGCGGGGCTGGTCTGAGCGAGGCCTCATGCTAGAGCCAATCGCTATTGGTGTTTTGACTTGCAGCCTTTGGAATTTGTGACTCTCGGTGCTGCCAATGCTCACAAAGCAGCCTGAGCAGTGAAGCGGAACTGTCCAACCCCTCTATTTTCATGCTGACCCTTTGAGATGTCACCAAGGCCATTTAGCTTGAAAAATACAGCAGGTTCACTGATCTGCTTAATGTAAACACAATTTTCTTTCAGTGCCCCCCCCCCCTACGACTTATAGAAAGGGGTCATTGATCAAACTTGCTGGTTTTACAGTACATTTATTGTCAGTGTTGCACTGTTTCACTCTATAGTCAGGCTGAGCATTTTGTTTGCATTGGAAAAGAAAGAAAAACGTTCAGCTCTCTCAGAGATGGAACCGCAGTGAGGTGCATGATAAAACTTGTCTTGTGGTGGGATTTCATAATTCCCATCAACTGATAAAAGTTCCCTAAAGGTTTCTCTGGAGGTCAACAAACTGGATAAAATCAGTCCTGCCTCTTATCTCTTATTCAGCAAACAACAATTCCTCTCAAATGGTCTGGAATAAAAGTCTCCTGTTTGTCAGCTGAATCTTCCTGTCAGGGTCGTTGTTTATTTTCCTCTTTCATCGTTAAAGGCGTTTCTTCTTCACTGACATCACTGGACTTACTCTTTCTTGCTGTTGCATGGTGGGATGCGGCTGCTCAGGCAGTTGAGTTGTTGCTTTTCAGCTCCATTTGACACACTCGGCGAATCACAGGAGCACAAGACAGCCCAGTTCCCCATACGCTCACACCCTAAGAGGTGGCTATTTCACCCCATCTTCTCAGCGGCTCCCGGAGGACGAGCTGGGAATGGAACCGCTCATGTGTGCTGTATTGTTTTACCATCGCTCAGTAGAAACTGAGGCTCCCGCAGAGTGCAAACAAATGGTCTGACTCTGGGTGTTTTTGCTACACCGTCAACCTCAGGCCACTGTAACCTGCAGCCAGTGCACACGCAGCTGTGCAGATCGCCAGCAGGCACAAATCTGCACCTGAGTGACAAAGTGGAGAGCGTGGGAGTGTAGGTGGAAGAGGAAAGAGCCAGAGACAAGAGCGAGTGGGCAGGTAGAAAAGGCTCCTCTGAGAGTGGATAAACATGCGAACACTTGGCGCTTCCTGTCTCTGCCTGACTCTGAGTGGGTGGTTAATGAGTCTGAAAGCTTCTCCTTGGCACCTGTCAGCCGAGAACCAGAAGAAGCATGTAGCGCTCTAACTGAACAGAAACACTCTATTTTTCATTAATAATTGGAAAAGTTTATTGCTTTTTTTTGCCTGCCTTTTTACTTTTCATCTCCATCCTTTTTTTTCCCCCTCCATGCCTTGAGGTACACTTTAGTGCGCTGCACATGACAACTGGTTATAGACTCCTGAGTGTTATGCAATCCAAGCCACTGTGGGCCCGATGTAGCACAGAAGATGAGAGATGCACCGAGAAATAATATTCTTGGATGGTTTTGATTTCTTTTCTTTTAATCAAATGTAAGTCTCTGCATGCAGGAACGTTTTTGTAACTTCCCTTTAAAAGACAATTCTTTGTTATGGTTACCTGAAAACTCTTTAAACCGCTCACTTCTTCAACTCAAATCAGAAAATAAATGGCTTTAGGCCACTGGACCGTGCTGTTTTGTGTAGGTAGAATTAAACTAAAAATCAATTGCAGTTTATTTAACCGTATTTATCATCAAAGACAGCAGAGGCTGCCGGTTTCTGGGTGGCTCTGTGCTCTCTCTCTCTCTCTCTCTCTCTCTCTCTCTTGCCATAGCTTTAGCAGTTTGTGTTGAACAGGTTTATGGGTGTTGTTTTGAAGTTTCTGAGGAACTCCATCTGTTCTTGTTGTCGTTTCTCCACGACTCATTTGATCTTGGTAGACTTTTTTGTTGTCTTTAAGCCACGTAATAGAAGGAACTCAACGCCTGCCTCATGAAACGCACCATGGCTGTTTTATTTTCCCATTAGGACATGGCAGGACCGCTGTACTGCGCTTTGTTCTTAGCCTGCGTACCTAGCATCACACACGCTGCACTGCTAGTTGATAACGTCCTCCGTGGAGATGGTGGAGCCAAACCACGCTGCTGTGATAACATCAACGGGTCTGAGCTTGTCTGCCAGGTTATGCTTACTCTGTCATAAAGCCTGATGGAGCCATAAAATGAAGTGCAGTCAAGTTTTGGTTTGAGATGAAACAGACTTCTTATGGCCTTGGCTTGGCCGTACCCCCACTTAAACAGATTCTTGGAACAGTAGTAAGGACTCCCACTCCCACTGAAACGACTAATAAGCTAACTGCTTTGGTTTTTTTCCACTATGAAGTTTAAAAGTAGGACCCTGGCACCTTTCCTATTTTACAGAGGACATCACAACAAGAAGCAAACACTTTTAATCTCAGCAAATACTGCGTGGACCTTAATTGATTTGAGTGTTTTGAACATTTTCAGCCATTTGGCACAAAAAATATTAATAACTTAAAGCGACTGAATGTACAGCGGGGCTTGGAGATGTCTGCCTTGTGAAAGTGAGTCACACTGGGTGGGTGTGATGGTGACATTTACATTTTAATGCAAAGGAAAAATAAAGCGATTCCCACACACACTTCTCACCTTCACATTAAAGGGAAAAGAAAGAAAAGGTTGGCGTTTCGGCCCACAGGGACCTTACTCACCACATGTACAGTAGACATTTACTTCTTAATTCACCCTCAGTCTGACTGGCAGTGAGCGTTCCCCAGCCATCGCGTCACACTCTTTGGAACTCGACAGTAACCAAGACTTTTTCTTTCGAGAGAAAACATCGATTCATTTATCATGGATTCAAAAAGCCTGCTTTCTGGCGTGACACACGACGCATACACAGATGGCTGAACAGCTTGCTTAGACGCTCCCCTCTGACACCTTTCTTTTGTTGTCGGCGTTGAAGCACAAGCTCCTTATCCACTGTGGATTCATCTTTTTTTTTCCCGTGAAGTGGGTCATTAAATATCATGTCACAGATCTACCAGATACTTCCCCTCTCCCTCTTCTCTTGGGGTATGGTGTCCTTTTTTTGTGCCCCAGGTGGTGGCCGTGTCCCCTGGCTCCAAGCGAGAGCATGGGAAGACCTCCCTGGAGGCCCGAGGATAGTTGACGGACTCTGTGTTCATGCAGCCCCCCCCCCTTCTTGTAATGGAAGCCCGATGCATTATTTATGTAGGAAAACTGGTCGGTGTAGTTCACAATTACTGATGGTGTTACTCCTGTATATGTTTAATGGCCATTTCCTGTGTTCTCATCTCATAAGAAGAAAAACATTTGGTATTATATGGCTGTTTCTGTTGAAACTGGAAGACTTCGAGGGCTACTGTATCTTCTTGAGAAATGTTGAAGTGTAAAGCAAAGGCGACGGGGGGAGAAAAAGTAGCTGCTAAGAGGGCATTGACTGCCTCTCAGTGCCTTCCTGCACCATTGACTGCACTCAGCAGGTTGACGAGTGGAGGAGCTGTTTGGCTTCTTGGTTGGGGTTGAGGTCATTGTCTGCGCTTTCATGTCCTCAATAGCTGCAGGCTCCCTGCTGAACCTACTTGGTATTCAGTTCTTTCTCTCACTTCATCCTATTGAAAATAACAAGCCTCGTCCAGTTGGCACAGCTGTCTGGAACTGGGATGGACACAAACGGAAGCCAGATCTAAAATGCAGCGCTTGCGTGTGCTCACCTGTTGGGGTGGAATTACCAGAATTGGATCAGAAATGGGCAAGATGTGGAAACGATGAGCTTCCTCAAGTGTCGTGCAGCCCAGCGTAGCTCATTTTTCACCGTGGCCCTCTGTCAGGACTTGCTGAAGAATGAGCTGGAGGGACGGGCACCCACTCACATTCATTTTTAAGGAAGTAAATGCCTGAAATAGCACGGCTAACTAAGACAGGAATACCCCGATGAGCATATTATTGAATGTCCTGGATACACACTGCTAAATAAACAAGGAAGGCCTGGATTATTTACATATGAGATGTGGATCAGTTCATCCATGGTGTTTGATCCATTCCCTCCAAGTGTGGGGATGTGGGGAAAAAATCCTTCTCGTGTACTTTGAGTTTCTATTTTGTTTTGTTTTTGTTTTAATTGGTGTCTGCATAACATAGTGAAGCTCTTTAGTCTGAGTGCCACCTTGTTTGACGGGTCCGCTGCGCGCATATAGAGCCTTCATAGCTGCGAGGGAGAGCAGCGCCACCGGCCGCTTTGCTGCCTTTACATCCGGCCTGTGACATCACCGCCTCTCGGGTTTCAGTGTGTCTACTACTGGCGCACGCGGCGCAGCAGTGAGCAGTCAGCGCGAGCTCCTCTGCCCCGTGAACAGCAGCAGCAGCAGCAGCAGCGGGCTGAGAGCGCACTTTACAGCACAGGCTTTCCTCTGAGTAACAAACTGCTCACGCTGCGTCTGTCGCTCACTTCTGGATACAACGGTTATTTTTGGTTCTCTGCGCGTTTTTTTTTTTTGTCTTTCTTCTTGTTTGCCTGGACTGTCCGGAAAATTCATGGAAGCCCTTCTTTGTGAGTACTGTAGATGTGTGCGACACGCGCTGAACGGGGCTTTCACCTTAACGCGATAATAACCGCGGGTGTTAATTGTATTGATTGTGGTGGTCGATGCTAGCAAAAGGCTGCTGAGATGCAGCCGTGTGATTGCTTGCTGCATAGCAGGTTTAATCAGCTCTGCTCAGGCTCCTGGTCAGCGTTTTGTTCTGTGCGCGGCTCTGTGTACAAACAGCGTTTTTTGCCCCGTTATTGTATTTAGTCTTGCTTTTGTGACGGAGGCGTTTTGTTCCAGAGGTGGAGGGGGGGTATGCTCGTAAATGCTGCATTACATATAACTACATGTGAACCATAAAGATAACGTTTATCAGTTTAAAAAATAATGCCTGTTTCTTCTTTTTTTTTTGCCCTGCTCGTCAACCTGCAATCCCAAAAGAAAACAGCAGCCAAGCAGATGTATTTTCTTTGCTTTTTTACTGTTTCAAAAACTAATGCTGCGTTGATTCATTCAGTTTGGCTTCATGAGTTTGTAAGGATTGTACACAACAATGGAAGAAAAGCACTATAAGGGAAATTCTTGATAAATGCTAAGACTTTCTGTCTTTTATTTTGGTGTGGCTCTTCTTTATCGTCGTTGTTGACTGATGTTGTTGCACATCTGGTGTCGCTCATTTCTGAGTAGAATTAGATTTGCATCATGAGCTGTAAACGCTGATTTAAGATTCTGTTTGCAGTCATTGAAACAGCATTTCCATCTATCTGAAGTGGTTGCCATGACTTAACTGCATGCTGTGCTGTGTTTTTCCTCCTCATATTTTGAGTTCCTTGCAGAAATGAACTGCAGAGTGATTCCTGGTGAACTTTAAAAGCTTTTATCAAATCACAGTCGGTTAAGTTGTGAGTGTACATGATTGGACTGTCTTTCCTGCTCTGACGCAGACTGTGCCCTCTCCTTAGGAACACAGATCACCTCCACCACATCCAAAGCCAACTTTGCGGTTTTGATCTTATCGCCTCTGTCAGAATTCCTGGAATCAAATCAGCGTGTAAAACAGCTGAACCTGTTTGTTGTTTTTCTTTCTTTCTTTCTTTTTTCTCTCTTCCCCCTGAGAATTGTCTGTGAGTTGTGGATCATGCCCATTTGGAATCATCTGGAAAACTCGCCCCTTTAAATGCATGTGGTGTTTCCGCGGGGACTTGTGTGGTCGAGAGTATCTGTGTGCTGTGATTGATTGATTGATTGAGGGATAAGATCAGTGTGGAAAGCAGTAAGGGGGTGCTGGCACACAGCCAGTAAACATAACACATTTATGCAGAACTCAGTGGGTTTTTTTTTTACAGTAAAGACTGTCGTAACACATGCACATAGTTTTTAAATGAATTTCATTTTCAGTTCTGCATGGTTTCAAAAATTCCTGTCAAATTAACTCAAATGTGTGTGTGTGTGTGTGGGTGTGGTTGGAGGGGAGAGGAACCATCCCTGCTTACTTCCCACTTATTAAAACAAGTGTAGCACTTAAGGGTGTAAACAAAGCAAAGGTCAAGATTTTAGATTGTTTACGCGTGTTTAGGTTTTTTGTTGTTGTTTTTGAATGCCTGCACCATCTCATCCTACGTGACCAGAAGAGCCCAAGTATCATTTTGGGTGTTCCACGACTGCTTTTTGTTCATCAGCAGATCCAAAGAGCTCATTCAGCTGTGACATAGATAAAATTTCTATATATATACAGAAAATTACAGTTGTTTTTGACACAGCTGTTTTGTATGCAAGCCCGGAGTTGGCTTTAATGAAGCTTGAAATTGAACACTGAGTAGTTAACAAGGAGAGATTTATACACAGTGAAAGGGAAGATGGAAACTTTTGTGGCCAATGTAAGGTTGGGAAGTCAATTTCTGGCTCATTAATAGACTGTTAAAGAACCATTCCTTTCGTCTGATGGGGAACAGTTGTCACTGGCCCCTGGCCAGAGAAGGTCACGGTGCGGCCGAGTTCACATATCTCCTGGAGCTGCTCTGAGAACCAAACGTGGGCCCTCAGAGTTTTCCAGACATGCTCTTTTTAACTGGGTGCATCAGAAGCCGTTACAATTAGCCGTGGCTGGTGATCAAATGACATGCTCTTTAGAAGAGGGTTAAGTTGTTACACACAGTTTGCCAAATTTGTTGTCGAGTTGTGGAATCATAATTGTTGTTGTTCAAAAGCTTGTCTTGTGATGACGTGCTGTTCCAGCTATTTACCTAATTCTAAATGAAACAAGTGTTTACATGGCAGTGACCTGCTCAGTGTAAGGTCCTAATCAGGTTAATATTCTTGTATCGATGCACTAAGATCAGATCTCAAGTATTTCCAGTACTAATTAAAGTCGATGCTTGTGGTTTGATATTAATATGTGACCAATGTCTCTGGAATCTTCTTGAATTGCCTGATCAGCTGTGTCACCTTGACCCACTTCGAACAGAGCCACAGCTGCTTTGAGCGGGAGGCTAATTTAATTATTAGAGGGCAAAAAAATCCGATTTGTTGCCTGAATGAGCAGCTGTAGTCTCTTGTTAAATGTGAAGGCCTGGAGTGAAAGGCAAATCTCAAGCTGAAGCTACGATCAGTGTTCTTCACACAGCTTGTTGTCCACATGTTCTTCTGATATGATGCAAAGGTTCTTATAGATTTCACTGTAGATGAGGAGGAGAACTAAACCAAGACACTTCTTAGATTAGCCTTTATTATATTGACATGTCCCTGCAGCCCTGAATTGGATTAAGTGGGTCTAGAGAATGGATGGCTGGATATATCGACATGACCCAGGTGGTGGAAATGTTTTTTTCCACTGGAATGTTCTCCCAAAGGACACCTGATTCAAGAAACTTTTTATCTTAGATACCTTTAGAACATACAACATGCCCTCAAACATCTTTCTGAAATACTACAGTAAACATTTGACAAATATTTGCACTCTGTGACAGCACATTGCTTCGTGTCACATGGCCTCCTGGGGACTGCAAAGCCCCCCACTCGGTCTCTTTTTGTCTTTTCTCGTGGTGCCCCCCACGTGCCCTCTCATAAACTGCCTATTCTGCTTATTCAGCTCAACCTTTGTGAGGAAACCTATTCACACCACCGGCCATCGTCTATTTGGTATTGAGGAGCTCCACCGCAGACCAGCTCTTTCATGCCTGTTCGGTGCTCATTGTGAAAAGAGATGTCCAAGTTCCTTCTGTGTAACAGGATTGAAATGACGAGCATCATCAAGAGATGCAGGTTCCACTAAAGTGCAGGGTTTGGCGAGCTGCAGTTTAAATCTGGTTTTAACATGTTCTAATATGAGACTAAAGTTTGATTTAAATGTCACATTTGTAATTACAGTGTTAAACTGGACTTGTTATGAACTGTGATTTGGATGGAATCCTGATTGCTATTTCACTTGATTTTTATTGACGTTGTTTACATGATGTGGGGTTTCCCAAAGTAAAAGAGTCATTTGATCCGATATAACTTATCTATGCTTCACACCGTGTGTGGCTCTTTTGTTTTCAGACTTAAAAACTACTAAAAGAATTTATAAAGCATATTACCACGAATAGTATTTTCTTCCTCCACCCATTTAGTATCTGGCTTCCATGTGATGAGGTCCACGTTTTAAACTGACACGCCAGTGTTTTGTTGTACTTTTTCCTTTCTATTTTGAATCCACTGCACTTCCAACTAAATAAAGGTTACGGGTGTGGATTTTAAGTTGATTTTAGAACCTAAACGGTCAAACAGGTTAAGGTTTGATTTTAACGAACTTCAGTCTGTTCTGCAGCACCGAAGATATTTTTGGGTCCCGTCTGGACCCCGACTCAGGTGTTAGTATTCAGTCATATGCTGTCAAAGGCACAAAGCTCCTTCACCTTCTCACTAATGTCTGGATCGTCCTCGGAGCCTCTTAGTTTATTGTCGTTACACTTCAGTTGAAGGGGTGCGAGGGATCAAAGACCCACTCTGAGTAATAAAAGCTTAGCCTGTGGAGTGCTGGAGTGACCCCCAGACCTTAAGCTCTTTATTACTGCAGCTCACTGCTAATTATTGTGGACAAGGCCAGAAAACGGCCCAACCCCTTCACACTGCAAAGTGGTCATGCTCTTACTCCCACGCCTAGCTACAGCCACTGTATATCTGAGGTCAACAGAAAAGAACCCCACCCCCAGTGCCTTTACCCCGTACCCACCCCAAAAACCAACACCACCACCAGAGGAGACATGGAACCTCTAAACTTAGACGAAGAAACAAGGTTTTTGCTCTCTGTGGAAGCAACAATGGTGGCACAGGCCTTTCTTATTGGATAGCACTGTTGTTTTATGCTAACTTAATCTGGACTGGAGTGACCACAGACCACATCCTCCAGAGCATATGTGGCTATTTTAAACGTTGTTGTAACCCAAGATTAGCTGGAAATGTTACTTTGAAAAGCATATTTGCTTGGAGGGAGATCTAATTTTGAGCTGGGCCCCGTGAGTTGATTTTGTTGTTGCAATGACTGCTTTCATCAACACTGATTGCATATTTTATCGAGGGATGTTTTCAGAGTTCCCTTATGTTGGATGGGATAGGAAACACATTCATTTATTATTTTTATTTGCAGTGTATGAGCCTGTTGGAGCTGTTAGCTAATTAGATTCTTGAGTATTTTCAAGGCTGCTACAATCATATGATGAATATCATTCCTATTAAGACGAGGTAAACAAAACATCTGAGAGACTAGTTAAAAGGAAAGCCTACGATTGCTACTTTTGTAGGTTTACCCAAAGTAGACTGTATTTAGTCTTTTAACCTTTATTTAGACTTGATTTTCCAGGGAAAAAGTAGGCGAAGACTATGAATAATGTCGTATTCTGTCCGTTTGGGTCCACGTACAGCCTTGTCACTGAAATGTTCTCATGTTTTCCACTGAGGTTCCAGAACTCACTGTCCTTCCATGTCACATGGACTGTGTTTGGAATGTTTAGGACCCTCTCAAATTGCTTCCGTCCGTAAAGGTATACCGCAGGGTCACTGACCGTACACATGTGTCAGTTGGCACGCCTGCGTAAAGTTTTCGTTGCGGGTGATTTAGGAGCCTCGGTCAGGTACATTTTGAAGGTGACATTTTAACTATGTTTGAAGCTTTAATGCGACCGTCATGGTGGAGATATTTTCTCTTTCAGCTTTTGCAGTGTTCGTCCAACATGCCCAGACTTTGTAAAAAAAAAAAAAAACTTCATTTATAGATCAGTTGATGTCTTCTATTCAAAATTTTCATTTGACCCTGGGATGAATTTCAAGTGATGCTGTGTTGAGTTTTACAGAAACTATCCGGATCATGATGTATGAGAAGCATGAATCGAGTACATTTCAAATTTCAGTCAGAATAATGTGCTGTTCTTGCTTTAATCAGGGCTCAGTTCCTATGCCTGGGTGTTTTTTTCAGGAACCATTTGTCTAGTGACTCTTTAAGACATGATGTGATTTATCACTGGTCTGAAAAACAAAGTTCCCACAAGCTTCTGTCACAAGCTATCTGAATCTTACACACCTGACACGCTTACTTTGGGGATAGATCCTCCGTCTAAGATGGATCTCTCTTCCCAAAGTGTTGTTATTAATGAATGGCTAAATTTGTACTGTGTAATTTAGAGAGTTGAAACACATCTGCTTTTTCTTATCTTTTGCCCTCTACGCCCATTTGGAGGGTTTTGCTTCTGTTGGTCATGGGCATTCGTCACAGCGTGCAGTAGTCAGAGTATAACCTCACTTTGAAAGCTGAATGAGTGGGAGCTTGCTGAGCAACACTGGGAACTCTCAGTGTTCCCAGTGTGCCATAACATGGCTTGATACATAAAAGAGATCAAATCGGAGTATTGTGTAATATAGACTGAGCAGAGGCTGTCACAACTCCAACGATGAGTTGTCTTTTCCTTGGGTTGGACTTTTTACTGCAGAGAAAATTGTCTGGGCATCTTTTGGCTTGTGTGACTTTTTTTTTTTTTCCTTCTTTCAACTTTGCCAGTTTCTTTGAGCAACTAGTGTACGAGTGGCCTCTATGAGTGTGTGTGTGTGTGTGTGTGTTCAGAGAGCATACTCACTGCCTTCAGTCAGAGCTTTTGGGAGTTTACCACATCGACTGCCAAACCGAAACAACAGGCTCAAGGAAGATGAAAACTGAAAAGACTTTCAGACAAGGGGGGTGATTCACAGTGCTGCCCCCTTTTTTTAAGAAACACAATTATTCATTGTCAGTTGAGTTTTGGTAGAGAAGCATTGTTTGATTGAACCTTTTCCCGTTTGTTGTGGTTTGTTTTGTAGCTTAGGTGATGCTCTTATGTCTCCAAATAGCACATCACCTTCTGAATGCTGTAGACATGAGGCGGTTTGTGTATATGGGCCTATGGTGCTCTATGAATGTGTCTGAAGTAAGTAAGATATGGAAATCTTTTTGGAAATGGCAAAAGGGAGGCGTATGCAGTCCTACACAACATTCCAAAGGTTGTGTACACAAATATATATCCAGACATGCCCTTTCCTCCTAAATCTGCACTCTGCCTATGTGTGGAGTCGTATAGGCATGTGTGAAGGATACCAGAGAAATATGGTGCCGTTGGTCTGTCCCAAGACCGCACTGTGTGCTCTGCTGCCAACAGAGCCTCCAGTAATTATAGACCAGAGCTGTGGAGACTGTTGCTCTCCAGGCTAAACTGAAACTAAAACCCCCATTTCATACTTGGTATTTGCTCTTTTCAGTACACGAGTACCCCATGTTTAAAAAGTGTTATTTTTGGGACGTAGCTCGACCCTCCTCTGTTCGAAATTTCCTTGGAATAGAGAGTGAGGGCAGTAGCAGCTCTGAAGAATGCTGTTGACATTGCCGTGCTTTTTGCATGTTGTCCGTCTTGCTTAATGTGTGCGTTTGTCAGTAGCATTGTGCACATGCACTCCGTGGTTTACGAACCTGTCAGTGCTTCATCTTACTGATGGTTTAATCAATAGACCGTCGAGTTTCCTTTTTCCTTTTTTTAATTGTAGATTATGGAATAGAAAGCTGATTATGTGTTTGTTGATTATGAATTACCTGCGCAGTTTACTTACTGCTCCAATAAAGATGTTTTTGGATGAATTTGTTACAACGAATCCTTGAGCAGCTCCTGATTCTTGCTAGAAGGTAAACTGAGCTTCCTGTTCCCTGTGGCCATCGACACGCACACTGACCAGCCTCTGTTTTACTGGAAAACTGCTTTTTCATTCCTCCATTTCAAAGACTGTGAGGTCTGTATCCCGGTGCTCTAATTATGTCGGGGGGGAAGTGACTGTGGGCTGCTGTAATTGGCCGGCAGAATGGGTGGGTAGCATCTTCTGCACCTCTGTCATTAGTTTCAGAGTGTAGGATGGCACAAAAGTCGGCTGGAGCCTGCAGACTCATTTGTTTAAATGAGGTTGGAACTAGTTCGAAGTTCATGCACTAATCTGCATCTAGATTCTTCTTTTTCTTCTTTTTTTTCCACTCCAATTTGCTGTTAAAGCCAAAGCTGAGATGCTGTTGTTAAAAAGGGAAGCGTCTGTATCTCTTTAATGCTTTTGTCTGAGGGGACCAATGCCATACTCTTGACTTTTCTGAGGGTACTTAATTAGGCTGTTTTCCCAGAAGCCCCATCTTTTCTTTTCTTTCTTTTTTTCCTGTTTGGCGAGCTTGAGTTCTTGTTCTGTGTGACACTGACCCACTGTGTGCCAGGTGAGACCTGTCTTCTATGGCCGTAGTTTGGTCCAAGCGGCGATTATTGCAGCTTCACATCAACTTAACTTCTCAGTAATTTCATCACTACCTGACTGACAAAAACCAAAATACTCTGGGGTCTTTACAGAATGAATCTGCTTATTCACGAGCTTGGCATATGGTTAATAACTCAAATATTCATCATTTATATATCAACCATCCTTGTTTTTGTTTTTCTTTATAGCCACAATGAGCGGAAGGTGACCTGCAAACATCCTGTCTCAGGCTTGTCCTCACAAGACAACTGCATCTTTGTCGTCAACGAACAGTAAGTCTCTTGTTTTTGCTGTTAGAATGCTGCTGGATGGCTTCTTTTTTTTTTTTTTTAGCTCTACAGTATGTAGTTAAAATTCTGGATGTGTAGGCAACATCGCATTAGTTTTTGCCTCGTCATCCTCTTTTTGCCATCCTGCCCTTTCAATTCAAAGCCTCCTCTGTTCAATGCATCCTTTGTTATCTATCTCCACCATCAAATTTCTTGGAAAAGAGGAATCGCACTTCTGTATTGACAGCTAACTTTTTTTTAACTGAAAGAGATTTTGTCTCTTGCATAACCAGGCTGCTGTTCTCTGCAAGTGCCAAAGGTAGGATTAATAATCTCAATACCACGGATGGACATAAAAACAAAAGATTGTATCGTTTGTACATCAGAATGCAGTGAGTCACATTTTGGCCTGGACAGGAGTTCATGCCCTTTTCATATTTCAAATGCTGCTTGACAGAGTCACGTTTGTGCGACTCTGCCCTGTGTCGAACACTTACCACGTGTCTGCCCATATAAGTGGACCAGGACGCCGGCCATCCTGATCTTTAACTTCACTGAGAACAACTCTATAAATATGTCAGACTAAACTTGGCGCCTGTCCACTTTAGGAATTATTCGTGTTTCTGTTTGCAGATTTACTCACCTGCAACTATTTAACCCTACCCACGGATTCCTCCCACTGAGGTGCAGACAGCGTCGTCCCAACACAGAAAAAACACACCGATCCTAATCTGTAGTTTCGCTCCCAGAGTTCCCATTAAAACACACTGCTGTGTAACATCCTTTAGGCGTGTTCACCGAACACATACTAAGCTGTTTGCATCACAACCCACACTGTGACATTCATGTCATCTTTCATAGCTCACTCTGACTTCTTAGCTTAATGTTGTGCAATGTTGTGCATCAGTGCCGCAGTTTCCCAAGTCTCTGTCATAGTAGATCTTCAACAGTGTTGAATGGTTACATTAAAGTCATGCCATCACATCCCATAACACTTACTTTGGTAATGAAGGCTAATAGAAAAATGCCCTGCCTCAAGATATAAAAGCACTCCCATGCGGGGAAGTGCGGCTAACACTTAAAGGGTTAGTTACCCAGTTGTTCAGAATTTAAAAATCCAAACTCCTTTTTTTTTTGTCCACAACACGTTCTAGTGAGCTTTTTCCTCTATTCTCCCTCTGAAGTCCCCTCAGCAGCATTGAATTTAGAAGCGACTCAGTAATCAGAGGATGGTTTCGTAGAAGCGTGCTGTACCAGAACTGTCACACTGCACTGTCCTGACACATTCCTCTCCTCCCTGCGTTGCTCTCACATTGCTGCTGTTTTTCACTCCCGGGAGCACAACATGCCAGTGCAAGACGATTTTCTAATTTAGAAATTAGCATTTTATCTCCCAAGATAATCCGCAAATATATTGTGCATCAGATGTAGAGGTCAACCTGGAGAACCTACACTTTGACTTTTAGCTATTTTAGGTTTATTACAGTGTGTTTCAGCCAACAGTTGGCTGTGTTCTAGCAAAAAACGACAAGGGGGAGGGGGGGGGGGGGGGGGGGGGGTCTTCACCCCGAATGAGTAATGGAAGGCAAAGACGGATTTAAGCTGCCACGGGGATAAGGAGGGCTGAAAATCTCTGCTTAATCTGCTCTGCACTTTAAATGCTTCCAAAACACAAATCTTTGCCTGAATTTGCTTTTGTAGTTTGAAGCTTTTCTCTTGTACAATATAAAGAACTTTAACTCAGCCCACCCTAAGACACAAATAGTGTAATTAATGCACAATACACAAACTGTGGAACCATGAAGGAAGTGGGAGTAGATCAGATCAAGTCAACCCAGATTACTTTTGAGTTAACGGATTTGAGATGACAGACATTTCTTTCTTTTAGCACTTCCCAGTCTAAGAAACATCAAGACATGCGTGCCGTGTTCTGCTAGCCTTACTGCATGTGTGCCTAATGGCCATTAACCACGTTCAAATGGTCATTTGTGGAGGGTGACGAACTAAAAGATTTAGCACTTCAGTTTCCATGTTGTTACTGAGATACCAGTTAAAGCTCTGTTGTTGCTCTCGGGACGCACAAAGGATGCCTTGCACATGCACACGTGTCACTTCTACATGCACTGTGTCGTGTTATGATGTGCTCAGGTGGCTGTGTGACACGTGACTTCAGCCACCTCTGTGAATGTCAGCCTCAGCATTCTGCTGTCACCACTGCATGTGTCTGTGCCTGTCATCAGTAGTCAACCCAAACTACTTGTTTACCCAAGCCCAGACAGGAATAGTTTTGCCATAGAACCTCCTTTTCCCCAGCTATTTGTTTAATATCTCCCTGTCTGTTAGACCACTGCAGGCAGTGTTGAAATCAGCACTGCTTTAACTGCCATGTTGAACTCTTATTTTTCTTAATTGATGCAACAAAAATATTCCTCTCTTAAGATACGCTGCTTAATACGTAAGATGGGCCAAAAAGAGGCGTTGCTGTGTGTTTGTTTACATTTTATTCATATTTACACTATAAAACTGCCATTATCATGATTCCTCAAAGAGTGCAACCCATTGAAAATGTCCAAACCTTGTTATGCTGGAAGATTTCTTCCACACCACTCCCTCCCAAGTGCAGTTTTTCTAGTCAAGAAAGATGATACATAAATTAATCAGGGCACGCCACCACAACCGTACATCACATGAAAGACACTTTTAAATTGGCCAAGTCGGACTGTAATGGAGAGCAAGTTTCCTATTACTTCATTCTATGCGGTGTAGTTCGTAATTGGCTCTGAGCGGTACACACATGCATTTATTTTTGATTCTTTATTGAGGTTAGTAGATAATGCCGAACAATTATTTTGTGATTAGTTATTAGTCTGCCTATGAAGTTCCCCTCCCTTTCAGTTGGAGGTCTTATGATAGAACATCATCTGGTCTTTACAGCATCTGATGAACAGCACATGGCACATCAGACCGTGTCATTATTTATTGAACAAAAACTGATTGATGAAAACTAAACTGTCAACTGCTTACTCTGCACCCCTCCAGAGAGCATGCTTACAGAGAAGTGGCGACTAAAGGGTCAGGAAAGTGTCACCGTGCTTAAACCAGCAGGTATTTTGACCAAAGCCTGTCTCGTATATATCCCAATAAGTCAGATTGTTAAAAAAAAGGCATAATATGTCACCTTTAGACGTTGATGCATTTCATTGAGGTTTCTCGGCGTGTGTTTGTCTCTAAAGGTCACAGCAGTGCAGTTGGGTTGAGTCCTGGGCTTAGACGGGGGTCATTAGATTATTTTCTTTGGCAGACACTCTGTTGTTGATTTGTTTGTGTGTTTGGGATCATTGTCCTGGTTTTACGACCCAGTTTCTGACCAGCTTTAGCCGTCAAACAGATGGCATTACATTTGACTCTGGAATACTTTGGTATACAGATGAGTTCACGGTCGACTCAATGACTGCAAGGTGTCCAGGTCAGGTGGCTGCAAAAACAATGGCCAGAAAATTATCAGCCTCTGTACTTTACAGTTGGTTTGAGGCGGACGAGCCCAGACATCCACTCTGGGGAAATTTGGCAACCGTCTGTTTTCCACTAACTCTTCCTCCGATTGATGGGCACCAACGCTTGCTTCTTAAAGACCGTTGCTGACATCTTTCCTCCTTGGCCTTGTGTTAACATAGATCTGAATTCTAGAGACCAGCAAACGGAGCACAACTTTTGCTTTCAAACAGGCGCAGACAGACACCTGCTGATGATCGGTTAATCGGGAGCATCAAGCAGCGCCTGACCTCCGCTTACCTTCTTAATTCCCATGGAGGCAGTACGGGTGTCCTTTTTAGTGTGCTTTCACTACTAATGGCACAGCTTGGCATGTCATGTGCTGTTCATTTGACGTTGCAATTACCTATTTCTAAGACCTGGTAAGGACCAGATCTGTCATGTCCTTATGCAGAATAACCTTAGATTTGAAAGAGGCTGTATGGAAACTTGAATCCACATGTGTCCAAACTGACACTGAAAACGCTGTTAGGTTTCTGTGTTCTGTTATAATTCATCTTACAAGTCCCTCGTTGGCCTTTTTAAAGTCCATCTGCCATGGACAACAACAAAGTTTTCTTCTCGACCAGATTGCGCATTAAGGCAGGCCTCCTGGTTTATCTCAGTGGGCAGATGTGAAAAAGCTGCAAAGAAGACATTTACATTTGAGATCCAGCAGGGACGTTTTGGGTCCACTGATGCTACCAAAATAACCTCATTTCTTCCCCCCACATATTGTGAATGTGAAAACAATCAGCCTGTGACTCGACACCATCATACTAAAGTATTAGAGAGTCAGAAAAAAAAGTATCTGTTTCAGTTTATCCAGTTTTAATTGCTGTGATGCAGAAACACATGCAAAGCAAACGCTGATCCTCATTCATCTTTTTTCCTTTTTTCTTTGCATGAAATAGATTCTGTGCACAGCTGTTCTTCCAAACCTTTCACCCTTGCAACAGTATTTCAAACTGCCTCCCCCCCCTCAACAAAACTGTTTTTCTTCTGTCTTGTAGTGTAAAATGTGGAAAATTGTGTCATCCAGCATTTAGCAGGTAATACGCCATCAGGCTCGAATGCGCAGCTGTGTGTTCCCCACATTTGTTTTTATGTAAGACACTGGAACATGTCTGCCTGTGAGGAGCGGTTGCTGCACACTAACAACAGGCTGTGGGTGTTTGGAATGGTGTCTTGCCTGATGAACTGTGATGTGTTTGCACTCCAAAGTCCTGTAAGTTGCACTTTGCTGTCTGAACCATTTGTTGTGTTCATCCAAACCTTTTTTCGAACAACTAGCCACGGGGAAATTATTAGTCGCTTTTCCTGAGCTTCACATGTTTTATTGAATTTTTGAAGAATTGTTTAAGAGATGAGAAGAGTTTTTCTTGTCTCTTTCGTTGCTTATGAGAGGACAGTGTCACACTTCCCTAAAAGACAGTCGAATTGGATTGATTTTCTCTAGTATTTGAGTCTTTGTTTTGTAGCTCTGACTTGTCTTGTCGCCTTGTCTTACTGTCTTTGGTTCATTAAAAAGATAAAGGCCCAGTTTGGCAACACACAAATGTGCTTTAAAGCACCTTTAGTTCTTTGAAAATGCTGTGTGGTCAATTTAAAATGCACCCTCAGCCACTCGGTCCACTGTTTCCCTCCAGTGTGCTCAAAGGGAGATTCATCCGCAGTGCAATCCATCCTCTCTCTCTTTATATACACACACTGTACAGCCTCCAAGCGAAACTTTGAGAGCTTTGAAACACGTGGGTTAGTTGCGCTGTGCGGCTTCTTTGTCTTTGCCTTGACACAGTTAGCTTTTCTACGATTGCCATTCAGACTAAAGGGGTTTGTTTCAAATCGCCTGCTAAAATCTGTTTCCCAGAAAACAATCAAACTCTCTGCTAGATAACCTCTTTTAAAGGTAAACCTCCAGCTTTTACTGTAAGTCTTGTTGGTAACTGAGCAACCGTATGTGTGCTCATTTGTGAAACACGCCATTGTTGAAGGGAGGGTGTCACGTGGCCTGTTCAGCTTCCCTTTAAGGTTCATCGACTTTGCTCTTGACCCAGAGTTGTGGTGAAAACAAGGATGAGGTTCGCTCGTGGTATTCTGCTACAACTGTTGCTCTGCTCCTACATTACAATCATTTCTCCTGCGGCCTCGTGCTGTCGGGAGACGAGCGCCGATCGAAACCAGAAAACGGCCATTTAAAGCAGGCGGGCTTGCAAAACAGCATGTTAAGATACGAGTAGGAGCGTAATCCATGTGGAGTCTCATGTTATCATTTCAAGGGAAGTTTCTCGTGCTAGTATGAACCCAAGCAGGGAAACACTTCGCATCAATACTTAAGTTATAGCACTCTTCTTTATTTCTTAAACTGCTCTGTGATAGCACTGAAACACGATTATACTGTTAAGTTGGCTGCTAGCTTAATGAATGATAAATTCCAACTTCTTGTTTTCATCCAGATTAGCTGCGCTTTGTTTCACGTGTTTGTGATCTTAATAGGAGCTGCATCGATCAGTCGAATAGTAATTCAGATGATAAATAGTGTGCTCAGCTAATTGGAGTAACGATCAACTGAGCCATTTTAGATTAGTTGTAGTAATTAACTTTTTTTCCCCCCTCAGTTTTAAATCAATATATATGTTTAGTCTGAATATCTTTTGGGATTTGAGCCAAACTTTTCGACAGTTTCATATGTGACACATAAAACTGCCACTTGGATACACTCACCTCTTTTCAGTTTGACGGCTCCAGATTGATTATTCGGTCCAAACTAATTATCTGCAGCTCACAGCCGAGACAGGATCTGGTGCCAAACAGAGCATCAAATAGAGAGGAAAACATCTCTATTTCAACGGGCAGCTCTCTCCACCTCTCCCCTGCCATTATTTTCTTTTTTTGCCATTGATTGTGGTATAGTTGGGATTTTGCCTGTCACCGAAGTGTTGAAGACATCCCCAGCTCGTTTACTGTAACAAGCTCATTAGATGGGGAAGAAAGCATGTTTCGGCAGCTGCACAAGCACCTTTTTCAGAGCGCTGATTGAAAATTGTGTGCATTTCATCTCCAGAGAGCATTAGTCACCCATTTGTACACCCTATGGCTTCTCTGGTTCTGTTCCCAGATGTGCCTCCTCTGCGCGGAATCTTATGACATGTTTATTCTCTTCCACAGCCAGTAAACCACAGGAATGACAAGTCTCTGTCCTCTCATTGGCCAGGCAATGATAAGATCTGACACACACGTTAGCAGCTGTTCCATCCATCTATTCTTTAACTTATAACTCCCTCCCTAAACAAAGTTAGTCTGTGATTGTCATTGTTTTGTGGTGGAGTCGGACCTGTCTCTCTGCTGCACGGGAGTGAACATCCAGTATGTGTGTGTTACCTGCTCCCTTACGTGTTTCTTCACCTTAAATCTGACCGCATGGAGTCCAGATTAAACCATACGTCCTCCAGTTTTCTTGTTCTGAATGTTCGTGGTTGTGTTTGCATGTTTAACAGATTGAGGTAAGACTGAGAGAACTCGATGGCACCGATGGACTCTCAGATGTAATCTTGAGTGTGCGAATGCTAACGTCTTTGTTCAGTTTGCTGTACGGGGTCGGCTGTGTCTTTAGTTTTTTCCCTGCTGCATCATGTCTGTTGCAATCTTGTTGTGATGTCTTGTTCCCTGTGAACCACAGCCACTCCCCCACCCCCCCCGTGTCAGATAGAATTTGCAGAACTTTTACTGTAAAACTGTTAGAGAACTGGAAAAGTATCTGTACCGACATGGCGGGAATAATTGGCTTGAATCATAAGCCCATCTTGAGAAGCCATTATATAGAGAGCTTCAACTTCAGAGGAACGACAGGAGAATGGATAATAAAGGCCTCAGCCTCCTTGTTTCCTTGTTTTATGGAGGCCATTGGACATAAATACATTGCGCTTTACACATATTGTGACTGATGACTTGCTCATATCCTCTTGACGTGCTTTGTGCCTTTTGTTTAGCTCTGCCTCCAAAGTGCCAGCGAATGAAAACAAGGAACGACCACTAAGCACCATGAGTGAGGCCTCCAACTACACTGGCAGTTCGGACTGCCCCGCAAACACCAACAGCCCAGCGGGGAGAGTGAGTGACACACAGACATGTGGGATTATGATGCTTGTGCTGTTTGGGAAATATTGGGAAAGCTACAGGATCATGTTTTAGTGGCTCAAAGGGTTTGCGGAAAGCCTAGAAAACAAATTACTCACCTAATTTCCTCATTTATGCTGTTTTGTAGCCTTCGAGACCCTCTAAGAAGATTCATAACTTTGGGAAGAGATCCAACTCCATCAGGAGGAATCCCACTGCCCCGGTGATCAAGAGGAACTGGCTTTACAAACAGGTGAGAAAGAGTAGATGACATCAGATAAGTTTTGGCTTTTTTTTGTTGAGCCATTACAGGAACGTGACAGAACAAAACAATACAGTACGAGACCTGGGATTAAAGGACAGTTATGACATTAACTGTAGAGTTGGATAGTTTATGGGCATGTCAAAAGAGACCAGATTAATCAGTTGCATCATGTTTTGTTATATAATTGACATCTTACTCTTAATCTTACTCTTTTTATTGATTAATTATTTGATCAACCATCATCGAAATCTTTGATTTTAATGATCATCTGACTTGTCATGTTGTGCCACCCATGAGATCAGTTTCTAATGTTCTTTATTTCCATCTGAACCAACAGTCTGGCATAGTTGTCGGTGCTGTTTTGCAAATGGAAGCATAAAGTGTGTTTGGTAGCCATATTTCCTAAACCGCATGTTGGCGATTCAGATGCTGACGTTATCATTAACTCTAATTCTCTGCTGTTTTCTCTGAGCCACTTCTGTGTCAATAGAGTCACGTGAAACTAGGTGAAACAGTCATTAAACACTTTACAAGACAAACTACGATACAAAGACTATGTAATAATAAAAAAAAGAACACATTATCTAGTCTGTTCCTCTGCTTTTTTTTTGTTACGTAGTGGCAGCAGATCAGATCTGAGCACAGCCAGCAGAGATGGTGTTTAAATACATAGCTCCTGGGTAATGTAAGAGAGTGAAAAGGCGGTGCTTGAAACAGCTCTTGGCCAGACTGGACGCTCTCATGCTTCCCAACAAGGAGCCTCAATTAGTTCTGATGGTAGGGCTCCCCGTGTAGTTCTGTGAGCATGTGATGGCGTCCTGTCCTGCAGCTGCCAGCTGCTTTTCTTTTGAGACCTTCATCAGGGTGATGTTGATCAAGCAAAAGGCTCCCAAATCTGCTACTCGGAATAAAAGCTGGATTTGCACTCCTTTCTTCCTGCCTCATTGAAACCTGGAAGCTATTGAAGTTGTTGGCTGAGTGAGAGCTGCGGCCCTGCACTCGATCCGCTGGGAAATCAACATGCCACTGAGATTGATGTGATGGTGAAAGCCTTTACACAGCAAGATCTCCCAGAACTTTTGACAAAGTTTTTTTTTCATGAGCACATTTAAAAAAACGAGAGCTCAAGAGCTTGACTGAATTTAGGTGAGGTGGTGAATGAATGGACACCAGTCATTTATATCTTGTTACGTCTCAGATCTGCCTCCATTCCAAACACACTGAGCAGCATCTGGAAGTATGGATCTTTTTTTTTTTTTATACTAATGTGTAAAACATTCTGGTTTGTGGAAGTGAACTTCCATTTAAAGTAAACTGCAGCCCACATGCTGTTTGACCATAATGACAGAGTTGTCGAGGTCCCACCCACTACTTTTGTCTCTGTAAATCTACGAAGAAGGACTCAGCTCGAGTTTTCCATGAACGCAAACTCTTTGCTTCACTCTTCATCCTCTTTTATTTTTTTTGTCCGCAGCAGTCTCAAAATCACTTTGAACTTATACTGTAGAGCGACTTCGGCAAAAGGAATATTGTTTTTCCTTCATACCAGAGATAATATGCTTCCAGATCGAGAATATTACAAACAGTCCACCTCAGGCCGGATCAGAAAAAAAAGTGGATGGCTTCTATGCAGTCTCCTTTGAAATGATCTTTACTTGAGCCCAAGTATGCACTTTAAACCATTTCACGTTGAAAGACCATGTTGTGAAAGACAAAAGGCAAACAAAAAAGTCAAATTATTAATGGAAAAAAGTGAAGTGATTGCGGCTTCTTTCGTAGAAACGCTAACCCGCTCTGTCAAGCTTCATAATCGCTTAGAAGGAGTTGGGTCATATCAGAGGAGATGAGTGGATTACAGCGAGTGTTGCTGAGAGCAAAAGTCTGTCACGATTTCACGATTGAAAAATGATTCCCACCAATGCGCCCCTTTCCTCTGCGTTCACAGGACAGTACAGGCATGAAGCTGTGGAAGAAGAGGTGGTTTGTCCTGTCCGACCTGTGCCTCTTTTACTACAGAGGTAAGTCATCTTCACCCGTACCGCACCGCTAACGACTGCTGTTGCTTTCGGTTAATGACGGTACGCGCCGCTCCGACCCTCTGACAGCCAGGCCGTGCTTCTGCTAATCTCTGCTATGTGCGGGTAGATGTTCCCCTTGTAGCAGCCTGTCAGGACCAACTGAAAAGACGTATTACGTGAGATGCCTTGAGCCGTACGAACAGCTCAACTGTTCACAGCTCAAACATGGCAGCAGATTAGAGTCCGCGCTGATGTTAAGACAAAAAGCGCGTTTGTTGAATGATGCTTTTTCTTTTCCTGTTTTCAGAAGTGGCGTCTTTGTATTAGTCTTAGATTCATTTGAGTTAAAGTGAATCTATTGTGCTACTATTTACAGATTCCCTCTTTATTCCACATCAAAGGAACCGACATAATCGCAGCCTTCGTTTAAACACGAGTGATAGTGGAATTTAGCTGCGACAGCTGCCATGTGCTTCACTTTTCAGCTCTGACTGAAGTGGAGTTTTAAATGATTTCTATATAGCTGCTACCTTCTTTATCAATCATATTTATTCATGATTACGCCCAGCCCAGTTTAAAGGTTTTTGACTCATTTATTAAGATCTAGCTCTTCTTAAACTTTCCCATTTGCTGCTGCTTCACAGCAAGAACATGTTTGCGTTTGATGTGATTCTTTTTCTTTTTTTTTTTTTAGTAACCTGCTGCTGACTGACTACTGTTTTCATGTTCTTTCACACAGCTCTTATGTTGACACAGCTGTGTCCAGAGAATGTTTCACAATTTTAAAACTGTAAAAAAAAAAAAAATGGAAACCACTGAGACTAACTGTTGACAAGGTCTACTGTTGGACTAAAGCTCCAGAATACAAGTACAAGCCTGCATATCCCAGGGCTTGATGCAGATACTGTCACCATTTGTGCTGATCAGGATGACATCTAGTCTGTGTTATTTCTGGTGTCTGCCATCTCTGTCGCCTTCCATCTGCCCACTGGCTAACAAAAGCCACAGACAGCAGCAGACCCATTGGCTTTATCCAGATGGATATGTGGAGAAACCGTATCAATCAGCAGAGAGTAGGCAGAGAGGTCATGAACTGCGCTGCCTCGACTAAATACAACTTTATCTGATGTAGTTATCAGATTATTGTTGTGCCGCAGGATCTCCCTCTACGCTGCTTTTACAAAGCAACTTCTCAGCAGACGACTTTGCAGCTGTGTATTTCTTTTGAAAAAGAGGTAGAGAGAAAAAAAGAAAGATTACTGACTAAACGTTGGAGCAGGGGAGCTGCGGATATAACTGACCCGAGCTTCAGTGTTGGCCGTACTGCAGAGCTCTGACTCAGCCGTAGAACAAAGTTCTATTTATAAAATGCGACCAGAGTCCATCTCGCACTTATTTCCCAAATACTTCTCACCCCTAGTAATGAACCTTCTCATTCCCCGTTGCTGCTAATATATGTAGTTTGACTTCAGCCACAGAAACATTCCCACCTGCAAAGGAGATTTTCATGTGGGACATTTTTATTTCTATCTAAGCAGCGTAGTTAGCCTGAATGAAAACTAGCAGGGTAAGCTACTCTCTGCTTGGAACTTTGGACTCACGCACTCTAATCCCCGGTGGAGAGTGTGCTCCATTGTCAATGCGGAACCCTGTTTTTTAACTTAAAGAGGATTAGAGCGTTTGAGCTGCATGGGACATTGAAACGCCGGTCATCTTTTGCACTGGTTGGATTCGACTGTACATCCTCCCCTTATCCACCCAACAGTCTCTTCTCTCAGTTTTTTTTCTCACAGTCTGCTCGATTTGTCTCCGGATCCTCGTGTTTGCGAACCGATGTTCAACGTGACGGTCGAGACGAACATCCTGAATAATTCAACCTGCCAAAGGAGCCCCTAACATTTTGTTTGCTTTTTCTCTGCAGATGAAAAGGAGGAGGGGATTCTTGGGAGCATCCTTTTACCCAGCTTTCGCATATCCATGTTGTCTGTGGATGATCATATTAATAGAAAATACGCTTTCAAGGTCAGTGTGTGTTTTCGTTTCTTTCAGACTTTGCACATTTTATGGTTTATTGCTTTTAGGGAGCAGAAAATGAAATACCACAAATGAGCTTTTCAGGAGAAAACTAAATATCTGAAGTGAAATCATATTAGCTGCTGTTGCTTTTCAACTAATTGACAGTCAGGTAACGTAAACCGAGGCTAATTTAGCAAAGCGCACGCCATATGTCTTCGCCGGCTGCCGGGGGTGAGGTCCCAGGACACTGCGATACTTTCTGAAACTCAAGTTGTAGGGAAAAGGCATATTTTATGGAATCTCAGTGGTGTGTATAGAATTGAGGCATTCTTCATAAACCCATAGAGAAAACAAAGTTATCCTGCCAAACACAGCTAAACACAGACGTGCAGGAGTCTGTTCAAGGTCTCTCCAACCACACAGCCCACTCCTTTTCCAAGTTCGAGCCGAGCTGAAAGAGAGAGTTTAGGGAAACAAGGAAACCCGAGCACAGGGCACATCCTCTTCAGTTAAACGCTGGAATGGGATGACTTTTTGACTTCATCTTTTTCATTCTTGGTTTTCTGTCCCTTATTGTGGCCAAAATGGCCATTATTTTTCAAGACTAATCGGAGGGAAGTAGAGAAACGACAATGCTTTTCTTGTTTTTTTTAGGCCTTAATAAACAGGATATTGAGGTTGTTCACTAAACAATCTGTCTCTCTGTCTGTTTTGCTTTAACAATATATTGGCTTGTTCACTGCGAGGGAACAGAGCAACAACGGAACAATGTGTCATCCTTACAATGCACTTCATGGTAAGTCCTTACAGTATTGAAACCGGCAGATTTACTGCCCTTCTCCAGCCGTATGCGTGAAACTTAAATGGCTCGAGGATTTGATTTATCTGTTTGGATTAAATGGCCACAGCCAGGAGTATTTCACACATAATTTCTTTGCTAAGATCACAGTTACGCTTAACTCTGCTTTTCGGATATATCTACATGGAAGCAAGTCACCGAGATTCACCAGTCGGAGCATTTTTTCTGTCTGTCTTTCAGGTAACCTTCTCTGTGCATCTCTTCCTGTCCTTCGTCCTGTCAGGCCACGCATCCCAACATGCGGACGTACTATTTTTGCACAGACACAGCCAAAGAGATGGAGTCTTGGATGAAAGTAATGACAGATGCTGCACTTGTGCATTCAGAGCCAGTCAAAAGGTTTGTAAGAGCTCCACCAATTTAGGCGTTTTTTTCACTGAGGGGGTTGTGTCATTTTTGAATGGAGAAAAAAGACATTTGAAAAGGCGTTGGAGGATGTTTTTTGAAACTCGCACTAATGAATCTGCATTCCTTGGTTAATTTCTCCAGCCTTCTTTTTTTTTTTTTCCTGCATTTCTGCTGGAAGCAAGCATTTTTAAATCCCTCTGCTAAGTCTGTTAAGGTCTTTGGCAGCAGCTCAACACCCACTTTTGACATTTCAGGTCTCCTGGTTTGTTGAAGAAGCTGCAAGTTCCATTCAAGTTATGCAACCGTTTCTACTGCTGAAGTCTTATTAGAGAGAAACACGCACAAAAAAGTCTGAGCTGGGGGTACAAGTTGCAGGTGGTCCAGGGGATGCACAGCTCCACAGCTCACTGACTCATTGGGCCATGGTTTTTTTCCCCCAATTTAACTTTTTTTTCTTTCTCTTTACTGTTTTGAATGTTTGTCATTTGGCAAATGGCCCATCGAATGCCCTCTTTTTACATGGCTGAGCAGAGGCATAATGGTTAGGAGCTGTGTAATTACACAGGGCAGTGGTGCCTTGAATCCACTGAATAGCTTCATTAAATGGGACTTTGTGACGCTGCTTTAAGGTTTTCGGGTATCAGAGCATTACACTGAACAAGACAAAAAGAAAGGTGTCTGCACTTCAGCCATCATTTGTATTGCGTGTCTCCAGTCTCTCCAGAACAAGTGGAACTAAGTGTTCACAGAGCTTCCACCAGGCCGCTGTGTGTGTGTGTGCTCTGTGGGGTTAGTGGAGTCACAGAAAGCTGGAGAAGACATTACGTGACGAGAGCAGCTATTTAAAAGTATATAAGTGGAAAGTCTGAAGGAATGCCTTTTCCTGCTGCCCTCATATTGCTAACCAAGTGAGCCATGCTGCTGAGGGGAATTTGCCAGACTTTTTGAAGTTGCGACCTTGGGTCTGTCAAAGGCCAAGGAGTTGTGGTGCCTTTTACCTCTCAGTACCTCCCCGGGGACCAGAGAGCTGTAGATGGGTCTTCTAGATGGAAGGTCAAAGGCAGGCGCAAACGGATATGGGGTCTGAGCACCACCTTTTGAGACAGACCTCAGCAGAGGCAGAGTTTTATTGGTCATATCTGATTTCCTTTTACACGCCTGTCCTCCTCTGGCAGCTGGAAGTGATACTGTGCACTTCTCTCATTGACTTTGCGCTTTTGGTTTTGCTTGAAGCTTCCCCCATTAGTATGATTTTTAAAGGTAGTGCATTAAGTCTGCAGTAGTTTCTGCATGCTTAAGATCGTGTTTGAAATACAGTTTGTGTTTTACATAGAGGTGTAATTAATACTGCCATTTTTTCTATGTAGGAGTTTTTCCATCTCTGAGCAGATGATCCTTTTGTCTTTGCTGCATTTCAGCTACACAAGGTATGTTAGAATCTTCCTGTCATTATTCAAAGGCTTTTCTCCTGTCTCTCTCAGGTTGGACAGGCTAAAAGTAGAGCAGTGTGGGCCACAAGAGACCAACCATGTTGCCAACCACAAGCCGCCGCTCACACAGCCTGAAATTCAGAACAATGAACGCAACCGTGAGGTGGATCGTGAGCGCGGCGTCGCGGTGCCCTCCACCACAGAGGAAGAGGAAAAGAAGCAGCGTGAAGCCGAGCGCTATGGCTTTCAGAAAGATGGGGGAGAGCGTGAACGTCCACTCACCAAGATTAATAGTATTAAACTGCAGCCAGCCCAGGCAGCATCCATCAAAGCTAACATGACCTCGTCACAGCCTCAGAACGAGCCCGACGGGTCGCATCACAGCCCCCAAGTCAACGGATCGGGAGAGCAGTGTCCAGCCGAGCGGACTGGAGCTCCCGCCCGGCAAAGTCCAACGCCTGAGCCGGACCGCAGCCTCAGTAGGACCAGCTCAATGCAGCAGCTGGAGCAGTGGGTCCGCACACAGAGAGGACGTAACCAGGACGATGATACCAGGAGGTCGGTTTAATCATTCTGTATTTGTTATTCAGATAAAAAGATATATGGATAAATAGATAAATATCTAGTTATGATGTACATTAAACATATTGAACTATGTTGCAAAATGTGTCTTTTTGCATATTAAAGCTTAAACAGGTTTCAAATGAAGATTCTGGGTTTCCCACAGCTTCTTTTTCCTGATTCTTGTTGTTTAAGGGATGAGAGTTTTCCTCACAAAGTAAACACTTTGACATTACACACTAGACTACAGTGGACCAGTAAGAAGGAGTACAGATAAACAGCCCGAGTCAAATATGCCTCTGAGTCACTGCCTCTGCCTGACCCTGCTCTGAGAATCCCGTTTCTGATTGGTTCAGATTAAACTTTCACTCTGTCCGTTTGTCCGACTGCTCGGTTGTCAGCCTGTTTGCCTCTTCATCTGTTTATTTGTCCGTCCGTTTATCTTCACCGGGCTTTAGCTCTAATTGACACAGCTGGGCCTCTTTGCTCCCACTCATTCCGAGATTAAGTTTATTTGAAGGAGTGAACGTATTTGAGCAAGGCATCAATTTAAAAAGGGGATCGTGGATAAAACTCCAAAAAGGCCACAGGACTTATTTACTTAGTGCTCCTCTGCGATAAGCATGTACATACTTCATTCTGTCTCTGCACGTCTTCCTCAACAGTCTCTGTTTGTCTTTACATGCACATCCTCCACGCTGAAGTTTGCTTTCCATGCAGTCACATGCCCCTTCTTTTACAGACCAGTGAGCTTTGTAGCTCGGATCTGTCAGGGAGTCTTAATATGAGGCTCTCTCCATGCCAACTGCTCCAACTTTGAACCCCCGGTGGAAGTTGTGCTTTTCAAAGCCTTGCTGTCACTGGGAAAGTCTAATTTGTCTGCGTTGTGGGGTGCTTCTGTACTCGGCTCCCTTAAGACACCATATAAACACATGAAATGATAAATGTTCAGACATACATAACATTCCCCACACTTGTGTGGTAGACAAAGACAAAGTTAAAGAGGCAAATAAAACACTCGCTGACCTTTATTATGGAATTTCTTTAATTCAGTGAATTATAAGCAAACATTTGCTGTCAGACCGAATTGAAAAAGATCTCTTCAGCTCCCTCATAAGCAGTTCTTTGATTTTTTTTTTTTTCATTCTCTCCAGCATCACATCGTACCAGACGCTGCCTAGAAACATGCCAAGCCATCGGGTGCCCTATATGCCTCAGTATGGAGATGGCTACCGCAGTATGCCCAGGAATAGCATAGCACAGCGAGACAGCATCTGCAGCATGTCGCCATCGCTGTACGAGCAGGCCCTGGGCACCTCGGTGACTGAGAAGCGTCGCTCCATGCGGGACGACACCATGTGGCAGTTATACGAGTGGCAGCAAAGGCAGGCCTACTGCAGGCAGCCGGGGCTCTACAGCAATATGGCCAGTCCCAAAACCATGATCAACTTGTCGGAGCATGCTGCTCCGAGCCACTCCATCCCCGCCTCGCCTTCCCACGGCTCCCTGTCCATGTACGGCGGCTACTCCCCGATGCGATCCTACAACGTGGCCAACGCTCGTTCAGAGGTTTCCTCTCCGATCTACAGAAGAGACTTGAGCATCGACAGGCGAAACAGGCCACAGATCAACAAGGTCAGTTCAGACGTGTGTGAAAGCTGTATTTGTCACTGACCCAGTTCAGAGCGAGCAGCTTGGCTTTTCTTTCTCAACCTCTTCAGGTATAATAGGCATATTTGTTCCTTCTCTCTCTTCTCCGTGTCCTGCAGTACGCCTACACGCCTGATAGGAGGTCCATGCCTGCAGGGATCCCAATCCAGACTATCACTGCCCAGTCTCTCCAAGGCAAAACTGTAAGTCTTCCTCAGAGTTTTCCCATTATTTAGTCCTTCCATCCAGGTTTCCATTACTCTTTTCTACAGCTGAAATACTTAAGTCTTGGTTTTTACTGTTTGGGTGTAACTGGACATCTGTGAGAGACACTTCTATTTGTATGATATTGCCTCCCCTCCCTTTTTCCTTGTGTCTGTTTTTCTGTCCACCAACACAGGACTTTTAAGAGATATTTAAGCAGAACGCAGTTGTATGCTTCAAGTGGGAGGATTTAGAATATGTTCACTTCGGGAGGCCCTTAGACTGCTTCTCATCAGCGGTGACTTAAAAGCCCTGTCTCTCCCGACTCTCTAAGCCAGATCAGGAATTTATGTCAAAGCCACACACAGTTATGTCCTGATGAAGCTGCTAAAGTGTGACCTGGATTCTGAAATAAACGCACACTCTTCTGTTTTGAGCGACATAAAGAAGTTGCACGTTGCTGACGGTGAAATGCACACTGGGTAATTTCATGGTCCTGAACTGCATGAAACACCAGGATTTTCTCACCTGTTTGGATCCCGATGCCTCTTAATCTCCTATCCTGGTGTGCTCTCTCCTTTCCTCTCCCACCCCCCCTTTTGCGGTGTGTCCCTGTTTCGTTCGTTGTGGCTGTGTGTCCCCTCCCTCCTCCCTCCTCCTTGCAGCCTGAGGAACTGACTTTGCTGCTGATAAAGCTGCGGCGGCAGCAGGCAGAGCTAAACAGTATCCGGGAGCATACTGTAGCACAGCTTATGCAACTAAACATGGATGGCAACAACCCACAGGTCAGGCCCCTGGACACGTCTCTGCTGGCGTGTATGTTAGCGTGCGGTGTGTGTGCCATCTTTACCCTCTTCCATTATCCATCTCGATTTGGAGGATTTGGTTGGTCTTCGTGCATGGCTGAATCAAAGATAAACACACCGCTGGCACTGAAGCTGTCTTTTTGTTGTGTTTTTGGTGCTCGCTGCTTCATTATCAGCTTTTTCCCCAAACATATAAAAATTCCTGGAGGCAAAAATAACACTTTTTGCTCACTGGAAAAATCATTTTACAACCAGCTTCTGATCTGATTCGGTTCATCGGGTTATTACATTTGAGACATTTCAGCAGAGCAAGCAGTTCATTAGATTATTTTGCCCCACAAAAGATAGATCCGAGCCAGAGATGAAAGTTGAGCAGCGATTGAATGGATTGGTTCATTCAGGATTTTTTAACTTTAAGTCAAACTAATGTGAGTCAGTAATGCCTGAGGTAGAAGTTTTTAACTTACTAAAATACAGATCATCATCATGAAGTCTCCACATGCCTGTGGACCAAAAGATAGTTTGCAGGTAGTAAGTAGTTTGGTTGGTCAACCTCGACATACCCCCCCTTTTCTTTTTCTTTTTCTTTTTTTCGTTTTGCCTGCACTGCATGAGGCCATTTTGTCATAGTGGAGCTGCACTCCTCACTGCCCACATGTTCGCTCATTCTGTTACCTTTCTATAGTACACCTGGTGCCTGACCTGCTTTCTTCACCTTGACTTGTCCTGCTTCCTTTTCTCTCTGGTTATATTTGGGTCCATGACATGCTTTTGTGATTTGTAAGTAAGAGATGCACAATGAGAGCATCAGAGAAAGGACGGGGCCTCCGTTTTCTTTTGTCTCTCTCTCCTGTTGACTTCTCTTTTCTCTTCTTTGCTGCTGACGCTAGAACGACATTCTCTCCCATCACCTCCAAAGGAACCTCATGTATTTGGACAATCAGGTGGGGTAATGCATGAGTGCATGCCCTCTCTCCGCCAGCGGTGAACACAACTTGTTTAATGCTTTGCTGTTACTGTGTTTTATCAGTACCATCAGCTGTGTTACCTATTTCCAGTCTGGTGTCTAGCTAACTCTGTATTTATTCATTTAAAGTTCACTATGCTGAAGAGGTCATAGCATGAGGCAGAGATACCTGGCACAGCACTGAGAGACCAAACTGATTTGCAATAAGGCTGCACAATCAATACATCAAATTAAACACAATGAGAAAATGAAATAGAATCACCCAAATAAAAGTAAAGTAAAGTATTTACAGTGCAGTCAAAGTTATTCATCAAAGGGTGTCAGTTAAATGCGGTGGAGAAGTGGAAAGTCATATGATGACGAGGAAGTGAGAGCTGCGGCGCGCTGGGAGATTGCTCCACAAATGCGGTGGATAAAAACTGAATGTTTGTGTGTAGCTGTAAGTCTTGGGACAGAAATCAGTCATTTTCCATGTGACCAAAGGGGCCCGAAAGGTTCGTCACACACCAGAAGATCGGAAATTTAATCGGAAAATGAGAAAAAAGGGATTTACGAAGTGATTGTTGATGATAAAAGGAGGAAGTTGAATTCACTTTTAAAGTATTGTAATGATATTTTACACGCAGCAGTGATCTAACATGCTGTAATAATACTGTTGCTTTGAATGACATTCAGATCTGGCTCTCCACTTTTCATATCATTTAAATGATCAAACAAACCAACCTTGTTCTTGTTGCCTCTTGTTTGACCAATGAGTGCGAGGCATAAAGCATGGTGCACTTCTTTCAGTTTGCTTTATTTGGAGGTTGTGCAGCCCTTGTTTGCATTATCTCTCCCTAAATGTGCCAGGTGATTCATTCTCTGATAAACAGCCGGAAGTTGCTGTCAGCTGCATTCACCAAACTAATGACTATCTCTGTAATATTTTCAGTATCAGGATGTTGACAGGATTTGGTTCTCGTTGTGTTTGCAAAGGAATTTAAGCCTAAATCTTTTGATATGTTTATTGCTCTGAAGTGTATTGAAGGTTTTATGAAGCGTTTTATGGCACACAAAGGAGCACTTAACTCACTCTGAAAGATTATGATAGCAAAGTGAGCATTTGCAGTTCTTTTTTCCCGCCACATACAGAACAGTGCAGCATCAATGCTTGCTATGTTTGCATCATTATGATAAATCGAGGTTTAAGGCAAGCTAAGAAATAAGCCTCTTAGTGCTTTGCGCTGCAATTTGTTCCTGATCCTGTTTGTAAGTATCACTTATTGCTTTTTGGAGCTGCATCCATCCCTGTCCTCTCTGGTTGCACATGTTTTATGTCTGAGTCTCTGCCAATAGATAGAATGAGTGCGGTGGAATCACTGTGGCTGTTGTCTCAGAAGTGAAGCTCTGCTGCAAACTTTCTGACACTTGCTGTATCGCTCCTCTCCACACTGGACTAGATGAAGGAAAATGACCCTTTAATCGTCATGACTCACACTTTGATTGAGAACTCTGCCCCGAGGCCTCAACTTTACCAGCAAGTAAGGCCAGCCTAAGGCTTTGCTCCGCCTCATCCTCACCAGTCGCTGTTGTCCTCCTCGGTCTGTTTTGCACTGCTCCTCCTCCTCCGGTGTCCAAGTCGTCACAGCATCTTGAGACCGGTCTCCTTGTATCGTTTGTTATGCCAGCCCCTCCTCATCCATTGCTTTTGACTGTTCCTTTCTTCTTCTTATGAGAAGTCATGTTCATGTGGACATGACTTGAGTATTTATGGTGTACGTACACTCTGTCCAATGAAATCCCGCCTTCATTGCAGTCTCGGGGTATAAGCAGTAGCTCTCGAAGTCGCTGCTTGTTAAAAAACACTCGGCTAGCTTTGGGGTTCAGTGAAAGGTTAAAGCTGTAGTCGCATCCATTCGTTATGGTAGGAAAGCGTGTAGGCCTGACTCATGACATTTTATCTTTGTGTGTGTGTGTACCCCAGCCAGTGTGTGATTTTTCATAACCTTGTGCAAAATGCCTTCACTCTCATTGTCTGAGTTTGGCAGGAAGACTCTGATTAGTGCTACTCAGTAGTAGGAGATTTGTCAGTTGTCGGTCCAGTTTGTTGATGTGTTTAAATACTTTTTCCCATGTTAACACTAGCAGGATAGTGTTTTTATGGCATTCGTGAAGTCCAGTAGCTTAGCGTTTCTCCAGTTTAGCACTAACAATGTGGAGATATTCCAGTTTAGTTGAATAGATAAAGAAACTAGGCCGACTCAATCCCCCGCTCAGTTTCCTCCCGTCGAAAGTAGAAAGGGGTCAAAGTGCCGCCGAAGACTGCCCTCACCCACGTTCACCCCTTCACCAATTCATTGGCATACCGGCCTCACTTCAGCTGCATTCCCACCTTTTCAACTGCCAGAAGTCTGTCTCCCTCCTCCTCCTCCTCCTCCTCCTCTTCATGTCACTTGTAGTCCACACAACACCACATGGAAGCTCCCCAAGCTGCGGGAGAGTCTGCATGTTCTGTGTGGAATGCCATGTGGTTCTTGCTGCTTTATTTGTACCATGTGGTTCAACTGAGCAAAAAGGGTGTTGAGAAAAGTGTGTGAAAGAGTGCAGGTGTGAGAGCGGAATGCTGCCTTTAAGTCGAAAGGTGCTCGGGCAGTGAGTCATATTCTTTTACTTTGTTATTTCAGGTCGCAGTGGATTTGAAATGAAATTATATCTCTGAGGTTAAAGTGCCAAATCTGAGCTCTGATGGTTTTGTTATTGATCCTAAAGATACTCTTCAGCTAAAGTAATTAGGTTTTTTTTTAATGCCACTCAGATATGTTATTTGATATGCGACGTGGTTGCATTTATCTGAAAGCAAAAGCCTAAAAAAGCAGCAAGAGAAGTCGGCAGAATACCCAGAGGTGATTTAAGTATCCCATGTGTTTATGTGCTGTATGCTCACTCGGAGGTTAATTAAAGTTGGCACCTTGACCTTATAGTTACTCTGACATTTCATATCCAGTGTGGGTTCAAACAAAAAGCAGAAGTATGCCACTGTCCTAACATTTGTAAGCCGTCACGTGGATGAGTGAGTGTGTGATATGTTTTTTTTTTTACTGGAAACATGGGATCCAATGCAGATGAAATTTTATCCACTGTCTGAATGCTGTCAATGCAAGTGCATTTTTCTCAGTAGTTGTTATGATTGAACAAACTACTGAGGAAGGAACTTCAGCACACTTGGAGCTTGGCACCCTTGTGTGGATAAAGTAGCTAAACGCTTGTTGGTAATCATTCTGAGCCGAACAACAAATCCAGAGGAAACGTGGGGCCATGTAGGCATTCATGAAGACTTTTATTCTTCGTCTTTACACCAGCGCGCAGGCACAGAAATCTGGCCGCGGCAGCCGCTGAGCACATGCTGGTGAAAAACTGAATCGGTGGACACGACTCACGCGCCAACTCTCGAGTTTAGGAATCAAAATGGTTTTACACGCCTTCCTTTTTTTGCAATCTCAGTGAAACAAAAGCGTCGTGTTGATGGAAACAAAAGACTGCGTGAGTCACCGGAGCCATCAGCAGCGAGATTGTGTCGAGCAGTAATGTAGATGGTCTGATTAAGTGAAATATGAGTTCATATTCCAGGATAAATGCCACAGCCCAGCGAGAGAGCCTTGTAATGACACTGCATTAGATCTCCACTTTTTCATGTGTATGTGGGGATTTGGTGTCTCTGTCTAATGCTCTGTCTGTCTTCCCAGTTGAGTCCAGAAGACTACAGGGAACAAGCCTATACATGTATGCCAGAGGAGGTGGATACTGACGTGAGTTCAGCTCTTTCCTTCACACTGCGTTCCATTCGGCTTTACAGAGGGGTTAACAAATTCTCTGTTTTGTCTTTTCTTCTTCTCGTCCTCAGACTAAACTTAGCAGGTTGTGTGAGCAGGATAAATTGGTGAGAGCGCAGGAGGACAAACTTCAGCAGCTGTACAGAGAAAAGGTGACAAAACACTGCACATTTCTCAGCACCACTCTCTCACTCAAAGGAAGGTTTGGAAAGCTTACAAAGGAGTGCTAGCATTTGGGTGGAGCTTTTGTAGACTGTAAATATGCCCTGAATTTAGTTTAAAAGAACAGAACTGAGAAACACACAAAATTAAACAAAGCTGAACTAAACTAGAACGTCTTGTATCGGCTGAGATGCTTAATTGTAACCTATAACAATAAACCTGTCATCAAATTGAGCTGCTTCTCTGGGTTGCGTTGCTACATCATTTACACCATATCTGAGTGCTTTGCACCACTTACATGTAGAGTAACTGCTGCCCCTTTTCCACTCAGTTCCAGAGCCAGTTCAGAACTGCTTCAGCTTTCAAACCTGATAAGAACTGGTTTGCTTTCCCACAGCCAGAGACCCACCACAGATCCACGTTATGACATCATTTAAACGTCTCTTCCAGTACCACGGTGCAGGGGACGGTTTTCTACACACATCCAAGTGTTCGCTGAAAATATCTGCAGTCATGTTTATGCAGAAAGTTTTAAACAGCATCCAGAGTTTGTGAATGCTCATCACAACACTCTGAATGATCCGCTTTGACTTCTTATCCATATTAAGATAAGAATATGGATATTTTATTGCTATAGAGAAGCAAACGAAAGGTGTTTTTTAAACATGATGGTCACAGCATTTTAGTTTGTCTGGTTGGTGTTCATAAACCTGCGGTTCTTAACTCTGGACCAGTAAAACGTTGGTGCTACTGTCGCACCAGTTTATCTGTCAGTGCTTTCTATGTCTAAACAGAAAGGTCTGGCTCGGCATTGGCTCTAAATCAGCACTAAATCCGCTTTGGTGGAAAAAGCCCAACAGTTTTTGAACCGTTGAGACAGAAAAAAGCATTTTAAAAACAATGCATATGTTGTCAGGGCTGGTGATGATGCTCGCTGACCAGTTCCACTGCTTTCAGTTGCTAACAGTGGATTACAGTGTGCTGTGTTTTGCACATACAAACACTGTAGTAGTGTGCTTACTGAGAAAGGTTGGATGGTACTATGTGTTCAACTGATAGAATGAGACACAAACTTACAGAAGCTTGAATAAAACGTTCACTGCTGCAGCCATCACCACTTCTTCTGTGCAGTGCAACCACGTTGGATTTTTTTGGCAGGGGCTGATGAGCTTTCTCTGTCTTACCGAGCCAACTTCAGGGGCCGATCCAGTTTACTTTCCTACTGGGAAATCAGACGTTTTGACTCTCGAGTTCAAATGGAATGCACTATAAGAGCAACTGAAAACACAGTACCCAGGCTGGAAAAGTTGGAGAAGCTCTGCCACGGTCATAAATAATATGAACGTTAGCTGATCTAAAAGGTTATTGTGACTAATTAAATTGTCGTGCTTTATGGGTATTTGATTTGTTGCGTGTTCTTTCAGCACACCCTGGAGACGGCGCTTCTGTCGGCCAGTCAGGAGATAGAGCTGGGCTCTGAAAACCCAGCAGCCATGCAGAGTGTCATCCAGCAGAGAGACTTGCTGCAGAGTGGCCTCCTCAGCACCTGCAGAGAGCTTTCCAGAATCACCACCGTAAGTCATCCATCCATCCATGCTCTCTGCAGACACTCACTCTGCACAGTGAGTCTTGTTTCTTGATTGTTTGTCATCATCATTCACAAAGTATTTCTCCCATGTCCCAAACCAGGAGTTGGAGCGATCGTGGAGGGAATATGACAGGCTGGAAGGAGATGTGACCTTAGCTAAGAACAATTTGCTGGAGCAGCTTGAAGCACTGGGAAGCCCACAGGTATTATCACGTTTGTGTGAAGCTGTGTCACCTTCTTTTTGCTGAATCTCTGCTGTTTCAACAGAGGCGTGACATAACATTCCCTTTATTTGGTATGGATACTGTGCCGTATACTGCAGAGAAAGCTCCACATCCAATCAACCTTGTTTTTTTTTAAGACAGTTTTTGACTTTGGGGAATACTCCCGGGACCTTAGCTGCTTGTAGAGACTTAAATGAGAGATCAAAGCAGCATAGTGAGTGATTGATGACTGTAGTGATTAAAGTGCAGGTCTTAATTAGGTCCCTCTTTTATCTTGTCCTTCATCATGGGAGGTGTGTAAAGGCTGAGCTAAACTGTTCCAACGGTTATTCCTGGTTGAGCCCGAGTCAGAGCCAGTATTCATTCAGAGAGAGAGAAGTCAGCATGGAGTCTGGACATCCTCTTCCTCTCACAAAGCTGTCATCACCAAGGGGGAGATAATTACATGGCTGTATTTCTTGCTCTTCCCATTTCCTTTCCATCCCCTGTCCAGCCTAACTTAAACCTTCTCATCTTTCTTATTTACTGCCACTGCTTTGAACGGATCAGTGTCTGCTGTGACTGCACACATTAGCATAGATAAATGACTTCTTTTAATACAGCACAATACAGCTTTTTTCTTTTTTTTTTCCTGCTTCTTGTTTTTTGCACATTCATTTTACAACAATAGCCACAGAAGTGAAACAAAGTTTGTTTTTTTCTTCTTTCTGTGCACCCTCAGACGGAGCCTCCCAGTCAGCCACACGTCCACATCCAGAAAGAGCTGTGGAGGATTCAAGATGTAATGGAGGCCCTCAATAAACACAAAGCCCAGAGAGACGCTGTTGATGGGCTGGGTTTCTGTGGACCCAAGGCCAACTTCAGTAAGCACAAAAATGAGGTGAGGTGCCACAAACACACTCAAACAGAAAAAGTGCGCCCGTAAACGGTTAGTTTTCTGAGAGATCTGCTGAAGATCAGACAGTTAGCAGCTGTTTTGGGGGACATTTAGCTGCTGAAGTAATTTATCAACCAAAACTGCAGACTATTATCAAGGTCTAGCTTCTCAGATGTGTGGATTTGTCCTTTTCCTTTCTTATATGACTGTGATATGAATATACAGAATTGGAAATCTGAGTAATTTACATGGAATGGAAAAGGTAACTGTAGCTCCCACAGCTGCAGTCTTGTGGGTGATGATCGACTTACACAGCCAGTTCTGCTCCTGGACATTTTAAATGGGGGTTTGTGAAGGAATCTTTCAGTCAAGCAGTAACAACATATGGAGTGCTCTCTCTGGCTAATCAGCTGGTCAGTCCATCCTATGGGCCAGAGCTGCTCTGTACCAGATGGCTGCAGCCCTGATCCTGCATGGTGGTACCATGTGTCACCTTGCTTCCTGCCCTGTATAATCCCCAGGAGGAGGACTCAGTACCCCCACGGCCACCCCTACCTCAGTCCTACGAGCCCAACCCCCCCACCGTGCCCCCTCTGCCCTCTCATGCTGGTGTGCGCCCCTCTTCACTCCCCAGGCCAGAGGACAGGAAGGCCAATCACAGGAATAGCACGCACAGCGTAAGCTTGTTGACCTGCTGACCCCATGGTTGATCCCGCCCTCAGCTGTGCCATCACATGTCATAACTCACTGTGACGTGTTTGGATTTTATTTGCTTGGATCATATCCATTTTATTTCATCTTTCCATGCCTCATGTTTTTTCTTAATTCCTTTTTTTTCTGCTGTTTAGCTGAATCCTTGCTTGTGTATATTTCATTTTTAAGTCAGTGACCTTGCTCTCCTTTTCTGTGTCTTACTGGATGTCGAAAAGTGATTATTACATTTTTGGGTACGCTGTCCATGTTGGCTTATTAAGTTTGAGTGTGTCTGCCTGCTGCTTACTTGTAGTTTGCACTATAACAATTTTTTTTTTCCCCCCAAAACTGTACAGCTTGCATATGTATGTGTTTTTAAGTCATCCGGATCACCATGTTTAATTACAACGGAGCTGTCATTCGTGTATGTTGACCTCTTTCTCATTTGTAGGGTCCAGACTACAGGCTGTACAAGAGTGAACCAGAGCTCACCACAGTGACTGAGGTGGATGAGAGCAACGGAGAGGACCGATCTGAAAACCCGTCTGATCGAGAACACGCTGCAAACAAAGGTGCGCTGCAGTAAAAGAGCAAGTAATGGGACGTTCCACTTTCTGATGGGGGTGCGCTTTCATCTGAACAACCAATGAAATTTGACTGTTTGCCAAAATCGCCCACTTGCTTGCTCATTGAGCACTCTTTGTAAAGTGGAGGCTTAACAGTTAACTCAGTAGTAAGCAGAAAATTACAGACACTTATCATCATTTTGTGTTACCACAGTGAGCTGTGGAGTCATACGGTGGTCATTTTGGCCACTTTAATGTGGAGCATTGTACTGGGTCACTGCAGGGGTCACTGCTCTCTCAATCCACTGTGGAGTCACAATTACACCCAGACAGTATATCTATATCTATATATAGATATATATCTATATCTATATCTATATATATAGAGAGAGAGGAAGTTGTCATCTCAAACACAAAATCCAGTTTCCATGGTTACTGTGGCATTTACAGTAGATTGGCATCACTTCACTTCAGGCTTTTTCTCCCAGGGCATAGTCTAGTTCAGTATATCACAGAGTAACACTCGTGGCACCAGTGTTTTGTTACGGTTACCATGGATACAGTGGAAATTACACTTACATTTGCAAGGCTTTAATTTATGCTGCACACTTGAGGAGTCATATTACTTCCCAGCTTTTCGCTAGTTTGAAATGTGTGTCAGTTTTTCTTTTCACTGGGTTTTATTTAGACTTTGTGCTGGACACATTTCCTGGAAATAGTTGGGTTATAAACGCCGAAAAGGACAAGTGTTCTGAATGTGGACAAGTTGCCTCCAGTCCTCGCTGTTCAGCAGAAGAGGAACAAAGTTATGTGCTCATATGTTTGAATTCTGGATGATCTGTTTTAACTCCTTCACCCTGTATTATGATATTGTGCAAAGTAAACCTGTCAGTGACCTGCGGTCTCTTTTGCTCGTTAGGCGTGTCCTACCCGGTTGGCATTGTTCCACCGAGGACTAAGTCTCCAGTGCCGGAGTCTTCCTCCATAGCATCGTATGTTACATTAAGGAAGAGCAAGAAACCGGACCTCAGGACGGTGAGTTGCTCAATTTGCAATAGTAACAGTGACTTGTTTTTGCATTTCATTTTTTTTTAGATTTAAACCTCCCGAGCAGTAGGAAAACAAGCAGTAATTATTGACAAATGCTTTGTGCATTTCTTTTCTTCTTATTGTGTAATTGCGTGCCTCGTGTGGTCAGCTCCGGCCACAACCTTATTTCCTCAAATTGTGTTTACTCCCGTCCCGTAATTGGTTATAACATGTGAAGAAGAGGCCAGTTGTCCGATGTGACTCACGCTCTCAAAACAGGCTCTCATAAAATAGAAGCCAAGCTCGGTTTGTAAAGTTTCCAGGCTAGACTATCATCTTGTCTTACATATACTCACCATGTCATTAGCGCACCACACTGTAGGGTGTGTCTCGTTTTCATGTGTTTGCATGAGTTTCTGGTTGAGAAAATATTAATAATATATAAATGAACCTACGTACAAACTTGGTTGTCCATTTAGACCATATAGGCCTGCAGAGTTCATCCAAGGTCCTTGAATGCTTGAATAGTGACAATATGGACAGCCTGGCTGCGTCTTTGGGCTCTGTAGTCCACATCTGCCAGTCCTCCAGCATGGCACAAGCCTGACAATGACTGCTTTGACATAATCTGCCTCTCAGCCTCTCCTGTTAAGGCATTAGCATGCCCCCCCCCCCAGCCCCTCTCAGTGCACCCATGTGTCCCCCCAGGAGCGTGTGAGCATTTGGGCTTTTGCTCAGTGTAGTTCAAATGGAGTGAACGTGAATGAGCCATTTAACAATCAGGAGGGTAAAAATGCTATTTCAGTATGTGCACTTTTGCCAGAGATCCTTCTGCTTGGTCAGGTTTAGACTGCATGAGATCTAACTCACTCCCACTAAGCACAAGAAACAGATGCAAAGACTTCAAAATATTTTTTCTATCACATATCATGCTATAATTTTTTTTAAAAACTTGTATCTCTTTTGTCTTTATTGTTATGACATTGGGTTTGGAAAGACACGACATAAATAAAGAGTTGCTGTCTTTCCTTCTCCTCCTTTGGCTAGGAGCGTCCACGCAGCGCAGTGGAGCAGCAGCTGTGTGCTGTTGAGGGCAGCCGGCCCAGGATGAGTGTGGAGGAGCAGCTGGAGAGGATCCGTCGCCACCAGCAGGGTGCCGTCAGAGGGAAGAAAAAAGGACTCGGCGTCCGGGGTAGCAGCCAAGAGAACACGCCCTCTCGAAGCCAATCATTTTCTAATCATTTCCGTGGCATGCAGGTATTTGATAAATGACACACTTAGGTTGATCTTAAGTCCTGGAATTCTTAAGTCTCATCAAGAGGTCTAAATTTTCTTTTGGCTCCGGCTTTGTTTTGTGTCTTAAGTCCCAAATGAGGCGTAGAGATGAGGTGATGAGCAGCGACATTCAGGAGCTGGAGGCTTCTCTCCGGCAGCAGGAGGTGGTGAGGGAGCAGGAGACGCCCGCTGAAGAGATCGCTCGTCTCAAAGAATCCTCGCAGGCTGATCATTTTAATGTCGACCGAGAGGTATGCCTCGGCGGCTGACATGTTTCTCGTCAGAACCGCTATCTGACTCCTATATTCCACAACATGATGACCTTCCACAACAGCTTTAAGTAAAGTAGCTGGAACTGATCAATTGTAATGCTGCAAAAAGTCTGACATGGATTTTTTGTCACGAATAAAAAACAAACTCAAAGTATCATTGGCTGTTATTTTACTTTGAATTACAGATTATTAACACATACACATACTTTCCTGTGGAAAGTATAGCAAATGATGGCTATGATATCAGTGAGTTGAACAGGTTCTGTTGACCGCTTTGTATTTGACGTCATATTTCCATAACTGTAACAAATAATATCCGTTCACCTGGTACATGAAAGGCTTTAAAACATGCCGGCCAGGATTTTTCCCAGCAGCATAAGGAATATGGCAATAATTACAATAATCTATTTGCTGTCTGCTTAAAATGTAAAAACTTGATTTTAATTGCAGCTTTTCTCCAAGTTCACAGTCTTGCTGGAGACATAGCACCTATAGTACCTATGTGGAGGGGTGTTTAGGCCCCCTCCCCCTTTGTTCTTGAAAAAAAGTTATCCCAGCCACACAGTGCTCTTCACAAAAAGTTCTCCACTTGTATGGAAATGCTAAACAAAACCAGAACAAATTCCACAGAGTCAGCTAACTATAAATATATATACAGTGGTACAACACTTGCTCTCTGAAAGGTGTTTGCTGTTCTGTGTGATCGCTTCTCACCCATTTAACGGTTCAGTCTGCAGTTTCTCTGAAGGCACCGACGGGTTCTTGTTTCAGCTGCTCAGAGTGCAAGCAAAGTTGTTGGTTCAAAGACAACAGAGTAAATCTTCTCGTTCTCGTGAACAACCCCTCCATTCTGAAAGTCATCCCATGAACAAGAACAGGCCAACTCATCTGAATCAAGCATCTGTTCTTCTTTTCTACAGTCAGCAGGTCGCTGTGCTTTTCTGTGCAGGCATGTAAAAAGCTTAAGATGGTTTTCACCGGCGCTATCTCGCTGTCTCTCCCGTTTGCCATAGAAGCGAGATAAGTCATGTTGTGATGTTGAAACACGTATGACGGCACGTAATCCGATGAAGCCAGAATGCTTTAAGCTGCATATTTCCAGTCACAGATAGACATCACCTCTGGAGTATGTAAAAATAAAGAATAAAAAACTCCAGCCATTCCTAAAGGTTTGTTTTCAATCCCCCCAAAAACTGAGCTTGAACTTAGATGAAGGGGATAAATGCATTGTTTTTGTTAAAAACAGAAATACATGAAGAATTCCCATACTGGTGTCGAGAAGGACTCAGAATACATCACTGAACTCTCTCTGTTTTGTTCCAAACTAATCTCCACATGCCCCACATCACATGATCATCGTGGTTGTCCTAAAACACAAACAGAAGCACTTTTCTTGTAGTGCTGCTGCTGATGTCAATGAGATGCTATTATCTGAAGTCCTCGAACTCACATTTACTTGTTTTTACTGTCGACACTTTAGGTTCTGGGTTCCTCTTTAGTAACTTGTTCATTTATATAAAGAATGCCCACCCAAAATGCTTCTTGCTTGGTTCTGTTTCTTCAGCTGTCTGTGCCTGATAAAGTGCTGATTCCTGAGCGGTACATTGAATCGGACCCCGAAGAAGCTCTGAGTCCTGAGCAGGAGGCTGATAAGCAGAAGAAAGTGGACCGCATCAAAGCCCTTATAGCTAAAAACAGGTGACTATACCTTTAACTGTTTGTTAGCATGGAAAAGAGCTACAGAAACCATTGTGTATATGTTTCCTCTTAGCATGCAGAATGTTCTACCGAGTTTGGCTCTAAGCCCAGAGGAGGACAATGAAGAGGAGGTGACTGTACAGGAGAAAGAGAAGATGATTAATATCTCCTATGAGCTGGCAGCAGAGGCCTCCAAACGCAGCAAGCTGGTAGCAGGTACGTCTTTGGGGAGGTGACTGGGGCGGGGTTCAGATCAAAGAAGTGCATGTGCTAGAACAAAAGCTGGCAGAATCCTGCTCTTGGAAACCGAAACTGCTTCTGTCGTGCATGTTCTCAGTCATTTCTTCATAATTTCATTGATTGCGGTGCTCATTTCTGTTGTTTGGCCATTGAGTCATTAGGCACTGATCTAATTCATTTGGTTTTTTTTTCCCGTTTGTGCCTGCGTGTTCAACATGTTGCTATTTCGTTGCAGTGAAAAGCCTGTCATCCTCTTCCCCACCCCTTCCACAGTCTCCCAACGCACCCCCTCAACTCACTGATGGCTCTCACTTCATGTGTGTGTAGTAGCACCAGTAAGGGTCTTCATCATCCTGTTTTGCCCATTCTCATGTTGTTGTGGTGTCTGTGGGGTTAAAAAGCTGTAATAATGAAGGTTACAATCATATTCTGCGTTGCTGTAGACTCAACTACACACTTGGTGTTTTTTTTTAACTCGACCTCTTGTCCTCCAGCACAGGCTCTGGCTTCAGTGAAGACTTACACATGAAGGAAGCAGCAGGGGAGGCAAAAAGCAGCTCCTGAGGACCTCCCTACAGGAGACCAGCACAAGGCTTTGGCCTAAAGAGAGTGAAACTGCCTACTTATTCCTCGCAGGGCTTGACCTCCTACTTCTGTATGCTCACTGTGACATCTAAAGCTCATACGCCATTAACAACTCTTCATTTAGTGACGTTTCTCCTTTTCTTGACTAGCTTTAGGAAGCAACTCTTTCCTCAGCCGGCGTTCACGCTGTCACTGGCGCAGTTTCATTTTCCAGTTTTTACAAGGCTTTTCCGTTTTTTTTTTTTTTAATTATTTATATGGTTTTATTAGGTTCTTGTTGGAATCTGGGCGGATATCGGTACGTATGGGAGGCGAACAGGCTGTGAACCTAATGGACTGTGACAGAATATTTTAGGCCACGCCACATTTTTCCTCTCTTATTTCACCACCTGCTCAAAAAGGTTTCAAGATGTTTCCGCATTCTTTTAGTTCAGTTAATCTCAAATAAGTTTTTTTCAGATATTGAAATAAATCTAACCAGTCATATTTATCCATTTATTGTAAAGAAAATTTGTCTATTCGAATAAGTTAATAAGAGATATAGATCCTCCATTATAATAACAGGAGGAGCCACTTTACTGCTGCAGGCAAAGATTATCGGTACTTTCTCATGTTTCTGGGTTTGAACTATTTAAAGATGGGATCGACAGTCCTTGGCACATTGTTGCCAATATATATGTGAATGTTCTGACTTAAGTCACTCTTCACTGTTCTTCTTTTTTTCTTTTTTTAAATGACTGAGAGATATATTTAAATTGAGAGAAGGAAAAAGGAAAAAAAAAGTCAGAGCTTGATTCTATTTTATCACGTTGGTTTGAACCCTGGAGTCGAAAAAAACAACAAAAAAAACCCAACTAAAAACGATTAGCATGTGTAAAGCAATAAAAACGAAGCCTTTGTGAATTCACAATATTTTTCGTGTGTGTACAAAGTGTAATTATCAGACGTTTACTGTGTATATAATGTACATGGTACATCTGGATGGGAGGATATGTCCAGCTGATGGTTACATACCTGAATTGATTTGCAAATGTTCATATCCCATCTGTTTTATATCATGTTAAATAAATGTTGCTGTTCTTAATATCTGTCTGTGTCGTGCTCTGTGCCACCCTTGTGTGGAAAAACTGACAGCAAAAGCATTTCCTCTGACTCCCATTCAGCTTCAGGTACATTGTGATCACCTGTGTTTAGTCAAAGAGGATGCTGACATTTAGAAAAGGATTTCTAAAGCCACGACTTACATTTCTCTTTAATATTTCAATCTGAATGCCTGAATAGTCTCATAACTGCTTAGGTAAGCTTAGTCAGAAAAGATCCCTTCTATCTCTATATCCGTTTTATGCCATTCATGGGATGATAGGTGGGGTAGGGTCCCAAGTCTTATCACAGTGTGATCAGAATTCAGGTTTTTTATTTCACTCCATCTAATGTCTGCAGTTTCAGGGAAATATTGTGGCACCCTCTAGTGGCCAATGTGTGGCAGCGACATTGTCAACGTTGTTGATTTACTTTTCTTAAACCATTTAAAGTGCTTCTAGCTCAGTTTGGACATTTTGAAAAGAAAAATGATCGCTTTGTAGAAATACATTTCACGTGCATTTTAGTGATCTATCAGTGAAAACTTGTTTTAATACTGAACAAATCTGATGAAGTGTCTCAAGTCCGACTTTTCCCGTACATTTTCTACAGTTTAGTACAATTATGCGTCTTTTCGTGTGACCGAGGAGCTACTGGTGTCGGTTATACGTTCGGAGAAAAATTATTTAAAGCAAACAAAAAAGAAAAATGACATTTTTACTGATATCAACTTTCAACAGAAATTCATCCCACAGCCTGATTTAACGACAGTGTATCATACAAGGGGTATGAATGTATGAATATTATGAATATCAATGGCATATCACAAGATTCTAGTGCACGATTTTGATCCTGATTAAGAACAAAAATGTTTCGATAAATCGAGAGAGAAAGTTACTCTTATCAATGAGTTGTAAGCGCATTAGTTCAATTAGCCACGATCAAGTTATTATTTATCAGTAGTGATTCTCAGCAAATCCCATGTAGAAAATCAAATGTCTGGCTTGTAACGGAAATATTCCTGTAAATACTGACTCCTCCATGTAACAGCAGCTCTGAGATTAGTGAAACACATGGAAAGTTTAAATACCTACGTCAGCGTTTCTCGTGCTCGTGCTGCCTTTGGCCAATCAGAGAGCAGGCGCTGAGATTAGACCCCGCCCTCCTCCTGCAGAGAAGCGTTTGACCGTGGCGTTAAATTTTGATACAGAAAGTGTCCTCCGCTACGTTTTGCCGTGGAAATGGCCGCTGCGGCTGCTGAGGAAACCCCCACACTTACTATTGGGTGCGACGTAACACCGGGAGAGGCAAACGAGGGCGACGGCGAGAGGAAAGAAAATGGTCTCACTGTGGCGGAAGCTGAGCAACCTGGCAGCAACACGGAGCCGAAAATGGAAGAGGTGGACGCAGAGGCCGGCGAGAAGAAGCCCGCTACTGAGGCAGACAAGGCCGCGAAGGAGGCGGTAACAGACGACGTTGCTCCAACGGCCACCCAAGAGGCTGCAGCTGCTCCTGAAGAGCCAGAGCGAAGTCCAGAGTCCCTGCAAAGCCCAGGAGGCAGCACCAGCGAGCACACGAGTGATAACACAGTGAAAGACGCAAAGGAGGAACCAGGGGAGGATAGTCGGTGTTCGGGAATAGACAGCGAAAAGAGCACAACTGTTTGCGAGGATGGCGAGAAACAGAACGGCGGAGGCGGGGAGCTGGATGACAAGAGGCGGCCGAGTGTGGAGGTATCATCTTCGGATGGTGAACCGTTGAGCCGCCTGGACTCTGAAGACAGGTTGGTCCGCGACCAGGTTGTACTGTGATGGGTCTGAAGTGGCTGACATTTAGTTTTTTTTTCATTATTTAACAGGTCAAGGTATAAAAAAAAAATGTTCGCCCCCCAATTGCACTCATTCATTTTCAGACATATTTTAAAGAAACCATGTGTGACCTGTGTAAGTCAATCTTCTACTCATGCCTAAAAACCTGAAGGGTGAACTCAGATTGGGGATAAACATAGAAAACTTTACACTTTATGCTGCTGGCTGGGGAAACAATGTTCTTATCCAGAACCAGGTACTCAAATCAGTCATGGCTGTGAAGGTGTTGCAGATGTGAAGTGAAGATTTAAACATTTAGGGGGTATCATTTCTACTAATCTCATTAATAAAACTGAGACTAAAATGTTGAACTGGAAAAGTTGCATTAAGGAATGTGCCCTAAGCGAATGAGGCATGCATAGAAAATCAGCTCCAGCTTGCAAAGGCTTTCATGCATGGTACCAGGGTAATGTGCCAAGTAACATCTGCACCTGTTCCTCAAAGCTGCGCAAAGCCTGATCCGTCCATGTTTTATTACTGTGAGACTTGCTCTCTCCTCTCCTTCAGCATCAGCAGCACCCTGATGGAGATGGAGAGCATGGAGTCCAGTGGGCGCTCCACCCCTGCGATGATGAACGGACAGGGCAGCGCCAGATCTTCTGCGACCAAGACATTGGCGTACTCCTGCTGCTGGGACCTGTGTCCACAGTGCTTCAACTCCAGTCCTGATCTGGCAGAGCATATCAGGGGAATTCACGTGGACGGGCAGACAGGAGGGGTCAGTAGAAGTTTCTGTTTGCAGTGTAGCCTTACTAGCTAGTGTCCCCCTTTTTTGCTGTAGCTTAACACTGACGGTGCAAACGCCTGACATACATCAGGACAATTAGCTGCTGTCAGATCAGATTTTATTGTCATGTACAGGAAAATACACGACATTTGTCCTCCGCATTTAACCCATCCACGTTGGCACCTGTTGAACACACTCATGCACAGGGTCACACTCATGGAGACAGATGCCATACTCTGTAGCGGTGGGTGGCCATTCACAGCACCGGGGAGCATGGGGGTACGGTGCCTTGCTCAAGGGCACCTTGTGTGTGACCGTGTCCAAAGTTTGAGTTCTAGATCTTTCCTCCAACTTCTTGAGCCACTTTTATTTATTTTGTGGACCTGCTTGACCAACTTTAACTCTGAAAAACGTAACAGTAAAGTCATCAGAACGTCTTGATATCTTCAGAGGTACACTTTGGGGCAAATTAACGCCTTTTCTGCTGAATTTGTTTAGTTATTTAATTTTTAGTTTGCCACACTTTGTGCCACTATATCAACTCCTCGGGTAAATTTAGTATGAAAGTGTTGCTGCCACGGACATTAAGGCGCTTTTTAGCAGACGTCTGAATGTAGCCGTAACCAAACCCAGAATTGTGTTGCTGGCCAAATGTTTCATGGAAGAAAGACACATCAAGACGAGGTTTTATTTTAAAAATAATCTTTGTTTCCATGATTCCCAGGTGTTCGTATGTCTCTGGAAGGGCTGCAAGGTGTACAACACACCCTCAACAAGTCAGAGTTGGCTCCAGAGACACATGCTGACCCACAGTGGAGATAAACCCTTCAAGGTGAAGCCAAGAATTTGATCACGATCTGCATTTTGTGCCCTTTACTTTGTCCAGTTGTCATTCTCCTCCTTTCCTAACATGAATATTGTGTGGTCAGCATTTAGTTTTTTTGTAGCCTCTTGTTTTTTTTTCCCTCACTCCCTCTCGCCTGTTGCAGTGTGTGGTTGGTGGCTGCAACGCCAGCTTTGCTTCCCAAGGAGGGCTGGCTCGCCATGTTCCCAGTCACTTCAGCCAACAAGGCTCTTCTAAAATGTCCAGCCAGGCCAGACTCAAGGAGGAGTCACCCTCCAAGGCTGGAATGAACAAGAGGAAGAAACTCAAGAGCAAACGCAGGTGCTCCCTACGTACGTACCCAAAAGGCACACCAACTGAGCTGATTTCACAAATGTGACTCCCCTGTTTCTTTTCCTTTTTTTTAAATTTGTAAAGCGGTTTAAAACCTGAGCACATTTCTGAGGTAGTGCTGTGCTAAATGACATGTTTTAGCTTCTGACTTCTCCTATCTGGAGCAAGAGCTGGACCACAAAGAGTAACGGATTCTCCTCAGAGCAATGTTCCCCATTTCAGAGGGCAAGCTGGGCCCTTTTTGATGCTATGAGGATAAACTGGCAATGAAAACAATGAAAACTGTAGAACGAAGCGCTTCATGAACCAGGTTTTTCTTATTTATCTTTGTTTGATATTCCTACCTCGTCAGATGGTTTCCATATTTTACTCCATTAGCTGCATATTGTCAATATTTGAGATCATTGCCGTATTTCATTTCAAAGAACTTTTAAATTAATTAATTTTTTTATTGATAACCTTTAGTTTACGTTGATGTGAGTTAAAAAACCGCTTTGCATAAATTTGACACAGATGCAAGGTTAACCCGTCTTTTTTTTTCTTGGTATGCTGTTTAATGTTGATACAAACGAGGAATTCAAGAGATCATCATTAGTCTCAAGTTGTCTCATATTGGAACAGAACAGAAGTAAATGTTGTGGTATTACTCATTCGACCTGCTTGTCGTTGCCTGTCCTCTTTGCACACGTTGTTTTTGTGCAGTGTGCATCCATTGAATCGTCGGCATCTAAATACCAACGTGTCCGTTGGTAAGATTGGGGATTATGTTTGAAGTATTATTTGGCCATAAAAATGTAGTCTCTTATAGTCAAGTTCTTTTTTTTAAAGGATGCATATTCACCCATATATTTAACTCATAACTCACCAGCATTCTCAGACTTTTTATTGATTAACAAGTAATCCCACACAAAGCATTCATACATAAGTACCTTTATGTAATTCTGGCAGAGTTCTGTAAATCATCATCTCGGTCTTTTGAGATGATGCATCTCGGACGTATTTGCCAAGAAAAAAACCCTCCCGTGCTTTTAACATGGCTTGGGATATGATTCTTCATCTCCTCCTCAGTCAGTGAATGGGGGCCTCTGAGCTAATCTGGCCCTGCACACCAGCCTTCCAGCAGCCTCCCTCTGCTAAGCAATGACCACGTCAGTGACTCTGGATCTTGGTCCATCTAACCTGCTACTCTCAGAGCCAGCAGCCTCTGTAGCGAGCGAGTTTCCGCAGTTCGCTCCCATTCAACAGGGAGCAAGTTTCTCACCGCCTGCCAATGGCTCGCTTCGTGCCACGGCTCCTCGCTCAGTCTTGCTTTTGCCATGTTCGCTATTTAACTTGTTCTAACTTCTCCTCGGCTCGCTCAGCGCATGCATATCAGCCGTACAACCCCACCCTGAAAAGAGAGAGGCGGGGTTGCCTCTGGCTCACACCGATTTCTCGGTAGTAGTCTTTCCACAGCCCAGGAGCTCCGAGCTCCAGGTGCCGGGCTGACTCGGCGCTCATTTATGTTGTTTTTCCTCTTCTTTCGAAGACTTCAACCAGTACTCTGCAGAGTCAAACAGAAATCTTTTAAAACCTAATAAACTTCTTAGGATCATCATGTAGAATCAGAGGTTTGCACGCGCTGTTGCCTTAATGAATGAGATGAATGCTAGAGATATGCCAGTTTAGAGGGGACCTCAGAGGAAATGCTGCTCACAACCTCAGCGAGTGAAGTGATCCACTTCTTATCCTCAGTTATTGTAGTTTATACTTTTCTTACTAATTTGATTGTTTCACCCAAATGATAAAAATGCGTGTAAATGCTTACAAAGTGTATCTTTTTAAAGACGTGTCCTTTTGTAATGATGAAGCTTTCCTTTCCACTGAACACATACTGTGTTGCAGTTATTCAGAGCAGCTTACAGAGAAGAATGTAAGTGGTGCAGGTTCCGGTGGAGAGACGCATGTCTTCTTGTTTTGAGCTTATTTGCGCAGTTTTGTTGGAGAAAAGAAGAAACTGCTGCACATGTGGTTGGGTCATTAAAGCCTAGATGCTGTAGATATTGGGCCCCGCTGTATTTACCCCTTTCCCTAGTTAAGATGTTTGAAACTTTCCTTTGATTTGACTCTGTTCTCGTGTCCCTGCAGCAAAGCCCCACGACTTCTTTGATGTCCAGACCATGGATGCTATTCGCCACAGGGCCATCTGTCTCAACCTCGCCACCCACATCGAAAGCGGTGGCAACGGCCACAGCGTTGTCTTTCACAGTACGGTATGTGCTTTACCGCTGTATGTCCTTTAGCCCTCATCCTCTGATGCAGACAACATCAGTTTGTTTTGGATTTGAATGTTTCTGAGACACCAATATGTAGACTTTGTTAAAATTCAGTGACATAATCGCTTCCAGTTATTTACTTCATGAACTCCTTTAAAAGTCCGCATCTATATTTTCTTTCATTTGAAAGTTTAGCAGCAGAGACGGACAGCCCACAGGGCCTTTTTTAAAAGTCTGAGTAAAGCAGAGATCAGTTCGCTTTCTGAGTTTGTCACATCACAGAGAATGGATGGATGATTAAAGTACTCCTGTTGTAAAACCACCAGGTGAATAATGAGGTTGATATGAACTCTCAGTCCACAGAACATCCACTGACTGTCGTCAGTCAGGAGGTGAGCTGCTGGTTCTCCTGCTGTGTTTCCAGGTCTGTGGATGTTCTGCATTTAGGCTTCACTCTTCACAAAAATACTCCATCTTTTTTTCTTTTTCTCGTTATTCCTCTGCAATTTAAGTAGACAGCCCAAGTTGCTATCGACGTCCAGGGAAGATGCGTTTCCATGACGAAGGCAGAACAGCTGTTCGTCAGAGGCCAGTGCATCACAGTAGGCTTATTTAGAACATTTGATTTTTTTTTTTTTTTATGGTTTGGCTTTTATACTCGGCTCCATTGCGTCATGGATTTCTGATTTTTGGATTTTTCAAACTGCCCTAAAAATTCTGAGCAGAAAATCGATGGAAAACAGTGCAACTGTCCAACTTCACAATTGAATAAAACACAGTTTCTGGGCCTGCGTGTTTTCACGCAGATCTCTGAACTGTTCAACCATGACTTTAAAAAAACCTCTTTCAATGTTGATCATTTTTCTTTTTCATTACACTGGAAACTAAGAACATGGACTTCTGTATCAGGATCTGCAAATCAAATCAGCCCTAACAAAATGTTCCCTTCCTCCCATCAGAGGTTTGCTGCAATCAGATCCAGATGAACTTATCATAAATGAAGGGCTTTCTCATAAGAGCTGAAATCATCCTGTAATGAGCAGTAGAAAGCAGTATATCATGACCTTTGTTTGGTATGTGAATTCCATCAGTCTGAAGATGGTCTTTCTTCAAAGGGAAACCGATATCGCACCCCGTGTATTTTGCTACGTTACTTTAACTTTACAAACGGATATCCTTTAATGTTCATTTAATTCAGCTACTCAGAAGATTTAGAATTCTTCTCTGTGTTGTAGATGAGCATTTTATTTTTTCGCTGGCAGACAGCAGGGGGCATCAAAGAGCCACTTTTTGAAAGTCGGCCTCCAACCACAGCAGCTTCTGTTTTTTGCTCTGTGCACTTAAATTGAACCCGCAGAAACACCCCAAGGCTTGATGCTGTTTTTCACCGAATCACAGGAAAGACGATCAGAGTGTGTGTGTGTGTGTGTGTGTGTGTGGCTTGGTTTGTTTCTTTGGGTTTTATTTTCTTTCTTTCCTTATTTTAAAATTTATTATAACCGGTTGCATTATGCATTATTAATGAGCTGTAAAGTGCCTTTTGCCCCTTAAATTGAGGGCATGTATAAACACTCAATGGGAAAAGTTTTTGAGATTCTCCTTTTTTTTTTTTATATCTTTTTTTTTTTCCCACAAAATCTGAGTACAGGAATGAATTTCCTCATGACATTTGGATGTGAAATGTGTGACTTTCACATGCAGATCCACTAGGGAGCACTCAAGACCCTCACAGTGAATAATGGCACGATTTATTTATTTATTTTTAACTTAATTTAATTAAACTTTTTGGCGTGTCAGCTATGGTCAACATCTGCTGTCTGATCACTTCTGGTTCACATATTGCGTAAACGATGCCAGTCACATAATGTTCCTTTACATTAGTAAATTGGCAAATTCCCCAAGTCAGTGACAGTGATTCTGTTTACAGAAACAACCTTTTTTAGCTAAAATCTGGCCTAATTATCTGTTTGCAGCGTTCTGCATTCATATATTTTCTTCGTGTGCGTTTAAAGCATTTCTAAATTGTACATTATATGTATTATATTACCGCCACCTCTGGTCACCTCAGCTGAAGAATCTATAGTTTTTCCCTACTTACTCGTGAATTTGCGCTCTGGTAATTTATCATCCTTATAATAACAACAATAGATCATGTCATTTGACGGTAATGAAGGCCTTGTGAAGCCTTAATTGTTACATTACTCACTGCAGAGTGTTCAGACCAAAGGATCAAAACAGCCAGTTAAGATTAGCTTGCGTGTAGTTGTGTGATAGACTTTCCCGTTACACTGGCACGCCTGATGGTGCAGACATTATCTACATGGCGTAAACACATGGCAGGCATTCATGGTTTAATTATTCAAGCATAGAAGAAAATACAAAATGCTGTTTAGGAAAATCCGTCGTTACACCTTTATTTCGCGCTAAAGAATAGCTCGTTGACATCACTTTTCTGCTCGCTACACCATCACTCTGCTGGTCCGACCGGCCCTTTTCTGCTCTGTCTCTACGAACCTCTTCTGCTCAGCAGCAGCCAAAAGGTTTACAGCAACAAAAAAAAGTGAAGATAAGACATGGGAAGAGGTTAAGAGAGGTAACTGCATATTTGGATAAAGACTGTGAAGGAGGAAGAGCCGGTCAGGGGAGGGAGAGAAACGGAGACTTGGACGGAGAGGACAAGGAAAAAAAGGGGTTGAGGGAGGGTCAGGGTCATGGAATCGGAAGTGGATCTGACCAGTTGGGCATACGTTCTGTTTCTCTCTCTATCCTCCGGAGGATTGTGGTGAATGACTGCGGTGCTGCGCCAAACCTCAGGCCCCAGTGGACCCTCCCGGGCTTGGGGAGATGGAGCAAAGCTGTGGGGGTTCTGTGGAGTTTGGCCATTGGGCCTGCTGACCTGTCAGAGCAACTCAGTCATGTTTATGATGGGATATTTTTGTTATTGCACCAATCTGCGTCATCCACAGCTTGACCCTCCGACTCTAGACAGGCACCCAGTTTTAGCAGGCCTGCCCTCCCCCAGCTTTGGTCTTTTGCACTTTTCTCTGCCTTGTTATGGAGCCACTCTAATATCCACTGTTCACTCCCTGCGTGCTCCTGCTCCCTTTCCCCTCCTTTTTCTTTGACTTCCCTCCCTTGGGTTTATAAAGGATTAAGATCTGTCCCTTAAAGCACCAAGTGCTATCATCAAACCACTCAGCTCACAAATCACTTCATGCTGCTTAAAACAAGTCCACTTCTTTTCCAAAGCTTTCACAAATATGGTCATGGCCTTTTCAAGAGTTGTCTCGACTTGTAATTATTCACCTGGGACTTGAGGAGCTTGAGGATACAGGACAACAGCTGTGCATTTTTGATCAAAAGGGCAGTAAAGCAGCTGGTTTGTGTACAGAGTCTTACCTACAGGGCTCGAGACTGTGGAACAGTCCGAGGTGTGTGTCCTTTTCGTGGCGAATTCTGTCGCTTTAAGCCTTCTTTGTCCTTCGGGTAACTTTCAGCCAATCCGTATGCAGCTTGTGCGTCATATCGGAGGCCGGCACGCAGGTCCATTTGCGTCGGTTGCACACGCAAAATCCTTCACTCTGAGTTGAGTGATAGCGTCGCAAACAGACATAAGTGCTACTATTCATTCAGGACTAAGCCTTTTAGAGCCAGTACTTTTTTTTTTCTTCTTCTCTTTTTGCCTTCGTATCAATTTATAAAGCCAGAAACATGCAGCAAGCTGATATTTCATCTGAAAAATGACACCATACATTCACACACGAGTGTCCAGGATCACAGGCCCAGCGAGATGATCACAAAACAACCCCCCCCCCCCCCTTCTTCTTCTTTTCATGTTTGGTCAGAATCTTGTTTTTAAAGACCAAAGGAATAGTTAATACTTTACATCCGCAGTGTCTCTATTAGTGCATTCGATGCTTAAGTCTTTTCTCTGTTTTGTCAGTCATGCTGTTATACTGGTCACGCTCTCCCTGTTTGTTCTCCTTTCGGCCCTTTAGCGTTTTACTAGTGCACACTGCATTCAAGGCAAGAGGCAGCAGGGTCGCTTTGCCAACTTGGCTGCCATTTGCAAAGCGTCAAGCAGACAAATGCGAAGGCCCCATTCCAGGAACAACAAAACTAATCTCTGTTAATCTAGCATAAATATTCCTTCATAAAAAAAATGTGAGTCGGTCTGTAACTAGACATGTTTACGTCCCCGTTTGCTAAGATGTCTGCATCGCTGAATGGGAGAAAACAAGATTCGTCAAATCACTTGGCCATCTAAAAGTTGTATTTTCTTATCTTTCAAGCGGGCGTCGGATAAATGAAACGGATTGAGAGCGCTTACAACAAAGTTATCGACACGTGCTGTCAAAAAAGATTGAAAAGTAAAGGCTGTTAATGGGAGGAGGAGGAGGATTCTAGGTCTCTGCGTCTCCCGTCTCAGCGGAGTCTCATCTCTCTTGTCCTCCAACCATTTTCCATGAATGCCACATCCATTCCCAGGGGTCACAAAATATTTTAAGATATTCATATGCGTAAGAGGAGTTCTTCACATGTGAGCTCATTCACTAACCTAAAAACATTAAGGGGGGGGGAGGGGATTGACGCACTATGTTATATCTGTGGCTATTTTTGACACTCCTGGTTATTTTTCTAGCCTTTCTTTCACCCTTTGACAATATTTTTGAATTCCAGACCACTTTTACTATAAACCAACACAGCATGATAGATGAAATGTTATGCGTAAAAAGGGCCAACTATTTGGGAAATCTGGAGTTGTCTCCGTTACTGTATTTTCACAAGCCTTGAACGTTTTCAGCGTGTTGGGCATTTTAAGAGTTATTGCCTCAAACTACGCGATAAACCGGGAATTAACATAGCGTGGCAGATTATAAAGTGGGTGTCAGTCTCTACTAAACTGACTCCTTTTATTCAGGAGCAGCAAGACGAGAGGCTTGTTTACCATGATAACATGTCTGTCACCCTGGCTCTCCAGAATATAAAGTCCAGATACTCAGATTTGTATCTGAATATAATTGTCTTATTTGCAGGGGGGGGGGGGGGTGTCAGGATGGGGACATGTCTTTAAGGCTGGATCCCAACAGAATAAAGCTGGTGTGTGTAAGTTTTGGCCTTGTTTCTATCTTTGGGCAGGTGCTAGCCAGAAGGAAAGAGGGGTCTGGCAAGGTGAAGATTCTCTTACACTGGACACCCGAAGACATGTGAGTAGAATGTTTCCTTTTTTCTTTTTTTTTTTTTTGCAAATATTGATAAAGCTTAAGCTAAGTTGAAATATATCATTTTTTTTTTTTACAAAAAAATGCCTTTTAATATCCGGTACCAAGAAAAGGTTGTAGACCTCACCTAATCCTTAAATAGCTACAAGGCTTATCTTTATCCTTTATTAGCCATTCTGAGATTCGTTTTGTGATTAGCAACAAGAGTCTGAAGGTTTGAATATGTGATGTCTCTGTTAACCCCATGTAAAGGGAAGGGGAGATCCAGTTTGACACCTGTAATGTGTGCAGAAAAGCAGTTTAACACCTCACGTTTGAGTATTTCTTCACACATTCAACCATTTAAAGCCTAAACCTGTTGCACAAACATTTGCTTTTCGAGCCGAAGGGATTCATGTATGTAAATGTTTGTATATGTAAAAATATATATTTTTTTCTACTTCTCCTCTCCATCTTAGTAACAAACACAGTCACAGTAACCTCACTAAAGCTCTTAATATGAGCAATCTAATCCCCCCTCAGATGGTGTTGTGCAAGTTCACACTTCACAAGAACTATTTGAAAAGGTTCACGTTGATTAAAACTGAATTAGTTCAAGTTTACAGCTCACCATTTGAAATTTTGAACAAAGTTCACAATTGTTAAATGGAGCACAGAGTTTGGAAGTAACGTGCACATCTCAAGATCAAACTGATCTGAAAAAAACCATCATTTTTTTAGTATGTGGCCTGTTTTATTTGACCAAGTTTAACAGAGTGCATCTGATGGGTCCTCAAGGCCATTTCTGTGGGTTTAATTACAACAATATTGCCTTCAGGGTTAGTCAGAGTTTGTAAGTTTACTTTTTAGTCTGCAGGCTTCCTTCCTCGTGTCTCTTTTCCCACTTTCTGCAAGTCCACAGTGTTGCACTCCATACAAATATTATAAAGCATAAAAATACTTCGGTCACACGGCTGATATCGCACATCATAAGATAAGGCATTGGATGAAAACTTGCTGTTGTACCTGCTGTTGCTGCATGGTTCTGTACATGTCCGCATCGTCCCGATGCTGTCGTGTTAATCGTGTTTTTGGTAGTTACACGTTTGTCAGGCGCAGGACTTCTCATAAAGTTTGGTGGCGTCTGTGGGGTGTGACACAGTTCAGCGCGACACATTCGCTGTTAACGAGAGCGCCATCCGAGGCGCGAGAAAGAGCTGCGCTCGCTTCATGCCTGCTAATTAAAAACAGACGCGTTCGGTTCAAAATTCATGGAAAATGTTCATTTTGATGCATTCATGCACAACACTGCCCCAGAATATTAGCCCCTGTGTTTTAAAGGGCATTGCTCTCCTCAAAAAGAGTTGACCACGGTACCTTTGGCCTGCCAGGATACTCAGTATTCACTGCTGCTCTACTTGTACACATGCCAGTGCACTGATAAGGGGCAGAGTGCTATTCTTGGCTATTCTTAAGTCTTGTCTTTTTACTTCTCTGGGTCTGGTGCTGGTTGTTTAGCCTCTGCTTGGCTTTATGAGTATGAATGATCAATAATCAGTCATTGAAAGTTTCACCCAAACACTTTTCCTCTTCGGTTGCTCCAGATTGAACATTTCCATTTTACATATGTATCACCCGATTAGCTTCCCCATGTTCAGCTCACTGAAGCCGATCATTTGAATAACTAAAACCCCAGCTCAGTAAAGCAATTGGGCAGAAGGGCAGGAGGGTTTGTGTGTAATAAAGGCAGCTCGACAGAATACAGGGATTCTCAGCAGGGTCCTTGTTTGAAGAAAGTTCTCCCACACTCCTGTTAAAGGATTTGACAGCGTGGCCTCTGAAGATGATCAGAGAGAAGAGAAAAGATAGTGTAGAAGAAATGAGAACAGCGTGGCAGAAAGGGGGGAAGAGCTGACTGAAAACAGAAGGGGAAAAGAGAACAAAGTCAAAAGAGACAAGGGAAAGGTTTGAAAACCAAGATGAAATGGCAGGAAACAAAATACCAGAGATCAACAAAAACTGGACAGTGCATCATGCTGCTCACAGCTTTCCCTCAAACATCTCGTGCTGCAACCCTTCCCCTTCTTTTCTTTCTCTCATTCACTTCTACAGTCCTCTTCACGCCGTGCATGTGGGAGTTTAATCTTCTGCAGAGACATAATGGGGGGGAGGGTGAAAGATGAAGTTAGTTGATCAGGAAAGACTTCTCAGATTAATTACAAACGGAGAGACAAAGATGGAGATTGATGCTGAGACTCAAAGACGGATGGATAGAGGCAGAATGGACGAGATAAAGAATGGGCAAGACGGAGTTAGGAGCACTTCGAGAAATAAGAGCGCGAACAAGTGTGGCTGTGGGAGAGAGAAATGAGAGGGAGAGGCAGAATGAAATCTGAGAGAATTAACGATCGGAAGAGGATTAAACACACTATTGAGTCATATGGTTGCCCCTTAGCAGAGGGGTGCTCTGGTCATTATTTCTAATAATCAATCCAATAAGGGATGGAGAAGGAAACGTACAGTGATGTCTTAAACAGCCGGGACGGTTTCGTTATCTCCTCGCCAATTAAAAAGTGAACCAGGAGATTAAAGCATAGCCCATGTTTATGCTCAGATTGTGTGCTGTTGAATCCTTTCTGCTGTGCCGGTGACGGTGACTTCTCAGCGTCTTTCCCTTTAGAAAAGAAAAGCAAAGTTTTTCACCTCTAGCCAAACAATGTCTTTTCTTTCCAACATTTTTTCAGGCTTCAACCTTCCCCCGACTCCCTCGCATGCAAAGCGGAACACTGGATTGACCGTTTGTCTCTCGTCGCTAACAGGCTAATTAAGCTAACGTGAACGTCATAATTAGTTTGAACATTTCAGTTGTATTATTTGTTAATGTTATTGTATTTCAGAATTTTGTAACAGTTAATCTGTATTAAAAGCACTGGATGACTACAGTAGAACTTTTGTTACATTAAAGGACTAATGATGTCATATTGACAGAAATGGAGTTGAAGAGAGCAACTTTTTAGTGTTAATATGTCATACTTATCAAATTGAATCAGTGAGGCAGTTTTTGGGGCTTTCTATTCTACCGCGTCAGTCTGTGTTTTGGGGACGGCAACAATTCACCGTTATTTATTTATCGATTTATTTATCTTCAATTGGAAGACAGCAGAGTACATTTGTACATTTGCTGTCGTCTCTTCACAACTGCAGCTTTGAAAGATGGGGAAGATGAGTTCATATAGCAACAAATGAAGATCACTATTAACCAATACATTTTTCTCAGTTGTCAATCAGTCAGTCAGAAAGTGTATTTTAGAGCCGAAGCATAAAACTATTTTGGTTTTCTTCGCTTGAATTGCTTCACCTCCTTAAGCTGGACAAAGCTGACCATCTTTAACCTGATTTAAATTCAGATCAACTTTGTTAATCCCTTAGTGGAAATTAAGAATCAGGGATAGTTCATTGTGATAATCAGTTCAGTGTAATATTTATTCTCAGTACGGTTAATTTTTTAAGAAAGTGAATAACTGAGTGAAGTGACCAGGAAGTATCTCTGTGGCAGACATTAGACTGTATGATTTAATTATCTAAACACTTCAGAAAAGAAGCCTCAAAACTTTATTGATCATCTCCTGCACATATGATACATGGGACCCTACTTCACGAGGGGAAGAAAGATAATGCCGTCACAGTTTCTCACAAACGTAATTATTATTATTTTTTTAACTATGCCACTTTGATAATTATGACTACGGGGGGGTGGGAATAAGCAACCAATGAAAGCATTCGTGGCTTTTTCTGTCCTTTCTTGATGGTTTAAATTGTAAACCTACTCTGTGATGTCCCAAGTTTATGCAGCCCCCACGAAACGCCTCCGGACGACTGCACCAGATGAAGTATATGTTGCACCTTTTGTCGTCCATCTTTGGAGCAGTACACCCACATTACAGCCATGTCAAAGTATGCTCATATTCTCATTACAACATGGTTGTGTTTTCCCAATTCCTTGCAAATATTTCCTACCGTCTTTCCTTGACTTCATGACAGTTTCTTTCAAGGTTAAGTAAAAAGGTAAAGATAATGACCATTTGTCCATATCCTCAGACTCAGTGCAACCTGACGGGTAATATGGAGGTCATTTAGTTAGCCATCAAATGTTGTAACTCATACCACTGAAGTCTATTAATTGCTATACTGTGTTGTGTGTTTCAGTCACAGAGTCAATGATTTGCTGTGCGAATGTGGGAAGCCATGTCTATTAATGCTGGAGCTAACCATTCACATTCTGACTGACACTCATTAACTCCATTTAGATTAATGAGTAACTGATTAACTTGAGCCATTCTGAACACGATTCACCCGCGGTTCACTGAGAAAGAAGAAGAAGACGAGTGGGAGGGCTGGGAGAAACGGAGAGCTATAATTGCTGTCTAATCTTTGATGGATGAGTGAATAGATTCCCCAGCATGCTGTTGATTGCTTTCGGATAACAAACGCAGTCGCTGACGGTGACTCAAGCCAATGGATAAAACTTTGAACATCGTTTTTAATGCACTACACGGTGGTGTTGTTGTCGTTTATTTGTTTTTATTATTATTTTTTTTTTAATCCAATGCTTTGTTTCTATTTAATATTCTATAGAAGTTCAAAATGCATTCAGGAGGGTCTTGCATTATTGGAATAGAATAGTACTTTAACAGGAAATTGCTTTGTCACAGCAGCGGTCTTCCAACAAACAAAGTGCAAAATACAGAAGACTATGAACAAATAGATTATTTACTGTTAAAAAGCCTGATGGCTGCTGGCAGGAATGACTCCTGCTGCCTTTAGTCCTGCGCTGAGGAGGTGTCAGTCTGTGGCTGAAGGTGCTCTCCTGAAACACCTTAAGACTTATTACCCAGGATGCATTTCAGTTTCCTGAGCATCCTCACCGCAGCCACCTGCTCAACCGAGCCCAACTGGTCCGTTTCTGTCATTTATACACTGGAAATATTGTCCTTTTATCGGTATTGTTTCAAAATGACATGGGGAAATTATTATTTTTTTAGGTTTTTCCACTTGTGAATGTTGTTGTTCATATATGGAACCCAGTTTGCTTTAATAACCACCAACAAGAAATCAGTTAAGTGAACAACTCTCTTTGCTATAATTGTAATTCTTCTCTAAAGGCTTTTTTTTTTTTGAGCCTGCTTTGTAAATTCATACAGTTTATCAGAACATTGAACACTTCCAGTCATTCCTGCTGAGTATATCCATTCCATTTGATATTTTACACATATTTTACACACTTTGCTGCTTTACGATGAACATATTGCTCCTGTCAACACTGCGCCTCAAGGCCGAGAGCCAGCCATCAATTCAGGGTAGAAGACTGGGCTTCAGTCTGGCAGGCATCCCCAGTCCCCTCTCCCCACAGAGGCCTCACTCACAATATACATTTCTGGTTCATAAAGAAGCAGGCCAAATAGCAGCCTCCCCTGGAAAATAAAACAAATCCATTCGTCTTTATTTTGCTTGTGTGACTGAATGGATTTTTTTTCTCTTTTTTTTCTTTTTTCCCTTTTTGTGCGGTGATTTCTCTCAGGTCTTTGAAAATATGTTTGTATGTTCATGAGTGTGGGTGAATGATATGAACGCTGCAGTGCAGCCCCTGTGTGCTTCTCATACATCAAAATATAATAACTCATCAGCACCACAGCGCACTCGTCGTGACATGTTTATGGCGTCTCTGGAGTGGGACGTACGCGTGAGAGTGCACGCACACAAGCACACGGAGGTGTTTACTGCCTATTTAACACTCCGCAGGTCCTCCTGTGCCATTAGAGGTTTGCTTTGGACAAGGACAGTAACTCAAAGCTAACCTAAACTTTAAAGCTGCTTTTGAAAGGCACTGTTTCTTGTCTTGACCCTGTCGCTTCTCAGCTTCCTCTTTTCTTCTTTGTCCACCATTAAAGGCGATGGAGCCTCTACAGAATCGAAATTGTTGCTTAATCAGATGTTAGAATTGTCTTTATGTTTTGGAACGAGCCGTTTTTGTTTCAGGTTAAAAAGAGACGCCTTGCTGCCGCTGTCATGTCTGTGCCGGGTTGTTGTTCACACAAACGCTCACAGTCTGCCATAGAGCACTACGTGTCATCGATTTAAAACCCTTACATCATTGTATGCTTTGATTGGATGGTCTGCTTTGACCTCCTGTGGACTCACCCACCTGCTATGTTCTCATTTCTAAAACAATCCTTAGGCTGATGCCAATTTATCGGCAAACTTACATCATTCGAGAAAAACCGTAATTCTTAAGAATTACGTCCATTACCCTCAATCTTCATACTGACTTGGGGAAAGCATTTGCATATGCTGCTTCCTCTGCCTGGATTAAGTTGCAAAACGACCTGGATCTTGAGTACCCGGTCTCACTAAACAATTATAAGGCAACTTTAAATATGTTGGAAGCAGATATGTCTTGTTTGAAATGCTATGACTGACTGTGTTGCCCCTATTCGGCCTGCAGTGACTGTACCAATGAAATATTCTGAGAGTCTGCTTTCTTAAGCTTTAGATGTTCAGATGTTGTTTTTAGGTCTTTTTTGTATGATTTATACACATAGATATTTCCATATGTTTATATTTATTTGGGGGTTGAGGAGGTTATTTCCTAATCCCATTGCTGTGCTTCCATTAATCCGTCCACTCTCATGAATTCAACTACTATAAACTGAACAGGCCAAATACCATTTCTCCAACATATGACGTACAAGTTTTTGTTTTTAACTGTAGTTTGTGCACGTGTTATTCATACATGAAGATGCGTTCTGTTTTTTGCTTCATATTCTTGTGTTTTGGTTATCAAATGAAAGTTTTTGTATGAGAAAAGTGCTGTTACTTTGCTTAAAGGAAGAGGATTGCTGTGTCTTGGACAGCGAGTTGTTTGGCTCGTTTGTTCTTTTGTTACACACATAGCACGTCTGTGTACTTTTGGCTAAAATAGCCATGTTAATTTCCATGTTGAATGTAGCCCTGCTGTTGACATTTGCTTTGACTGTAATAGCGCTGCAGTCCTTTTTTAATTTTATGGTGTTTATTGAATTGCTTTAAACATGCCATAAAACATTTGGAGCCACTTAAGCAACGTCTTTTACATCAACAATGGGCCCTTTCCACCGTTTTTTCTTACCCGACATTTGTCACGTTTCATATCGCTTTTGCTCACAGTTGCACTTCACCTCTACCTTCTATTGCTATAAACGAAAAGCACTACCTGCACACCATGCTACTGAATTGGCTGACAGGACGTATGAATGAGCAATTCTGGCTTGGCAACTGCCTGCTTGACTGGCTGCTGCTTGCAGTGTGTGTGTGTGTGTGTGTGTGTGCGCTCGTCTCTGGGGGCTCCGGTGATGACGCACATTGTGACGAGGGAATGCTGGGGCTGGAGACGGAGAGGTGGGAGCTGGAGGAAGGAGGGGAAGCAAAGTCGACTTGCTAAGCTCTTTGTTTCATTTTTTTTTTTCTTTTTTTTTTTTTCCGCACCTCAACTTGCCACTGCAGTGCTTGCACACTCCCTCCTCTCACAAAGAGGATCACACTGCTGTGGGTACAGTAAGGTGCAACAGAGAAGTACAGGGCATCCTGTACGAATGTGTACCAGTGACTGTGAACAAACCCTCTACCTACACTTGGGTTTAAGTGGTGAGGAGAACCTGCCTTTGCTTATTTTCCAGCTGCCTTTTTTTTAAGCTTTTGCCTCTAATCCCTTCCACATTTGATCATTGAAATTGATGGGGGGGGGGCAGAGACAGGCGGACATTTGCATGCGTACACACAATTGAATGATTTAGGAACAAGGACAGTGAGCTTTGTCTTCTGTGTGTGCCGCTTTGTTCACTTGTGTGTCAGTCCCAGGGTTTTGGTCAAGGCCATGTTACTTATGGAAACGCACTCAGTGTTCAGAGGAAGTTGTTAACATGTGCACTGGACTTATTCAGACTCCATATTTCCCACCCCACTCCATCACCCAGTTTCCTCTCCCTCTACTGAACCTTGAGGCCTGACCACATGTGCTATTTCTGCATGTGTGTATTGTCTTGCAGACTACCTGATGTGTGGGTGAATGAAAGCGAGCGATCTCAGCTAAGGACTAAAGTGGTGCACTTATCCCAGTTACCACAGGATGCGGCCATCTTATTAGACCCAAACATCTACCGGTGAGTGTAAACCTGGTCAGGCGACGAATATGAGAGGTGGACAATGCCGCAGTGATGTTATGAACTAACACATGTTGTCTGAATGTTAATGTTAATCGTGTGAAACGTAAAGTGTTTCTTTTTTTTTTACCTCTTTTCTCCACACCTTCGTATGAATTTGCGTGCAAGTGGGTTTTGTGAGACTGTTTGTGTGTGTTTGTGCACGCAAGCAGTCTTCCAGCAGGTGGCACCAACTCTTGATTCCAACAATTGGATGTAAAAAGACCAGTTCAGAGAAATCAAATGTATGTACTGCATGACCTGGTGAAATGAGCCATATTCAGTTCATCTGCCGTTTGATTTCTCTGAAACCAACAGCGGTGATAATAGAGACCTCTTAGAAATACTGAAGATGTTGATTTTCAGTGCTGTTGGTGTAAAACTGACCAGCTCACAAATATGAGAGCAGAATATCACTTTTGATTATAGTTTCTGTCGAAATCACAATTTTCATTAGTTTTTTCTGTCTTTATTACAAGAGAAATCCCTCCTCGCCGTCTTACTTTGTCTCTTTTTTTCTTTCCTTCTTTCTTTTTAAGTGCAACACATCTCTAAACATATTATTTGGAGAAAAAAATCTCTTCGGAATGCGGTGCAGCTTTGCAAAAGTGAGCGCATTCTCCACCGAGACGAGAAAACTAGGTTAACTTTATGGTAGCGAACGTCATAAAAGGCTGAAAATGATTCCTGAAAGAGGAACAACGTGCCTAAAATAACAGAGTGGTCATCTTACCAGAGATATATGGTACACAAGTGTGCTCATCAGCACACAGGCTGACTGATTTTAATTGGACCTGAAGGCTCTGTAACTGCGGGGCCTGCCGCTGGACTCTGGTTTCATAGTTGAATATAACCGTCAGCACCCAGCCAATTTATGTCAAGGTTGTCCAAGTGCATGAAAATTTCCAAACAAATGTGGTGGTTTGTGTGTGGCAGTAGTGCATCCCTGTACAGGGAGCTGGGATGGACTGTTTGGCAAGTACAAATTAAATTTTTTCAAAAGTGTCACAATGTTGAAGTCGACCAAAGCCAGCTGAAATGCACGTTGTGTAACATGTGGTACCAAAGATGCCCCGTGCACCAGGGTCTTACAGAATGTCTTTGCCTTTTCAGAGCGCTTCCTCAAAAGCGGCTTAAGTGCAGGTAAGCTTCGCAATCTGGCTTTTTGTTCCAGTTAACGTGACATTTTCATGCACTCATACAAATGAGTAATGCATGTTTTGATTTCTTATATTTTCTATTTATTATGATCCCTTTTTGAAACAAATTTTGTTTGATGTGACTGACCGAGTCGCATGTTAATCGGCTACAGTAAGTGCAGAAGTATTGGGACCAGCGAACGATTCAAACAGCTTGATACGACTGTTTCATATTACACTGTATCACATTCAGACTTAACAAGTCAGTTTAATAAGAACTGCCAAGAATCTCAGGTGTTAAGCCACACGTCTTAAATGCAGTGTCACACACACACTGAACATTTCTGTTTTTTGAAATGATGAAATGCTGCTGATGCGTTGTTGATGGGGTAATACTTGTGTATCTGAGGCTCTGGTTTTCCTGTGACGAGGCAGTTTTTGCTCATTATCCACAGTCTCGTGCTTTTTATGGACGATGCAACCACACAGCCGAGAAGCAGCTGTTTTGAAATGTCTGCCTCCAATTCTCGTCTCAGTCCAACACTAAGACCTTTTTGAATGTAGTCATTGAACTGATTAATCCCAGCAGTTCAGTGCAGAGAAGATTTTCGAAAGTGGACTGTGTCTGTGTGGGAAGTCGACTCGAACATCCAGGTTAAAGTAACTGTTCTCTGTCTTGTGAAAAACAAACGAGAGCAACTCATTCCCTGCCTCTGTGTCTCTCTGTGTCTCTCTGTCCTTTCTTTGTGCTCAGCCTGTGAGAAGTCGCCTGTGGACTTAAGGGGGACAATCCTCGTTTATAGGAGGTGTGTCTGTGTGGGATGGGGCGCTTCATCTGTCTCTGCTGAACAGGGGGAGTGAAGTGGCAGTAAAAAGGAGGCGAAACTGGTTACGTTTTCCTTTTTTTTTTTTTTTTGTTTGTTTTTTAAACCTCTGCAAATTTTTATACGTGACTTTAAAAAAAGTTTGTTCCTCGAAAACTTAAATGAGTTTGTGTTGTTTTTCTTTTCTTTTTTTTAACCAACCTAATACCCCAACAGTGTTGAAAGGAAGAAGAAAAAAAACATTTCTGTAAACTTGTCGAGTAACTCAGCATAACTGTTTTGTTGAAAATATTTATCCAGATTTGTAACTTATTTTTCTACCATGGAAATATTTGTGTAATGTTGTTTTTTTTTTCTTTGTGACGGTTTTGAATAGAACCATAATTACTGTGATAATATGTAAAACTGTAACTCGTAGAGAATCTACTAGTTGTTATTATGATGTACATGTGACTAAAGTCTTAACCTGTTTCACTATTTATACTTCCACAATGCAGTACTGTTAACTGTGTGTGTTTGACAATGGAGCGTGACGTTGAATTGTGCTCAGTTTAAACTGTTACAGGAGCAATAATCCAGCCGGTGTGGAGACAGCACACCATAAAAATGAGTGACATTTAAAAAGGTTTAAATCACAACTTCTCACTTATATTCCCAGCTCCTTTCACCCAGGTAACATGAACTGTGTGTATATTGTAGCTACTATGGTAAGATGACCTTACCACTATTTAAGCACTTAGGAATTATTATTAAAGTGGAGTTTTGTATTCCATGTTGTCCCATTTGGAAATAAAATGCTGTTTTTGTAATAAAAAAAAAAATATGGGAGAATCGACTAACCCTACTTGTTGGTGCACGTGGGATAACAGCATGAGGTGGGAGGACACAAAGGAACAATGCACCCAACACGATGTGAATAGAATTGAATATTTGTTCCTTATGTGTGCATTGGAGGGATTGGCTGGGTTAGTTGGCGTCCATTGGCAGAGCAGCTTTGGGAGCATGCTGTGGAGGAGCTAATGACTGGGCCAGGAGGGCAGAGCCTCTGCCAGGCTCAGCTGCTGGTGAACACGCCTGCAGAGAGAAAACGGAGTTCAGGCAGAGGTCTGCTCTTCAGTATATCAGGCGCTTGCATGATCACACGTACAGAACTAGTTTAGGAATCTATTTTGTTGTATAATGAGGCTTTCAGGTACTGCTCCACGGCTTCAGGGGAGCGAGCGCTGAAGATTTGTCGGCACCCTGTTGTTTCTGTTTGCTTTCCTTAATGACTCCCTGGTATCTGCGGTGGTATACAGGCAACGCATTTTTTTTTTAATGTGGATTAAAAAATGATTGTACTGGAGCACCTCAAGTAGTTTAACTAACTGTACCGTTTGGGATGGAAACAGTTAGATTTTGGACTAAAGACGCTACGAACCGACTCCTTGTCGCAGTTGTGTATTCATATTATATAAAAAAAAATGTTGTGACGCTGTCAAGAACTTTGAGCTTATGTTTTGTTCAAAGATTTCCCCAAAAGAAATGAGCCGCTTCTTTATAATGTATTATAATTTTGTGCGAAAATAGGAATATTTGAGTTTTCTAACTTGGAACGAGCCGTTAACTCCAGTAGGGCCATCCTCCTGGTCACCTCTACGCAATGTCGTGCCGTCATATTACAACAGCATCCCACAAACCAAACACTGGCTTTAGAGTGGGAGTATGTGTTCTTTGTGGGTAGGCGGACGTATTCATTTGGTTGCAATTTGCAGTTTAAAGTGCATGAGGTCACAGCATGTTTTAACGCTGGACGCAGCCTCAAGTCTACTCCTATTATCCAACTTAGAACATGTCGTTAACTCCCACTTCATTTTGTTTGAGCTATCAAATTGTGCCACAATTACAGATTTAAGTCTAAGAAAAAGCTTTGATTTGCAGCGTTCCTTTTTAAGTAGAACATTCATTATGTGTAAATACATAGGTGTCACTTTAAATCAAAGCATCTGCCATAGCCAGGTTCACAGACCTGAGACAAATCAGCGGCCACCGGTCGCTGCGAGTAAACACTTCAACGGTGTGATTTGCGATGCCGGATATTTTTTATTTTTTGGTGGAGGTGTCGTTGAGAGAGGTGTCGGCGAGCAGCTGAAGCCAATAAGAGCACGGGGAACCGTTCCAGAGTGCAGCGTCATTACAGACTCCAGAGAAGTGATGAGCAGTTGCCAGCTGCATTTAAAAACCGGTTGAGCATGACGAGGGAAGATGGGACAGATGAGCTGGATGTTAAGTGTGGTGAAAAATCTCACAGTGCGTGATGCCCTGTTACAGCTTATTTGTGTCGCGTGACCCTCCCAAGATTTGAAAACTTCCGATCATAAGGTGAGCGTGATGTGGCGTTAATAACACAGCAATCCTACGGTATTCAGCACAAAGTAATCTGAGCGTGGCCTAAACTGACCAAATGTCAGTGGAAGGATGAAAAACTTTCTATGCCCACTACTTGTTTTGCTTCTTGACCTTGTTGTAAATGTATGATCATTAACATTTAGAGTTTAGAATGCTTTTTGACAGGATTTTTGCTTTTGCTGTTTTTCTATGCCGATCCTGGAAACCTTGAATTTGAGATGATTGCAGAAAGATTGCGTTTCCCATCCCATGAGCGGGATCATTTTGTTATTTTTAAAGGAACTGTTTAGTTTCCAGGGTTTGAACCACGACATCTAAAGTGACATCAGCTGGCGTGAACAGATTGAAAGACTGCCAGACAGATTTAGAAAACACAGTGGCTCTGCCTGTAGACATTAATCCTGCCTCAGCCTGCCAGGGAAGGAAACGCTGGGTCGCTACCCTGAAGTGACGTCTGTTCCCTCAACCCATGATATGAGTTTCCCTTCTTCATCTTCTCCTACAAGCATCCAGTTGCCATTCCTTTGCCTTTCTCCACTGGAAACCCCCAGATAAAGAGCATTTGTTTTGGATTAATCGCAGCATGTTTGCAGATGTGAAGTTATTCAAGGTTCTAAGTCATTGTAGGAATTTAGAAGGTTATGATCCTGTCCTTTAGCATATTAACCCGCAGTTTTCTCATTAGTTCTTAGCCCGGTTCAATCCTGGAGCCCTTCCATCATCTTTGGGTCTGCTCACACTTTGTCCTGAGTCCTCCCTCCAAGTTTGTCTTTGTGCACAAACTCTTCTCTTCGCTTTGGCAACAACACGCACAGCTGTCTAAAAGAAGAACAAAAGCATTACATAAAGAACAGAAGTGATGAACTGCTGCTGTAACTGTCAACCTGGGATTGATTTCCCTCTGCTTTTCATAAGGATGAGAGGAAATAAGTCTGATCTGTTCATGAATAAAACATGATTTTATAGGCTGGTCCGTAGTGTGACATAGCAAAGGCTGCTGACTTTAAAACTGGCAGCTATGGACCCAATACTTGTGACTAAGTTGTTTTGTTACTGGTTGTCACTTTGTGCAACCAAATCAAAACAGAATGTAATGATCTGTAAATCCCATCAACCAATATTTTGTTCACAATAGATCAGTGGCGTCTCACGGACTTAAAAATGGGCAGAGGTTCAGCAGCCTGCAAAAAAACACTGCTTCCACAGATTGTGGAGCTGTTTCGTAATGGTTTTCTTGCAAAGACGTTAAATATTCCATCTCCTGAAGTACAAAATATCAAAAAGATTCAGAGAAATTTGGAGGTATCTCTTAAACCGATGTCGGATGTTCGCAATTTTCAGGCCCTCTGGTGACGCCATATTAAAACATATATATGATTCAGTCATGGAGATGTATGCGTGGGCTCAGGAACACTTCCAGAAAGTGTTCTCTGAACACCGTGTCATCCATAATTGCAGCAACGTTTGAATACGATCCAGAAATGTTGGCGTCCTCTTTGTTAAAAGCTAGTTTCAAAGGGCCTGAGGCAAAGTGAAAAGCTCTTCTGTAGTCCGATTAATCGACATTTGAAATCATTTTTGGAAATTATGGACTCGGCACCCTTTGAACTAAGAGGAGAGTTCTGCACCTCCTTTGGTGCATCAGTACTGACTGCATGCTCATCTAAAAAGGCACCTTTAACGCTGAGAGGTATATGCAGGTTTTAAAGCAACATATGCAACATTTTAAATGTATTAGTTGTTTGTCGTCTTTGTTGTGAGATAACTTTCCACCCATAGCTTTTTTACACTGTCCTGTCAAGCAGAATGATTTCATGCCTATTGTTTTTATTTGTTTATTGTGAAAATTACATATAATAAAGCCAGTCCAGACAGGGGGGAGTGTCACATACCTGTGGATTGCAAAAATACTCAAAAGACTTTGAGCAGTAATAAACATTTACTGTCGATCAATCTCGTGTGACAACTTACAAGAAAGGTTAGCACATTCAGTAGAAAACGGCTTCAACTCAAGGATGTTGGTAGGTTTCCTCACATGAGACTTTGCAATTCCCTGTGGAATTTGCTGTTATTTGTCCATCAGTGATGATGAGTCATTTTGTCCCAGATGCTTGAAAGGAAGTGTTGACGCTACTACCGCCATGTTTCTCAGGTTCAAGTCTCATGCTGGATTGCTTCTTTTCTTTTCTTCATGCAAAACTGTTCTTCACTTCTCATCTAAACCAAAATGTTTTCATCTGGCTTGTCCTCTGTGACGTTTATCGGGTGGGAACGTTTTAGAGAGCGGTGGCTCGGTCCTTTCAGCCCTCCCATGCATGACATCATCATCCAGCATTCAGTGGACTTACCAAACAGATTTATGAATGCTAGCTGCCGATGTGAGAAAGGCCCGAGTTACCTGCTTAAAGTATCCCGTCTCTTTGGGAGCTTGCAGACAGTAATGCACTTTAACCATTGAGTGATCACTGTTGGTTAACAAGACCGATCTGGTGTTTTTTGGGTTGGTGCAGTAGTTTTGTTACTGTTTCCAGTCTGATTAGCATAAAAAAAACTATTGTTCTGAGATAATTTGTTTGTGCCATGGTGCATGAAATCCCCCTAGCATGTGAGGATCAAACTGTGATAGATGGCCGTTCACACTCATTCACACCTTGTTATCACCCTCAGTTAAGACTTGACTGGCATTCCAGGTCACTTCAGGTTAAAAGTATGGGGAAATTCGAAATGGTTTGCTACTTTCAAGCGCCACAGTACCCCTGCAAACGTCAGGTTAAAGTGGTGGGACGACATTTACATGACGTTTACTTTCAATATATCATGCTTGTCATTACCAATAACTCAGTTGTCATGCAGTTATCCCAACATGACCCTCTGAAGCAGGACGAGTCGGAGCGTAGACGTTACATAAGACATTACAATGAAGGGCCAGCATTAAGGAGTTGATGTCAAGCTCAGTCTTTGTGATTGCCAAGTCTCCTTCTCTGCTGTTTCAACATCCAGCCTCTGCGTTGAACAGCCCAGTGGTCGTTTACCCAGTTTCCCATTCCTTCACTGCTTTTCCATCGGACTGGACACGAACAGTGGCAACCTTTTTTCTATTTATCCAATTTCTAAATGAGTGCACAGTATCAGATCCACAGCATATCATCAGCCCTGGAGGATGATTAGCAACAACGGGGCGTAGCTAAGGCACCGTCGAGGCTTTTTTTTGGCCACTGAGTTATGCTCTGCTTTTGGGTTTGTTGTAAAACTCTGTCCGTATTTTATTCCGCAGACCATTCCATGTTTATATTCTGGCTTTGGTGGGGATTTGGGAGGACCTGGTGGGACATGAAAATGTGTGACCTCCAGTTGGTGTTCATCACATGACATATAATCACCAATATAATCGCACGATAACACCGCTCTGCTTCCAGACAGACATTAAAAATATCTTTGACCTTCACTTATGGTGCATGTTCCTGATATTCTGTAAATTTGTGCGCAGATGAGGTTGTTACAGACTGGACACGAGAACAGAGACTACACAGATGTGGAGCGTTAACTTATTTTAGGAACCTATGTGGCTAACTTGAACTGTATCAACATCATTTGATTTGAGACAGCCGTTAACATATCTCAGTCTTGACACCGTATCTTAATCGTGTCAGACTGACTGACTTATTCCTAATGGTCAAGGGCAGCAAATGGAATGCTGGTGATAGCAGAACGCTGTGCTGCGGTGACAGAGGCAGAAATAAATGGTCAGTGTTGTTTTCTGTTCTCTGAACTCGGGCTCTTGAGAGAACTAATTAGTGAAGGCACATTAACCATGCCTAGCGTCAGCTTTCCTTCCACGTCATTTGAAGAGAAGTAAGCCCGTTTCGATCCTTTAGGTGCCGTTCCATAACATATTTCCCATGCACAGGTCTGCAGAATGGAGGCTGTGAGCGATAGAGGTGACCGTATGAGAGTAACGCGTTGCCTCTTCTCTGCTTTGAACCCTAATCTTCTTGTCAGATTGCTTGAGGTCATCTTCAGCCTCAGACGGAATGAAAACTACTTTCTCTGACACGAGGGACTTTTGAGGAGGATGGAGCAATTCTTTGCTGCTGTGCAAAATGATGACAGAATAAATTACACCCATGACATCAAGCTCTAATTATTGCCAGATCAGTTCCAGTCATCAGCATTATCTCCACATCACTGACATCTTCCCCATTGTTTCGGTAAGTGTAAATGGAGTAACGGGGGCTTTCTGGTGATGTCAAATTTTCTCCTCTCCCAGAGAATGATGAAATACATTTGTCCTTGGAATATGATTGGTCTGCTGCTTCCTCTCTTGCCGCCTTCCATTTTCCAGGCCTCAGTGATTTGTCAGAATTGCTGCCCAGTTTTCTGTGTGGTCTCTCTTGCGTTCTATCTTTATCTCTAACTGTCCTTCCATCCCCCTCCCCCCTTCATTATCGTTCCATGGTATTGAGCATTAGGCTCTGTTTCTCTATTTCCTCCGCACTTTGAGTAATGTCTTTGATGAAAGTTAGATGAAAGTCCATCAAAACCATATGGCTTTAGCAGGCCTGCCAACTGGAAATGTAATATGATGGGTGTGATGTACCAGGAGTGTCAGTTTCTTTTTTACCACGTAGCATTTCTTTGGTCAGACATCAACTTTCTGTCACAGTTTGAAACTTTAAATGTATGCTGATGATATCTATACATTCGTATATAAATATATATATACCCAAGGTGATCGTTTAGGTGCTGATACTACAGAACTCAGACTGTATAGCAACACAGCTCTTCTAAACGTATTTGAAAGCCACTCTTTTAATCATCTGTATCCAGAGGCACTCAGTTGTGCTGAATTTATAACCAGAAAACCGTATTTTGTTGCAAAAAACATTGCCACAAGAACCTGAATTAAATTGAGCATTAAATTGAGATGTCTGCGCTTTGTCGGGTGAATGTCTCGTGCCAAAACAAAGCTATACACAATCATCTGTAACATTAAAACCACCTGCCTAATATTGGGTTTGTACCCCTTTGTGGCAAAACAGAAATGAAAGCTTTTATTTTTACAGGCGTGGACAAATAGCTTCTGGGGATGTTCTTTGGTTGTCTGGCAGATTTTGAATGCTCGGGGTTGTAGAATGAGGTCTCTGGTCTCTCTGCCTTAGCTCTAGAACATCATGCAGATGCTCAGTTGGATGTGGATCTGGGTGGTTTGGAGGCCAGGTGAACGTTCTGAGTCCTTTTGAGTTATTGCTGAGTTTGAGTTTTGGTTGTTCGAGCTAGCTTGCTTGTAAAGATGTTTGTTTAGCTGTCTGCGCAGATCCCATTGGTTAACGCACACACAGACGAACGTAAAATCACAGACAGAAGAAATGAGCATGTCACGCTAACTTTGGCATGGATGCTACGTCTTTCATCTCAGGGCCAACCCACCTTTTTGACTGGATCGCCCAACGACAACTGCATTGCCTGATATGGGAATAACTAGTGAGTGCTACTGTGTGTGAGTGGATGCTTGTGCCTTTTTAAACTAGCTTCATGTGCAGATTTTTCAAAAGTAAGGGCACGGAGCTCTTGACAACACGAGAGCTGCTCTGTTGCCAAGTACTTTATATCCTACAGGGAGGGTTTCATACTTATATTTAACACACAGTTAGTAACTAACCCAAACACAGACTGACAAAACCACTTCACTCACACAGACACACACTTTAGCTCACACATTGCTGATACAAGCGCAACATCGGGCATTTATCAGCCTATGGTTGAGCAAAAATGAAGGCTTCAATAGAGAGACACAAGATTGTTTTTCTTTTCTTTTTTTGTGGATGGAAGTGGATGTTTTAACCTCTTTCATATATTATCCAGACATAAAAATTATATTCCTGAACTCAAAGACAAGGAGTAGAATTATTAAACAAAAATACCAACACATTTCATTTTCTTCTCTGGATAAGAAGTACACCCTTGGCCTGAGAAGCTGGAATTGCTAACTTCTTGTCTCTGTCTTGCATAATTGTCTTCCAAACTCTGACAAACCATCTGGTGCCTTAGGTTTCTTAGCAATAACTTCTAACAATGGCTGGATTTTTTTATTATTATTATTTTCTTTGGCACTGTTAGTGCTAAATACATTATTCTGTGAAATATTTCCTTGCATTAACTGCTAGTTTCAAATTCTTTATTTTGAGGGGGATTCAAGCCTTTGCTCGTCCATTAAATGAGTCACCATTTCTTCGGTTTAAGTCACTCCTTGGTAGATTTTTCAAGTGCACTGGAAATCATTATCCTGTTTAAAGGTCCACTTTAATTTGAAGTTGTTGGATTTTTTCACTTATCTCAGAATCAGTACCAATCCCCATTACAAAGCCCCCATAACCTTAACACAAAGGTAGCTGACTCATGGATGACACTTTGCCAAGGTTAAGAGACAAAGTACCTTCTGAAAGTCTGCTTGAAGATTGGAATGCAGTGTTACATACTCTACCTACTGGGACCATCACAATGACATATAAACTGATGTAGACCACAGCTGCAGTGATCATACAGATGCTTGACTACAAGATAAACAACACAAGAAGAAGCAAGGAGCGGTGTCTACCATGGAGAGGAAGGTTGGGGGACAAAATCAAGGCAACATGTAGTTGAACTGCTTAGTGAATGCATCACACAGCTGAAACACAGTGAAGAGGAGGAGCCATCACAAGCTGATCTGAAACTCAGCACAGAGGCACAAATCGTGGCAGCTGAAGAATAGGCACTGAGGACAAGAGCAATAACACTGAAGTCTACCACACCAGAGAGGACCAGAGGTGCAGGCTGTGCAAATCCAGCACTTTCCAGCAGGCTGTATGATGCGAGCAGGTGCGTGGAACGCCATAACAAGTGGCCGGAATAGTGTACAGGAACATCTGTTCCGAATATGAGTTGGAAGTTTCAAAGTTCAAGTAAGTGATACCGCCTAAAGAGATGGAGAATAATAGAACCTGTGGGATATCAAGATCCCAACCAATAAACTGGTGATAAGCGATCCATCACCTGAGCTTTAAAATAAAGTTTAGAATCAATCGAAGCTCAGTGGTTCTCATTCTCTTTTGTTTCAGCATTTAGTCAGATGGCCCTTTGATATCCTCAAGCTTCCTTTGACATGATGGAGATTTTTTTAATGTTAATCCCGTGTGTCGGTGAAGTAAACCCAAACCATGAAATATCCACCACCGTGCTTCACAGTTGCTGTCAGGTTTTCTTGAACAGACGCGTTTGGTGTTGACGGAACTGTTCTTTCTCCAAACAACTCTTTGATTTTTCTGTCAGGAGCGCAGTATTACAGCCTTGGTGTTGTTATCTGTCAAATATTTGCAATCTGTCTCTGACTGATAATGCGGTACTTTAACACCAACTATCACATAAGTTATCTACAAATCCTGTGATGCAGTTTTGGAGCTCTTAATCATTTCTTTAGTAGTCAGTTGTTTCACATCTATGGTGCCTGTAGATGATTTTCTTTAAGATGAAATGTATTTATTTACTTATTTGAAATAGTTTGGAGAACATTTTTCAAATCCCCATCCAGGCTTGTAGGTGTCCATAAAAAGCTTTGTAAATCTTCTCTCGATGGCACCTCACACTTCAATGGCAAAAGATCAGGTTGTACAGTAGGTGACAGAGGTTTTGATAAAGCAGGATCCATATGACTACCAAACGAGGATCTAATCGCTGACACCTAATCTGGAGTCTCTGATTCAAATTTCGTGGCTCCGAAAAAATTTAAATTTGTATTTGAACAATGGAAATTTCCACAAAGTTTCAAATTGTACGTGTCATTTGTTTGTGTGTAACCCCTTAATGAATTAAAATTGATTTAAAGACGATACAAAAATGCCAGTCTTATCCATGGGATGTAGGTGCACTTGATCCAGCCTTAACCTCACACTGAGATTCATGACATCTGCGCATAGCTGCAGTCGCTAGAGGCAGGATGACAAGCTGTCTCCTGCTCTCAGGGAGACAAAAGGAGGAGAGAGATCGTAAGGGCTGAAGAGAGAGCGCTGTGATGTGTATTTGCACTGCAGTTAGGGACGACACGTGGAGAGGGACCTTTGCAGCCCCCTGCCTCTCAGGGCTCCTTTGGCCTGTGTATAATTGATGAGGAGAGTGAATAAGAGATGAGTTTGTGACTGTCGGCCAGCCTGATGGGGACAGACAGAGCTCAAGTTTGGCTCTCCTCATCTGGCTGATGATGACAACGATGGTGACGATGTTGCCCGTGTTTCTTCCTGGACTGTACCCGCAGAGTGCATCATCATATCGTCACCACTACCTCTTCTGGATGGTAACACAAAGACAGTGCCAGAAAAAAAAAGTAGAGGAGAGAGATGAAGGCAGGGTTGGTGTGTGGGGGAGATGAAGAGCGCAAGAATGGAAGCTAGATAAAAGGACAGAGGGCAGAGGATTGGAGTGGGGGATGGTCGGGCAGAGTCAGCCAGAGGGTTGAGAAAAGGACTAGTAACTGGATAAGAAATTAATCAAAGCGTTTTCATTAAATTCATAAGAAGGAAACACAAACTCACGCAGGCAGGATAAGCCTTGAGGTAACGTTTTACTACCTTAATTAAGCAGACAAAACAATTCTCACATTTATTTCTCAATTTCCACAAACACAATGCCAGTTTCGGAATAGATAGAGGTACATTTGGTAGGAAATGTGCGGGATGTTTGAAGGTAAATCTCCCTCTTAAATCATGGTGAGGTTGGCCAGTCCTCAGGATTTAGTTTGCCATAAGCCCTTAAAACCCACAGTTTGATGGGATAGTTATTACAGTCATTGTTGGTCCAGTGCAGCACAGGGGTTAGGACCTTTACTGTGCTGCCACGCTCTGCTGATCCCTCCAGAGATTGAGATCCATGTGAGCACACATAGATAGGAGAAGGGAAAGGCAAAATGTCAGTGTACGCCCCTCTAATATTGGAGTCGACATTTGGAAATGGGATGAGGGCGCTTCCTTTTTTTAAAAAAACAAAAAGAACTGAGCCACTTTAAAAGAAGAAGCATACAGCTAGAAAGAGTTTACATTGACTTGAGAGCAAGAAATTTTCCTGCATGTTGAAAAAATATTGTGGTGGAATAATTTAAAATGTTTGCGGCGTACGTTTGAAATATCTTCTCTTACATTCTTGAGCCACTGACTGTGCGATGGAAACATACGGGTTGTAAGTGAGCGCACAAACGTCCTTTAGCTGCTGAAAATGTATGAAGCTGAATGAAACAATAATGACTGCGAACATGCCAGTGACAGCGTGCCACAATGGACATGTTTGGACAGCGGTGTGTGGCCGTGATGTGAATACGTCACTGAGCCTGCCCTGAATCATTTTAAATCTCGTCTCCCCTTTATATAACCAGTTTGCCATTCTGAGACAACAATTTGCATATCAATGCGTTCTTTCAGAGAGAGAATAATGACAGAAATTGGACTTATTACAAATTTGATTGGAAGAGGCATTTTACTAATGGCTTGTAGAGGAATGCATTTTCTTTCTCCATGAATGCTGTCATTGTGCTGTCCAAAGATTACTGTTTTTTTTTCTTCTTTTTTTTTTATTGCTCGAACACAATGACATGAAGAAAACTTACAATGAGACGCACAATATCAGAAATGTGTACAAGCAGCGAAACCGTTTCAGTGTGAACACAGGGGTGCCATTTTCTTTCTTTCTTTTCTGTTTTTTTTTTCTTTCTTTTGACAGTGTGACATTTCGGTAGACACACTCAAATATGTACATACACATGCACACACACTCTCACACACTTTCAGTCAACATGATTATTGAGGTTCCAGGAGAAAACTCACAGGTTTGACCTGGTTTTGTACCCCATAATACCCAAAAGTAACACTGCAAGAGGCTATCAGTGTGTAGTTTTACCCATTAAATTCACTTTATCAATTAGGAAATGCAAATTGAACTGATGTTTGTTTGTATATTCTGTTGTGTAACGTGTTTTTATGTCGAGGCTGCTTTTATGAGATATTATCTGTAACCTGACGATCAACCAATAGGTGAGAAGCTTTGCCCATGATAAACTCTGAAAGACAAAGTCGTAACGCTCACCTTGGCTCTTACTTGTTGTTCGACAGGAAGCTGCCAGTGTGCTTTCTGTACATTAGTCAGCAGAGCACTGTACAGTGCTGGAAAGCAATGATAACATTTGCTCGACTGACAATGCGGATCACCAAACTAGTCATATTAACTGCTGGGGACAGTGCGGGCGCACAGTCACTCTCACAGGGGATTGTATGTGGGCTGTAACATACACAATACCGAGAGATTCATTTTTATAAGATGCCTTAAGCTTTTGTGTTTAAAACGCATATTCTTTGTCCTTCGAGGGTGCTGTTTATCCCACAATGTAAAGGAAATGATCTCATTGTCGTGAATTTAAGGAGCACATGTTATGTCAGTTATTTTTTTTCCATTACCTAAAGAGATTTATATATGCGATTAGTATATTATCAATAGCCGTTTGTCTGTTTCATCCTTTGGGAATGAGGTGGGTTCTGCTGGTGTAGAGAGAAGCTGTCGTGGTGCCATGGAGAAGGAAAATCTGCCCCGTGCACAACCTCTGGGACAGGGGAACTGACATGTCTGCAAATCCCATCACATAAATCGTGCCATTTGGATGAGGACACGGACAGATGCCGCCCTGCGTTCACACCACTCTCACCACACAGGAAACTCCACGTCTTTTCAAGCGTAACCCTTCTAAGGAACTTAAATTTGAAATGCTGAATTATTGAAATGGACATTGCATTCAGGTGACGGTGTGGAGGAAAGACAAGTGAGCATTATACATGCTGCTGCACCCCGTGGCCAGACCAAGCACACTTTGGCTTTTAAGTGGTTCGTTTTAGTTGCATGTCTGAGTGTCATTTACAGCTAACATTATGCATTGCGCGGATTTCACACAAATCCCAGTCCTTAACAATACATGATCTCCTTTTCCAGCAGTCCTCGTAGTTGGAGAACGAGAGCCTGCAGAGCTCAAGGACTCTGCTCTCTGACAGACTGCGCTCCCCCTCCTCTCCTTTGTGTCTTTTAGGGAAAGGTGGTAGTTGGATATAAAGCATGCGAGTCGGCAAGCAGTTTAGCGAGGGGGGCCAAGTTTCAGCTGAGTGCAGCGTTTTTCTCTCCACTCCCTGATGGGTCCCAGATGTTTTTTAAAGCCAGTCCTCTCTCTGCATTTGTTCCCCTTATATACCTCCCTCCCGTCCACCCCAGCACTCACACACATCGCTCACATATTCTCCATCCTCCTTCTGCATATCCCATCAATTTTCCCTCTCTTCAGGAATCGCACCCTTGATAAAAGTGCTTGCTTCACCTTGTCTGATCGTAATCGCCCTTCATCAAATAAACAGTTCTTCTCCACACTTTCTCTTTATTTCGCCTCTGCTTCTCCACCTCTCCCTCCCCTCACTCTCCTCTCCTCTCTGCCCCTCTCCTCATCTTTCATCATTCATCTGGTCTGATCTGGGGGAAGCTGCAAACTGCTTCTCCTTTAATGCACCAGACCGTGTTATGTTCTGCTGCTGTGTTTAAGCACTGAGCTATTGCACTCTTGCAATTGTACACAAATCTCTCTGCTTATTTACACTCGATCCAAATCAAGGCAAACAGAAACTTTCCTACTTTCAATTTGAATTCAATTCAGTTCAGTTTTATGCCATCTCGCAGCACGTGAAAATGCAGTCCAGTTCGACTCAATTCTAACCCAGTGAAATCAGATTACTTTAAATCCAAATCAGTCCAGTTTACGTAATGCCATTTAAAAACAAACAAAAAAAAGTTGTTGTGCTCAGGAAACCAGCAGCTGGCACAGAAACTTCTCTTGGATTCGATCCCCTGTGCTTAGCCTACAGGAGGTGACGGTGGATAGAAAAACTCCCTTTTAACAGGAAGAAACCTACAGCAGCATCAGACAGAGGGCAGCCATCTGCCTCGACCGGTTCGGGGTTGAGAAAACAGGAAAGAGGGGTCAACTGCTTGAGTGCAGAAATAGCAGATGTGTTTCAATCCGAGTGTTTCATTGAAGCCCTTCTTGTTTCCTGCTGGGCGGATGGGAAGAGACTCTTGAGTCAAATTTGTCCGATCGCTCCATTTCAACATTGACATTTTTCAACTGTCCAGCATACACATTTGGCCGTGTGTTTACATCTTTGATGTCAGTGAATAGCTTTCTCCATTATCCTGCTTCGTAGATGACGCAATTCTCATTACTCGTTGTCGCAGCGCGGTCCTTTTGACGAGCAAAGCGTAACAACGTAAGAGAAAACGCTGCGTTTCACAACGTAAACTGGAAAACATCATGGAAAAACTATATCCCAACCTAAAACACAATTAGGTTGCAGTGACTTCTGTGTTGTACTGTTTTTATGTGTGTGTTCTTGTACTGTTTTTGCACCACAGGGCCACCTCACCTTTATTACTTGTGTTTACTGTTGACATAGTTGTCTCAACAGATCGCTGTAACAGTACGACATGAGGGACATGTGCGACTGGAGCTCTTCCTCTGCCTTTGACTTGATACAGGCTTCACAGGAGGGTTCTCTGAAAGACAGCGAAGTTGACTGTAAATAGACTGATCTGTTTTGATGACGCACAATCCAGTGCAAGCTCATTGATACGGGGAGGGAACTGAGGGCAGCAGCTGCTGCACAAGCAAACACATTCCTGCGACGTGGAAGGGAACAAGTCCTGAATCTGCCACGTTGGGTTTGATGTGAATACAAATGTTTTAGAGCCCACAAGTTATTCCAATCACTGCCTCGTGCTGTGTGTCCACCTCACACCTTTTTTTCTTTCTTTTTTTTTTTATCATTTGCTGTAGTTTCTCTTCCACATAACTTCCTTTCATTTTCTCTGTTCATGTGACTTTTAACCTCAAACACAAAAATAAAATGTGATGGGAGAATTCTACAGGGACAAATTTTCCTCTTCAAAGAGATGGATATGAATCTAATTATTGTACAAACGTGCCTAATTAGCGGGAGTGCAAACTGCAGCACCTCAGCACAATGATGCACCTTTCTCCAGGTTCATTGAATCTTTTTCTTTGCAGTTTTTTTATGAAAATGCTCATTATCCACACGATGAACTTTAGTCCTGCCTCTTCCAACACCTTTCTGCCTCATTTCTCTGTCTCTATAGGCAGCCCCTCCCTTCTTCTATTCCTTCCTTTGTATGTATTTCTAGTCTTGAAAAATATGTTTACCGAGCTGTTTTCATGTCTTCTTCCTCACTCTCTTTTACTGATTACCACTTACTGTAAAGAGCCCTTTCCATTATCTCCCCTCAGTGCTCTCTCCCCTAACCCTTCCCTCTGGCCCTCTCTCTTCTTATTAAACTCTCTTTAGTGTCGCCTTGGCACAGGTCCTACTTTTCTCCATGAAATGATCTGAGGCACCCCCAGTCTTTTCCCAAACTCTTCTCCCCACCCTACCTCTCTCCCTCTCTTTCGCTCGGCTTGGACTGGGTGCTTGGACAGCGCTGCTGTTTGGGAGCGATAGCAAACCTGAGCTCGGCTGTGACATCATCAGGCTGCTCCGAGCCGTCCTTATGCCGAGCTCAGAACTGACTCACGCAGACACACAAACACACCTGCTTGCGCCAGTTGTGTTTGGCGGCACAAAAATGTAAGACTCGTGATTTTGTTTATATGTGTCCAGATGCAATGATGTGCCAGATGTGCGCCCACTGTTCCCACCTTCAAAAACCCAAACCAGTAATCAGGGCACGTGTCGGTGTATGCATTGGGAGGATATCGGTTACATACGCCGCAGTATGCATCTGCATCAGCCTCATGTCTGCAGCTGCAGTAAAGTGCTCGGTCTTGCTTGGACCAGTTTTCTGTTCTCTTTGTGTGTTAGGATCAGATATGCTGCATGTGCAGAAATGACAGTGTGTCCTACTTTATACTAAAATATGTCAAATAATTAATGAGAACTTGAAAGCTGATTTTTTTTAAAAATGTTTTTCTGTCAGAGTGAATCACATGAGCTGAGATATTTCATGGAATCCTTGACACAATATTTCCTGTCTCACTTGTGTTTTCACAGCTTTGTAATGTGCTTGCAGTTTCTATTGATGAATTGATTATTTGTGCATATTAAATGTTGAACAATTGTTGAAATAAGGCTGTAGATGGGGTTGGAAGGTCATGTTACCATGAACTGACACGCCAGGGGACCGAGTTCAAGCTCGAAGCGACCCTGACACTGTCGGTTTGTCATTGAAAGATACATAGTTGGCTTAGATATGACTAAATGTATTTTAACAGGTTGGCATCACATTGCATGAATGCAAACCTATGCACAACAATTCAGCTACAATTTCAACTATATTTTGGACATTTGGACTATCTTCTTACACATTTTCAACATTGTCGGATCCCTCACTCAGTGCAACCAGCAATCCAAAGTACAAAATATCTTTAATGCCCTGCTGTGTCGAGCAAGAGAGAAGCAGCAACTAAGAAGCGACTATCTGACGAAGAGCGAAACAACAAAAGCGAGGGCATCCATTGAATGGCAAGGCCATTTCCACTAGTCTGTGATGCAGTGAACCAGCGGTGAATGAGCGATGTCCAGCCACAAAGACAGATAATGGAGAAATGTCCCAGCTGTCACACCATTTGTGGGGTTCATTTAGAACCAGGGAGCTCAACTGCGGCACCATCATCAGTGATGAGAGCGGAGATGTGCGGTGGTGTGTCCTCATGTGGGCCGTGGGCCCAGAATATCCATGATTTATGAGAAGGGATGCGCCAACCCCACGACATTTGTTTGATCAAGACTCTTTATTTATCTATTTATTTATCTGTTCATTCATTTGTTTGCTTGTGTGTTCTCTTATTTCATTCTTTTCTATCACACTTTGTTTGTTTCTTTATCTTTCTTTGTTTCTGTCTCGCGGTTTGATCGTTCATGTCCTGTCCACTTCGAACCGTTCCGAATCTTTACAGCTTTAAATACAAAAAATCATTTGTACGGAGGTGCTGTCAAAAGCACACCACCTCCACAGGACGCTCAACAGGGAGAAGGAAAATTTGATTCCCTGATTTCACATTTACGGTCAGTCACAGAGAGTCTCAAACTGATTAGAACTTTTACAGCCAAGCAGAAAAAAGGGGGCAACTCTTTCAGTATTCCTTTGAAGTGCAAAAGCAGGCAATGTTGAAGTCCATTTGGTGTGGGTGGGATGACATGAATAAAATTGGACGGCCCTTTTTCTTTTTTTCTTTGTGGAGTTCAGATGAGGCCAACTCTTAGATGTGTCACAGACTTTGGCATCGCTACTGATACCAGGGACATCTGTACTAAACAGCCCCCTCTCTCATTAGAACTAGATATCTCAACCAGCCGATGTGTTTTCATCATCCTGTTATTTGCTATAATTAATGAATTCTCCTCTTTCGTCTGATTCATTTTCTCTGTTGCTTTCTTTGATATAGCATCCTGTCACACACACACACAACGCTGGAGCCATGATCTTGCCAGAACTGGGACAGCCAGATGCAGGCAGATGTTTGGACTGGTGTCTGCGTCTGAACACAGACGACATCAGAGAACAATAGAGGCAGTGGGATAGGTCTCCCCGATGATGCTGGGTACGAGAGCAGGAGTGCTGGAATGGATGCAACTCCTGCTGTTTCCTTTGTGTACACCAGCTTACATCAGCCAGCCATGATGCAACCTGGCAAAGGAAAGGGAGGTCACAACAGATATTGCAATATTGCAGAACAGCACTTTGAACATGAACTTTGTGTGAGCGTGATGTGACATTTGTAGCTTGGCAGGAGAGCGTGTATTCTTTTAAAGCTGTGGTTTCCTGGTTAAATCTGAGCTCTGTGGAGGACGGATTGTTTGTTGGTCTCAAAAGAAATTTGTTCCACTGATTGTCAAACATTTGAATGAACATTAGCTACAGTCCAGAGTTTAATACGTTTGAGGGGGTCCATATAAACACTGGTAGGTCTTATTTTTTTAAGAGGGGGAACAAACGATTATTTGACATTATTTGATATAGATAATACATTTAGACTGATGACGATCTTTTTCCGTTCATGAATGTTGAGCCATGTTGGCTGGGAAGAGAATCATATTACGGATTCCAAAATGAATGGTAGCTTCAAAAATAACCTATTAATGTAACATGCTAAATTTTGAGGGGTTACCAGGCAACTGATCGGGTACAAAGGAAGCACTAAGTGTTTGTTAACCAGTTGTTAACCAGCTGTAACAGGTGCTTTTCTGAACAGCAGAGGCCTTTTTGTGTTTCACGTAACAGTTGGAAGCAGTTCCCCTTCAGTGAAAATTGGGATTCATCAAGATTGTTTGTGATGGAGAAACTTCCAGTTTTTCAGTCTTCTATTACCCTGTTATGTCATCTCAGCATTCCTATCTGTGGTGTGAATGAAACCAAAGAAAAACATGTTTAAGGTACGTAATCACATGACAAAACGATTGAGTAATGGGAACCATAGTGACTATTCAGTTTCACAAATCATTACCTGAACTGAACGAATAACTAATGTTAATTAGCAATGATTGAGTCATTAATTTGTGCTGTTCACCGATTGGTTCAGAGTTAGTCAGGAGAAAAAGAAGCAATCATTACCATTAATTCACAGATATTCATGAACAAATCATTACCTAATAATTTGTTAATATTCTGATCTTTACCTCTATTCTCCATAAAACATCATTTCTGTGAGGGATGAATTCCCCATGAGTTCTAAGTAAGTGATCTGCATTAATAAAGCACTTTCTGGTCTTGCTGACAACGCTTAGCGCTTCTCACTGCGAGCCACGTTTGTCAGTTCACACAAACAAATAAAAAAGGCAGGAACACATGGGGTTCTGTGTATTGATAAAGAACACTCTGAGATGTGGATCCGGGAAGCGAGGCATCAAACCACTGACCTTCACTGGTTTCTTCTAAGTTGTACTTATATTATAGACTTTTTTAGAGATCTAAAAAACACGTTCTATGTGTTCTCCCACATCTGATGGTATCAAATGCTCATTGTGATGATTATACTACTACAACACTGAGCAAATGAGAACAAAAATGACAGAATATTTGAAACTTTATGGCCCAGCCCTGTTTATTGGTCATTTTTAGGTTTTTCGTAACATCGATATCAGTGTTCTTTATCTGATTAGTTCATTCCAAGGTATGTCTCAGGAACTTTCCTCCCAAATACTGCTCGACTCCACTACATTGCACAACAGTGAACAGTGAGACATTCACAAATTAACAACAATTCCGCTTATGGTTTTAGACAAGCCATCTCCATCTTTAAACAACAGCGAGAGCAGACTTTTCTTTCTATAAATTCAATTCATACAGTTTAAAATGCATAAGCTCCCTTTTCATCCTACCTCGCTGTCTTACTTCCATTTTCCCACGCTGTCAAGCTCACCCCATTATTAATATAGTTGTTATGACTCTGGTCCAGTCGGGTTTTTTTTCCGTCTGCTATTCTTTTAGCCTATCTGCGTGATCGCCACTCCTCAGTTCTACCATTCCTTCCTCTGGCTGACTATCAAGCAGCGCACCTCCTACTCATATCCACCTTATCCTCCACCAGAGACCAGACCCTGCGGCACCTGTACTCCTTACTTGCCACTGCTCCACAAAGATCATTCATCAGGGTCTAACTGACAAACAAACTTGTTTCAGATTCAACTGTTGTGCATATTTTTACATCTTTTCAATTGATCTCTCCCCGTTGGACTGTGTTTTATTTTGTAGTCTGTTTAGCTGTAGGTTCATGTCAACCAAAACGTCTCGGATAAATGAAACACTGCTATGTCCATAGCTGTGGCTCAGCTCTGTGCTCGTTTCTTTGCCAGTACACCTGACGACATTAGGCCAGCCTTAATTTATTGGAAGCCATGAATAATTCACTAGCATAAACAATAGTCTTTTAACAGTGCATGCAAAATGGGACAGCTAACGGAACGCAGTAACTCGGAGTGTCAGTTGTCACTCGATATAACCTCAATAGATGGGACTGAAGAATTTCCACGAAGAGTCATTTTAGATTTAAGTAACAGAAAGTTCTTCTCGGAGTTGAATGGTATTCTTCTTTTTTAAAAGTTTGCAGCATCCTATTATCCTGTCACACATTTTAGTCTGTTATGTGCCTTGGCATTACTTGAAGATGATTTTGACTCTGATGAAGTTGTGAGTTATGAAGAAAATCAGTTTTTACAAAATTCCCATTCGTACATGAGCCTGAACGAGTCTCTGCCTGCTGCCTGTTAACTGAAAGAGGACAAAATAAACTGTGTGAATGGATGGGTAGAAAATGTAATGGCTTCAAAGACATACAAGTAAACTTTTGATGGATTTTACAGGTTCCTCTTCCTTAATATTTATCACAGTGACACAGCGCCAGGAAGCACAATCAGGTGGCACAGCAGCATGTAGGCACAGTGTAATAAGACAATGATTGTCCTTCTTGGATCTCATTCGTGCGTTCATAATCGCATGAGTCGCAACTCATCATACTGTGAGTCAAAGCAAAGGGAAAGCAAGGACAAGGAGAATGACCACAAGGACTTGGGACTTGGATGTGCCGACAAGTCTTGAATTTCCTCCTTGATGGTGAAAAGTGAGAAATGAGTGATTTGAGTTGTCCTCATGGGATGTAATCTGATAACCTGGCAGAAGGACAAAGTTGTAAGACTTTGGTTCTTCACAGTTCGGCAGAGCCAGAGCTGGGAAAAGATCTCTTCCTTTGCTTGGCATGAAAAGAATGTTTCTATTTGCAAATGTAATGACTCTAAAGAGGAGAGGAGAAGATTAAGTGGGGAGCTTAAAATGGGGAAGAGACGATCATCAGTTCTTAGTTTGCTTCCTTTATAGCAAGAGGAATGTCAACAAGCTACGGACGCCTTACATGTTTCATCTCCCTCCTGACTTTGAGCATTAAATCCATTTATTTTCATGTACTTCCCACCATGTTTTCCCTCTCCATGGTTACCACAGCAGACCCATTCAAAAGTTGTTGCAGTCAGATAATCCAAAGTGTATTTTGTGTTGCTGAGTGGGATTTACTGAGCAGTGTTTTTAGGACATGCTAATGCTACAATGTGCATGCTTTTATTTTGCATTACAGACAATTGATTAAGGAGATTCTGAATTACAAGAAACACTTCAAGATCTCAGAATGCTAACAGCCACTCTCAGTGTAGGGAGAGGTGGATTGCAGTGCTGACAGCTGTTCATACATCTGGAGAATCTTGCATATACACCTTCTCTACACTGCCACTCCAGAACCAGGCTGAACTGTTTGAAACTTATATCCAGCGGCCTTGAGAGGGACATTCAAATCCTGCTCCTTCTTCGACTCACTTCACCTGTTTATGAGACTGTTTCATATGATTAAATGAAGATGTGAGACACTGCCTCTTGAGTTTTAACACTGAGAATAAGTGAGAGCTCCAAATACTGGTAGTACATGACAGGCATGATAATATGCAATACTCGCATAAGTCTTTTTTAACCCTCGGGACTCTGAAATGTCAACTGTGCAAGGCCTGAAAAACTTGACTTCTGTGGTGAATGTACAAAACCCCAGAGGTGCAAACAAAGATAAAAGAATTTTCCTACACCCTGGTCCATTGTTTGCACTTTCTTTAATTCCATGGCTCTAAGGAGAGACTGGTTTGCAAGTTAACAATTCCACTGCTAAAGTTACTGTAAGCTATTTAAGTTATTTGTAAATTCTATGTATTTATTGTAGCATTTGTATCAATGAACAATAAATTGACACAGTGGTAAATGTTTGAACATTTGAACATATTGCTCATATCATACAATAAAGCTTTTTTTTCTTTCAAAAACATTGTTTTTTTTTTGTTTGAACCATTTTAAGTGTAAATAACTGACCGGTGTTTTTATTTCCAACTTTTTTGGTTGTTTCGGGTTTGACATTAGTGAGTAGTTAGTGTTAGGGATGCAGATTAAGTTAAGTTAAGGTAAATTGTCTTTGAATTTAAAGATGAGTAGTTTGAATAAAAAAAGAATGTGATTACTATTAAAATCTTTATTATTTTTTTTGTTTGTTTGTTTCTCCCTTCGTTTTTTTTATCTTACTTTTTAATTGGCTGCCACCTTTCGGGTTATCCAGTAATGGTGTAGTTAACCTTCTGGTGTTGTCGGCATGACAGTAGAAGGCTAAACCCTGCAGTGGCAGTGACAGATTATTGCGGTGCCCTCAGGGCGGTTTATCAGACCTCTTCCTTTTTACTGTCTGCATCTGTCAGGCGCACAGTAGTTAAATAGTAAAGATAAAAGCATACAGTACAGGGCCCATGTAAAAACAGCCGCGCAGCTGATTTATTATCCTCCACCAAAGATATGTGATTCTCAGGGCCTCAGCGCAGTGACAGCTGCTTTGCAACATGCCATGTATCTAGTGTTAAGTTGTGTCCACTGACAGCTCTATCTGTCCACTGTGCCTCCTGGTGAAACAGCTCCACAGTGGCCCCGTTGCTCTGCTTCAATGCCTTTTTTCATGTTGGTGAAACTAGTGGAGCTACTTGGAGCTTCATGTTCTTCACCTGGCTTGCTGATGTTGCAGCTTGTGACACATGCTGCCTTACAATCTGTTATACCACAGCCGAATGTGTTGCTGCTGCTTCTTGTTCATTATCATTATTTGTTATGACATGGGGAGCAAACCTCCTCTGTCCCGCCTGCGGTAAAACTGAAGCCGACACCATCATGCTTCTTTAAAATGTGTAGCCAGCAGTTCCTTCCCCTTTTTTGATTGACATTTAGAGATAGCAGCCGCTGACAGAAAGGGCCCGTTAGCTCAAAGCAATGCAGGAGGAGGCTGGGGAGCTGAGAACGAGAGAGGGCACAGAGATAGACAAAGAGATGGAGAGAAAATGGGAGGGCAGAGAATCCTAAACTAAGATAACCTCAAGTCCCCCGTCTGAAGACGCATACTCCTATCTCTCACTGGGTTGATTATGGTGACAGCAGCCTTTGCTCATCTGAGCCCATCCACTTCACGACGCTGGAAAGGTAGAGTACTGAAGGTAGGTTTCTGATTTTAAAAGTGTCAAATCAAGGTTTTAAGATAGCATCCTCTTACAACAACTTTGACAGGTTTAAACCTGTCAAAGTTATATATATATATATTATTATTGTTATTACAGCTAAAAAATTACTATTAAAACTATGTTAGATATGCAGAATGAATGATAGACAGAAAGGGTTGTGCTAACAATGTGCAGTCAGGGTAGATTATTTTATCATGCTGTTGACAGGTAGTCTGCGAAGAAGCTTCCTGAGACAGTTTTGGCACCGAGGTGAACCATGACGGCTCTGCTCTGTAACTTGTTTAGCAAAAACTTTCACAAATCAGATTTGATCATTTCTGACCATCTGTATTATTAAGAGTTGAATGTTTCGGAGCAGTGCCAGTCATCTGTTTAATCTCTTATTGATGACGTTCGTGGTGTCCTTGTCTATGGCCACATTTCTAGTGCCAAGGCCTTAGTTAATGAATGGCTACAGTTAGAGACAGTGCTATCTGCTACATAGCAAATGAAACGGTAGATAAAAGAGATAAAATATTCTGTCATCTGCGCGACTGGTAAATGCTTTGACGTCAGTTTTCAACATCTCACTGTGCAGCTGAGCCTCCAACAAGGCTTAGAGTAGCTTGTTGGCAGAACCGTGAGAACCTGGACGTTCTGTGCGATCATGTGCCTCCTTGTTGTTCCAATGCGTGTGACAGAAGCAAAGCATTCTGCAGTTTTTCTGGTTTGTTCAGTACCAAGATAGCTTCTTGGTTCTTACAACAAGGAAGAGTAAGTGTTTGTCGTGACAACTTACTCAAAAACTCAGTCACTTTGGGGCCACCTTGGTTTGAAATTGTATCATTCAGTCAGCCGTTCAGATTTTCAGAATACGGTTCCATCACAGGCCCAGTTTAGATGCTAATTATTCAGCCTCCCCAAAGTTCAACTTGTTTCTCAACAAGTTTTTGGATTGAAACAATCATATAGCTTTTATGTTTATTGTCCCCGCATTCTGTACGGCCCCGACAAGCTGCAGGAGGTACTTGTTTAAGAGTTTTCCAAATCAGAGCAGACATCATTTTCAGGTTCATTTAACAAGCCACAAAATTTTCATAAGGAGGCGGGAGGAGGTGTTGGATGCCATGTCACTCACAGCGCCTTCAGTCATTCATGTGTTCATAACACATGTTCAAGACCAATGACAACTGTTGCAATGCCACTGTTACCTTCTCAGGCACCATTTTAATGGTTGGCGTGGTTAAACCGAGTGACTCCCTCCACTCCCTAAATCCAGCTTCTAGAAACAGAGCTGTAAAGACAGTGTAGAAAAGGGAGCTGTTGTTCTGTATTTCTGAAGCAATTTGGTTAAAGCGTGCCTCAAGGATTTAATTAAGACCTTAGAATATTGCGTTATCTTGTGAACAAAGGGCATAATGTGTCCCATTTAAAAAGGGCCATATGAACATTGTAATGTCCACTGCATATGACATGCAATGTTTGTGCATGCATCTCTTCTTAGAGTTTCTCTACAGCTTCTGGTCTACACTGTGTCATATCCTCTGTTTAATCTGTTACATGAAATCATGAGTGAGGTTAGTGTTCCTACATTTTTACAGTCATTTGGTGTTGTCCTTCTTAACCAGAGAATTGAACCTACAAGCTTTCAGCTGCAGACAGCACAGAGCGGTATGTGATTCCAGTCCTGCAGACTGACCACAACCGCAGCTGCCTTCGTCACCCCTTCCACAGCGTGTCGAAGAAAGAGATCACCTCCAGATATTGTGTTAAGTAACCTTTAAACAACTGCAGATTTCGCTCCCTATCTTTTTCTTGAGACACATGGGGACCACAATCGTGCCTGGAGGCCAGATGAAGATGATGGTCTGTCAGTTTGCGGACCCATGGTCGGGCTATCATAATGACATTTACACTCCAAGAATGTCTATAGCACTCACTCTCAACCATTTTTCCATCCTCAGCTTGAGCAGCGGAGGCTAATTCTCCGCTGCAGAATGTGGCCTGTTATGAAGGATTGCTTGTACAGTATGTTTGTCAAACCACAGCTCAGTCATTAGATAAGATTTTTTACTTTTTGGTGTGTGCAGTTCATCAAATTGTTCATATAGCGTAACATACAATGTAGGCGATATATTTCATAAAGCCTTAGAACTTTTGCAATGAAAAGGGTTTGAATGAATTTGTTTTGTTACAAGTCATATCTGACTTTGGATGTGAAGATCTCTGAAGTAATGTTTGGATGTGGTGACAACAGCAAGACTCAAGCCCTGCTGTGCAACATCAGGAAGTGAAAGCAAGGACAGATGAAAAGACATTTTTCATGCATCACTGACTTCCCTCTGGATCTGCTCCTGATATGCAGACCTTAAAGGGGTCAAGCGCACTTCTATTGGCTCAGTCTCACCACCTGATTGCAGTCTTTCCTCCTCTTCCTTTCTGCTTTTTTTCACTGAGCTTTTTTTGTGATAAAAGCCCTGTGATGTGAGACATTCATGAAAGAAATATTTAGACAGAAGACACAAGCTTGTACTTTAAAGTCCATGATGGTGCTGCTGACAGCAGCCACTGGAGCGACTAATCAAGGCTGCGGAGATAGCGCCTCTGTGAGAGCTTCTCTGATGCAACTTGGAATGAAATCAGCTAAAGCCACCACAGTAACAATACAAAGATAAAGCCTTGGAAAGAGCTGACTCGTGTTCAAACTGTTTCACTTCCGTCCCCAGCATGGTATTACAATCAGGATGTAACTGCAACACTTTGGAGAGTGGCCGAAAGGAACTATTAAGCTCTTAGTAGACTGATGAGATATTTAATAGCAGGGTTTTGCAAATCTAGTATTCGACGTGAAGCCTTCTGAACAGAAATATTGGCCCTGAGATCCGTCTCAATAAAATATCCGAAGCGAGTGACTCTTGTCTGTTGTGTCAGCTTGCTGTATGGAGTCTCGCTCTGCAGACTTTAATGAATTAAACATGGGCCAGGGCCATTATAAATGACAGGTCAGAACTGCCAAACAGGGATGTTGGAAAAACAATGCAACCAGCAGAATCTATCCTGTCTGCCAGCTCAGTGAAACTTTAAGTGTCAGCAACTATAAGACTGGACTGGACACTTACATACTGAAATTCCAATGAGAATTATGGAGCCACAGGAGTGACTTGACACTAAAACTGAGCATGTATAATGTGTCTTTAATTCCGCCCTAAAGGTTAACGATAAGGAACAATTTTAACACAGAAAAATACAAAAGATACTCACTCGTTTTTTAACTCAGAATTATTTAATTCCATTATTTTCGCAGTTAACCAGCTGATCATTTTAACACTTTTGTATTGTAGTTTTGTTATGTAACGGTTTCACGTAATACAAAATGTTGGCACATAACAATTTTGCAGCCCTGAAAGTGTAGTGATTTAGCAGTGTTTAGATGGGGAAACTGCTACATTTTGCATTGCAGAGCAACATAAAAATCACTGTATACATTCCGTTGTGATAAAGCATCGCTCGTAGAAAAATAAAAAAGGAAAAGACTGACTGACTTTCTCTTTTTTTGAGTTTAAAATTTCAATGAGCTTTATCAACCAGGTACTGAGCAAAAATTCTGAACTCTTCTTTCAAACTGCTTTGTTTGCTCATGTGATAGTTAACTGAAATTATTCAATTTTGCTGACAAAATACTGAGATATTCTGTCATTTGAATGCACCACCTTGGAGCCCTTTGAAAAGTTAATATTTCGATTGAAAAGGATTTTCTATGAAAAATGCATTGTCTTATTTTCTTTGCAACTGTCTTTTTTTTTTAGCCCCTTCTATGAGAAGTTTGTCTCGAGCGCTCTGTTGTTTTAAGTGTTTTGCAGCCAGTGAGATGCGTCATTCTTCCCCTTGAATGAATTGCAAAAACTCTCTTCGAGTACCTTGTTTATAATCTCGACCAGTTTTTTTTCTTTTTCTTTTTTTATTCATACAGCTGTAAGTGTGGATAAAAAAGATTATTTGCAGAGATGAGTTGCCATCATCCAGCTGCTTTCATGTTCCAGTATTGTGATGTCTGCGCCAAGACTCCGGCAGCTCAATCCACGGTTCAGCCTGGATAAAAGCTGGACTCGGTTTTGTGTGCCTGTGCTTTGTTATCAGGACCAGAAAAGGCAATTTGATAATGTGGTCTCAAAACACCCAGGATTGGGAGATCCATATTAAGCTGAGCAGCAAACATTTTTGTCTAAGATTTTATCAAGTTACCGTGGAGGGGGAAATCTTTTATGAAGTATTTCGTAAGGCATATCTCTTTCCAGTGTTTCTAATATGTGAAGACCCACAATAACCTTATTATCAATAAACATGATCCTGAATTATTCTTGGGTCTTTGGAACTGCCACAAAATCCAGCTGAGCAAACACTCGGTAATCTGCAAACCTACAGCTTCCTACTTTAATTAACTCCACTTACTGTTTTTTAGATGGTCTTTTTAATTGATCTATTTATTTTTTGTTTCATATAATACTGGGGTAGTTGAAACTGACTGATGATCAACAGGAGTCACGCATTCTCCTGTCAGGAACTTGAGAATCAAATGAACAGTTAAATCAACAGTGCAGTTTATTCTGTTTTCCTTTCGTTTATTTATTTTTGTATATCAGTGTTACGAGTATCACCCCGGAAATGAATCATCCTTTTGAATATTCAGCTCAGTTCGAGGGAGACTCGTCAGACAACAGCAAAGCCATTTAGAATAGAAATTAGGCTTTTTGTGCTCTTTAATGTGTTAAGTTTGATGGTTTCTAAAATAAAGAATATGGCTATTCTTGGATTTCATCAGTGTGTCAGAGTTTACTTGAGAAAAATTTCAATCACAATCGGCCCTGAAATATAGACCCAACATCTAACCCTCTGGAGTTCTTCTAAACCAAGTAGATAACTAGAGCACAGTCAGACTGAAGACTGACTCCTTCCCTGCGGTCCTTTTCTCTGTTATAATAGGTCAGTATGAATTATACTCAGCTTATCTTGCTAATGTTGCGATTATGCACTTTTTCCCACAACTTCACACAGTATCTTCATGCCCAAATTAAATGTGTTATTAAATTACAAAAGGACTGGTCAATATGACCAAGCCATAAGATTAAAGGCATTTTGGAGTGTTTGGTCATTGAAATCTAAGCCATCTAAAGAGTTAACAACTGGTCCTACACTAACAACATCTCCTCAGAGGGGGAAGGGGGGTTCCAAAGCAACCCTGTCAGCCCTGTTCGGAGCAGGTTCGGGGCAGGTTTGCAAAATTACAAAAGCCACATTTTCAACTTGCGTGCAAACATTTTAACTTCATTATCAGCCAAGAATCACACAGCCAAATTATTTTCCAAAAGCTTACATTTACTTTGTCTGTGTCTTGGCCACAGAAAGTTGGTATTAATCCCTCTTCTAAGCAGACTTATTGCGTCATGTGTTGGCCTGGCCCAGGTTATTGAAAGTAACACAGTAACAAGTTTTCACTAATTATAGCTGGAACATTGCCATCAAAAATATCTGTGAAGCCGATCAGTTTGCCTGTAAAGCTGACTATAGTGAACACCATATTTTCAGACCTAAGGGGCCCCAATTAACGAGACAATGTTGTACTATGTCAGATTTTCTGAGCTAGTAGTAACTTAAGATGCCCAAACATATGCACTCATGCACAAAAAAAGAGATTTTTTTCAAAAAATGTTTAATTTCTGATAGCTTTACAGTTTATTAGTAAGCAACACTCGTTAGGTCAAATGATTCAGAGCTCGATCTGAATCATGTAGGGCAAGTAGGGCGAGATTTAACTGGAAAAAAAATATGAGCAACTGAAGGTTTTGTATGGAGTCCATGTTGTAGTTTCTACTTTGTGATGTTGTGCAGCTTAGTGGTTACAGCAAAGCAGTTAACCCTCAGTTGCAACCGTTGGCAGCAGTTAGAGGCTGTCTGCTGTCTGTTCCTTATTCCTGAAAAAATCTACACCCATGAGACCAGTGAGATGGATATCTTTTGGTTTTAAGTAGACTACACGTTCTACATCTCATACATGTGCTGACATTATGGAAGTCAGGGTTAGCCTCGCTTCACTGTATCAGAAGTTTGTAGGTGAACTTAGCTCTCCAAATAAAGCTCCATCAGGGCTTGGCTAAGTTTTTGTATGAAAATTTTTTTATGAAAACATATTTAATTTGCACAAAACATCTCACTCGAAAGATGCCAATTTGGAAAGTGACCCGTCCCTTTTAATCCTTTCATTTTATCGTCCCCACTTTCAGTGTCAAGCACTTTCCCAGCCATAAATCCAGTCTCTGACAAAGTGCCCTAAAAACCATCTAATTGTACATTGCTAACCAAAAAGATTCCTGTGCTGATTGCTGCACAGACACACAAGCCAGCTGGAAAGTTTCCCTCATAGATTTGGCCCTGAATACAGATCAGCAGCCAGATAAAACATTAGTGGGGTGGCAGAGTGGGGCTCAGAGATATCTTCCTCAGGCTGAAGGGTCAAGGATTTGTTTTGACATCTGTACATCTTCCTTAGCACCCAGAGGTGGCTGGGTTTGGATCATCAACAACACATCACTTGAAAGCATAGGGATATATCAGCAGTGTGCAAAATATTCAAGACTGAAAGAAAGAGGTCTTAATCCTGTCGGGTAAACGCATCATTTCTCATATTTCTTTTCTAACACTGTTTTACATCACACGGTGGGTGTTCTGCAGTGTTAGTCTGACTCCATCTCTTGCATTCTTCCTTGTCGTCTTCTAGTGTGGTCTGAAAGGTAAACGGGACCCATGGGGGTGTGGGAGCTCCAGTCTGCGCTCACTTCTCACTGTCACTCTTAAGTGTTGGCTAATGGAGCCTGTCAAAATCCTTGCAGCCTAAAACCACCTGCCTTGGGAGGCCTTGTGTGTCGATGTCAATCCACTGTAGTATTACCCACCAGCTCCGTAGCTAGACTCAATACTGTGCTGTCACACTTGATTTATACACTAAGTGAAGAGGAATAAATGCTACAATTAATCTTAATTAAGCCCGGGCAATCCTGACAGAGCTCTGTTAACTGCAACTAAATTGAGCTCTAAATTGAAAATGCTGTGTTGACAGGGTCTCAATGGTAACAAGCCTGCAACAATCTCAACCTGAGGTGTGCGTGTGGCACTGTATTGATGTCTTGTATTTGCAAACGAGGCTGTCTGTGTGAAATATTATTTTGAAATCCTCGCTATATTAAAAATTTCAATGAAGAACCCACGTTTTCTTGTGTCCAACACACAATGTACCCTTAGCTTTGGAGCTCACATTCGATGTTATTAGATTTAGTTTCTAAATGCCTGCATGAAGGAAAGAAGGTGGTGTTTCAGTTTGGTGCGATTTTTTTAACGTGCTGTTGAAATCTTTACCAGTGTATAAAATAAAATGTCCCATGGCATCATTTGGTGTGAACACATATGTTACAAACAGCTTGCTTGACATCCAAATTAACCTGAATTTTGGCACACAGTGACATTCTGTTGGCACCATTTTAAGTGACTGTACACTACAGCTGTGCAATATGGCCATAAATGTTATCTCACCATTCATCATGTTTGTTAGACCTCAGAGATACACACAATGTGCTTTTCTGAGTAACTCTGAATGTAAACACTACTTGTTTGATTACAAAAAAAACTCCTCAGGGAGTCTTTTCATTAAAAGTTCAAGAGATATTTTCATTTTGGAATGAAATCTTAAATAAATCAAATAATAGTTTGTTATGGTTCCAAGCTGTCATTTATTTTATGTCAGTAACCTGATACTTTCCACAGCCAGTGCTTTTCAACAAACATCCCGCGAAATCTTCCGTCTGGTTCTTGTTCCAAAAAATGATAACTGAATAAATATATAGGGCAACTGCTGCTTTTATTTAAACAAGCCGGCTGCCAAAATAACAAAATGCCATTTTACGTTCAAGATATCAAGGATGCTTACAACATATTCTCAGTGTTTCTCATCCGAAAGAGACGGTGTGACCTGGTCACATGTTTTGTGAGGAGCATGCATGCGGTTTGAAAGGCTTCATTTTAGGCTAATGCAGAATCTTCTCCTAAACCCAAGTTGTCTTGGTGCCCAAACCTGACCTAATTTTGTTTGAATGGGAAATGTAAACGGAATTTAAAAAAGAAGAAGAGAAAAAAAGAAGAAAAATCAATTACTTCATATGGGTCTTATAAAAGACTGGAATCCCAATTTAATGATATGAAAGGAAACAAAACAAAAAAAAAAAAAGAAAGCCTCCTTCTGGAGTAGAACCCTGGCCAGTGACTTAAAGGCCTCGTGTGTTGGATATAGTCACATCAAGCTCCAGACTGCAGATTGCACCGACTAACCCAACCTCACTCTCTCCACCCAGGTGTGTCACTCCATTGGTGGTTTTTATTGGTTCTTGCTCAGCCCACTGATAATGGGAATATAACATATTGGTGTACAGCAATTTTTCAAAGAGGATGCTGTAATCAGGGCTACAAGAATGGGAACAGCTAACTTTTTCTTTACAGAAACTCACATTGACAGACCATAACATCTCACATGAAGGCTCTATAGTTTTGACAATTTTCATGTGATATATGACGAGCGTGGGCCTCGTAGCTTGCAAGGGACCCACTCGTAGGCTAAAATGTTACAGGCTTGTGTGAGGGGAATTAGTGGTAATTTCTGAACTGGTTCTCAGTGGACAAATAGTCTTTCACTTCAGAAGTTGTTTTAAGTCACATTGCCTGACAAATCCATTTGTAAAGCTGTCAGATTCAAGGCAAGATGGCCGCTCCTCCTCCTCCTGGTGTGGCCTTGTCTGCTGGCTAATAAGGCACATGCTTGTGCAGGATAAAGCATGCATTCGTGTGTTCAGACTCGTTACTGAGAAACACTGAAATTTTAAAATAACACCTAAATAATGTAATATGACAACAGCTTACTCTGGCAGCAGGAAAGCTTGCTGGTGATCATAAGAGCCATTCCAGTGTTGTGAGTTCGGTGATGTGGATGCAGACTTTGACTCTGTAGGATTTTAACATTCAGTATTAAGATATTGGAAAAGGTTCAGTACTTCATCATTCTTATTCGGGGATTTCTTTCCCAATAATTACCTCCAACAAGGGCTAAAGTAATTTTTTCATCCAGCCTTTATTTAACCAGGAAATAAAACTCTTGAGATGTCAGATTTCTTTTCCAAGCATGTCCTGGCCAAGAGAGGGACCAGCTCAGGTCAGCAAGAACAACGAAGCAATGCACACACAGTCATACACAAAATAAAGGGAAAAGCTTTTTTTGATGCATGTGGCCGAATTTTCTTCAAGCAGGATGGTCCATCCTAGATTTGATTAAATTTTGATCTGGGTCCAAATCCAGAGAATTATCATCCGGTTTTGACAACAGAAACTGTTTGCTGACTCGGATTTCTTTTGCTTTCATTTGTCCATGTGTGAAATACAGACTGCAGCAGATTATCAAAGGGATAAGGTTCGTGTGAAAAAAAAAAAAAACTACCCGCTGGTACTTAGAAAATAAATGCAATGAATACTACAGTCAGTTCCTGTGATAAACAGCATTTTGTAAATAAAAGCCTATTCTTATGTTTGCAATGCAGAGCTCAGCGGCACATATGCAAAATTTCACTGCTCTCACACCTTGTAAAACCAGTTTCATTGAATATAGTGGAAGTATAGCGTTATCTGTTCTGCCTACGGCCCACGTTCCTTATCACAGCATTATAATCCAGCCAAACGTTACCCTGCTTTTCTGATTTTGCTCCGTTTGTTAGAAACTGTAATTCACATTCTGTAACATTCTGAATCATGAAGCGGTAAAATAAGATGATATGGCATCGTTTCCTTTATTGATGGACAGTGACATTGAACTCCTGTAAGTTTTGTGTTCTTATGGGATATCAGCTCTGATAGTAAGGTGAATACTTTCATTCAGCTTTTCACTGTTTGCTTACCATGGGCCATCCCAAGGTTGATGAAATCACGTCAGGGGCGTCAGTTCCTCCAGCAGAACACAGTTTCTCCCTACTCAACAAATGGAAACTCCATGCAACTACTCGAGTCTACGCCAGTCAATGTGGATCAGTAAAATGTCGAGCAAAGGAAACTTGAAAATTCTGTGTTTTTCCCAGATGGTTTGCCTGCTGGTAAAGCCAAGCATGATGTGCATTTGCCCTCAGCTGTAAGGACAAACAAATACAAAACACACTCACACGCATGCAAATATAGCTGCAGGCTCAGCTTGTCACGCACAGTCAGCTATGGTTACATGCTCATACATCCATCCGCGGGCATACAATCCCTTAACAGACTTTATCTTTGGATTCCTGAGTGGTTAGTTAGTCTGAGGGCTTATCTAGCCTCTGAGGCCAAAGTAAGAGTGTGTGTGTACAGGAAGGAGCACTTTCCTCTTGCACTGCACAAATAACAAGCTCTGCTGAATATTCTTGTCCAGCACAGATTAGATCAGAGTCAAATCCTGATGGTTTGTTCTGTCTGTTGTCATTTTGCTTTTCCAACTGGGACTATGTGACAGCTCACTTTATAAAGAAAAAAAAAAAAAAAAACAGTACAACAAGAAGAAAGTGTAATGGACAGATGTTAAGTAACATCCAATTCACACTGGTCTAAGCCCCAAAAAGCATAGACAGGAAATTAACCTGGACTTTTGGAAGTCATTGAACCCTTAATCAGACACCAAAGGGTAGGATACCAAAGGGTAGGATATACTCCTCTTGTTTCAGCATGTCCCCTGCTGAGGCAGCACAGGAGACCCTTTGAGTTTGATTTAAATTCTGATGATTAGGCAAATTATCAAATCTATAAATGTCCTTAAACTTTGATAGTTTAAAATCCAAGATTTATTATTAATTATTATGCAAGTCAACTGATCTTTTCAACAAAGACAAAACGTCTTAAAAATGGTCAAAATCCTGAAATACACATTCCTGTTGTTGACATTACTGTTATTTGAATTCTTTCCAAGTCGACGGGGCATATCCTCCCTGAGCATCCAGCTGGTTGGACAGTGAGAGGAACAGAGCAGCGCACAGGTCCAGCAAAAGAGGCTGTTTAAATTTTTAAACATTTGCCTTTTTAGCACTTTAATTATTGAACACTCACAGTGAGCCGTGAACAAGTTGTGCATAATGCAGACCCAGAGAAAGGTTTCAGCAACATGCATTCAGAGAAATTTGGCCCCATGTCTGTACTTGGTGTGGTACTCATTACAAGAAGAAATGTAAAACTGTCAGAGGACGTGTTGTGTGCAGGACTTTAAAGCCAGATCATTTCTATGTTGCCATAAAAGCAGAAATAAAGAAAAGAGATGTTCCGCAGCTGAGTGGATGCAGTTTTACCTGTTTTGGTGCTGATACTAAAGCGTGCCAGATTAATTAAAGGAAACACAGGACTATTTAATGACTGTGGTGACTCGTTTTTTAGACACATTTGGCAGCTTGACCATATTTCAGTGATGAGCGTGAGAATAGTAGCATCAACACACGTAAAAAAAACAGACTGTCCTCCTAAAAACAACCCCTTAAGGTATTGTTCTTCTTAGACAGTTACGCTCAAAGAATAAGACAAAAAAATGGCATTCGTTAAGATGAAATTACAAATAGTCATATCCCAACTACTCAAGAAGATAGACGGTGTCTCTGTCCTGTTATCTGTATGGGGGAAGGTTTCAGAAAGCCGCTTTGAATCATGTTTAAGAATATGAGCAAGTGACCTATTTGGTCGTTTTGGTTGGAGAACATGTTGGAGAAAAGAAGGTAAAAAAAAATTAAGATGAAATCCACAATATGATTCCTTTTCTAAATTAAACAATGTTCTTTTTAAATTTTACGCTAGAATCCAAAAATCCCAGCCCGATCTCGTGGTGAAAACATGAAGCAGGCACAGAACTAAGATCATTTTATTTATCCACGTGGACATGAGCTGTGATTCTTTTTTTTTTTCTTTTAATGACACTGAGCATGAGTTTCCATGTTTGGCATCTTTTCCAGATGGGACTCATCAACTGGTAAATTAGAAAGAGTTCAACATATAGCAGCGTGCTTATGTACTGTGACAGGGCCTATTACGAGGTAAGGGCGAGGTGATCTTTGAGGTGTTTTTTGTTGCCTAAACCTAACTAGTGAGTCAGAGTTAAAAGTGAAGTTTTTACACCTCTTAAAACTGCTAAACACATATTTTTTTTAACTACCATGAGACTGTTTCGATATTTCAGTACATTCCCAAAAACACTGAGGGAGGGATCCTTTTTATGCATTTACTGCACAAACTGGAAAAGTCATTCATTCATTCATTTTATGCTTAATTGTACCTCCTATCAGAAACAATTCTTCCCAAGCGGAACAGCACAACACGTACTGTAAAATGAAGGGACCCTATCTCTGAAACTAAAGTCTGTTGTGAAAAGCAAAGAATGTTCTTCGTGCTTTCAGTCAGGGAGCCAATCAGCTAATTTAGCCTCTGGAGAAAAATAATGTGTTATGGGCCTGCCAGTGAAGCCATTGTACATGTGAGTAGTGGATAATAAATAACCAGGCCAAGACTATGTGTTCCCTGTGCCTGTCACTGTTTAAGTATAGATGTATTCTAATAAAGCTGTGCTGTATTAATGCGACAGTTTATAGTTAAGGTACTATATTTCTGTAGGTGTTTATCTTCTAGTGCTCTTCACTTGGGCTCTTTACCCGCACACGCCCAAAGCCAGCTCAAATGTGATTGGTTCATAAACTGCATAGCTCAGACCAGAAATCATATCAATTTATAGATGTGATCATGTTTCCAACGAGATGAACTTTACACTGACATGTTAAAAGGTAGAAGAAAAAAAAGTCACATTAACATGATTCACAATCTCCTAAAAAGTCAACACACATGCTGGAAAAGTCTGGATTATCAAATTTGGCTGCTGTATTACCAGCCTATCTGGAATGCTGTATATAATTTCTAAAGAGCAAAGTTACAGCCTTTTCCCCCTCACATTTCTTTTTAACTTCAGATAAGCTGATATCTTATAATTGTGTTACAGGTTGCTGTAACTCAAGCCCGAGCTTAAAATGCAGTGCATATGTGCGTATTTCAACAGGAACACGTTTCCCCCCCATGCTTTTCCTTTAAAGGGTATCAGGGATCTGTTGGTACAGAGTCTCTGTGCATGCAGCACGCTCTTATAAACACTCCTGACACGGGGTAATGTTCAGTGTATCCTGGGGCACACATGCCAGCTGTAAGACAAACCAACCGAGAACCCATTAACAAAAGAGGACGACAAGTATTACAACTGTTAATTATGAAATTCAATTTGAGCACTTTTGTGCTTTGAAATCCATCGAAGGGCTTCATGGTAAATGAAACATGTCTTTAGTCTCTGCTTGCTCTAAATATCTGTTTGAACAGCGTCAGTCAGAGAAATCCCTATTACCAACAAAGCGCTGCATTTATAGATTAATCCAGTCAAATGCTTGAGCTGAGCTGCTCCTAACTAATGATATTCTATTTGTGCTCATTTCCATGGCAATCAAATAAACAGACGTATTGAGGGTTTCAGTGTTTGACTAACTGGGGGAAAAGTGACTTTACACAGGCATATGAAATAAACAAATGTAGGGAAAACATGAAGAGGATGTGAAATGTTTAGTCACCACCATTATGTTGGCTTCTTAAATGTTTCTTTTTTGTTGGGCGAAACGCCCTCTGCATTTTGGGCTGAGTGATGCTTAGATTGCATGAAATGTGGCATTAATGTAATATGAGAATGGACTCGGCCTGCAGCAATGGAAACATAGCTGCTATTGTGCACACCTCTCTGCAGAGACCTGCTCCATTTCAACTCACTGAGCAGACTGTGTTTAGCACTGACTGAGCTTTGGATGCAATCGCGTCAGCAATGTTTGGTGCTCAAATGGGTGGATGGAAGGTGTCACATGACAGAATGGACGGATGGTATTTTATTGCAGCTGGTGACTCTGTACAAACAGATAATTATTTATCTATTTTTTAAAACTTTTTTAAACTGGATTCAGTATTCAGACAGTTCTCTTGGTTAAAGGTGAAATAAGCACAAAATAGAAAATTAGTGCTGAACTAGTGCTGAAGTGCTGATGGACATTTTTTTCCAGCATTACTAAAAACTGTGTTTCACTGTTTCTGTTTCAGTTGGAGGTTTCTGACTCATAGGCAGGTTTATATTGTTTGCAGGCAGGACTCATCACCTCAGATGGAAGGAGGACGGGGATGGGGATTCTATCTATACGATTTTGATGCTGGTACCTATAGATACTCCGACTGATGCTACTCTCTCTGATTTAAAACTAATCATAAAATCCTGAGATAAGATATGTTAAAAGATTCAACATTTGTGAAACTTTTCTACCAACGTCTGCTGTTATTTGTTCTACACTTATCCATCATTACTTTAAGACAGAGACCTTGTGAGCTGTATGACCCAAGATTGTCCCTACATGCTTATACATATTTCCTCAAATAGAGGGAATATGGTCAATTATTTCAAAACATATGCTAACCTCAGGCAGAATCACTCGTTCACAGCATCTTAAATCTTTTTTCTTTTTTTTACGTGCTGCCGTTAGATTCAAGTGTGTTTTGGTTACAGCGATTTTCATTACATATCTGTTCATGTGAAGTGATACCATTATTTGAGCTGCAGGCACTACTTGAAAACCTGGCAGTTCTCAGCCTGTCATTCTCCGCTGTAGTTTGGGTCAATATTGTGGTGAGAATACAGACATGCGGGGTATAACTGTAGTATAAACACAGAGGCAAACAGACCTTGGTTCAGTGGACCAACGTAAAGTGCAATAACTTATGATACTATCCTTAAGCCTGGTCTCCACTCTAATATTTATGGTCTTCCTTGAAAATATTAAACATAAGCTTCACACAATGCATTTTCTGTATTTGTCAGAACAGATTTCATTTCAAGTTAAACTCAGAAACTGTGAAATGCCTGGTCAGCCCAGGTGGTGCTACCAGCTAACGATGAAGCATCTCACATTTGATTAATAATTTTTAACAGTTGGCTGTAGACCAACAATACTCCACTAGAGAAAAGTACAGCAAATCTTCTAGAACTAACTCATGCTGATGTTTATTCTGCTCTCAAGTGATGAATAGATAGTTGAACCTTGTTTCTTAATTCTACTTGTCACCGAGGAAGCTTTAGCAGGCAAATGTGTTGGCTTGTTTCTGGAATTATTTGGGAACGTGCATACCAGTAGGAAGTGCCTAAAACAAATGCAACCTGTTCCCCTGGTTAATAACTGCAGGCATGTATTTATAAATGTAACAAGTGTTACCTTTGTGACAAGGTCGGGGCAGTTGTAAGTTTATGTTGGTTAAACTTGACAGCACAGGAGCCGCCGGGGGGCTTGTCTGTGGATGCTGCAGCAGCTGTTTTGAAAAAGTGTCCCACAAAGTCATAGAGTATTGTATTTCTCAGCTTTTTATGAGATACCTCTCTGACAAACAGCAACCTCTGATGCATTTGAATTACATATAGTGGAAGTTAGCCCATGCTTATAGTTTGGTCATGAAGAGAACAGAATACAAACACACTCACAAGACAAACATTAACATCTGACAACAGCACCTTTGTCACCTTTAAAGGACTTTTTCCTTAAATACCAATGGTGGTACTATTTGTCCCAGAGGCTGTTGATTCTTTGAAACCTGCTGAAACCTGCTTGCCTGTAACTGCTACCAGTTTAGCAGCACAGATTCTCAATACCCATCCCACAGGAGAAGATTTCTGTCATGCAGTATATGTTGTGAGAGGGTTTATTTTAAGGAAGGCCAGAATATTTTCCTGACTGTAGCTACATTTTCAGTGTCTCAAACTTACTCGGTTAGTTTGACACATTGGCACTATTTTTTTAAACACTCTTCTCGGCAGTTTGAAAACAAGAATTAGTGGTTTTTGTTGAAATGCTTTTGTCTTTGTGACTCGATTGAATTTTCTTTGATCATTTTTACACCATAGAGGGACTGTGTCTGAAATTTTACTCTGCAATCTTGTGTCATAACGAATAAATTAAAAGTTGAATGCTTTATCAAAGGAAACAAGTTGCTGTTTATCTTTTGGAGGGAATATGAAATATATATACAAATATGATGACAGTCTTTAGCTTCTTTAAACCACCTCTGAAACACATCTGGAATTTCAAAGCTGAATATTTATTTATACTCTTTTGGGTCAGGTTTCTCATGTGTCATATTAAATATAGTATATATGCTTTGATCCCTGAGACTATAGTATTAGTATGAAAAGTTTGGGAAAAAGAATTTCCCTCCTGTCTTATGTAGAAAAGAAAGTGTGCTTCTGTGTTAAAACTTAATTTACAGCACATACTGTACAGAAGCTTGAGAGTGGAAAGGCTCATGTATAATTTTTTCCCTTATCCTTTTCCAAATACTTATGTTTCATCAAATGACAACCATGAGCTATTAGCAACGTTTCTCATTTTTGTCAGTTTACTTTAGACAGCCATTCCTCCATTAAATGATGTCAAACAGCCACTGGGAAGACTAGGCAGAGCTTAATAAAGTCTCCTGCCCGTCAACACAATTGTCTTCACACTGCTCCTAATGGGAAATTTTAAGTCCTCCCTCCTGAGTCGATGAAGGGAGAAAAGTGAATCCCAGTGATGCCTTATATTCTCAATTTTAGGAGCTAAAGACCTTTCCTTAAAAGTCCCTGTTTGGGGTAACAACCATGTTGGTGTCCCATAAAAAGTTATTGATACAAGAGAGCAGAGTGGCAGATTGTAAATGGAGGCCTAAATCTGCCTGCTTCCTCTTGAGGGACCACACACTTTATGGATTACTTCCTCCTATTCTCTGGTCCAAGAACAGCATAGCGTGTGCCGTCTCTGTGATGGCAACCAGGATAAATGGTACAAACAGCAAAGGATACATGGCAGTTTAAAAGCTTTTGTCCCAAATAAAAGTTAAAAAGAAACACAAAGGGAGAGGTGCTGTCAGACTGTAGAGATGAAGGCCAGCCATGTGAGATGCAAACTGATTGGACAGAGATGGGATGTGGCTGTAGAGACTGCTGCTACCTCTTTCCAAGAGACATTAGACCTATCATGGTGCCCTGTCTTCTCTCTGCCTCTTCTTGGTTTTAGTTTGCCTGTCAGTTGTCTCTGTCTGCCTGCTTTTGTTGAATGTTTACTCTCCATAGGTCAGCCAAAATTTCTAATTTCCCCCTTTTTATCAGAGTGCAATATCATGTTTTACAGTAAACTGCCTGACAAGCGATCAAGAAAAACAAACTATTATGCAGGTCAACTGAAGTTTGGAACATGTGGCCTGAGAAAAAGAAAGTTGACTTGCATGTTTCATTGAAAGCCAACAGCAGCTGGCAGTTCCATAGGTTTTCTTCCTTGATGACTGTTTGTGTCTGGCATTTGAAAGACCATAACCATGTACTTGAGATCCCTCTGTGTGCGCGTCCCTCCCTACGTAACTAGACACATTCTCTTCTAGCATATTTACACTCCATAAGAATAAAGTAGTCTACCAGCCGAGGCAATGTGAGTGAATTATTATAACTTGGAATCTGAACTTCTGCTCTCATACAGACACTTCTGTTCAGGATTAATGGGGCCTTCACAGATGTTCAAGTTGCAGATGCCATGTGTACTCTCATACACTCTCACATTATCACCTAGACTCTCATTTGAACTTTGCACGGATAAGTTAGATGGTCCTTCTCCTCTTCATCCCGGAGGACATGGCATCCACAGGGAATTTGAAATTTTGATCCATCAAAACGCAGAGCGGTCTTCTATGTCACCTTAATCCATCTCAAATGTGTTTGGGCCCACAGAAGGCAGCATTATTTCTGGATCTTGTTTATACAGAATAGGATTTCTTTCCTTTACATGGTCTAGTTTCAACTTGCCATTGTGGATGTAGAGACAAATTGTGTTCACGGACTATGTTTTTTGTAAATGTTATTGAGTCATTACAGAATCAAGTCTTTTTCTCCTCTTTATGCTTCTGCAAAGCCTTATCATTCAGAGTAGTTTTAAAAAAATCCTTTCCTTGCCCCAGTTTCTCTCTGTGAAATGTTAAATTATTAATTTTTTTAACTGTTTGCCCACATAGTCTTTTACATAGAGGAACGTTTCTCTCCATCTCTGCTCCTGAAAGCCTCAGCCTCTCTGGGATACTTTTTTTTGCCCAATAATGTAACTGACCAGTTGTCTGTCGCTAACATCTAATTAGTTTTGAGATGTTCCTCTCAGAACAATATAAGTTCTCACTTTCAAGATTTAAAAGGTCATTTTTGCAATGCTAATTTGAAATATGCTTTTTAAATCATATTCACATCTATTTCTATTTACATTTTAAACAGCATCGGAACATCTTTTGGGAAATTAGCGCCTGCAATCTTCTCCTTTGGAAAAAAGTGAAAAATAAAAAAATCTAATTGATTTCTCCTCAGCGAGTCCCAGATATCATGTTTAGTTTCTACAGAATGAAAAAAACTGCAGTTGTACAGTTTCTCCTGACAGTAAAGATTTCTTAGCGGGTTGCTGGTAGTTTGTTCTTTGAACACGGAGAACAAGGCAGAACTATATCGCTGTCAATAAGAATTAGTTTGACTGTTAATTGTGATTATGAATTTGGAAATGATTGCTCATTACTCCAGTCCTTTTTCCTGGCTGGAAAGTTGCCGTGAAGCACTTTACCCATGACCCCCTGTTTCCCTGACAAGTGAATAAAGTTGAAGGATGTGTTTCTGGGCCTCAACTCCCAGCAGCATTCCTCATGTTTAGGAAAACATGTAAACTGAGGTTGAAAAAAATCAAAGTGAGTAGTCAGCCCTCTTGGCCTTTCTTGCGTGGCTTAGATGCAGGTATGAAAGCTGACTTTTGTATGCTGGACGATGCTCATACAAGGTGGACAGCCTGTGTTTTTCCTGGCACATCTTGAACAAACACACACCAATTACATTGGGCTGCCTGGTGTGACAAGCTATGATCTACCGTTTTATTTAGCATTATTTGCAAAGGCTTAGGAAGTAGGTTTGTACTCTGCAGGACAAGAGGGGCAGAGATATATAAGACGGGTTCCAGCAGTTTCCCTGGGTTAGCATAAATCCCGGGATAAAGCAGACTATTAGTGTCAAGGATCTGCACCACATCCCGCTTCCACATGGTCTGAATGAGCTGCATTTGCTCATAGCTTTGAAAACTTTCATCTGAAATATTCAAAACTTACACATGCATCTTTTCTGACTCCCCCTGGATATATATGCAATAAGATGCGTGGCTCCTTCCAACTCAAACCTTACAATTGCATTATTAATCTGAGGCACTGTTTCAACTTTTTCTCCCTGCCTGCAGCACTCCTTCTCACACTCGTAAATTAAGTACCCGCCTTCTAATTCATTCTCAATATTTTGTCCCATCGACTGTGAAAAGTGATGGGTGAGTCCTGTTGGTGTTCTGCAATTTTGTGCAAAATGGAGATGCATCAAACATGGTAAGGGTGTGATTAGGTTATGCTTTTCATTACGTATAGTATGATTGTGTGCTTTATGCAGTGTATTTTGTATTCTATTCACACGAGAAAATAACAAACACATCAAATGTTTAAAGTGAGACAGGACAAATACGACCTCATCTTAAGTTTGATGGCAGCAGCACAAAGCCAGGAGAGGCTCAGCAAAAGGTAGGAAAACTAAGTGATGCTAACAAGAAACAGCACATGATGAAAATAATTAAGGTTTAAAAAGAACACCTTAGAAATGCAGAGTCTCTCAGAAGTAAAAATGGGCAGAAAACTGCATCTACAGATTATAAAGCAATTTCAGAACGATGTTCCATCCATTTTCTATACCCGCATGATCCAACTCAGGGTCGCAGGGAGCTGGAGCCTATCCCAGCTTTCATTGAGCGAGAGGCAGGATCGCGAGTCAATCACAGGGTCACATAGAGACAAACAACCATGTGTACTTACACTCACTCTAAGGGTCAATTTAGAGACACCAATTGACCTAACATGCATGTTTTTGGGTGGTGGGAGGAAGCCGTAGTACCCAGAGAGAAACTCCAAACAGAAAGATTCGAACCATGAGCCCTTCTGCTGTGAGGCGACGATGCTAACCACCACACCACTGTGCAGTCCAGATTATTGTTCCTCAAAGCAGAATTGTGAAGACATTGAATATTTCATCATCATAATACATATTAGTGCATAATATCATCAAAAGATTCAGAGAATCTGAGGACATCTCTGCGTACATGGGGCATAGCTGAATTTAAATACGGCCCTCAGGCAGCACTGCATTAAAAGCAGGCATTATTCTGCCATAGAAATCACTGCATGGGCTCAGGAACACTTCCAGAAATTATTGACTGTGAACACAGTCCACCGTGCCATCCACAAATTAAAGCTCCATCATGCAAAGGAGAAACCATATGTGAAAATGATACAAAAATGGAGCTGTCTTCTCTGGGCCAAAGCTCATTTAAAATGGACTGAGGCAAAGTGGAAAACTGTTCTGTGGTCAGACAAATTGAAATTTGAAATTCTTTTTGGAAATCATTGAGGCTGTGTCCTCCAAACCTAAAGAGGAGTTGGGTTATCCGGCTTGTTATCGTGAAGCAGTTCAAAAGCCTGCATTTCATACAGTATGTGAGTGCATAAACTCCTATGGATCATCAGAGCCAAGCCTGTTTATACCCGATAAACAGCTTTTAGAGCAACATATGCTCCCGGCCAGGCAACGTCTTTTTCTGGAACAGTCCTGCTGTTACAACAGCAAAGCTTTGTAGTAGAAAAGTCCAGGTGCTGGACCCGGCCTGTCTTCAGTCCAGACCTTTCACCAACTGAAGCCATTTAGCTCATCATAAAACACAACATGAGCTGTCGTGAATACTATGTTAGCTTATGAGATTTCCAAATCCTTGCGTTCTTTTCCTATTTTAATTTTACAAAATGTCCCTATTTTTAATCAGAGTTATAGTACGCACTCCTCAGTTCTTTGACTGCAGACCAGGCTAAAAGACTGGAGTCCAAAACCTTGGTAATAAAAACATACTAGGCCTGAGATTCTCAAAGTACCCAGAGGCTCAGTGAACTCTCTGATCGTGAGCAGAACAATGGCTTTAACTGTGTTTTGGCTTTGCCAGCTTTGCCAGCTTTGCCAGCTTTGCCTGCTTTGCTGCAGTCCAGCTTCTGTGAATGGCTACCTTCACAGATCATTCGACAGAGTGCTGAAAACAGTTTACTGCAGGAAATTTCAGAATGTTTTAGCTGTTTTGATTTTATTTCACAATTTTACGAACATGTAATGATGCTGAATGGTACATAAACCAACATGAAAGTTAGTATCAGTAGAAAATGCAACTGAAAAATCAGGAGTTTAAGTACCCTGTGTTCTAGTTATACAAGGCTAATCCCAATGTTAGGCTGCAAGGTGAGGTGGTGATTTGCGCTGTCACCAGACAGCAAGAGGATTCCAAGTTTGATTCTCGTCTAGGGCCTCTCTATGTGGAGTTTGCATGTTTGGGAGTCCAAAACATACATGTTAGGTTAATTGGTGATTCTAAATTGAGCATATTTGGCTGTTGCTGTAATGGACTGGTAACATGTCAAAGGTGTACTCCTCCTCTTGTCCAGTGACAGTTTGGATAGGATGGAGTCCCCTCATCCTATCCAAACTACTATGTTTTAATATAATAGCATAATACTTTATGCCTCTGTATCATGATTACTCATGTAATGATATGTAAACGTAAGGATGTGTTATGATTAATATGCGGCCTTTTTAATATGTAACTACCACAAATATGATAGAGGTTTCCCCTACAGCTTTATGCACATTTTATGAATACATTTGATTATTTAATGATATTTTCAGAGCTACTTTTTAATTTCATGTCAGCATTGGATCTACAGAGCTATCCTTTATATCAAACACATACACGGCTGCCAAATGACCTTCATGAGCACATGGTTTTGTTAAAAAACTGATGCGTCTAACCAGTTAAATGCATTTTCAGGGGAAAATCAAAACCAAAACAGCAATGGTTTGTGTAGATTGTATGTCTGCATTAGCCCTCAAAAATGTATCTATTAAACCCCAGTATGTATGTTTGCAATAGTTTGCATATGGTTATACCATATATGGACCCGTGTCTTGGTGTGACGTTTCATCACACGTCTTTGAGATACAGTGTGTTGCAGTCTGGCATGTCTGGAGAGTCACCAGTCAAGCCTGGTCGATAATGAACTGCAGTTTCTGCATTTTTACCTGTACCAAAGAAGAACTGCTGTAGGCAGTGACAAAATTGATTTAGTTTTGTTATACCCAGGTATTTTATATTGGCAATATTATATTGTCAATTCTAGTTGTTTACGTCCTGTAACATCTTTACTGTGCATGCACCCCTGGACTGGAATTGGTGAGAACAGCTTAGTAGGTTTTGATGTAACTCATGATGCACTCAGAAGTTCCTCGCGTTTGCATTTGTCTGTAAAATGAAACAGCACAGACAAATTCCAGTTTGTCTGTTGATTCCTCGGATGCCCTGCCTAGAAGGCCGGTGCTCTGCAAGCTTTCATTCAGCTGTGTGTGCACAGACACGTGCATGTCTGTGTACATGATGGCGGAGGCATTTGTATGTGTGTGTAGGTGTGTGCAGAGATGGGTGTCCGTCCACAGCACCTCAGTGGAAACTTGGGAATGGGCCAGCTGCTGCCCATGAGGGCTGGTAAACACTGTGATGGATCTCCTTCTCTGCACTTGAGTGCCAAACATAATGTAAACGTGTTTCCATCACTCCATTCAGTTGCCCACGCTTCTTTTTCTCCTCTGTTCCTCACACTTTTAACTCTGTCATGCTGCATTTGATTAATGATATGTTCTTTAAAAATCCTAAGATTTAATGGCTTACTACTGTCTTTGCATCCTGTCACGCTTTCCCCTAAGGTGCTGTTGTTGTATAGTAATATTCAAGATCATTGAAAGTTATTGACAATGCCGAATGCATAAAGTGTACATCAGAGAGAATGCTGAGAATGGAGGCTTGAGGATTAAGTTGTTAAATAGAAAACAACTCTGTTAGAATCGAGCCTTTAGACAGAGTATACATTTAATCTGTCAGCAGCTGCCCCAGAGACCAGCACAGGTCTGTCTGAGGTCACATCTCACAACTGTCCCCCATGCAACATCAAAACCAGATGCCTGATGAATTGCTCCTCATAAAAGATTCCTGTTTCACAATGGACCATGGCATTGCCTAATAGGGAAAGACAGTTACGTGTGCATTCCCCAGTAGTTAAAATTCCTATGGGTAATTCAGAATGGCCTCTTAACCTGTTTGCAGAAAGAAAGAAAATTTCACAATGAGCTTGTCCTAAGATGCTGGAGGATATAACTAAGGATGATAGAGATTCATCTTAATCTGCCACAAACCATGTCAGCACCAGATTGTGATGCTCCACAGTCTCCGTATTTGGCCAGTGACAGTTTGCTAGAAAGCATGGCCAGCTGTGGGCAATTCGCTGTTGATAACACAGTAACTTGAGTTTAATTTTTCAGCCTATAATATAGTCACATTCACTTTATATGTCCAAACAACACATGGAGACTTAGACTTAGCCCCTCACTTAGTTTCTTCATTCCAAGTGGACCAACATAGTCACAACATGAGCGCTACGGCTTTCTGCCTTACTTCAACTCCTTTCTCTGTTTTGCTTTTATCTTCATTTCGTGAAGAGGGAATGTTTTTGTTCCTGTCATCCACTAAATAAAACATGTAGATAAAGCAACATTGTTCAGAATCTCCCGGAGAAAAGTTACCTCTTGGCTCTGATAAGGTGAAAGAAAAATGTTTGTGACAAAAATCAGGTTGCACTTGGAGCCAACAGTTGTCCTTTGTGTTACACTGCACCGGGAGTGCTGTCAGGCACTCGGTAAACATGTGCTGAGAGGTGATGGACAGGAGCTGGCCTCCTCCTGCTCCAATCATTCCCTGTTACCACTTCCTCTCCTCCCCTGCCTCTCACTAATCACAGCTGACAAGGGATCCGCAGTGTCTTGTATAGAGTCATGCTGACCTGTGCCAGTTCAGGGGAAGGAGTACGGGTAGACAGTAGAGTGAGGAGGGAAAAAGAAAAGATGTATAAAGCGTTAAAAGTCTAAGCACATCGCCCCAGCACTGAAAAACAACACTGTCTTTGCTTAGATGCAGTCAAAAAGATTAGATATTGAAATGCTTCAGGTTCAAACCTGATAAAATTGTGTGTATGTGTGCAAACAGGCTTCTTTTTTGCAAGATTGAAATTACAGGGGCTTGCTTCGCTAAAAAATTTCTGATTGGACATGGTGCATATATCCACTTTATTTGAGAGGATGTAATCCAAAGCGGGTATTACATGGACATCTGGGAGGACACCCATTTGCTTCTTATATGAATGCTAATGCATCCAGAAAATCTGCTGTGCTGAAACATTGATGCAAACTTCCCACTGTGGCGTTACCCATCATGAATGATACTTAAAGTGGGATGATGGGATGAATATTTCAATGACCTGGTGGAATGGGGATCTTAGGGGTCAAGCTTGGGGGGCGACAGCAGAACTATTCTGGGAATTTCCACTGCAAGGCAGTTTGCATGTAGAGCTGTCACTTCTTTCGTCAGCATCCACACACTTCTCCACAGTTAAAAATTAATTCATGTCAAGGTTGTTTGAAAGCTCGCCTTGTTAACCTTTAAAAGACCCTACAACCAGAACACAAATCAAATTCTACCCACTTAAATGTAATGGCCTAAAATGTTTGCTCCATGTTAGGCTGTGTTTATTCCACTAAGAGAGAATCGGTCGGTGAAAAAATAGGTCAAACCATTTTCACAAGCAGATTATCTGCTCTTGAATCACAGAAACATAAAAATAAACATTCATTTACATATTTTAAATATTGAGCTTTCAAAAACAAGGTATTCGTTTTAATAAAGAATAGAAAAAACTCATGCTCAATCAGATTCCGTGAGGACTACGCCTGCTGAACTAGTTTAGGGGGGTTTGGGGGTTTCGCTGCTGCTCCCTGTGAGGAGTAGGAACTTGGGGGTGTGAATTAGCAGGGACTCACGGCTGGTTGGACGAGCTGGTGACACACTCTGGATTTTCCCGTGAAAAACGCCGAGCAACAACCTGGCGGACACTCACTCCAACAGCCTAAATCCTATTGCTGCTTTTATCCTCGGAAGCAGCGAAAGACTGTGTCATTTCAGGAGGAACCGGGAAGTAGACAGTCAGATTGTTTATGGCTGAATAGTCACGGAGCGAGTCTGATGTTTTGCAAAGACTGCTGTTGCACGGACGGGGCCGTTGTGGAACCACAAGGCAAAGAGAATGACAGAAGTCGTCAGAAAAGGCGAGCTACAAAGGAGGGAAAAGCGGAGCGTGTGTCCACAGAGAAGCAGTGCTCTAGATCTGTAATGCTTCATACTTATTCTGTCATCCAGGCTCATTTTTATGCAGTTTGGGGCTGCGGTTCCTCATCCCGCACCTGGAAAACAAAGAGAATGCATTCCCTGGCAGTACATCTCCATGCGTAAATGGAGAGGGATATGTGCGTATTTGCTCTACTTATTCACTATGCGTACAATAAATGGTGTTTCCATTGTCACTAACTCCTGTCCTGTCCCATGACCACACTGGTATAGATGTTTTATAGACTTCCTCATACTTCATATCTGCCATGAGTGATGGCGATGCCTGCAGAGGCTTACAGCACCGGTGCGCAGAGCAACAATTATGAGAAAAGCTTCAGCGCACCGGAACGCAATGGTTATGTGAAAACATGTGTCATCCCTGTGTGCCGTGATCGAGACTATGAGACATGGGTGTGGGTCATGTGCGCGAAAATATGGAGTTCCCAGAGACTCCGGAGTGCGGTGTGCGTGGGGTCGCTCTCTGTTTTTCTCGCCTTGCTGGTCAAATGTGCAGACTGGAAAGCTGAAGACAGCAGCAGCGCCGACAGCGCAATCTCGCAGTCATCGTCTCTCCTTCACTTTGTTTCAGCCTGCGCGGCGGAGCTGGTGCAAACTTGCTGGAGTGTGGTTTCGCCATTGTTCACACTCGTATGTGCCTTCTTTTGGGTCGGAGTGTACTTAATCCGCTGTGGGGTACTAATCCAGACCGCCCTCTCCATTCTGACCTTGTGCCACTTGGGCGAAGTAGCAGCGTGGTCTCTCCTCGACGGGACAGATGAGCAGCTGTTTTCATTCACGACAGCGGCCGTGGTCGTGCTCGTCTGCGTGGCCACGGGCGCACTCATGGTAGCGCGGCTGAATCAGGGCATATCGGTGGTCGTTTTCATCAGCATTGTCAGGACTGTCTCGCTCCTCTCGCTGCACAAAGTACGGGCCACTTGGAGACCGTACGTAGCGTACCTGGTTGGAGTGCTGGGCATCCTGCTGGCGAGGTATGCTGACAAGCTTCTTCCCAGCCAAGGGAGACACAAGGAGGGCTGCACCCCAGTGACTGGAGCCAGGGAAGAGATCACTGTATTTAAAAGGCGCAGGAGGTCCAGTTCTGTGATAGCCTCAGACATGGCACACAGTCAGTCCAACAGCAAGTCACATCGTCGAACCTCTCTACCATGCATCCAGAGAGACCAGGTAAGAAGTTTCTGTCCCATTCAGATGTTCCATTTCTGCTTTGTTTTCTTTCTCTCCTGACGAATTTTGGGACTGTGGCGGTGGAAGAAGCAGCGCAATGGCAATGAAAAAAGACTGCCTGTAATTATCAGTGTTATTTCCTAATTTTATTTCCGCTTTATCATTTTATTCTTGTTGACCTTGGGCAAGTCATACGTGGATTTGTGGATCCTACATTTTAAAACATTTTCACTTATGTCAGAGCACAACGTTACCTATACTCGTGATGATCATGGTATCACAATAGTAATAATAGAAATAAATAATTAAATATAATAATAATAATAATAATAATAATAATAATAATAATAATAATAATAATAATAATAATAATAATAATGGACAGTGATTAAAATCACTGCTACATCGATTTTACATTTTACAATGTAGTATAGATATTGCAGGTTGTTTAGCTGAACTTTTATCCTTTATTTACTCTGATCAACATAAACCATTTTTTCTTGGTACACTGTTCAGTCCCTTTCAAACATTTTCCAACTAAATATGTTTATGAATTTATTTACACGTTCTTTTAATTATCAAAGTAGTATTGATTATCATTCTATCCTCTATTATACTTTGCCTCCACAGTTACACTTTTCAGATAACATCTAATCAAACTGAGCTTTTAAGTAAAAACTAAAGAAATATCTTCTAAGAATAAGACACAGTGTGCTGATTTGTTTTCCAAATAAAAGGTTTTCTGCTTCACACCAAGGTGTTGGAAACCACTGGAAACCACAGATAGGCCTGCAGCACAGTTTAAAGTCAATCTCTCTTTTATCATTTTTAAATGAAGTACCCAGTTTAGCATTTTGTTGCTAATGGGATGCTATTTTTGAAACTGTGCTTTCAAGTGCTGATGACAAAGCAGAGCTGAGAATATAATGTCAGTGATTCATTTCATTCCTAATTATTTAAGTCAGACATTTTCCCTCTCTCTCTGGATCTCGCTGTGTCTCTGTTTTTGACTTAAATGCCAATAGCTTCACATCACTTATCAGGGCTTGCTGTCCTTAAATACCTGGAATGACTGTCTTTCAAGCCTCTTCTGATACTGAGACACATGCATACCTGGGTTACAAGGAAATGTCGAGGGGGGTTTGACTCGAACAAACTCTTAACAATTCCAAATCGTTGAGCATGCTGAGCATGTGAATTGGAAACAGACTTTTGGAGTGATCAAAGCTCCTGTTGTGACCTGAAAGTGTTGTTGAGTCAGGAGATGAGAGGCTGCGCTGTCGGCTTAGCCACTTGAAAGATGCCCTCAGCTCTCAGGGCTAGTTAGCGTAGTAGTATGCTTGTTTGTTTTGCTTTGTGGGCACACACACAGATACACATATATGATAAACCGGATATGAAAAAGAAAAACACTTGTACACGTTTTCTTCCTAATTTAGTTTTGATGTTGCAGTGACAGACTGCTGTGTCTTTGTTTGGCTAGTAAGAAAATGGCTGGCAACATATGCATGAATGGTTGTTTATTTTACCCAAGAGGAACTCAGCTAATGATGGAAACAGTCTTACACAATGCTTACAGTATTAATCTTACAGTGTATATTGTTCATAATAACTTTTTATTGTCATATCGAGAATAGTCCTTTGCTTATCATGTATCGTGTGTTTATAATCTGTTGAAAATAAAAGGCACACGAAACAGATGTGAAAATTTAGCAAACAGCATTAAATCTTATTTTTCCACTTAACACAGAGGCAGTAAGAGGTATATTAGACCTTAGACATTAGACTACAGAAAAAAACAGGATGGGTTCCTCTACATTTGGTTTCAAACTCCATTACTTTAAGAGAATCAAAATAAAGTAATAAAGTAATAAAGTAATGAAAGTAGTCCTAGGATTAGTTGTAAACAACTCTCAGTGTTTAAGTCTTTTCTCAGTTATGTCTCAATTAAAACTGAGCGGGATGGAGCTACCAGCCAAGCAAAGTCGAAAATGTCATGCAACAATTCAGACTTTTCCACCAGCTGTGACTCTCTTCGCCTTGGCCAGGCTGGATACCTCTGCTGAAAGATGATCTCAATTGCAGCTTTTTGTTGTGGGACATAAAGACAGCAGTGCTCAGACTGTACAGTGTATAAAACTTAGGAATATATTGAAGTTTCCATGACAAAACCTGAGTGATCCACCGTGCTTTCGAACGTCTGACGGCACTGCTGAGCCGTTGACCCCTCATGGCCTTCCTGTAATTGAGACACACATGGTGTACATATGCCGTCTTGATGGTGTCTTGTCTGTGTGGTCTGTAACGTGTAAACAAGCCCATGCTGATCCACACTAGTCATCACCTCACTCACACTGGGCTCTGGCCTCCCTAAGGGGCGGTCAGACACGCTTTTGGGGCACCACAGCGCAGCCACCACATGGTGATGAGAACAGGAGAGGTGTATGCTGGCAAAATGTGCTTAACCGACTGCTTAGACAAAAAAAAAAAACTCATTAGATTTACTGCCCAGCTGAGAAAAGTTACAATTTTCCAGAAGCTCCTTGGTTAGATGAACTAAAGTGGGTTCATTCATTTGCTAAGTTCATTGAAGTAATGATGTTTTAAAAAAGAAGCGAAGCGAGGAGCACTCCTGCACTTTATTAACCCAATGTCAACAACACTGCTTTGCATCTGAATTGTTTGAAGAATAATGTGCCAAACATCTGATACTTTGTTTTTTCCAGGAAGCTTCTCCCATAGACCTAAGAGTCTTATCAAAAAAGTCCTTTGCATTTGTAGTTACTGTGTAGAAACAGTTCACTCAGAAATAAATCCAGCAAAATAAAGAGGTATCCCTCTGTCTCCTCATCCTCCCGTGCCTTAAAGTAACACTGTTGCCCTCCGCTGCTCTGCCAAAGCCACACTCCAAGGCCGTGCTTAAATCTTCAAGCTGTAGACTTAATAAACAGTCATTTTCCTTCCTTTTGATTACAGTTCTGCTGCCTGCATCCATCAGCTCTCTAAATAGGTGCGCTTTGTAAAGCTGGGGTCATCCTCCCCATCAAGAAAGTCATTATCAGCTGATCTGATAGCGATTAGCGGGGGCCACTTTGAGTTAGTTTTTCTATTTGGTTTAATACAAAATGACAGTCTTCTGTGATCCAGCTGGGGATATTGAACTGGAGAACGAGCCGTGGAATTGTGGTGTGGATCGCTTTTCGCAGCATGACACGAAATCTGAATCTCTCCTGCTGCAGACATCAGCACTGTCACAGACCTATCTCCGCTGACAAGCAGAGGAAAGTAGTCTGCTGTGTTTCAAGCACAGCGAGTGTTATGAACCAAAACTACTTGAGTGGCAAAAGCTGCAGCATAACTGAATAAGCAGGGAGTGAGCTGTTCCTCAGACTATTCAATTTATGAAGCAATGGACGCCACTCCCTTTATTCAGAGGAACTCCACCCCTTTCCACAGCACTCTGTTCTCTGTCCTCCCACTGACACCAACACAAATATTATCCCAACCAGAGGAGGAAATTCTTTCTTAACTTGGATGATAAAGATATTCTTGAAATCTATTCTAATGACTTCCTGTGGAATGGGACCCAAACACAATTACTGTTACTGTTGTAAATGCTTCCTCTTACTCTATTTTTGCTGCACCATCCATAATTGAATTGTGTTTGGGATGGAGGAGGTTGTTGATAGCCCGTAGGGCAGTGATTTACCACAGCACACTCTCATTCCGAATTGCTTGTTTGTATTCTAAACACATAGCCTCATGGGATATGATGTTTTCTTACTTTTCTGACTGGACGTGTATCCGGGTTAGAAACGGTCCCACTGAAAGCCTCCCTGCATACTTGGAAAGGAAGCAGATATCAGTATGGGGTTGTGGGACTTATGATTGGGTGATCAGCTTCACACTGGCAATCCCCATTCAGTCCCAGTGCATTAGCTGTGCTATATGTGTGTGTGTGTGTGTGTGTGAGGAGGAGGAGGAAAGCGGTGGAGAAATTGGGGTAGAGATGAAAGTAGGTCATTTGAGGTTTTGTTTAGTAGCCAGGCAAAACAGCAGGTTTACTCTAACACCCCCCCCACCCCCCGGAAAGTCTTGCTATGACTGATACAGCTTTGCAAATTTTAACAAGTTTGTACTTTCGATTTTTTTTGCATCTGCCATGTAGGCACCATCAGACTTTTTTGTAACAGGCACCAGGCATTTTTAGGATAATCTGTGATGATTATAGCCTTGATCTTTTCATAATTTTAACAATGATTTTAATTATATTAGGCTAGCATTGAAGTGAATCCTGAAGTGGAATCCATCAAACCATGAGACATTGTACATCTGTCCAAGTTGACCTAAATGTGATGAATGTTTGGGCAGTTTGTGTAATAATATTACCATTTATCTTTCTTATTATCTTGTTTGTCATCCAAAAGGTAAACTTATTTGGGTTAAGTTGTAAGAAACAGTGGGTTAGATTTTGGGACATACAGTGGTGAACCTAAGAATAGATAGCAACCAGCTGAATACCCGCACCTCACACTCCTCTTTCAAGCATGTCTGAGATACAACAGTGATCGCTAAAAATATGAAAAATGTCCCAAGTATGTCAGGCTGCAACATACGTTATGATCATCGAACTACGACCACATCCAACCCTGATCAAGTCAAGCAGTGCCCACAACCAATTTAACTGATTAGTAGGGGGTTGGGGTAAGAAACAGGTCCAACTCCACCTTCATGGAAGTCGTAGTGAGATGTCGCTGTTTAGTTTGTCCACTCTTAGTTTCTGTAGAAATTAAGCCATGTTATACGGATGGACTCTGCAACAGAGGGAGTTTGTAGATATAAACTGCTCACTTGAAGGTGATGAAAACCTTATGGTTTCCGTTGCCTTTTTTGTTCATATATAGAGGATGTGGATGAAATAAAAAAGGTGAATGCAACAGTGAAAATTGAAAAAAACTTTTTACTTATGCACAAAAAAAAAAAAAAAAATGGAAAAGCTTCCTTTAGGTGGTTTTTGCCTATTTCAAAGAAGACTCCATATGCACTATGGAGACTGGAAAATGGAAAAATTCGGCATCTGACCTGGTAAAGACTGAAATGATGTTACTCACCAGCTGTTCTTGGTCTGAGCTGACAAACAAAACACTCACATGACTCTAAGTTTGATTCTTGAAATCATGAATCTTGCTTCTTGAATCTTGAAATCAAGAAAAATAAATCCAGTTGCCCTTATTCAAGGATTACCATGTCCTGGATGACTGAGAATCTACGCCAACAATCTCACATGACTGAACAGCAGCTTCCCAGATATTATATAATATTCGTAAAATCCATTTTAAATGACTGAATTGAAGAATTTGCTTCACTTTATTACTAAATGGAAACCCAACCAATAATTCTTTATCTTTTTTTTACATGATTCTACACTAGTGGTAACACAAGTTATATGATTGAAAACAGTTAAAAATTTCAATAAAGGTTTTTATCAGTATTTTTGATAAGAGTTATTTGACACACCTAAAGGTCTATCTCTCTCATGTCTACATGGTGAACATGAAACTACAGTCAGCAGATGAGTTAATCTTAATATTAAATCTGTAGTCAGAAAGCCTGCCTTCTGTAAAGTTCAATTCAGTGTGGTAATGAGATTTAGAGGTGGTGGGCTTTTCTTTTCTTTTTTTTTTACCGCTTGAAAGAGCCCAGCTAGGTGCTTCGTGTTACTTTCAGCCTTTACACCAAAGCGAACTTGCTCTTTGCTGTTCTTCACTTATGTATGATCACAATCCTTTAAAACCTGTATTTGAACATCTAATTTCTCCATCGGAATTCTTTGTCGTCTTGTTAAAGTGTTCCTAAATCCCTGCATCCAACTGGCTGTGAAGAAAGCAGTTTTTATCTGCAGCAATGACGGCCAAAACTACAAAAATCAGATCTAAGTTCCAATAAAGCAGAATTATCCTTTAAGCTCCACATTACACAGCTCCCCCATCTGTGTCCAATTTTTTCATTACCTTCATTTACAGTAACGAGAGTTGCTCATATTCTTTTCTCTGCATCTCTGATCACCGAAGCCAACTGAACCATAGGCCCATGACTAAACTGAATACCCCTCTTCCCTCTCCTCTCTGCCCCTGGCAGCACTACACTCTGCTTCCCTACTGATTACCATGGAAATTGCGGACGTCTGTGTGTGTGTGTGTGTGTGTGTGTGTGTGGTGCAAGCAGTTTGATGGCTGCCAGCTGCTGCAGGCTGAGAGCTTGAATCTGCTCTGAGAAGCATAGAGGGCCTCAAACCACAGAGACAACCTAAAGCAGCTGAAACTGCAAGACGGGCACAAGCCCCCAATACTGACACACATCACGCATATTAACGCCTCAGCTTCCTAATAACTGCCGCACATTTGAGCTGAATGGAACAACCTGAAGTAAATTATGCATTTGGTGTGTGTGTGTGTGTGTCAAAAGCTAGATTACACGCTTTTCTTTTTGCAGCCCTCTGTTCAGTAATTATGTCACTCAAGTTTTCAGAGTTTCTTGAAGAGATAGATGATTTCATTAATGGAAGTGAACAGAATATTTCTGTTTCTGTATGCGGGTGTATACATGTCTATGTGAAGCTTTGGATACACTTGGAAATGTTACTGTGGGTCAACACATTATATACTGTGGGGCTTGATACTGAATACTGCACTGTTTTTGAATTACTACATAGAGTTTTTACGTTGTTGCCATAGTGATACAATTGTTGATCATTAATTTTAAGAAATTAAAATAAGTTTTTTCCTTAGAACCATTTTTCTTCCAACAGTAACAATCAAAGTGATGAAATGCAATGTTTAATTATTCATGGTAATGTTGAGCATTCTGATGGGACTGTTTGATAAGACCTTGGTGTACAAGGCAGAAAATGCTGGAATAGATTAGAACAGTTGGCTGGAAAAAAATATTAGGCAGAATAACACAGAAACTGCACAAGCAAACATGGTTAATTAACTGCATCAATATGGTGCTTTTTGAGTCCCCTTGACCAATCAAAGCAGTTTCACATTACAAGGCACATTTACACATTCAGAGAAATAACCATACAGTACCTCTTAGTCTATACAGTTTATTTTCAGTCTGTACAGGGCTTTTTCTTTAGTATACACACACTCTCACACAACAAACATATTGGAGGAGGCGTGGATGTGTTGCCAAAGGACGCTTCAACATTTGGACGGGGGAAGCTAAGCTTTGAACCCCCAACTTGAACCTGAATGGCAGACGAGGGAGGAGAAAGGCACATGCGGCCATCAACAGCAAATTCCAGCAGAAGAACTGTGTATTTCTGCTCCAAGTGAAGTTTGTGAAATTTTCATTGGGTGCTCTTTTAAGGCTGGTTTGGGTAAAAACTTCAGACGGGGACTTATCTGCTTTTCAGTTAAACTAAGCATCCTGTATCTGAAACACGTCAGGCGTTTTTAACAAACTGTTTCAAATGAGGCAGTCTCGTGCGATTGAATGACAGAACTGCATGTTACACTCCATCCAACCCCACCTCCTGCCTACAAATTAGGATTTTGTGGCCTGTTATAGGAATCACCTGAGAATGATGTTTGCTCCATTGTGGAAACTCTTATATGAGTCATACTTTCTTCTTGCAGCTTGCAGGGGCGGTACATTACAGGACATCATTATGGGTCATATTTAAGGGTATGAACAAAAAGCCTCTATAAACGTTTTGATTGGTCTTGATTGCTCTGTATCAGCTGTGAGGCGATGGAATAAACGAAATAGAGTCTCACATGTTTTATTCTCATAAGTTGTAGAAATATGAAAAAACTGTCTCACATATCCCTTATTTTTACTTTAACCTTTGGAAAGTGGCTAATTACTGAAACTCAGTCATGTTAACGCATTTCCAGGAGCACATTAGCTGGGTTTTCAGTCATTGTTTTGTAAATTTTAACAAAAATGTAAGCAAATCTGTAATGTAATTATAAACTATTACTAAATGCCAAACACTATTTTTTCGAGGCAGGACTGAAAAAGAGGAGGGAAGTTACGTGATGACTAAAAGGAGCAGTCAGACCTCCAACAAAGGGAAACTAATAGTACAATTTAAAACACTTTAATTTGTGTCTTTGACTGGCACAGATATTTCCTGCACAACTTACAATGTTGAAAACAATAAATTTACGTTAACGATATTATCTTGAAGGGGACATATCTCTCTTTCTCCCCAGAAAGCAGGATCTGGACTCACCTGTCTTTCCCAGGTGACAGAGGCTTCCTCCTGCTCTTAGCAGCACAGGAATACTACAGGGGTCTATAATCACAAGAGCAGCCCACTCTGAGGCCAAATAAAAAAAAAACACTGAACAATATCAACTAAAAAAAGAGACATATCGAAACACAAGCAGTCATTTAAGACGTTAACACGCTCTGAATTAGAAATATTCATCATTAAAAACTAGAAATGTATCCTATCGATAAATTCATTTCAGCAACACCAAATCAATGCTTTGGCTCTTTAAAGAATGGGAAGAATATAAGATATGGCAGCACATCATTATGGGGAACTGAAGGCTGTACCTCAGGCTTTCATTTCTATTTACCGTCTGAGGGGCCTTTTCAATCATACAAGGAGCCCTCCTTTGAGACAGTAATCCTTTACATGAAGGGACATTCCTGCGCTTGCTCTACTGCTGAATGAATAGGAATGTGCAGGTTGAGCAGGAGCCTGTGGGCTCATTCACCCAGCCCTCCCCTACCTCTCCCTGCACACAGTGACCTGAGCCAACACCATCCTGGGCTGTCACCAGGTGTGCAGCTGGCCTCTGCCGAATGAATGGACACTCTCACATTGCCCCGGGAAGTGTGTGCTGAAGAGTGTGCGTACATGTTCTTGAGAGGGAGGTGGAAGTTGAAAGAGGGGGGAAAGTGTAGTCATAGACGTAGCTGCAGTGAGTGTAGTTTGTCCCAAACAAATGGAAGAAACAACTGTTAATTTCCCCTCTCACTGTGTGCACATTTGGGACAGCAGTGTCCCAAAAATTGATCTCATGGCCTTTCATCTGCATCTGGGTTCAGAGAGGAAGTTCAACTTCTCCCTCAGGACCAATGTGGCCATTGTATCTGTGTTGGAAACAGGGCAGGCTGCAGTGGCTGCCACGGCTGCCGCTATGATTAATTTAACAAGCGGGAACATTTTGAACATTTTGAACCCCTCTGACTGGAGCTGTCCAATAAATCCAAACATAGTCAGCTATTAATTGATCATATAATTCAAGAGTATGACAAGGGAGGAGGGTTTCGGTGATAGATGGGTGTAGTTAGCATTTATCTATTGCCTGGCTGGTTTAGCGTGGTTTTAGCTGGAAATACTTTTAAAGATATTTTATTCAATTAAATCGTACTTTGAGAATAAGTCATCCCCTAAACATCCAGACCTCTCCATTTAACTACAGGGATTTTGTAACTTCAAAATACCAACATCTGTTCAAGTTCTTTTAACAATTTGTCCAGTTGTTAGTGATAAGTATCTTTCCACAGTTATTCAAGTTCTTTGCCGAACTACAAACTCAAAGAACATTCTTAGTCTTTATGTCTTAATACCTCTATCGTGCTAACATTCAGAGGAGAACAAGGCACTTTTTTTTTACGAAGTTGCAATAGTTTTTAACGCTCTATTTAGAGTTGCTTTGACAGTTAAGATATTATATGAAATAATCAGTTTATAAAACATGACAGTTTAGTGGATTGAAAATTGGATTCATCACGACAAATTGCAAGAAGCAGTTGCATCTTAAACAATAATGTATTTCTAACATGAACTCAGTAGTACTGTGTGATACTGTTAGCTCTTGGGCAGTATTGGAAAAATAAGATGTTTTTTTATATTGTTTCACTTTTAATAATTTCGGGGGGGGGGGGGGATTAAGAGAACGAGCCAGGACTTGAACCTGTGCCTCTGTACATTGGTTGCGAGCTCAACCAGTTGAACTACTTGGTGCCCCTATTTTTTAATTTCTTGAAGTGGAAAAAAAAAAATGTAAACAGACATTAACAATGAGTTTGTGCCAGAATGAAATAAAAAGAATAGCTTAGGTCATAGTAGATTTCAGGCTGAGGTTACTTTATATGTTTTATAGCCTTCCTCTTCTTTGCAGGCATCAGTCACCTTTAATTTCAGGCCCTCGGTCAGCTGCTTGAGTGAGCTTGTGGCTTGAAGTGTCACTGCAAGGTTTAAGGAAAGGGAGAATTTTGCTGCTCCGGAAAAAATCTTCTGCTGATGATTCCCAAAGTCAAATCTTCCCCTGCTGAAGAAGTCCTAAAGTAACAGTTCAGTGCCATCAAGTCAGTGGATTTAGAAGTAAAATGATGCTTAAACGTTTGACAGTCATTATTGAAGTTTCTCCTCTTTTTGAAGTTAATTAAATGTAGTTTATGATCATTTGTATTGAAACTTAGGTGAGGTAAGGTAACTTATACTTTGAAAAATCTAAGTACTTATGGCAGGCTCATTTCTTTTCATCAAACCTCATGTTCAGAAAAGATGAAAGTTTTAATTTCAGCCTTTATCTTGTTTGCCGTGTCTTCACTGACCACTTGCATTTAGAACATGAATATGAATTTGACATTTAATGCCGACAGCAGTCAAGAAAAGTTTCGAGAGAGTCAAAGAAAGTAGAATATGAAAGTAACACAGTGTGGAAAGATTGATCGGCGACAGGTAAGGGTGTCACATTTGGGTATGAAAGGAGCAACCAAAAGTTCAGTATTTCAAAAACAAGGATGAGTCATGGCTCACCATTTTGTGCTAAAACTCTTTTTGAATTATTAATCAGTTCAAAAAGATATTTCTCAATGCAAAATTGCAAATAAGTTAAGTCTTTAGTCTTAACAACTACATATTGGGAAAAATATTCATGGTAATCTCAGTAAAAACTAAGGACGGAAACCACTGTTGGATGCATGTAACCTTTATACCCTCAGGCTGAAATGCATGAGAAACCATCAGATCACCTTGATAAACATATTCACATGGTCTCAGTGGTACCTTGGAAAACCATTTTCACTTATTGATAATGAAACCTGAAACTGAAACCTGAAAAATGCCCAAGTATGAAGCCATGTAACAACTCTGCAGAGTAAAACTGTTGATTTCAGTGGGCCTGAGCTCATCTCAGATGGATAGAAAGACAGTGGACTGGTTCTGTGGTCAGATTCCACATTTCAGCTGCTTCTGGGAAGAAAAACAAATTGACATCAGGTCCAATGTGTCAGAGATGAGAAGGACCATCCAAATGTGCTAAAACCAGCATTTGTGATGGTGTTGGGATGCATCTGTGTCTATGGCATGGGTAACTTGGAAAGATACCATTGATGTAGATTTTGTTGCACATTAGAAAACCTCAACACTTTTAGAAGTGTGGTTTGTACGTTCACTTAGGGGATGTTTATTTGGAAATAATTATTTTATGTTATAAAAGGTTCTGACTCCACTGTCATTATTACCTAGTATCAAAAATGGCTCCAGTAAGGGTCACATCAACCTATTTCCCAAAAAGTTGTAATCCAATGATGTTCAATGATTCGTAACACGAAAACACATTTCAGCTGTTGGAACTGAAAAACGGTCTAAATTTCTGAAAAAAAAAAAGATTAGTTTGAGCTTTATGACAGCAGCACATTTCAGGCGGACAGGAAGAACAAAAAAAAACTGGAAAAGCTCTGTCCAAAAAAACACCTGGTGGAAAATCTGACTTCTAAGTAGGTTACTTAGCAACAGATCAGTAACACGAATGGCTATATAAAGAACATCCCAGAGAGGCTGATTCTTTCACAAAAAAGATTAGGAGGATTTCCCCACTACGTGAAAGAATGTTGGCCAATAGTTAAAGAATTTAATAATAACATTTCTCAAAACGAATTTGTGAAAAACTTATCGATTTTATCATCTAATGTACATAATAGAAATAAACAAAAGTTTCAGAGAATTAGAATTAGAATTAGAAGTCTTTAAAAGAGTTCTTTATATTGATGCGATGTTCATATTGATCTTATCTTATTTGATTTCTACAAAAGTATGTATGCAAATCTTGACATAGAAACTACGGCAGTGAAAAGTATCATCTTTCTCCATAAGATTATACAATGATCAGCCATAACATCATGATCATCGACCTGATATTGAGTAGGTAGGTTCTCCTCATACTGCCAAAGAGCTCTGACCAGTTCTAAAGGATGGTCATACGTTAGTTTCCCGGACTGCGACTTTGGCTTCGGATCCTTTGGACCCTGTGGGTTGTGGAGAGAGATATTTGCGGATTGAACTTGCTTCCCACATATCCCATTAGATTGGCATTGGGGGAGTTTGGAAGATGGGTAAACACCTCAGATTGTGTTGTGTTATTTCAGCCCTTCCTAATCAGTTTTTGCAGGGCCCACAGATGCCCTGCTGGGAGTCTGACTGGTTGACTGGTCTGCAAAATAGTTTTAGGTGCAAGTGTCAAAATAACATCCATGCGAATACCAAGATGCAGATTTTCCCAGTAGAGCATCGCATTGTAACAAAATAACAGCGTTACACTTCTAACCCTTTAGTTGTTTTAATGTTATGGCTGAATGATGTAAGTACAAATAATAAATGTTAAATATTATTTATTATTATTATAAGTACATTTAATTTACCCAGATAAAGACATTTTTTGTCCGCCATATTCAGAGGTACAGCATAAGGGGTATCATGATTAATTTGATTTAGCAAAATAAAATCATTTGAGGCTGAGTGTTAAGCAGTTTGCTCGGCAGGCTGTTGCTCGGTGGCGTGATGCAAGGAAATGTGTTATTGTAACCTCTGCCTGGTGAGCCCTTCCTGTCCCTCCAGCCCGCTGCCTCGCTGGCTCACCATGTCTGTGCTTGCAGCCAACAAGGCTTCTGCTGTTTCCTACTCCTACCTAATGCTATGTTTTGCTCTCCAAATATGTTACAGAAAAAAAAGATCTGTCTGTACATCTGTCTGTCAGTCGGGCTATTTCACCCCTCGTGGTGGTGAGAGTCTTAGAGTTTGGGTCAATGGGTGCTTTTTCAATGTCACTTCCAATTAGTCTGATATTAAACGCGCAATGTATAGCTGTAGTTCTGTGCTTAATTTGCATGATGGTATACAGTGTCTATATGAGTTTGGTTTTAAGGGGCACCGTATATAAATAAGTAGCAGTGTTGGAATACTTGTTATGATGCTTAGTTTAACAGTTTAAAGCCATTTTTGGACCTCTTTGGTCACATTTTTTAAACCGTCCTGCAAACAGAAACTGCAGATGGTCAGTGAAAGGAAATAAGTTATTTTTTATCAATTAAAATTAGCTATAAACACTAGAAAGAATCAGTCAGAAAACTACTGCGCTGGCTGTGATCGTTGTGAGTGTGATACAGTGATGTATGCAGTCACGCACATGTGCTCCAGCAGACTAGCAAGGTAGAAACGGATTGATTTGTTGCTGCTATCCCACTCATTGCCAATATGCAGTAAAAGATGTCAAGACTGACGTGTTCTTGAGTAGGTGACACCCTTTTAGACTAAACAGAAGAGTTTGTAGGGTTTTCTGGCTCAATTCATGTTGGTGGTTGAAAGACAATAATTCAGGCTGCGACAACAAAGACGCCTCACCAATGAGGTGCTTGGTATTAGCTGTGTTTCCACTTTCAAGCAAAGCAAATCTGAAGTAGTCTATTAAAAAGCTGCTTAGAGAAATGTGAATCAAGCAGGTTTCCATTGACTGGTTTGAAGCAAGTAAATTAGGCTGCGTGGTGTTGCCAGAGGGTGGCAGTGTGGACAACGTTGCCAGTGGTTTTATTTCACTAGAAATAATTACCTACCTTGAGGAGAAACAAAAAGACTGCGGTGGACATCTACAAGAGGAAATTGAAAAAAGCTCTTCTTCGGAAATAGCTTTAATCTATGGGAATATCTGGCAAGAGACTGTTTAGTCAAGTGAGTTTATTGTTTGTTGGTTCAGACCGGAAGCAGCTTGTTCGTCATGCTATTTTGATCTTTGGCAGGTTAGATGTGGTTTGCGAAGTGTTTTACAATTACCATTCACCTTTGCTTATTCACGACATCTTCCTCTAAATGTGAATCAAAACAGCAATGGAACCCCAGCTGTTTTTTCAGGAAACTGCAGATGAATTTTCCTCACACAGATATTTGTCTATAAAATGACATACAGCTTCATGCTTTGTGAATATCTATGTTGTAAACAGAGAAGGTGAACATTTGGCCTTATGATATAGTATTCTGACTGTGATAAATAGATGTACTGGATCTTTATTTTTACGTTTGTAAGACTAAGACCACCACACATTTCTTTCTCCACACTCTTTCTCTCCTTAATGTTTTCCATTGAATGCTGTTCCATTCATACTCTCTTTGGTCACCACGTCCCGCTGGGCTGAACAGTTAATGAAGTCCCCATACTTCTTCTCTTGGTCTTTTTCTTTCTCTCTGATCTGTCTTTTGACATTGGAAAGAGTTTTGTGTCAGGTCCTCAGGAGACTATATAGTTGCTTTTATTTCTTTCTCTTCTTGGAGCTGGAGTGACGTCCTGTTTCGTCCTCCGTGTACAATCAACCCTTCAGTTTCTTTTCTCTCTGTCATGGTCAGACCTGCTTCAAAATTAACATTCAATAACTTTGAGAGATTTGGCTGGTGATTCATCAAGACTTCAGAGAGAGCATTTCCATTGTAAGCATGTGGTGGTTTTGGCAAAGCTCCACAAACTGGAGCGGCAGAAGGACTTTTGACGTCATCTGGAAGCGTGACCCACTTCTCAGGAGGAGAGGAGCCTTGGGCTGGCTGAGCAGATGTTGTACAGATGAGGCTGCACGCGCACATACACCCACCAACACCTACTTTGTATGCACACTCTCTGCTCTGCCTTCATTTTCCATAAAAATGCCCACAGAAAATGAATCAATGGCAAAGGACCTTTAGCTGGATCTCATTTGGGTTTGCGGTTGTACACAGGCGTGAACTGATGTGGTTGTCTGCTTGTACGTTGGCAGATGAGGAAGGGCGTGTTGAATGGGAGGCAGTTAGTGGGTCATTCAGGTCAAACCTGCCTAGTTTTCTCCTAATAGGTCTCAGAGTGGTAGAAAGGCCCTTAAGCAGATTCCACATTGTATCTCTAAGTTATATTTGCTTTTCATGTAAGGTGGATGTCCATTTCTCCACTATATTTGCACCATTTATTGAAAATGCAAAGGCAACTATTAGTGTGCTCTTTTCAAGAGAGGGATGGCACACCTAAATCTAGCATTTCTGCTGGAACATCAAAGCTTCCTTATGGATGTCTCCCTGTCTATTTCTTGATATCAAGTTTTAAAGATCTGCAATCAGTATCTTCATATTAACAATGAATTGCATGACTACTTGCAGGCGTCACTCATAGCCACAGTATGAACCCACAGTGAATTATTCCCTGACTCTGCAGCTCTACGGAGTGCTTTAGCATAAATTAACTCATAGTTTTGGTTTTCTGGCCTGCAACTTTACTGTTTTGGTTTTGAGCAGCAACGGGCAGCTGTTTTGAGTGAAAAGGATTTTATAAACCCATTGTATACTACATACCCAGCATCAAAATGAAAAACATGTTATAAAACAAGTCAGAAACTAGACGGTGAACTTTATTTGGAGTGTTTAGCAACTAAAGAGCCAAATATTTCCCTCAGGAGATGGAAAGTAAAAAAGGCAAAAAAGGCAAAAAAGACAAAAAAAGGCAGAATAAATACCGGCATTACAGGTGGATACAAACATGTTCACAAATTTTGCTCTGTGGGATTGAAAGATCATGAATGTGGCCAAAAACTATTGCAGATTTTGTACAAACTCCATATTTTTGTTATGTATTCCTCTACTATTATGTAAAGTTTTTTTCTAAAGCTTGTTTTTTTATTTGCCACCATATAGATTTGCACTATAATTACTTTGATAAGTATTATCAAATTATTATGTCATTTACTGCCATTCATTAAGGACCACTTGGCTCCATAAATCAATGCAAGGTGTCAGTTAAATGCTGAAAAATAATGTGTTTTTCTCCATTATATAATATACCGAAATAATGTTGAACAGCAATGTGTTTTAAACCAAATCATAATCCTTTCCTCAACCTAAATGAGTAGTTTAGATGCCTAAACCCAACCAAACAGTTTACTTCAGGCATCTAACATTGCCGCAGCCTTTGCTTTGAGCACGTTCACCTCAGAAGACCTTGTGAAGCTCTCAGAAAAAACAAAAACAAAAAAAAAATGACAGTATTTGACATTCTGGCGTGGGAATGAGGTGGTGAATGTGAACTCAGTCCATTGTTGGAGAAGTTTATGTTTCATCTAATCTGATTTCACCCCGTAAATCTGATACAAACATCACAATTTGTGGTGTAACTGATATTCTCCATAATTTGTTCTAATGTTAAATTTGAGTTGATTAAATCAAACATGGATGCACTGTGTTTGTTCAAAGTGCTAGGAGCAATTCCATGTCGGTCAAAGAAATGGGTTGAACAGTCTGTGATTTTCTTATTAACATTACTGGCCTGTCTGTCTTCTTCTCTTTGTCACCACCCAGTTTTTTGGCATTTTCCCAGGAATCCTTGTAATTGTTTTCAACAACTTGTGATGGACTTTGTTGGATTGGATTCATGTTACATATACAGTAAGCGTCATTAGTGGGGGTCAGAGCCATGATCTGTTCCAAAAAAAGTTGATTTGATTCATTACCTGCCTGGAAATCTGTTTCCCATTTTGAGAAAAACAGCCCTGCCTTGCAGCCCTGTTTGTAAAAGACAATCATAACTGTCTTTTCATCTTGTTTTTGAGCTAACATGTGCACTGTGGATGTGATTTTGAGTTTAGCAGCTCTATTCTCTTCATATGCTATTTTCGTCCAGGGGACGCATCTCTTCAGACTGATGGATGGTCACACCTTTTTTTTAAATCTTACTTCAGAATTCAAATTCCAGCAGCAATAAATGTTGTCTAAACAACATGATTGTCCATACTGTCTATGATGTGCAATTGTTTTTTCCGTGATAATGATGATTGATCACCCTCCAGAGACGACACTGTTTACTGCGACCAAGGTGTTTGTCGTTATCCGTACTTCTCACCGTTGTTGAGGGACACTGAACTGAGAGCAGAGCCAGTAACTCCACATGCCCATAATGATTAATCCAGCTTCATTTTACACTTACGCATGCACACATACCACACGCACCCACACTTACATAAAGGAGGCCGGGGCCTGTGATGTTGCTACAGATGTAATAAGCACCCATTCATATGCACACTGGCAGAATGTTAAGACTGATTCAGGGGCCGCTGGATGAAAAGGTCAGTGGGCTTGTTTTGAGTGAGTGTATGATTTCCATCATCACACCGCACGCTCTAGCAGGCCCAGTCCAAACTACACAAACAGTGTCTCTGAAGCCCTTGACAGCCTTGATTCTGCCATTAAGTCAATAATCTGCCCTCACTCGCTCCTTCCTCTCCTCCCTTCGCAACTGACCTGCTGTTGGTTTACGTACTTCCCTTTTTACTTACCCTCAACAACTCTTATCCAAACAGCAGCATAACTTTCCTCCTTATGTCTTTCTTTTTCTCCCACCATGTCATTTTCCACAATCCTATACACATTCTCTCCCTCCTCACGTCTCACCCAGCATCTTTCGTTGTTTCCAGACAGTGGTGAAACATAGTTAATAAGGGAATGTGTGGAACGTCAAAGTCTGCTCACACGAAGAAAGGCTGGGACACGCACGCACACATGCACACGTGCACACATGCACACAGGAGAAATTGTTCCAGGAAAGTGGCATCTGTGCAGCCCATTAGATGGGAATTCAGAGGACATGTGCGGGCCTTTTACATATGGCGGTCATCTGCTGTAAAGGAACTGGAAACAGGGGTCACATTATAGAGAAACAGAGATGACACATGTTGGACACACATTCACACAGACACACACACAAACATTTTCTTCAAAGCCCTGTGATGCCCTTCATCGATGTCCTGCTTGTGAAGCTCTGGCCAGCCAAGTTGTTCATATCTGCAGGGCTTGGCTGCAGGTACCACCTTCTTGTCATCTGCAAATAATCCTTCACACTCTTCAAACATTTGGAACCTCAACACATTGTAACACTCATTAAATTATAAGCGCTGAAATGTTGGTCATTCCTTCAAAGGAAGTCTAAGGATCATGTGTAAAAACTGTGGGAGTGAGCAAACACTCATCAGTTGCAGTATGGTTATTAATGCTGGTTCTCCTTAATACAGTTGTTGCTCCCTAGAGTGAAGGGGTGCACTTTTCTTTTCAAGGTTATGAGAGCTCTAGTTGTCTTTATTTTACTGTGGATAGAGGAGAGGAAAGTTGGATGTTATGCAGCATCGGGCTACATCCAGGTACTCAAAACAAAGCCCACAGTGACAAGGATTTTCAGCCCCTGGATAAGGGACACCTGAGCTATCCAGTACCCAACATTGTGCACTTTTTACTTTATTAAGGAAAGAAGCAACACGCCAAGGTGTAAACCTTTAACTTTACTAAGAAAAGAAATGAGTGTGAAAGAAAGAAGAGTAATGAGGGTGTATTCTACAAACTGGGGATAAAATAAGGAGGTGGCCTTCTCTTCAAACCCTGCAGCTGCTCACCTGTATATTCCATGACTTGCTCAGGTATGAAACCCCTCCAGGTCTCTTTAATGCCAGTTTGCAAGGACATGTTCCTATTCTAAGCAAACAAAACACAATTTATGGCACATATCAAAACAGAAACCAACAACCAAAAGACTACAACAGAATTTAGCCACTGTAGGTTTTGACTTATAAGAATTAGATGGAATAAACATGCCCAGATCATGAGGAGCTAAGGTAAGTAAGTAAGGCCTCCATGCAGCAGGTTTTGCTTTCTTATCTTCACACTCAGCTGTGAGTTATCATTTAGATGCATTAAAATTGGGTTTCATTATCTTACCATGCAAATCAGGTGATATTTCTGTGATCTGGCTCCATAAGATCTGGACTGAGGAACACTCCCACACCATATCTTTATAACTTCCCAATACCTGAGTTGCCACATATTGTAATTTGGACTTTGTTCTCATCAAATATGACAGCTGATAACAGATGTATAACAATCTCTGTGAGAAACTTTGAAATTAATGAGCTGATTATTTGGGTATTTGGTAGCACTCCAAAATACGGTGTCGCCAGGTGTCACGTGTGGCTCATAACCTGTGATGCTCAGTCCCAAACATTATCAGAATTAATTCTAAATATCAAAATGAGAACAGAAACATTATTGTATTCTGACATTTTCTTTGTTCGTAAGATTAGTTTGACAGTGAGAATTTTTATTACTTTTCAAAGAAGCTATTGCTGACAAAGCTAGTGCTACTGTTCTTAAAGCCTAGAGTACATTTACATAGATTTGACTCAAATTATTGTGACTTTAATGTTTCGTAACGCTAACTTTTTTATATTTTAATGAGGAGCTAGTTGAATTTTTCAACTAACAGGCTTACCATTAATTTCTATCAACATGTCGGTCAGTTGTCAATCAATAGGTTTTCTGCTGTGGAAAACAATCGTTTGTGGTGCTGATATTTGCCTTATCTGATAACTCCATCACTCAGCATCTGTTCGCTTGGAATGTTTTCACGTGTTGTTATTTATACACATACAGGCTTGCAAAGTGCGCCTGTAAGGGCATCATAAGAGCACAGTGGTACAATAAGAGTGTTTGTGCAATTTATCTCACTGGAGCGCAGGGAAGGGTTGGGGGCATGGGTGGAATTGCTCACAGTCTTGATTGCATCCTATTGTTACTCTCATTAGTGTTATTTTTTCAAAGAGAAAATGATGTTATTATCACATGAATTAATCTAAGGAGAAAGTGTATAGCAAATAAACAAGTGAAATTAATTAAAAGAATTATAGACATGTTACAAATTCACATGCAGTTAGTGGAGTTATTTCTGTAGTTCATGTACTTTGAATCCTTTAATCAAATTGAAATTGATTTTAACTTAATATCCTACACTGAAAAGTGCAATAAAAGGTAGAGAAACTATATTCAGGGAGATTAAAATTTCAGAGGTTAGTTGGAAATAATTATATAATAAATGTAACTTCGTTTCCCCAACTGGATTGTGTTCGGAGTGAATCCTGCATTTTTAAATGTTAGTTGTAGTTAATTCTATGAAGTTGAAGTCTGTACCCTCTGGCTGGTATGGTTTTGGTCACGATGATGCTACGAGAGGCTCGGTCATCTGGGCAGATCCTGCTCACGTTGTTTCAAGATGTGTTGTGTCAGAGCACCTGGTCAAAGCCTCAGGCAGCGGATGTTGCTGTGCATGCTGCATGAATACAAGACTCATTAAGTTCACCGGCCTGCCAGATGGACTGCAGCTTGTTTCAGCACACAAACACACTCACACACATACACTACATACACTCACACTGTCATGCATGAATGTACACATGTGTGCTTGCTAATCGGTGCACAAATAAGAAACATTCACAACGATGTGCAGAGGGTTGGGAGAAGCTACTGGGCTTGTAAGCTTCTAATCGGATCATCTCAGATATGGTATCACTGTAACCAAATTAGTGATGAAGCAGAGTATAGTATATCAGGTTTTGGCCTGAGCTCAGTCACATTTGTGGCAGAGCAGTGACATGGAGCACTTGTCCCAAATGCAATAACTGAACTTGCGTCATGGACATTAAGGACAGTTAAAAATACAGAGGCAGTCTGAGGCCGGATGACGCTCATACGTGTAACGTCATGTTCGAGAACGCACAGAAAGAGAATAAGACAGAGACTGATTGTTTACATAATTTAAAACCGACTGGAGCTCTTGAAGTCTTACAGCTGCAGTCGGACTGCATGTTTTGTACTACCAGTTCTAATCTGGCACACAAACAGCACAAAAGGATGAGAAATATCACTGCAGCTTGTTAGATACTATGAATACTTCCATCAAAATTGCCCTTTTATGAGAGTTTGATATTTGTATTTACTCCTTTTAAAGGAAAAAAGAAGTTGAGTAATATGCAATAGATAAGAAATGTTGAATTCAAAAGAACGTTTTAATTTGTGTAGAACGGCGTGACAATTACCATTGTTATTTTTCATAACCTCAGATCAAGCAGTTTATATCTAAAGACCCAGCAGGCCTTTGTACCTCTGCCATGTTGCACCGCCATGTTTTCTTTATGGATTCGGGGTATTTGGCTAGTTGCAGTCTGCGATTTGTAATACCTTGGACTATTAAGCTCTTTTCAGACATACAGAGTGTGTTGTAAGTGCAGCAGCTGTGTTGGTTTAAGTAAGTCAGTCTTGCCTCTGCAGTTTGGACCATTACTGAAACATTTTCAACACCGATACAAACCTGTAGGAAAAGTGGTCACATTCTCATAAAGGCAACAGAACATGACACTTACGTGTTTGCCAAATTAGGCGCATCATATCGGTAAATTCCTGAAAATACTGTTGTGGTAAAAAAAAAGCTGATAAACTCCAGAGGGACTTCTCTTGAAAGCTGTGATGATGGAACAATCGAATGACCTAAAAACAAAATACAGTCTGCGTCCAAATCCAGTTCGTCATTAAGCTGTGCCTATTTTGTCAATTTAAACTGTAAAACAAATAGAAAAAGCAGTCAAATAGATGGTTTAAAATAACTTGTAAAAACAAGTTTGGGTGAATCTAAAATACTTTGACATACACTGTAGATATTATTTGACAGGTCACAGATTAAGAATAACTTTTACACCTGCACTTGATTCAGTTCATAGGCTTGTTAACTTGGATAGTTCTCCCTTGGTTCGGTTTCTCTTGACATGGAGAAAAAAACAGGTAAAGGCATTATTTTATTATTAAACCATGTGTGAACATTCACTTTGCTTATTGTTAAGATGTATCTGGTGTAGGAGCAAGAAAGAACATAATTAAGGTCCTGTGTTCTGAACAAGTATATGTACTGTGGGTAATAGTGTAATGCTTACAGATGCAGCAGTAAGGCTCAGTTTTTTTGTGTTTTACTTTAGATAAAGGCATTTCTAGCATGAAGTGGTGCTGAAAAGGTACATGTATATACTGTATGTAAAATGAAGTGAATGTTCTGCCCAAAGTTCAAACAAAGCCTACAGCCAAGCCTGCAGTATTATTACTGCGTGCTATCTTCAGCATGAAGAATTTGTTTGTTTAAATCCCACTTAGCACAAGTCAGTGTTGGTTGGTTGTAGCTCCTTGAAAATAATTACGCTGACAGGTTGCTCCAACAAAAAGCAAAGAGGGCGATCTATGTAAAAGTTTTTTTCTTTTCTGGACTCACCTAATGGTCTTTGTGGTGGGAATGTATACGACCTCAGTAATGGAGTCTGGATCACATATTTGTCTGTGCACACTCCTCTCTGATAGGTCCGTGCTTCTTAATTACCAGAATGACTGTTTATCCACTCTGTTTGCCTGGATCCTTATCAGCCCTAACAGTGTTTTAACTCCCAGAGGAGAATGTGTGGGAGATGGTGAGAGGAAGTGTGCACGTGCGTGTGTGTGTGTGCGTGTGTGTGTTGTGACGCACGATGGTGTACATGTCAGCGTCGATGTTTGATGTACTTTGTCAGACATGGGTCAGAGTGTGTGGAATGCAGAACATGCAGATTCTGTCAGTGATATCCTGGTCCTGTTTGTGCTCCTCTCGGTTGGGACGCAGAGCCAGATTCCTGGTCTGCTGTCACAGAAAAGCACACTTTTAGCACTTTTTGCTGATGACTGTTCACATTGTGGTCTCATTCCTTGACACTGAGGTTATCAAGCAAACTCTGAATTAGCATGCTTTCCAGTCCAAATAGGGAGCCCTTGTAAAATTGTGATGACTTTATTGAGTCTGAATTGTAAAAATGTTCAAGGCACAGTCAGCCAGCATTTCATTTAAGAGCAGCAAGAGTGAGCTGGTACTGTGTGTGTACATGTGTGCATATGCTTCAGTTTTTGCTTCTCGTGTGTGTGTTTGAGCATATTAAAGTATATGTGTAACCTGAGCTCTGGCCATCTCTCTGTGTGTGAGTAATGGTCCCCTGTTTTATTGGCTCCTTAACAGACTCTATGAGTAATCACATAATGCATGCTCTGACGTCAGGCCCGTTTCCATGGTAACACAGTGCTCCCCACTCTGGGGAAGTGTGTCCATTTTTTTCATTTTTTTCCCCCACATTTCGTCCTAAAGCCTTCAAAGCTCCGGATTGGGATGGAGACATTACTCCTCCAGCCATAATCACCTTGAACAAATAGTTTTACACTGTGATTGTAGTGTGATTAGTGTTTGGACTTTTATGTCTTTTACGTTCTGCTGATTTTTTTTCATTTCTCCCCCATTTCTCTGCAGTACCACTCATCATGAGCCCCCTTCTCCCTTACTTCATCATCCCTATTTTAGTCATCCTCTGTCTCCTCTTGCCTCTTGTCTTCTCTGCTCTGTCTCTCATGATTAACCCCCATTTTCCTCTCCATTTGCTCCCCTCTCCACTCCTTTTTTCTCCTCTCTAAACTCTATAATCCTCAACAAACCACCTCTCCTATTTCTGTGCCAGATTAATTCATTTTTCTCCCCGACTTTCATGCACTCTTGAATTCCGCTGCACGACCAACCGTTCTTGTTACTACAGGCTCTTCCTTTTAACTGTTTTGCCTTTTCTTTACTTTTTCTTCTCTCTGGTAAAAAGACAGGATGCATTAAAAGGAAACCTACTGTCGTGTATTTCTTCCTGCATGAGATTAATACAGTTCTAGCCCTCTCTTGGGTTCCACTGGGACAATAAAGCAAGCAAGTTAGTAGTATAACTGAAAAAAAAAGTGTTTTGAAATTCTTACTGATAGAATTATGTTGTGTTCTGGAGAGCAGAGCTACTCTCCGAATTCCTTTGTTTACGCCATGCTAATAGCTTGCGTATTACATGTCTTGCATAACCTTTTTAAGCACAATAATAGAAATGAAGCCACAAAAATATATTCCACAGAGACGGGCTTTTTTTCAAACCTAAAAGAAAAAACAAAAACATCGTCGATAATCAGTCCAGCCTGGGTCTGCAGCTGGCAGTCAGTCTGCCCGGCGAGCCAAACACTCACACGGTGAAGCTGTTAATGGCTCTGTGTTGTGTCTGTTGTCAGTGCTTAGAGAGAACGGGGCTGAAAGCATTACCCTCACCATTTCCAACCCATTACCTTCCTCTATTGCAAGTGGTGCATTACTGTTAAAAAAAGGGTATAATGCTGTCCCCCAAACCTAGCAGTGACTTGCCGCTGCCAGTCTGTTGTGAGGTTGTTTGACTCCATTTTTCATCCAACCAAGAGTGTGAGAAACAATGAAGACTGACTGCTTGTCTGGGTGACATGTTTGGTTTGGCAGCTTGGTAGCTGGGAGGGAGTCAATGTGTCTCTTGCTAATCAACTTGGCTATGCTCACGCGGACGTCCATCCTCGTTTTCTAATCAATTAGGCCCCACTGCACAGAGCCCACACAGGTGCACATGTGAGAAAATTCTCTGTAGACGTGTGTGGTAGACATGGCAGAGAGGAAAAAAGAGGCAGACAGAGGAACCACAAGGGGTAGTATGTGAGTGTGTGTGACTCTGTGTGGTTTACCAGAGAGGCAGCCTTACCAGATGACAGCCATAAAAAAATACCGCCTTATTGGTCAGTGCCGAGTCACGGCTGGGTTCCTGGCTGACTTGGCCTTGACTTTCAGAGGCTCTGGGACATAGAGAACCATACCCATTAGTGTATTGTTGCATGTGAGTGGAGTTTTAATCTGAGAACCTGGGAGCGCTATTGAACCACAAACCAATGAGCCACAGTTGAGGCGTAAGTGCCTGAGGCTACCTCATTCTGTCAATGCTGGTCCTCTGGTTGCCACAGTTTATCATGGCACTGCCAGCTCAGCAGAGGGATTGGAGCCTGTGAAGGACAAGAACAAGGTGAGCGTTAGACTCCAACAGCATGGATCTACTTACAGCAAAAAAGTTGTTCTGAATAGAACTTAATGCTAAAATGCCTGTAAGGAGGAAAATGATTAAAGAAGTAGTAGAAAGTTTTTGAAGTTGATTGTTTTGTTATTACATTCTTTAGTCATCGCATTCTATACTTAGTATCGCGCAACATTTGTTAGTATACAAGATACTGGTGCCGGGTGCTTTGCTTTCAAATGAGAGTTCATCGTTCTGATAGACAAATAGTATGTGAGCTTTACCCGCCTATGTTTGTACAGGACCTAATTTTCATTTCTATTTTTGATATTTTTTGATCCACACAGAACTTTTGATGGCTGTGATCTTCGGTTTTGCATGCTTCTCTTTTTTGCACACCATTAGCATCTTAGCTCACTGCTCCACATATGTTGTACTGAAGCCTGGCAGCAGTGAATGTAATTCCTTTGTTGTCCATTTTAGTTTAAGTTTGTTGTGATTGTAGTGATGCATTACCACCAGGTGCCATTTCAACCAAGGTCCTACACAAAGACTCTAGTAGCATAAACTATTCAGTTTCTTTGGATTTAATTACCTTTTGAAGATTTTCTAAAATCATTGCCCATTTAAAAAAATATATTTGACTGCATTCTGGAGATGGTTTATTGAGCTGAGGCTCAAGTCCAGAAGCTAAGGGACATAGCCACCTGTATCACCTCCAGTTATTAATCAATAATTTTATATTTAATTTTTTCCATGCAAAAAACTACTTCCAGTCTTTAACCCATTCAGACCTAAGGCTGAATGAGGACACAAGCAACATAGAAAAACATATATCTGAAGGGTTAAACCTTCAGCTTTTGTAGTAAATTACTGACTTTGCTTTCATGTCTATTACATTTATGATAAATGAATTATAATTTTGACAGGTGAAACAATGCATAAGTTGTTCCAGGTGACAGTCGGTTCAGATAAGCTAAACATCTCCTCTGTGTTATCTTTCGAAATATCAAAGTTCTTTTAATGGATCTCTCATTTTCTTGTGACTCACTAGTTGGTTAGACTAGAATGCAGCACATGGTAAATGCACGACTCTGCTATCACTTTTAATTCTGTTCTTCACTGATAATAACAACTGATGATAACCATTTTTGGATGTGGAGAAGGGTTGTTTGTATTATTCTGCTGTGATTCTGATCTTCAGAGAATAAAAACGCCACAGAGATGGCTACACCGGAGCTTTACGTTCACATCCCCAACCCTCCTTTTTGTGCTGTGACTCCTCATCTGTGCCAGATCTATTTGGTTCAGGCTGGTGCAGCTGTAATTATCAGGTTATACGAGGAGAAATCATTTATTTCAGGATCTGTTTTCAATTATAATAGTACACACATGCACGTAATAAACACAATGTTGATTTTTTTTTTCATTTTTTTTTTCTCCAAGGGAATGGGAAGGAGGTGTAAATAACAAACAAACAAACAAAAAAAACTTTACCGCAGTTTTAATCTCCAGGGTGGCCATTTTGTATTTACTAGCTCAACGCACTACAGCATTATCAAGTGTGCGGTTGGAGATGTTTATGGCTCAGTTTTATGATACCTCTCTTCCAGTCTACCTCTGTAATTAATTGAGCTACTTCCCATCAAAGTGAATTGTCCTTTCAAATTGGGCATTTTTCGAGCCAGGATTGTTTTCACATTGGACGGCATTTATTCCGAGCTTCAGCAGACATTTCTTTCTGCTTTTACATGGTCCGTGGAAAGTGCAATTAAAGCAATTACAGATGAGGAGCCACACTAGCTTTGGGCTACAAGCCCAGCTTGTTGGACTTATACGGGATGTGAACCTCTGCTGAACACAGTCTTAAAAGTAGCTCTAATCTGTCTTTTCGCTGTCTGATTAATTTTCCTGTCATTATTACTGATTGGAGAATTATTAGAATAACAGCTGAACATTTGGACAATGCAGTGGCTGAGAAGTTAAACATGGCCTGCATCACATTATGTCCACACATTGTTTTCCCTGCTTCTTCATTTGGTAGCAAGCTGAGTCTGCTGTGCCGTGGTGTCTTTAGAGCATGGCGTGGGGAGCAGAATGTAGAAGGCAAAGGTCTCTGCAAATTGTTTCCTCAGCTGCGCTGCAGGGTGGACTGTTTAGGAAGCCTGGATGAGTTTTTTTTTTTTAATGTTCTCTGGAGCAAGAGTTTTTATCAGTGTTAGCAACAGAGTGCAGAAATTGTTGCCACTACATTAGAGGAAAAAATAGAAGTTTTTTTATCAAGAAATACAAACTGATGTTGCTCGTCAGCATTACATACTGTATTCATGCTGATGGGCATCTTTTTTTTCCTCACTCAACCTTTAAACTAATGTAAATCAGTGTGAGGGTTTTGTTTTTTGTTTGTTTGTTTGTGGCTGTGCCATGTTTGTGTGTTTATCCATCACAATGTAATCCTGAAAAAGGAGCTTTCTCATGCCGTAGATGTCATGAAAGGGTCTATTGTAAGGCAACCCGTGATGTTTTCCTACCCCTATCCAGGTAGTTTTAATGTTTACACCTGAACCTTAACAGAGAGTGAAAGTCAGGTCAGACAGGAAGAAAACTCAAGTCTCTTTACTTCCTCGCTCCAAACTATTTATTTGTTGATTCTTTATTAAATCAATTCATTTATTTGTTTCCTCATATTGACTGAAGCTGGTGCTGTTTTTGTGCCACATGTAACTTGTTGGAACATTGTGTGCTTTTTTGGGGAGTTTTGGGAAAGTCAAAGTGCGGTTTTGGCTGATTATTATGAAGAAAATCTGCAACTACTTCAATTCGCTGTTGACTTTTTCAGTCTCAGATAACAAAACAGAAATAAAACTAAACACGTGCCAGAAGAACTCAACAATGCTTTAGAGGCTTGAAGCGAGTGTTGCAAGAGCAGATTCTACAGGAAAACTAAAATATGTTGTCAAGTAAACTCATCTTTTATACTTAATGTCTGTGTTGTGTTTCCCACAAAAGGTTTTCACTGTCGCAAATATTAAAAATACTGAACAGCCATGCTGTTTTGTTATCTTTCATCTCATGACAACATGGCCTCTTCTGTCTCGTCATCTGGAGAAATTGTCCTTTTGATCTCTTAAAACAAAACAAAGTTGTTGGTTTTTTTCCCAGTGACCTTGAATAATTATGGATAACTCAAAGGAAACTGTTTCAAGCCAGCTTTGAAGCCAACTTTTGAATTGTCACTTCGTTTCAACTACCTGGTTTTGAGTGAATGAACTGGGCTGCGTAGTGTCAGCAGGTTTTGTTACACATTGCTGAAAACATTTTGAGGAAAAAGACACAAACAAACTTGGTTGCCGTGGCCATGTAGGAGGGAAAAATGGATTGGCTTTCAAGAATTCTTTTCAACTGGGTCTGTTGTGATTGTTCTGTCAGAGTTTCACCCATGTTTATTCTGCAGAAGCAAAACCAAATCATTGCTTGTGTATTCGGTCAAGAGCGAAACGTACATCCTAAATCAGAACATCTGTCATTTACATCTGCCTCAAAGTACATAAACCTTTTATTAAAAAAATGAACAACCCATATCTAGTTAGAAGTTACACATGAATGAAATGTAAAATTCAAAAACTAAACAAATAGATACGTAAAAAAGAGAAAGAAAACTCTTGCTTTAACACACATAAACCAGATTCTGGTACATTTGTTTAATTACTTGATCTCAGCTGTCGTGATTGTTGGGCAGCATCCATCCTGTTTTATCAGGAAATCTCATCGTGTTCGCTGCAGCTATTCGAGCACATGGTATCTACAAAGCCAAGATGAGAGACCGAATAATGCTCGTATCTCTCTGTAAGCCAACAGCTGCTAAAATAAAGCCAAATCAAACCATCTCTTTTTTGCGACGTGACATTATTGCTTAAATCAAGTGCTATGGTTGTCAAAACGTCATCTGTGGGCGGTGGCGCTCTCGATTTCGGACTTACATGAAGGAAACCGTCTTGTTTTCTTTGATCACAAAACAATGAAGTCATCCTCACAAGACAGCAAGTTATATTATGCAAGGAGAACGACATACATTTTCCTGACTTCATGACAAAACCAGATTTGTTATCTTGGCATGATGAGATGATTAACTTTTGATCTCAAGATTAAAGCAGTGAAGAATGATTTCAAGCATGGCTGTTCTTGACTTCTGTGGTGTATAGTTATGATGTATAACTTCTGGAGGTGATTTAAAGTCTGTATCTGCTAAAAATCAACAACATTCTTAACACGTTTGTAATGTACTTTTTAATTTATTACAAGACCTATCGTGAGCAAAATCCACCATTAATATTATGGTTGAGGATTTATGCTTTGGATCCGCAGAGCACCACCTACCGTCCCAGAAAGGTGAAGTAAAATATCGGAGGGAGCAATCAAGGGGAGAAGCTTGCACAATTTAGATAGAGAAGACAGTAGAAGCAATGCTGAACAAGAACTGTAAGAGTTGTGCGGCAGGAGAGTCTGTGGCCGGCGAGTGAAAGGTGCAGTTCTAATGTTACAGAAAGCAATAAAAAGTGAATGCATTACCATTCATTTGGTTGCAACCTTGTAGAATTTAGCATCCTCTTGAAATGCATTCTCTGATTCAAAACATTTATGACTGAATTACCCCAATATTAGAAGTGCTAAACAAAGCGTAGCAGATCGAGAATTTTAGTAAACAGCAGGGAGCGTCATCTGCTGGCAGGTCAATATTAGCATAATCATGGATCCCCATTCCCTGAATGAAAGAAAAAAAATGGTATACAGTTTTACCCCAAGACATTTTAAGGCCATTAAGGCTTTTTACTTATAGTAAAAAATGCACAATGTACAACATCGAGAAACACAGATCAGGCTTTATGGGAATGATAACTAATGAAGCAGGACTTTAAATAGATAATCAACATACTGTACATTATCATACACACATTGCTGTGGTATCCTCAGTGGCAGTGTCTTCTTTTATAGTATGTATAATGAAGTATAAGATAGGAAATCAAATCATTTGAAAAGAGACTTCAAACACATATGGCTAAAAGACCAAAATAAACACACTGTTGATGAAAACTATGCATATTTATGTAGGGACTTGTTTGTTCCATGTATCTATCTTTTGACAGCAGTTTTGCAATTATTTATGGGCTCCATGTTTTAAGTGGAACAGGAGGACTATTTCAGGCAATAGCTGTTCATGAGTGCTCAACTGTTTATGAAAACAGATGGTAAAGTAGAGCTTATTTATTTTATCAGGAAAAGATAAATATAGCAAACACAGGCCCAGTGAATGATTGCCGCTTTTATAATGTATGATCTTTGCTCCCTCCGTCTCGCAGTAACTAAGACAGTATCAGTGAGAACTGAGACTGATGAATGTGAGGAATGCAAGCTGACGTCAGTGGACATACCGTGGCTTCAGTCACATGGCTAGGTAAACACAAGTAGCCATTTGGCCTGGTGTGGGTGGGAGGCACCAGCAGCTCTGATCAAAAGGATCCAGGAGCAAAGTTTTCCTTTTTGAAAGTTTTTCTCCATGTTGTTGAGTGTGAAAAAAAAAGAAACAAAAGCTTTGTGTATTTTCACTAGGATTCCTTCCATGTTTGAACAGCAGACTGACAACGATTTTTTTTCTTAACCAGTGTTTTCTTAGCTTGCGGTCAGCCTTCACGCTGTTCCAGATCCTGAGCATCTGTATGCACACACATACATTTCAAGAGGATCCATGCACAGCACAGATATAAATATACATTGATATGCTGCATGTTTCCTCTACGCATGAAAAAGACGGTCTGCGGTCTGTTGGAAACAGACATTTATCTGAACAAACAAACATCCATTTAAGCTTACTCGCAAGCTTCCACCAGTTGTTGAATTAATGCAGGTGCACTGACCTCTTTATTTCCATGTTATGCTGCTTTGCACTTCTTCTCAAACAGATTTCAGAGACATGGCACTTTTCACTCCTCTACGTTTATCTACACCTACTGTTATTTGCCAGTCAGTCCAACCTCTATAGCTAACAGAATTGCATTATAGGTTAATTGGTGATTCATGATTGTGCATGGCTGGTTGTTTTATTCAAACCAAAAAAGACCTCCAATACAAGCTTCAGGTTCGAATGAGACACCGAGGACTAAACTGTGATACAAAATAAGGAATAAAATGATTTTACAGCTGTAAAAATGTTTCATGGCAGCAATTATTTTGTTTTGTCTTGTAATAGTCTTACTGTAAGGTTAGGAGTAGAGATAAGAGGTAAAAATAAACAGAAGTGAGTAATGTGAGTCTGTATGTTTGTGAGAAGCCAACCCAGCACTGGATGACTTGTTACTTTGCAGCAAAAGATGAGCTTGAGAGCTGCATGCTGAGACTGGCCTCATTCAGATGAAGGAGCTATAGTCAGACTCAGCTGGCCTCAAGGCACTGGGGCAGAAAACAGAAACCATTTTTCAAAGAAGGACTGATTATGGTGAAAAACTAGGAGTTTTTACCTGACTCTGCTATTCAATGCTTTTGTTGAGTATCACTACTTTCCCTATAGTAAACATGCCTTGTGCTACCTGCCCAAAATCAACGGCAGACAGGAAAAATTGACAATGAGCTAGCAAGATATTTTTTGTAGTGGTCAAGACTCATAGACTCATAGACTCATATGACATATGTATGTGACTCAGTTTGCATTTGTCGTGATACTTTTAAACAACATTTTACATCAGGACAGGACAGAATTAACCAATCAGATACACACACACATATCAACCAGTGTGTTCTCTAATGGATGGCTTGGCCATGTATTTTCTAGTTTTGCCTCAGACAAATTGTTGTCCTAATCTCTGGTCAAGAGGTAAGGGCAAGTATTGTGTCCAGTGCAAGTGTTATAGCATAAGTGGCCATGGACTAAACACTGTACAGCTAACATGACAGATTATTTTGCTGTAAACCGATGGTGAACAAAAAAAACCAAAAAAACCCCATGAATTTTTGACTCAACTTCTAAGTCTATTCTCATTTAAAGTTCCAGCGAGTAACATAAAGGGGTTTCTAAGGCCAAAGACACAATATGATATTCTCATCTATGTTTACTTTATGTAAACAGTAAGAATTTATGCATTTAGAAACATGTAAGCTTTATCCAAAATGCTCCAGGTCATCTTCCCCTCCTCAGCCATGTTGCACTGCCATCTTTCTACAGTAGCTTAGAGTGGACAAACCAGACACTGTCTCCTGAGCCTGCCTTCTGTGTTGTGTCCATTCTTTACAGACAATGTTAAATGGCTTTATTAAGTTACCCCCTTTCTCCCGTTAATACCTCATGATCTAAGTAAGGTAGACCTGTAGATCTGTTAGCTATAGAGGTTGCACACATACACGTTTAAGGCATGTATCTCAGAAAGTTACAGTTTAAAATAAACGCCTATGAACCACATGGACCATGTGGTCTCATTAGAGAGCTATTGTCATTTTTATTGTCATTTTCTCTTGAGCTCAACTAAAACCAAACATCATGATATACCTCTAGCAAAGGCACATCTGCTGCATCACACAGTGACAGCAGATTATTATAGCTACACTATCTTTGGTTATTATAACAACATGTATCATATAGGAGCAAGAGGCAGAGAGCTTTAAGGTAGTATACATTGTTTATTGCTTACTACCTCCATGAGCCCCACTGTGGGTATCAGTGAAAGGTTGGTTTACTGTCACTCAGCCTGTTTCCCCTGAGGACAACCAGCATCTCCCATATCTTATCCTCTTGTTTGCGTTGTTTCAAGCGATGTCTCCAGGATGACTATCAGCATGATGGCCTATTCTTAATGGATCTGTGCTTTGTCTAACAGCAAGTAGCCACTGCAGTGCGCCTTTTCCTCTGCATCTTCGTGGTCCCCCTCATACGTTTGCTTTCACTCTTTGTGGGGAAATAGTGGCCTTGGGGAATCTCAGAGACCAAACAAGCATTTCCCCAACTTAATGTTGGAGAGCTCGCCCGTGGGGTTGACCTGAGCCTCTTCTAGGAGATCAGGCTCTGTAATGTATATCCTATCCACCTGCAAAAAGAGGAAGCAGAGATTTATGCCCCCGCATGGATACACATGCTGTTTATTGGAGGCTTACTGCACGTTTATGTTTGTTCATCAGTGATTTATAAAGGATGAAGAGATGATGTGATTTAAGGGCATATGCTTGAGCGGGCAATTGCTGTCTGTTTGTTTACTGGAGTCCTGTGGGAATCTTGATAGGATTGTAAATGCTGAAAAACTGGGGTAGTTGTTTGCGTGTGTGTATGTGTGTGCGTGTGGTCTTCTCTCCGATGAGCACAGACAAAACACGGAAAACAGACCTTGCTGAGTCAGTTCAGTGAATAAAAGATGAAATAATGTATGCACTGGAGGCAGCATGCACGCTCAAGTTCCCATGCTGCTTTCATAACATTGCCTCTGACTGAACCCCATGTTCTCAGATTCTTATCTCCCATTCCCTGAATTAAGTTATAGCAAAGCCTAAGTTGGTCCCTCAAGCTATACGAATGTGATTTCAGAGAGTAGAGTTCCACATGTCATTATTTAGCAAAAACCAAACCTTTGCATCATTTCAGTATGTTTTCCACTATTTTAATGTAAAGGTCAGGTGTGCATTGTTTTTTTTTTTATTCAACTGTTCATTAACTCAGAAAAATCCAGGTTGATGTACGTAGTCTCATCAAAAAGAAATATTGCCTCCCATCCCAGCCAGACTTATGGCTTCATAAAAGCATTTTAGAGTGGAACTGTAACACCCAAACATTTTTCCACTGCTTGAATAGTACAAATGAGCAATAAAAGAGAGACAATGTCAACGGATCCTTTGATCCGCTTGCCTTCCGTCTGGCCTTCAGTAATGCTACGTACATTTTACAGAAAGTGTTACAGTGTTATCGTGCCTATTTCTAACGAAATATCTGAACATTGTTGCTGAGGCAGGGTGCAGAGATGGATGATGTTGAAATGCACCTTGTTTCTTAACATTGTTTAGGTCAGTGACCTTGACTCACATGTTCAAATGCCTTACTTCACAGCTGACTTATAGTACTGCACAAAAATCTTTAGCCAACTCTAAGTTCTTTATATATTTATCCTGTAAAACAGGAAATAGATGCAGCAATTTATTGAAACATGTTTAAACATAAGTGGAGATACTGAATGTAAAACAGTATATTCTTCAGCACAGCCTGAACCCTCGTAGACAAACTTAAACCCTCTTAGACAAAGTAGTCTTCAGGAATAGTTCTCCAGATCCTTTGAATGGCATTTCAAAGCTCCTCTTTGGATGTTGGCTGCCTTTTGTTCCATTCTCTGTCAAGATGATCCCACACTGCTTCAATAATGTTGAGGTCCGGGCTCAGGGGAGGATTCATCACTCCATAAGACCTGTTGCCACTGATTTCCAGTCCAGTTCTTGTGTCCTTTGGCATACCTCAGCCTTTTCTCCCTGTTTCCTTTCCATGAGAATGGCTTCTTGACAGCCACTTTTCCATGGAGACTGTTTCTGATGAGGCTTCAGTGAGCAGAAGATGAATTAGCTAAAGGTTCAGATGCATCTCTCAGTGTCAGTTTTTTTTTTATTTTGCCTGTTTCTTCATAGATATCACTTTCATATATCGTTCGTTGGATATAGACACTTTTTTAGGCATGACATTTCTTCTTTTGTCCTTAACTTTTCTCCTCAACTCCAGTGTCCTCAGATTTGATAAGGACAAACTGCACAGCAATCTGAGATATGCTAAGTTCACAGCTAACTGCACTTTGGAAATCAACTTGTTGGGGAAATTTTTTTTATTTTATGTCTGTCAGACATAGTTAAACTTACCCTCTGGGATTTTGTTAGATGCAAATTTAGAAATGGGAACAAATTAAGAATCTTTATAACAGACTGCTTGTTACAAAGAGTCTGAAAATAAAGTGGGTTCTCCCTTTGGTTCATCCCTTGAGTTGGGTGTATTTTTAAGCTTAAGAGATACATTGGTAAGTGAAAGGAGGTCAGTAAAATGACTGAAAATGATTGAAAAAGCAGCCAATGTACAAAGAAGAACTTTGAAGGGTCTTCAGCCTATATGACTATTGCTCAAGAGCACTAGATTAGATTAAGTCTGATTTATTGGAAGCTAAATATAAAATATATAAAGCCTTAAAGGCTATACATAATTAAGCAACTGTAAGAAACAATTATTGATATCTAACAATAAAGTTGACAGCAGCCATATCAAAAGCTGCACGCCTGCTATCTAGCAACAAATTGCATTTATATTAGATATATTATCTGTATTATCTACATAATATATACTACCTGTCAAGGAGAAAAAAAAAAGCTCAGCATCACTCAGAAGATCTTTGTTCTTCCTTAGCAGTTTCCATTTGGGAAAAGCAACACCAGCGTTTATTCTTGTTTTCTTCCCTCACTTAATCCAAATCATCTTAGCCTCATTGTGTTTCCGCTTCTTTGAAGAGGCTGATTCACACGCCTTTGCTTGTTCTTGCTGTTCATAACAAGTATGAGCTTCTATTTCTCAAATGTGCACCTTCAAGCTTCTCACAAAACGTTCTCAACCTCTAATTCCTCCACCTTCGTCATCTTCGTTGCCCTCCGAACAGTATTCTTCTTCATACTTTTGTAATGATGGTAAAACGGTGGTACTCTTCCATGTAGAAGAACCCATAATAGTGTCATAATAGGTCCTAATAGTGTAACAGTTCATTCAGCAAATTGATTAAATACTAAGAGAAATATAGATTTTTCTACAGTCAAATAATTGTTTCCCTCTTTAATCTTTGCTATTGTAACAAAGGGTAACTTTAAAGGTGTGGGTGCTTAAAAGTGACCAATAGGCTTCAATATTCCTACTAGAACGGCAGAGTTTTCAGAGGTTCTCACAAATTATTGGGTGATACCTAGAGCCCTCTTTTATCTGCAGTTTAAGATCAACATACAGGTGTAGTCACCTTTGGGAAAACATATCAACCCCTGGATAACTGTGAAAGCTAATTCTATCTGTATTTCAGAGAAAGAAAAATGACTTTAGGCTTATTAGATGACTTGCACTGTCACAGCCCATTTATTTTGGCATAACTCTTCGGAAGAAGTGTGCTGTGGCCAGAGAGTAGCTGCCATTGTTGACACACTGCATACTGTTCAAATCAACTGGGAATTAAACCACACAAAGCCCACTGGCACCTTACAGACTGAACAGACGAGAGTCTTGTAAAACAAACAAACAACTTAGTGCTGTGTTCCCTTTGCAGCCCTCCAGGTCCCAGCAGCAATCCTGACTGTACCATTATACACTAATGGCCTTAGCATGCTTTTTTTGAGATGATTGGCCAAGTCTACGTAGCCAGTTCCTCTCTGAATCTTTGGACCTGGGAGCTCAAGAAAAAAAGATCCTGTAGTACATAGTGTGTACATAAATAAAGTAAACACAGCATCATTTCTAATCATGAAGCTTCATTGTTGAGATTTTGATAATATATCATGCTGTCATTATAGGCTCAGAGACCTGACACATTTCTTACTGTTGTGTTGGATCGTTTTTCAAGGTCAGAATATGGGGTACTTCCATCGAGGTTTTCTCTGCGTCACAGCATCCTCATTTCATGTGCTTTCAACCTGGGAGTTTGACAGATCTATCTGTGGTTGAGACTCATACACTGGGTCTTTCAAGGATCAGGCTAAGTGTCTCCCAGGAAACATAAAGACCATAAATCCCATTAGTCACACTTCAGAAATTAGAAGCGTCTGAATAAGAATGTGTGAAGAATAGACGAGGGGTAAACGCAAGCTGGAGTGAAAATGCAGGTCTTGTGTGAGATCATATTTGTGCTGGTGAGCGTTTTCAATGTGCGATATTATACATTAAGTGTGTGTTTTGCTCGTCGCTGCATGAGAAATAGAGTGTAAATATGCTTCTAGGTGTGCACGTGCTAATCTTTGCACACTCACACACACACACACACACACATACATACAAGTATGTTCCTCATTCCCTTGGCAGCCCACCCCGATAGTTCCCTTCCCTTCGGTGATGACGCAAATGGACTACGATTACTGACCCCCACAGTAAAACCTGTAAAACATTAGCCAGCATGATTAGGAATGACTCTCTATACTCTCCTCTCAGCAGTCAGGCAGGGCAGGATTTATTAGTGTCCTTCACTGGCTGCTGCACCCTGGATGGATGTGGCAGAAGAGAAGGTGGGGCAGGATCTACTGAGGCACATGGAAAAGGGGGGTCAAGTTTGTTGCTTTTACACACCTTGTAGTTTCCCCATACACCATTCACATACCTGTTAATGCTTTTATCATCTCTTTCTTTTCATTTTCTCGTGACAACTTGTGTGCATCCAGGACAGACAGTCAACTGATTTTTTTCAGAGGAAGATGAAAGTTTGTACTGATTGCCATATTGATATTGAAAACGCCTCATTTCCATGCAATATATCATTTGGTTAGCATGTGGAAATCCTCCAAGATAATTCTCCTGCTCCAGTGTCAGTGATACTGCAGATTTTCATTGTTTGTAAGATTAGTTCAGCTATCCACATGCACAATTTAGAAATCCATAAGGCTCACAGTTATAAAGAAAGTAAGCTAATATCCAACTAGGGTGACCTGCATCTGTCTACACTTCAGAGCAAGGGCTACATAATGAGATCCTGGTAGACCAAAAGATTCTATCATCAAAGCTTCCTGCATTCAGATAGCATTTAATGAAAGTGTTTAAATTTATACTGTGGATAATGCCCTATTAGTTGTCTTATAAATGTTTATGTCATCTGGTGCCATTATCAAATCCAATTCATGTCATTATGCTGGGATTACATTAAAATATGTGCAGTATTCATTGGAGAAAAAAAGAAAACAAAAGATGTAACAGCAAAGAGGGTTAAACCACTAAAAAAAAAAAAAACTAATTATGAGAACACCTCCACCTGCAGGTCCAAAACAAGATTACATCTCAGTGTCAAAGTTATGATGAGCAATGTTAGCTGTGATGAAAGTGAGTATAAAGATCTTTGATTGTTGCCTCGATTGCATCCTTTCAGTTAAGCTTTCATTTCTGAGGCCTCTGTACAGCAAGTTTTAGAGGAATCTGACCTACTTTCTTTTTGTCAGCTGAAGTAAAAGTGAGTGAGGAGATGTCTGAGTCAAGAACTACAGACGTCACGACAGAGAGCAGAGATAAAAGAACAATATTCAGAGCCCTCAAAGTATGCTTGTGTGAGTGCACATGTGCTCATTCAGAGAGCATACAGTATGTGAATTAATGAGTTTACACACCCCGCTATAATAAAGAGCATTGTGTGTTCAACATGGACAGAGAGGGGGTTCATAAAACCCTTAGAGGGGAATTCTTCAGCACCACCTTAATTAATGCAACAACAAAGATGAGCACAGGGGGACCTTAAGCTACGTCCTGTAACTGTCAAACTGTGCTCAGTGGACGCTATCTTTGCATCATCATAAATCTAACATACTAACAAGCTAACACAGTAACTGAAGATCCAAATAGGCACATATTAACGTCATTCATATGAAACCACCAAAGAGGGGAAAAATAGGACAGCCAAGAAGAAGAAAAAAGGAGGGGGGGTAGAGAAAAGCGGAAGGTTATTCCTGATTGAATGAGGAGGATGAGACAGTTTCTAGTTCATTTCATGACCAGGATTTTGGCTTATTACGAGGCTTCAGGTTGATGGGTGTGAAAGTGAAAAAGCTTTGACTTGTGCTGCTGTAGCTGCCGCCACTTCACACCCGCAGAGAAGTGGTTCTCGACTGGATATTGGCTGCAGCAAGTTAAACAACAAGCATATTCCAATAGTTTGTTTGTTCTTAGACACTGTGGTGTTTGCCCAGCACCTCAGAGGCACGGCACCTTGCCGCAGTGGTGGACTGGACAAGGCTACATATTGGCATCCTCGCTGCTGCCGTCATAACACTCTGAGCAAGGAAGGCTGGGAGTTTACTTGGCTGCTTTTGTTTTGACTCCAGAGAGTACATCTCAGTCACAAAGGGGAATGGCCATATATATTCATGACATACTACAGTATATATTTACACTCTGATGATCCCTCATGTTTTTACCTGCATGCCGTCAAATATTTCAATCAGCAATAATCAGCTTATGAAAGGCAGACATAAACTGAAGCAGAAGTTAAAATCTGAATCTGTCAACTTTCCTTTTCTCCATACTGGGCCTGAAGAATTTTCAATAAAAACTATATTGAAATTGGGTGCAAGATCCATCCTTATTTGGGACAAAAAAGCATTGCTCTTCTAAAGATCACCTGAACCTTTATGAGGTTTATCAGTTTGAGTTGCTACTGTCTTCGCCCTAGTAGTTGTCTGAGGATTATGCCTAACTGCCAGCGCTCATCTTATATAAGACATGGACTTAACCACTGTCAGCTGCCATCTTGGTCTATCTGGACACAGAACTAACCATATTTGGATGAAAGGGTTGAGCATTTGAATGATAGTTGAAACCTGAGTTGATTGACAAAAATTGTCTCTTTGAAGCTTGATATGTATTTTATTGTGGAAGCATTTTCTGAAGAGCAACCTGCAGCTTGATCAGAGGGAGCTAATGTAGCTAATAACAGCATGCTGACTTGTGGACAAATTACACTGAATTAGTATTTGTTGAGAGAAGTTAACACTTTGTAAACAGGAGTCTGCAGATGTTTCTGAACCAAACCGTCAATGATTTCAGTTTTAGGCAATTCATATTGTACTTACAGTACAGGCTACAGGAGGGCTCTGTTTAACTTGGATTTTCCAACACGTATTTTCAGTTATGATACTAAGGGCGACCTCTTGGCAAGCGTGCAATATGCTATTCATGACTATATTTTTTCGTTACAATAGAATGGCGTAGAAATAAGTACTGATGCGTTTGTATGACATTAAATCGCCCTCTTTTTACTCCTCAGTCTGTAGATCCATTAGAAGTAGAAGTTCAATGCTTCGGAAACATTGACTGATAAATTAGAAGAGAATTACTGTTGTCCACAGCTGATGTGAATTGCATGAAAAGACTCATTTTCATGAAATTTCAAAATGCATCTGAACATATTGATAATTCTGCAACTGCTGATTTGAAAAAAAAAGACCTGTGCTGCTACACAGAACCCTTCACTGTGATTATAAGATGACATGAAAATAACACCAGGTTGCTAAATAATAACCTCATATAACACTAAATGCATTGGCCTGGTCCACTGGACTTTCTATCCTGTTCTTCTTTTATGTGAGAGGTGTTGTGTTGCTGTAACTGCAAAACTGTTCAAATCCTGTTATGTTGGATTCCAAAGTATTATCTCGGTAGTTATGACGTCAGCTATAGGAGAAATATAACTGAAGCGGTTCAAATAATTATGAACCTCTAGAAGACTTTTTCATCTTTTACTTCTCTCGTTGCATGCTCCAAATTTGAGTTTCGTGTTTATGTCATGCCTCTATGTGACTTATAGATGATGAACATAGAAATTCATTATTCTGCTGCTGTCATCATACATCAACATGATGGACACGGTCATTCGGAGCGATGAGACCAGGGATGTACCTGGTTACCAACCCGCGCCCTTCTTTATTTATTCATAATTGAAAGAAATTCTTTTGCCACAAGACACTCACCAAGTTTTTTTATGAAAAAGATTGAATACAATCATCAAATATACACAATTGTGTTCCAAAGCCAAAATGAGTGACAGGAATTTCAAACCAAATTCACGGTGATATATTTGAAACATGTAGACTGGTACAGAGGGAGGGTACTTGAACTCATTTTACTCAATACCAATTTAGATGACTGCATCGTCTTCTAGATTAAGCTGAAATGAACAACTATGTATTTGTCCTCTGTATCTATTTCACTGCTGTTTATTTCTTAAGAGCATGAGTCTGAGCAGTGAAGCACCGGAATGCACTTGCAATTGGCCACAAGTCTCATAACATGAGCTCATACATAGTCTCAACTCTCACTGAGTGTGTCATGTTACTCCGTTAGATGTGTCATAATTATTGAAAGACATACAGCGCTTCAATTTTTGGAGACACATGCTATTTTTTTTCTCTCTGGGACAGTTTTCAGTCACTCATAAATCTGTATTACTGTGTGTGATGGAAAGTCACTGAGTTACGGGGACCCATAATGAATCTAACAGAGGGTGAAAGAAAGGGCACAACTTCTGCAACGTTGTTATTTTTCCCAGTAGGTGTACTGGAGCTGTAGGACAAAAACAAATCCATTTGGAAGGTTTACTGCTTCAGCTGCGCTGTACTGCCTGGAGGGTGTCCATGAAAAACCAGGAGATATCTAAGAAATCATTCATGTGTGGTTTTACCTCCTCAGACATAACATTGGCAGTGATCTGTCATATGTTTTAAGTTTAATTTTAAACTGCTCCTCACTGTTTTTAGGCAAAAAACAAGGTTATAGAGAATTATGGGCTTTGTTTTATTGTTTCTTATCATAATTGTTTGCAGAGGATGATCTAGCATTAACCTTATTCTGTGTTTTTTCTACACACAAATGTTTCAGTTTTTTTAAGTGAACATGAACTCCACTGTGGACTGTAATTTCATTCTTTACTGTTAAAATGTTATGCTCAGCATTGATTTTTTTTTCTTTTTGGCATGTGAACAGGAGTGTTCAGACTTCAGTGTAGTCTGAGTCTGTCTCTGAAAGGCTGTTTATATGTGTGAGCCTGGAAATTCTCACATATAGTAGAATGTCCTCATGGAGCAGGACTTTACTGCGACCGCGGAGGATCCCACTGCCGGCTCTTACACTGTAAAAGTAAAATCCTGGAGTCAGAGTAATAAAGAATAAGACAAACAGCACTGACTGGCCTACGCTATCATTTACAGAGATTTACATCTCGTACGTGCGTCTTTTACACAACTGATTGCTTGTTGACTTCCTTTCTGCATCTAGTTTGGTTATTTCAGTGCACGAGAAGGTACGTGCACATTTGATGGAGCTTTTAAGAGATTCACTGATATTATCACACTGATAATCAGGGAATCCAGGGTCTAACTGTGGTGGCAAGGCGAGAAAATGCAGTGTGTGCTCATGTTTGCTGAAAAAGCCCACATATGTGGATTTATTAAACTTCTTAAACGTCACACAATGGAACAGCTCTTGCATTGCTCCTTATGAGGGGCGTGCATATCCTTGTTTACCATCAGGGTCACCATGTTTTGTGCTGCATTGCCTTTTGTTGCTAGAACCTTGACCAAAGGACGAGGTGTACAATGACTAACCCCTCAAAGATTCCAACAGATCAGATACTGTGTCCTGCTCAGTCAAATATATCAAAAGCTTGTTTGTTTATCAAAGTGCAATGCAAAGTTATATGAATTAAAAATACACGACTTGCTACTTCTCCCAACTTGATTTACGGCACAGATCCTTAAATGCCCTTAAAAACTTTTTCCGCACATTACTACACTGCCAACTACTCCTTCCTGTGAGGGATGGGTCCTTTGTGACTTACTCCCAAGTTTGGAACAATTTGGGTTATTTCACATGAGAAGTCGCTCTCCGTGCTTTCTTTTGCGGGCCTGAAATGGGTGGAGCTCAGCTGGGAAGAGAAACTTAGTGGATTTATCAATATTTCAGGAATATTTGGCTTGATATGTGGTAGCACCTGGGGGGTTGTTTGTTTATGTCAGCTGCTTTCAGTCATAGAGTTGGTGGTTTACTGTTCACATAATGAACTAATGATATAGATTTGAAGTCTTTGGGGACGATGACCAGTCAACAGCCGAATTCTCCTCTGTGTGACACACTTAATGTTTGTTGACATCAGTGATTTTGTTTAACGTGGCTGTTAATCAGTTAGATATGTTTACGTAATCTTGCATAATGTCAATTATCTATTTTTTTTAACTTATTTTAATTTGAACTACTTTTTACAAAGAAAAAATTGCCTCTGACAAGTGTTGACCAGGAGGTCTGTGGCTTATCTAAATGACCTAGGATATCAATGCAAGACATTGTTACTACAAAGAGACATTGCTACTGAATTTTTTTCACTGAACTTCATTGAAGTTGGGTAAGAAGAATCCAATAGATAAGCATTTCAGTAGATAAAACAAAAGAGCAAAAGAAGTACAAGTTGTTTTAAAAGAAAAAAATCGAATTAAGTTACCTTAGAATTCAGTTTAGGGAGCAGTAACTCTACTGCACTGTGGGGAAACACTGACAAAACAACACTGCTGTCCAGACGGGCCCACTGCAAAAGATAGGGAGCTGTTCTCAATGTTTTCACTCACAGCATGACACAACTCTAGTATAACACACCAAAATGATCAACTTGGCTTTTATACTGAGCCTCTTACTTCTGTGTACGCAAGAACATTCATAAACAGGCTGGGTTTGCATCTCATTTCTGGGGCTAAGAACCCTAACAGAAATAAAGGAGTTTAGTACCGACTTCTCCTGGAACATGTTCATTGAAAAATCAGTGACAGAGCTATGCTTGTGCATGTGGAGAATCCCAGGAAAATAGAAAACCTGGGTTCACAATGCCTGTGGGAGTGCACCGGGGCTGGTAATTAGCCAGAATAAAAATCCTCAGCCTCAGCCACAAGCCCCCCAAGGTATTGAATGGGAACTAAAGTAAACCGAACCTGTCTGGGAGATTACATTAGATGTGTGTGCTTGATGGAAAGTAAAAAAAAAAGAAAAGAAAAGACAAAACTCATTTGTGCTTTATGAGCATTCCCATTGCTCACACCCCTCCCCTTCTTTGCGTCACCATTTTTGCTCCTCCTCCTTTCTCCCATAGTTTATCTACATTATGTTGATGCCTTTGTTGTAGGACACTAACAGAAACAGGATGTGCAAAAATGCGGTTTGAACATTTCTCTCTTTGTTTCCCACAGATGCTCCCCCGCTCAGACTGGGACCACAAGAGAGGCCCACGAGGATCACAGGTCAGCACTGTCCACAGAAAAAGAGACACTTCAGTAATAGAAGTAATGGTTAACAGCACACAGGAAGGTCCCTGAACAGAGCTCCATCATCGCCTACACACACACCTTATGCATGATGCTACAAGGCCTGTTCACCCACTCATTGTACATGTTAAACCGCATGTTGATAGGTGTCACTTCCCACCAGTGGTGTCCTTGTTGTACCATTAGTTTAAAGGACAGATGTACTGTATGTGATTTGGCTATAAGAGGCTACAAAAGCCACTAAAGGCCAAGGGAATGGATACACTAGAAAGACCCAAGGGAAACAGCTTGTAGAGGACACACACACAGCCACATCCTTGATTTAACCTTCCCCGTCTTTTGTAGAGGGGGGAATTTGTGGATGTGCTTAGGAATTGATGTATTGAGCTGCCACAGAGGTACAGGGCAGGAATCCAGAGCACATGAAGAACAAACAATGCCCTTGGCATTGGCATCGCCATATACAGTATGAGTGTGTCCTGTACTTCATGTTCTCCTATCAGAAGGATATCCTTTAGAAATAAATAGACAGTTAGACAGTGTATCCATGCTGACAGTTTACAGCATGCTTGAATTGCAGTCAATGCTGCAAAGTTGTGGTTATTGTGGAGGATTTTTTTTTTCTCTTTTCTATTTTTCCATGCGTTGTGGCCAAGACTGTACAGCACATTTGACCTGAAAACAAAAATGCAAAAAGTTATATAGTGGTTTATGTGTTGTTAAACTAGCCGTACAGCTGCCACCAGAGCACAGAAATTCTCAAATAGCATGCTACCCGCTTGAAATATTGTCTGAGGCTGATATCAGTGTTTTATGTGGAGTTAATAGGCAAGCACATATTTTTTGATGAATGCGCTGCCTGAGCTGCCATTTAGATTCAGCCCAGTCTTTTTATCTGGATTAGAGCTGCACATTCGTCAGTGGAATCCTGTAATAGTCCAAAGACTGACAAAACTTGTAAGAAGTCGAGGCTTATGTTGGCATCTCTCTCCATCTTGTGGCTATTTTCCCTCCGCTCTGCTGTCTTGGACTGAGTTGCTGGTCAGAGAAGCTCGTCGCACTTCAGTATGCCCCAGCACCTCATAGCGTGTGCAAATCACAGAGAGAGACTGCTTGATTGATTTCTGTGTCGTGTACGCCAACATGCACACATTAGCAGGCTCATTTTCCAAACCAGATCTTTTTTTCCCTTTCCAAAGCTTGTGGTGGATGTTTTAGCTTAGGAACTGACAGTAAAGTTATGTATGGAAAGGGCTATTTAAATATTTGTATTCAACTTGGAAACTCGTTGGTTTTGGAATGTTACCCAGGGAGATTATTGGAGAAAAGAGTGTTTGTAGGCCTGGATTTTGCGACTGTTATTCTTAGTCAAAGAAAGGCTGGAAGAGTGGCCTCTGAGGCAGAAAAGTGATGACATTGGAATCATGTGGAGACTTTTAAAAATCACTGAGTGCATTTCAAACACAGATTAATGTCTCTTAAGCTGCATGTTTGGGAGTTCAAAAAGGCATATCCTCGACTTTGGCTGAGGCAGAGGTTTGTCTCCAGTGCTCTTTGTCTGTTTGTCTGTCAGCAAAAATTATGCAAAACTACCAAAATGTGGGGTGTTGCATAGCAAGTTAGCCACAACATAAAGATATATACATTGAAAAAACACATACAGTTTAATATCTCATCTATGACTGTTAATCATTTGGTTCTGTTCAAAACACTTGTCATGAACAAGTAAATGCCTAATCAAACCAGCACATATCTTACATTTGTATGTCAGAGGAGTGGTAGTGGATACTAGACTTCGCATATAGGGAGATCTCAGTTTGAATTAACAAGGTTCATGCAACAAACTATTCAGTGAGGAAAAGATTGTGGTTTGGTGTAAGACCCTGCTCCTCAAAACAATGCACATTCCACACAAGCCATCATGTACTGAGGTGGGAGTGGCTCATTTTTGCCTGAGAAATGTTACATTTAATAAACATATAAAGTCCTTATCCTTGAAAATAATTTTGCCTATCAGAGATAATGCAGATGCATTTGCTAATTTCATCCTTGCTAATTTCAACATGTTTTTTTTTACCTAAACCTAACCTAGTATATTTTTATCTACACCTAATGGTGACTGAAGGATAATCCACTATGGAATTGAATCAACTGTCCACTGGTTAAAGGTCTTACTTAGCATCCTGTGTGGTACAGTTGCACAAATCAGTGGATTTTTACAGAACTTAAATTGAGTGAGGGAATTTGTGTGTCCACAAAAGCAAGAAAAGGTTTGATCCACCACCACAAAGCCGCTTATTGACTTTCCACTAGCTTTTTTTCAACACTGTGCCAGGCCAGCATGCACTTTCGGCACGTTATGTGTCAACACCACTCAAGGCCGTGTCAAAGCAGTTGTTGTCGTTCCACATATTTCTGTGAGACATTTTCTCAGAGAAAATGAAGAATATACTGAGTTGGGTTTTTCATTGAAAACATGCCTACTGATTTAGTAAGAATTGTAAGAACTTCTGGTTGTTGTGTAAGCTGCAGTCCTGGTGGTGGATGTATGTTATGCGAGCTGTATCTCGTAGTATTTTGTAAATCACTCAACACCCAGAAAAAGCTAACTGTTTTACCTCATGCCTCTTTTCTGTTTGCTTTGTTCTTTATGCCAGCATTTCATGGATCTGTCTGTGTGTCTGTCTTTCTTCCTCTATTTTTTGTATCTTGGTTGGCGCCTTTGCTGGAATCAGAGAACCAAACACCCTAAAATATGTGGAAGAAAAAAAGTGTTTAGATGGTTGCATGTTAGGGGGTCAGTTTACTGGAAAATGGGGACCTTTTCCAGCAAATTATTTTGATTCCTCACAACCCCCCCCACTCACCTTTTTTATAAAGTATAGAAAAACATGTAATTGTATCCTGGCTACAGCTGAGGACCTGGACCAGTGTTTGGTTTGTGAGGGGAGTCGGGTCATAGTGGGAGTAAGGGCTACGAGGTTGTGAGGGAAGTGCTGCTGTCCGTAGTTTTGGCTGCGGTAGCTGAGGCAGGGTGTCTCAGTGGAGTTTTATGTTACCCCAGTGCTGTGACTCACACTGCATCAGCCTTCTGTCATTCTAAGTAGAGATCATCACCATCTCCCAGTCTTCTCTTCAACTAATCCATCTGGGCAGATAGAATCACAGACATCACACAGCCACTGAAACAGAAAACTGCATGTTAATGATTTTTTAAACATTCTCAGAGTGTTGCGTACATAAGATGAAAGTAAGAGACACGCACATTCCTGTGTTTTAAGGCTTGCACATGGTGTTAATTGCTAAATAAGCACTGCAGTGTCTGTATCTGTGGCTTACGAAAATGCAGAGTTGCTTACATTATTCTGAGAGATTCAAATACTTCTCTTTCTCCAGCAGGCCTTCGAGGCAGTTGTGCAGTTCGAGCTCTCCTCTGGGATACATTATATTCTCACCATTGCACAATTTTAGAGGTCCTCGGTTTTACTCGAGGCTTTGAGGACTTTATGTTTAGATGAGGGAGCCGAGAGGCTAAAAGTGCATAAAATGGACCATCTCAGAAATTACAAATATGTGACCTCTCTCTATGTGTACCCTATTAATAATCTTTATTAGACAGAGACTCTAGCGTTTTGTTTTTTTGCGCCAAATGGATTTCATCTGTCCTCTGCATTCTCCAGTTGTTGGCAAAATACATGTGGACACAGCAGGAACACGAACAGTCCTATTTCCATGACTCAGTGTTGTTGCAAGGCTCGATTGCGTTGCTTGTAAAACATGATGTTCTGTGTGAGAAATGTAAATATCTGAAGTTAATAGCTTAGTGTTTAACGACGGCGGATGCATGTATGGAAAAGACTCATTTTCAACATTGTTATGAATTGTTGGTATAATTTCATAGAAATATACAGTTAGTCATTACAAAAACACAGCAAGATAGCTTTGGGGTCAAATTTTTCTTGTCAAATTTGTCTGGTATGACATTTAGATTAATTCTGTACTTTATTGGGTCCTTGCACACCATTACAATTGAAGCTACATTCACAGCTAACTGGTGCCTTAAGTACAGAAAATCTATGTGGAAAACAGACCTTCACTCTCCAGGAATGATTGCTGGTTTGTTTTGACTGTCCCTCTCCATAGTTTATATGAACTGCTGTGCTGGTGTTAATCTATGGCGTGACTATTGATGTACTGGTCCAAGCTGTGTTCACACGAGCAATTAAGGCCATTGATCATGAACACTGTTGTTAGTCATAGTGAAATGTCATAACAGTGTGTTCATGCATGGTTTAGTATATGACTCAGATTGTTGAGGAGTCATAAAAACTGTTTATTGATGCTGATAGTGGGGTTTTGCTTAATGCAGCATGTCAACAAAAGCTGGAGTCTTTTGAGTCTATATAAAATAGATCTGAGTTAATTCTGTGACCGGAGGGGCTGGCACAGGGGTCAGATTAGGGGGACCAATGGATGTGTCAAGGACTGGCATCAGGCAAATCTGGAAATTTCCTGGGTTTTATAAGCCGTGTGGTTCCTGCCAGTTAAACACAGAAGATTGGCCATCTGCAAAATTGCCACATGGTTGCAAGCAGGAATGAAGCCAAATGCTTTGACAGATGACTTTTTGGCTTGCACAAGGTCACTAAAGTTAATCATCAGTAGCTCCAAGGCTGGATATTTGACTGCTATGAATTTTACATTCATGTTACAGCTTGTCATTTGTAAGCATACTGTAAGTCCAACATTATGTTTATTTTTTATTTTATTTTGGAAACTGCTTCCCAAGCTTTCTACGTAGAGAGACACATGAGAAATAACTTCACAAGAAAGTAGATTTCCCAATATGTCAGACTATCGATTTCTACCCTTTTATTGTTCCAGAGTCAGGACATTACTTCAGAACTGTTTTTCAACACTTGATTGCAGCTCATCAAGTGTGCAAATATTTTACTGTTACTGAATGAGCGGTTGTCAGTTTGTCACTCTTCCAACATGCAGCCTTGAGACTTCCACTGTTTTCATTACCGCTGACTATGTTTATGTTGCCTTTATAAAGGAAGGCAGGCCAGTCTCACTTAGAAACAATGAATGATGAAGAAATGATGACTCATTTTCAAACCATGAAGGCTTTTGATTTTTTCCATGATCAAAGAGACAACATTTTCCTTATACTGTAGAATTTAAAATCTCCACCACACAATTCTCACAAGTGCTCCATCACTGACTTTCTCTGAAGGATGTATTTCTCAGCAAATTCTCAACAGAGGGAGGAGTGTGAGCCAGTGGGAGACAGTTGTTGAGAGTTCCCAGATGTGGTCACGTGTTGCTTTGAATGTTGTGCAAAGCAGCTGTAAAAAAGTGCGTATACGATCGTTACGACTCAGCCTCATTGGAGGTTAATGCACTGTTTTTTATCACACAAATACGTTCAGTGTAAAACACCATTTAACACCTAATATAATTCATTTCAACAGTATCAAACAGTATCTTAGAATGCAGTATTTGACTGTTTAGGTTATTTTACAGTATCCACCAACATGTTGGCATTTGTTTCCAATTACATTTTAGGTAAGAACGTCCACCTCCTAGATGCAGAAAACTATTCTGTATTTAAATGCAGTATTCACTATGTGGGGCTTGCTTGAGATGTATCCAATAAGAAAGCCTCAGAGGTAGCCACCTTGATGAATGAAAGTGATCATGTAACCTGACAGGAAGTGCTTATGTAACCGTATGGTATTATGCAACTCCCTCACAATGCAGTCCTTTCCAGCATGTCCACTGATGATTCTTAAGTTTTAAGTTGCAGATTGTTGGAGGATTACGGACACTAGTAGCGACTTTCCAGCTAAAAGTTGGGTTAACAGAAATATGTGCAACCTGAAGCCTGCTATGGTCAAAGCTTCACATTTATTATCTCTCCCTGCAATCAACATTTGTTCAGTAGCTGAAAGCTTTTTTAAAGGAAATATATATACATTTTGGAACTTTTTTCAGGATAATAAGAATAGTTCTGAAGAACAATACATATTCTGTGGTGGTCATATTTCAACTTTGCCTAAAAGCTCACATTTCAAATGTTACCTGAAGCTTTTCACTTCACTTGATTTGGTTCTTGTGTTGGCAGTGGATTGAAATGTAGGGTAAAGTACTAATCACTTGCAGTGGTGTGTGTGTGTGTTAATGTAAATATGTATTTACCTATGTTTGTCTACTTAGACCACGGATAAAGGATTAGAGAAGTGCAGTCACGTGAAACAGAAACTACCAGATTCTGTGGCCGCAAAACAAGCCCAAATCATCACCCCTCCACCACTGTGCTTGACAGTTGCAATTAAGGCTTTATGTGTGCTGATGTGCTGTGTTTGGTTCACAGCAAATGCAATGCTGTGTATTATCATTATTACTCATCATTTATAAATCAAACACCCAGTGAACACTCGTCTTTTGTATTTTTGCTGACCAACAGGAAAAATTGCATAATCTGTGTAACTGACTAATCTGATGAGATACTGGGAAAATAAAACGGTAAACCTTTTCCGTTCCCACACAAGTTGAGATTTATGAAAGGTGTTCATATATAAGTTGCTCAGGTCAACCGCTTGCTGCTTCGCCAGTGTAAACAGAATAATTCTGGGTGCCTGGCAGCTGGTGTCAAAGTGAATGGGACATTTGGGAAGAAAAATCTGATAACATTCTTCAAGTGGAAAAAGGGAACTTGTGGGCTTATTAGATAAATTAGCGAGCAGCAAAGACTGACCTGCGCTTAGCAGTGGTTGTTCAACTGCTCAAGGCACAGCAATTAGGAGTGGGTTGTGAACTTTTCACTTTACCCTGTAAAAACAAGGCCAGCTCACACTATGTTGAAGGCTGTGCGGCAGACGGTCAGAAACAGGCGATGGCTGCTGGCCATCTGAGAGGTTGGGAGTGTAGAGGCTAAGGGTCACATTCCAGCTGAGACTTGCTAATGAATCCATTCATTAAGCATCAAGTAACATACAGCTGTGTTAAACATGTTTCAGTCTAATGTTCTAGTTCAGATGTTTAACAGGCTACTTGTATGTCAACATCTTCTGATATGAATTACCACTCTAAGCTCCTCTTCATGTTTTTTTTTTTTTTTTTGTTTCTGTGAGCTAAAAAAGAGCCATATAAGGTATAGAATAAAGCCTTTGATTTGGGAGTTGTTGTAAGTGCCTGTGCTGAGCTCAGTGTGATATGACAGCCATAAAACACTTTACAAAGCTGAGAAAAATCTCTATACAACCCTATATTTCCTGTGACCGAGTCTAAAATAAATCAGCTATCTTTTTGTTTTCAAATGGTTAGGTTTAGTTTATTGTGAATTGGTATAATTTCTTTCTTTGTTTCTTCTTTCTCTTTATTTTTATTAGCTTCTTTTCCTGAGCGTTTGAGACACAATATGACTATAATTTGTGATACTGGTATTGTAAAACATTCTATATAGATATGAGGCTAAGATCTTGATGATTATTAGGTTTAGTTGCAATCAGCATCACGCAGGCAAACTTTGATCATTTTCAGATTATTGGGGGCAGCTGTGCCTAACCCCACATTGCCCCCTATATGCTCATTGATGTGTGATTGGAGAGAAAAATGCTGCATTTGAAGAGTGTAAAAAGGAAGTAATATGTCATCTTGTGCAACCATAAATTATGTCCTGGCTAGCAGTTGGAAGCCATCTTTGTGGTATGTTCAAATGCTAAGTTGTTTGATCAACATTTGTTGGTAATGAAAGGAGACCAATTATGGGCCCCCTACTCACTGCTGGTTCTTCATGCCAGTTTGGTGTGTGAGACCCCTTAGAATAATTGATTGTTGTCACTGTTGTAATACTAAGTAGTAGTAATTTAGAACTTAGACGTTACATTGCACCCAGACACAACTAACAACATCAATATTCACTGATATTTCCCTAAGTGCACCTCCACATCAGCAAAAACAAGATTCTGAGCAGCTGTTAAGTCACTTCTCTGTGTTGAAGCTTGAAATCTTCCTAGATTGTTCTGCAGTTTGAATTACTGCATAGTCATCCATCATGTTTGACAGCATTTAAGAGAAACGGCATTAACTTAATTATACTTAAATCTGAATTAAATGTATTTTTTGCCACTTGGAAACAGCTCTCTGACTGACAGTAGATAAATGCATTTAAATTAACATAAACATGACATAAATTGTCTTGTCATGCATAAAGCAGACATGGAACCACATCAGTACTAAAACATCAATTTAATACAGATGTAGAGTTGGGGAAAATTGTCATTGATTGATTGTCAAAGATTGTATATTTGACATAGTTATAAGTGTAACTGCTCATAGTTTCCACCACTACTTTTTAACTTCAGCATAGTTTGAGTGCCCGTTCTGTGGGACTAACAACTAAAGCAATGCCTGTGTCAAAGTTAACTACATTACGTCCTCACAGGGGAACTGCTTTACGCACCTGCTCCCCATGTCTGCCACCAAACTGCATCACACAGCTGCTATCAGACCCCATGATTAATTAGCATCAGCTCCCATCAGCTGCAACAGCAATGATGTTAACAGTGTGTCTCGCTCCTGTTTCTTCTTGTCGATGTATAGTCTTCAGGCACAACTGTCATGGTGGACATAGCAGTGATGGGAGAGGCCCATGGACTGATCACAGACCTGCTCGCTGACCCCTCTCTACCACCCAACACCTGCACATCACTCCGGGCTGTGAGCAACCTGCTAACCACCCAGCTCACCTTCCAGCCACTGCATCGACCACGCCCCGCCTCCCTGCTGAACCCCAGCGATGCTTACACCTGCTCTGACTCAGAGGAGGGACCTGAGAAAGGAGAGAAGACATCCATACATAAGGTAAGCGGATTAATTACTGTCCTGATTTACATTTTGTTGGGAAGATGTGTTGTGCTGGGGAGTAAAGAGATGAAAGGGAGGATATTTCATCATTGTAATCTACACAACATGCTGAAGAGCTGTTGATCAAAAGTAGTCATAAGCAGTTTTATTTGCAAACAGCTGAAATAATCCTTAGATGGCAATATAGTTTATTAAGGGCAAATGATTTACACAACATGCAACACTCCCCATACATGTTAATCTTCCATGTTTCAGCTAATGAGCGCATCCTGCTCTCTGAGCTTTTAACATCAAATGAAAGAGTAAATTTTCTTAGAGTTGAGTGAAGAAAAATAGAGCACGTCTAGAGCTCGGAGCACTGTTCTCCGTTCCACAGCCACAGCTGTGTCAACATGACAGATGTGTGGAGCCAGACAGTGTGTGTGAACGCGCGTATAACAGGGAAGTAGCAGAGGAGAGGCAGCACAAAGCTGAATGCATTTTTCAAAAAGTTACAAAGAGAGTCTATAGTAAACAAAACTTGACCCCCACCAAAGTGATGCATCCTTTTCTGCAGAGTATGCCAACTCTGGTTGTCTTGGAAGTTGGTGTGTGGGCTGTGTTTACCATGCCGTCAAGCAAACCGCTTGTCTGACAGGTGCTATTTTACATCTTGTGAATTTTGTAAAAGTCAAACTGCACCTGGAGAGACCAGTGACGCTGCTGTCATTATGACTTTCCTGCCTATTAGGGCTCACCTCGAACTGCCAGGGAGAAAAATAACGCGAGGGGAGAAGGCAGTTACAGAAGAAAGGAGGCTTTTTCTGCCTGCTGGCTAATTTGATGTCCGATGGTGGCACAAACTGATGCCTTTCAGGCAGTTTTTCAAACTCATTTTCTGTCTGTCTCTGCTGCAAAATAGCACCTGAAATAAAAGCATACGTTTTATGAAGGAAAAAAAACACACACAAATACTTTTGAGATGTTTAAACGTACACTGATCTCACAATTTTTCTTTTAAACTGTTACAAAGAAAAGGGCAATTACAACATCAGCAGCAGGCATCAGCCTTTTTAAAAATGTTTTCCACTTTGTGAAGATGGCCTGATTTTGCTGTGTTGTTGCCGATGGCATTATGTGTGTGCATCTATGACGTGTGTGTTTCAGTTATTGGTTTTTAGCTTCTTTTTTTTTTCCATAAAGTAAAAACCAGGGAAACAAAAAAAAAAAGTAAAAAATTATAGCATCATTGTTCTACTTCAAAATTGGCATGAAAACGTACATTTTCATACAATATAAGTATAAACACATAAAATTTAAAGTTAGAATAGTATTAGCATGTATGCACTATCCTGGTCTGTTGTTCTTTTAGATGATTGTGGCCCAAATTGACATAAACCATGTAATGAGCATATGTGTGCAAGCTCTCAGTATATGAAGCCCATGAATGGGCTCATTCAGGATTCTGAAGTGATCTTTACTAAGTCATGCTGCAAAGGACTGAGAGAAAGAAAACCAGCCATGTTCAGTGTTGCTGTGCCAAACGGCTGCATGGCACCGAACAGATGGAGGCATCACAAGGGCTCGGACTAGTGGGAATCCAAGGAAAGAGCAACGAACAGACAGATGAAAAGTCTTTCTGAGAGAATGAAACAAAAGAGACTCAAAAAGAGAATGAGAAGAAAACAGGCACTATCCATGTGATGTAACGAATCTATGTACAATGCAATACTGACAGTGGATCTAGTAATGCACTGTGAGGAGCTGCCTGAAAATACTCTCCATTCCTCAATGGCAACAGTTTTTATTCTCTTTGGATCCAATGAAAAGAATAATGTCTCATGAGATTTGTTGCTTATCTTATCACCTGCATTATTTGTTTTAGCTTGGCTAAATCCTGGATGAACCAGTCTCATCTAGTTGATGCATTTGACTGGAGACAAACTGAATGAAATTTATTTTCCAGGTGGGAGTACTTAGAGAGCTTTTATCTGGATACTTAAGCAGTTCATGTTTTTTGTACTCCTGTACTCACTCATTGCCATAGATTTGATTCATAACGTTATCAGTTCATCATAGTGTTAAGTGTGTCCATGTTCTGTGTTTGTGTGTGTAGCGTCTGAGGCGGAGTCTCCATCCTGGCCTTCTAAGGAGGATCTCCTCCACATGGACCACCACCACTTCTGCCACCGGACTGCCCACCATTGAGCCTGGGCCTGTCCGAAGGGACCGCAGCGCCAGCATCAAACCCTTCCATGACACACCTACCTGCAGGTAACCAAGCCGCAGCTGAATAACCAATGTTCCTATCTATTTTTCTCTTTTGCATACACTGCTCTGGAAGCCTACACGTACTCATAGGTATGATTATCATGGCAGCACTGGAATGGGAATTGGTTCTTTTTCTGTGGCAGAGGGATTGCATTGCATATATCTTAAGCAAAAAAAAAAAAGAATAAATAAAATAATTTGGTGCACATGGTCTGAATTTATTTGCTTATATGTCCCTTAGCAAGTCGCAGCCCAACTTGACACCATCAATAACCTTCTGGCAGAATTCTGCTTAAATATACGACCCCCTTTTTTTTTGCAGTTCAGTTAAATTAGTCAGTTTCCTGGCTCTAAGCAGACTTTTAAGCACAGAGGTCATGCCAAAGTCCTGTTAACCTGATTTATGTATTTTGCAATCAGCTTTGATTTTTGGAGCACATAGTTGTGTCCAAGTTTCAACAATCTGACAGATGGTTGTTTTGGGTTACTCGGAAGAACTTTTGGGGTAGTATGCCTTCTTCTTTATTCTGTCCACTTTGCAGTGCACTAGCTGTTGGTAGTACGGACAAAGGTGCTAGCACCGCTACGATTAAAAGTAAAGTGGTCCTCCCATCATACCTCTGGTCATTGTGGTAAAACAGCTCAATTATTGTCTCATCTGACAATAAAACCATCACCCAGTTTTATCTTCTCCATGTGGTCAGCTGCAAACTTCAGTTGAGCTTGAAGGTCTTGATTTGAAGCAGTTTTTTTTTTCTTGGATGGCAGCCTCTCTGTTGGTGATGATGCCAAACCTTTTTGAATAGACAATGACAGTGCTATTCAAACAGAATCCAGTACCTGGCAGGCCCTTACCTTGGTGGTTAGTGGGTTGGTCCCAACCAGCTAAACCTATGTGCTCTTAGCTGAGGGCGAGTTTGGGTCTTCTTCCAGAATTTGGCAAAGTGGTTACAATTCCCATTACCTGCTTTTAGTACAAATTGTGTAGAAATGTCTCCAGAGAAAATCCTTATTTGTGTAAACCCACAGTCCTCCTGCTTAGATCTGCCCTAAGCTCCTTAGACTTTCCCATTGTACTGTGTGTTGGTCAATTCGATGAGTGCTGTCAAACAAAACCTTTCCTGTTTGCTACAGAGAAACTACAGTATAAGCTGCAGTCAGCAACGCTCATTCAGGAACATGGAGGGCCTTTGCAAGTTAACTGGTTTGGAATTCTCAGCACTTTTCATACACTATATAGATGATAAGCTTGTATTTTTTAACTTTTATGCATAATTATGACAAATGGAAATAAATAATGGAAATCGTATTAGTTAGGTCCTACTGTATGTCATTTCACTTTAGACATAAAAGGTGCTTTGAGGAGAACAATGACTACCACATTATGACACATGGCTTTGAAGGTTATTAGGTTTTCCCGGCAGTGTGGCTGCCGTTAGACCAAAGAAATCCGTGTGAGCGAACAGAAATGGCACAGCAGTTTGGAAAACGATGTGTGGGAGCCAGAATGGAAATATGCCCCACAGGCAAACGCATTAACCTGAATAACTAAGACGCACATCAACCATGAGCACATTAATGCTGAAGACAGCGCGGGACTCAGGCTACACAGACATGTCACAGTTCAGAGGTAGATCTATATTGCGCTGTGTATTTCCCTGTGGTTGTGTTTGTGTCGGTGTTTCAGATGTTTCCGTGCACTTTGGGGGGATGACATTGTAGGTTAGAGAAAGGTGGAGGTTTGAGCATTGCTCGTGAACATTTGTGTGCAGGCAGGACAAACACAGATGCAGTGCTACTTTTTCCCTCTGAGTCACACAGGTTCTTTCTTAAATAAACTCAGTGACTTCATTTATGAGAATAGTTTTGATTACCGAGTGAACTATTGATGCACAATTTACCATGATCAGAGCACAAATTGCACTCCTTATAATTAGTTTGTGATTACCGTGACATTATGTTTGGATTGTCTTCGAAACAGCACATGAGAAAAAGTGTTTATTATGAATTTCAAAGGAGCAGAAAATTAAGTTTCAGCTTTAGAATTTTCTGCCCCAAATGTTTGTGTGTACAAAAACGTGCGCGTGCAATATTTCCATGATGCACAAGCTGCCTAAAACAGCACAAGCTCCATTGTTTTTTAAATATTGATAACGTCTCAACAAGAGAGAGTCTTTTTGCGTTTCATCCTCAGCACCTCGACTCCCATGTTGAGCTTTTGTCACAGATCCTAAAATCTTCCAATGAAGGCCAGCACAACTTTACGGATACAGACACTTCTGGGTGGCTGTATGCTGTAAATGAGCGTCTCTAATGTCTATGTTGTGCGAAGCTCGGGGGACCGTTTTTAAACATTGTAGGTTTCTGTATGTGTGCATAATTTTGAGATTGTGTCTGATCTCTAATCTGAATCTGCAGCTCAATTATTAATGTGCAGATAAGAAGAAGAACTTCAGAAAGCCATGTCTGATGTCTTGACTCAAAGACACACTGAAAGCCGCCTGCAGGGATTCAAACAATACAGCTGCTGCTGATAACCTTTGTATTCTACTGCTGTAATCATCCATAAGAATCTGTGTACACACAGAGCGTGAATTCTGCATCTCCCTTTTTGTATGTAAGGCTCCATTTTAACACTCTTTAAAGTTTAATGTCCAAAAAAAAAAAAGCACAATCATCAGTTTCCTTGAGCAACGTGTGGAGATTTGAATCAGCTTGCTTACGCACTTGCTGGACCAGTAAGCAAAGGCTGAGATAAAAAGTAATTTACTGCTTTTGCAATCTCCCTGAAACTTGTTAGCAATTGTTAAAACTTGGCATTGTAGATGTAAAATGAGGCGGGACTCTGAAACTGCATGGTTTATTTCCCTCCTCGGATTAATTTAGAAACTAATGTTAGGTGAATAATTGTATGAAAATACTACTGTTTCCATGCTTTATTTATTCTTTTGTCTGATTTGGAATTTAGAGGCAAATAACATCCTCAGGGCAGCTATGTTCAGTTAGATGTTCAATGAGAGAATGAATAAGGGAGGGTAGCATCTTATTGTACTAAATACAGTTTGATATATGTGTCGTGAGACTGACTTAAAATGTTTCAAGTGAATTCATCCATGTAGTTGCCAGTAAAGGAAGCCAGCCAGTCTATAGCTGTGTATTTTTAAATGTTTTTTGTTGTGGAAGCATTTATTTGATGGAGTTAATAAATGATTACAGCCATACTGTAACACTGAATTGTTCCCATAAAAACACAAGCCTCTTGTTCTGCAAGGTAATTATTCAAACCATGATGATTGGAAAAATATGTTATCTGGCTCATAAGACTGCCTTTGGCTCATGGTAGACAGGCCTTCAGTATTCTTTCAGGTTGTCGGCTTTATCTGAGAATCATTAGAATTCAGATTTTAAGAGCCCATATTATGTTCATTAAAAGGTTTGAGGGGTTATTTTCAGGGCCTAGAAGAAAAGTTTTGCATGCTTTCATTTCTCATACTGTGCAGCACCTCGTCTCACCTCCTGTCTGAACAGGGCTGGTTCTAGAAAATTTTACAGACAAAGGGGTGGCCAGAGGTTTTAGTTAGTTTGCATTGGGGGACAGTGTATGTGGGTTCTCATACAAAAGTAAATATTCTTCATTAATAATGTTGTGTCATGTTATTATTCCCCAGTTTTCTCAAGGATCCAGTGGTAGTTTGAGTAGTTTGCAAAGACTACAATGGTTAGATGAAAACTTCAGTATCTGGATGTGTGGAATCTCCTCTCAGCATTAGAAATGCTCCATACTCTTGAAGAAGACAGTCACATGTTCTGGTCACTTCTGTTCTGATCACTGTCACTATGTTCTGATCTGACGAGTGCAGTCGTATCCGATCATGGTAATGTTTCACAGTGATCCCGGAGCATTTGCCTGTCTTCTTCCAGACCACAGTGTGTTTCCAGCAGTGAACTGAGATTTAATCTGTCCGGATACTGAAGTTTCATGAGGTTATCTGAGGTGCTTACTTGTGTCAACGAACACATGGTTAGCCACACTTGAATTTGAAGCTGAAGAAGACTCTACCACATTGATGTGGGGGATTGGTGGGCCTATGATGCAACCCAGATTATTATAGAAAAGGCATTTGTTCTTCCTATCAGTTGTTGCATCAAAGTACACGAAGTACACTCTAAATACATTGTGTACTTTAGCCAACTTTTCTTGGTCTTCAGGTAACATAGCACTCCCTGTCCCTCAGATATTGTCTCTCATCTTCCCTGAAAGTATATGAAAATTTTTTTCTTTTCCATGAGTTTTCTTCAGTTGATTTTCTCACATATAGTCTGACCATATTTCAAGTAATAACCTGGTCTCTTGCTCTCCCCAGGTGCAACTCATTTATACTGTTCTGGTTCAGGTGATAGTTAGCTGAAATTTCCTTTGATTGGTCCAAGGCCCAAACAATGCCAAACTGTTCAGTCTACAAACAGACTATGAGCTATGAGCAGTTTGATTCGGACTGAGACCGCTTGTTTATCTTTGAGGGCGGGGCATCCAGATGTAAAACAACCAATTGATGTTTTACACCTGTAATTTTTAAAGTTAAAAGTAAAAAAATTCAACCCAAAGACTTATATAACATCTCAAAGTTATCTAATACTGTTCTAATAATAGACTGATCATAGACTCAAGTTACAATTTTTCCAATCAAAGCATGACAGCATGACAATTTACCTCAGTACAACTGATGCATAAATGAAAGTTGAAAGGCAATTTTTTTTGCATTGAAATTTAGATGAAAGAAAAATGGCCTTGCAACAGGTTCCTCCATCTCTTTTGTTTTTGAATGTCTTTTCGTCACTTCTGGCACCTATCCTCTCTTTTCCTTCACTGACATCTTTTCTCCCTTTCTGTTCCTTTCATCTTTAGGTTGGACTGTAGGCCAGTTAAACAATCTGAAAAAGACCTGGTTATATTTCCAATGTAACAGTCAAGTATGCTTCCCTCTTTGCCCTGAAAACTGCACTGTATCATACTGTAAGTGCAGTTTGAAATGTATTTATTTGCTAATCAAACAATCAATCCTCCAACTTTCTAGGTGTGCAACTGATAGAATTGTGTTTAACACTACTAACTCCCAGACAGTCTGATATTGACTGAATCCCTCAGTAAATCATAAAAAAAAACTTTACTTTTGGTTAGCATTATGAAAACTGATGTGCTCTCATTGTAGAATAATGTTGAATTTATGTTGCATACATTCCTTCCTTTATTTGTTTTCTTCTGTCGAATTTGTTTCTTTGATTTCAAAAGGACATAAACTCACTTCAGCTTCAGATGCAGCTGGAGGCCTTTTTAGATGAGTCAGGTATTGCCCCACACCTTCAGCGGATGATCTGCTGACTGTTGGCAACTGCACCTGAAGTCACATCACAGAAGTCCTTTGTGGCACTTTGTTTGATGTGAACTTTGCAGACCTTTTACATGCAGAAAAAAGCTACGTGAGACACCAAAGGAAAAACCTAAACCCATTGTATGGCCTCCTTAACATTGACCTGTATTTCCTTATCTTCAACCTTTCTGATGTGTATGTTTTTCTTATTAAACACTTACTGAACAGAACAGAGTAATTTGCTGCTGTATCCATCAGGTCAGATCATGTAACACTTGAGCAAAAGCAACTTCAACACCTGTACAATGTATTTATCTTTGCTATTGTCAAGATAATGAGTATATGAACCAACTCTTCCAAGAAGTCTGACTCACTCTGAGAAGTACTCTACTGCACAGTTTGTAGTCACATCTCCGCCTCTGTGTATGTTTTCCTGACATTAGTTGTATTGTGGGTTTCTGTTTTTGCTTTTTCTTTTTTCTGCTCTAAACTCAAATCAGTCAAAAACTGTATTTTCTTTCTTTCTTTCTTTCTTTCTTTCTTTCTTTCTTTCTTTCTTTCTTTCTTTCTTTCTTTCTTTCTTTCTTTCTTTCTTTCTTTCTTTCTTTCTTTCTTTCTTTCTTTCTTTCTTTCTTTCTTTCTTTCTTTCTTTCCACAAATCAGCAACTTAATTCATGAGATTAAGTTGGCTAAATGTAATTATTTGTGTCTACTGCTGATAAAAGATGTAATTAAATAAGGCAACTATGAAGTCTGTTTTAAAAATCTTTAGCATGCTCTACATTTATCCATAGTGTAATATTAATACATTGGAAAAGTCCCCAGCCTTCATCTGATTTTATTTACTGCACCACGTTCCACGCTTAGTTTTCCTATGCATCTTGAGCCCTCCAAAGAACTGTGTGGGTCTATCAGTGGCCTGTTTGGGTCTGTTTGCACAATGACAGCTTGATACTTGAGCAAGTTCTGTAAATGTAAGCACACTGAGCAGCCTTTGTACACAAAGCCTTGTCGCCTGGTCGTATAGCGTCACCCAGCCTAGCAGAGGGCTCCAGTTACGGCCACTTAAGATGGTGTGAGTGTCAACAAACACCTGGGCCTCTCCCTTGTCACCATAATCCCAAAATGAACACACACACACATTCAAATACACTGTCACAGCTGCTTCTTCTGGCACAGGTTATACAGAGACAGTTGAAGTATACTGAGAGCCTCGGCTTAGTTTACTGGAGTTTGTTTTAGTCCAAAAATGAACGAAGAGGACTGCTGTGGCTTTAGTATTAACTTAAAAGACAATAAACCATGGCACATGCCTACTCAAAACAACTTACTGTTGTTGGGATCAAACTTATGAGGGTCTCATTTTATGGCAACATGCAAACACACAATTTCACAAGCTACACTTCAACAAAGCTATCACTGGGAGTAGAAGGGAGCCTTTTTGTAATTTATGGGCTGTGCTTATTAGTGTGTCTGGCCAAAAATGTAGTAATATATAAATTTCTTTTGAGATCAAACAAAACAGCAATAATCTCTCATGATGTGTAATAAGTCCTTCGAGAAACTATTGGAAAAGACGGAAGGAGAGAACACATGGAGGAGAGGTCGGAGAAAAATAAACACATGGCTTTAATTCCCTTCTCTCTGCTCCCTCATCAAATCTGAACAATCTTAATTAGGACATTAGGCTTCTCTTTTCCTCCCCACTTCATTTTCCATCATGTCAGCCTTCAGTGACGTGCAGTGTCAAGAAGGAATAACACCAACTTCAAAGCCAACAATATCAGTTTGTTATCGGACAGGCCCCGTAAAAAGGGCCCAATTGATATCTTCCATTTCCCTCAGCCTGGGCCACTGTGCTGTTATCTTCTTCACGTCATCTGGCTCATGAGTATGTAGATTACTGGAAGCAGAAATAATGGTTGCTGTGTTTATTGTGGCTTGGAGACTGTCCGTTTGGGCTCTGCACCAAAGGTAATCTGTCAACCTGCTGCGAGTGGTCGAGTCTAAAATCTGAGAGTAAAATGCAGCAGAAGGGAGCAAGCAGAGACCAGTTGGATCTCCAAACATGCAGGGAAGAGAGGTTGCAGAGTCGTTATTTTAGATTGGAAAATCCTCTAGAGAGTAGGAAAGAAGCTGTGAGATTAATATCATTAGTCCTGTGAAAAAGCATGAAAAGCAACCCTGACTGTTAAGCTGAAAATATTCCACTTACAACTAATTTACAATAAATGTGTTTGGTAAGACCCAAATTACATTTTATGTTGACGTAAAAAGCAAACATTCATTGCAGCCATCAAAAATAACTGAACAGGTAATTGCAATATAATCTAAACCATTTGACTGGTTTCTTCTGCAAAGGATTCTCCTGTAGTGTTAATATTTGTTGTGTGTGTGTTTGTTCGATGAAAGCAGGTTTAAGATTTTTGTTCTGTTTTGTAACACAAAAGGCACATTTTGAGGTCATAGACTCAAGTTTGGGCACTGAAGAGTAGTTGATCCCGAAAATGATATATTTTTTTTCAGATCTAAATAAATTCACTGAATACTTTTTTTTTTCTGTTCGTTTCTGCACAATCCTGTTTCCAACAGCACAATGAATTCTTTTCTGATTGTGTTTTAACCTTTGCAGCACAGTTTTAGGTTACAAAGGGACCCAAATCCCATTATGTTGAGGTATTAGACTGGATTTATTTTTTCATTTATTTGGTATCAAGCTGAACCTATGATCACCTAAGCATAACCATTTTTTTGCTAACACTGTCAGATGCAAGCTTTTCCCTCACACAGTTATATCCTGGCCAAAAATTGAAGTCACAACACATCCTCACGTAGCAGATAAATGTTGTTTCTTGCAGACAGGTTCTGAAGCCCATACAGTACATTCTGGAATGCACATTATGTTTTTATAATGTATGTGTATATCTCACTGAGACAGTTAAATTACTTTAATTACAAAGCTAACCACTGTAACTACACTGTGTTGTTATTTTTATTTTTTTCCTGAGATGAAAGCAGAGTCACTTGATACCTGACTGACAGATTCCTCTTGTGAAAATGACCGACCTCCTTATTTACATTCAGTGCTGGAGGCTCAGTGTCAGTAGTCGAGGTTATTCTGCTGCATTAGCAGAATAGCGAAAGTGTCTGCCAGCTCTTCAACTTTCATTAAAACTAAACCTCTTAAGCCAAACGCTGCTGCCTGCCCAGACCCCCTGACAATAATGTTCTAACTGTTCAACCGCCAAACTATCAAACTATTTTATATTCCACACCTGCTAGGCATTAGACACAGTGGTCCAACCTGGCCACGCAAATACAACAGAACGCCCTTTGTTAGGGCCCCAGGACCATTATACTGGGTGGGTACAGCTCCAAAGTGTTCCAGAAACACTTTATCAGGAGGAGATAGACACACTACAGGCCTTTGTGCTCCCTGTGACACCATGCGCTAAAGGCAGGCATTTCCTGCTCTGAGAAGGCAGGTTTTACAACATTTAGGGAGAGGTATTTTAATTGGAACCACCTACAGCCTGACAGTGGAGAAACATGGAAAAACTGTTGAGAGCAGCTCCGGAGGCTTCCCACAGTGACTATCCCCCTTCTGTAAAAGATGACGTTTGTTCTTTGATTTATAAACAGGTCACTAAACGTGAAAATTCTCATCCGTCTCCAAGATTGTGGGTTGCAGTTGGTTGCTCATGTGGCTGACACTTCTCTGTCATAAATCTCAAAGAGGGCGGACATGCATGCTAATGAGTCATTTATAACAAAGCCAGGACGAGCAAATGTTTCAAATCTGTTTTGTTGTTTATTCCCATTGAGATGTTTTGATGTGTGCATCCATTAGATTCATTAATGAGTACTTTCTTGCAGCATCTGTATGTCTGTTGGACAGCACAGTAGGAATCCCATTAAGTTTTTTCTTGACAACTTTTGCAGACTGGTTAGTCATCAAACGCAGATGTGGTGAGTGGCGTTATTCCCACTGTTTTTTGGTGCGGATACAAAGAGCAGAGTTTTTCCCTCTACAAACACACACACTTTTTGCTTTCTAAAACAAAAACTCTTTGTGGGATTGTAAATATTTAACATCTGATTCCTTAAATCGAGGAAATGAAACTTATCCTCAGATGCTATAAAAACTAGTAAAACAAATGAGAAAACAAAACAAATCTTGAATTTGATTAGTAAAGTAGATTTTCTAAAAGACATCTGAATAGAAATCTCAACAGTGGATATCATAGACCCTGAAAGTTTACTTTTCACCCTCAAAATCGAATGATTTACACAGTGGGATCTTGTTTGTTGACCCAGAAGAAGGGAAGTGAGTCCCCACAGCTTTATTGTGGAATTCAATTCATGTTCATACAACATAACAAGTACACTCTCTCCATGTAGTAATGTAGAGTTAATTTGTAATCTCCTCTTTTATGTGACAAACAGTAAACCCCCTCTTGTCTGCAGTTGTGGGAGACCATACATCAGACTGAACCATGGGGAGGGCTCGATAGACAAGGGGGACAGGATAACACGATCAGGTATGCCCTTTCTCTCATGTGTTTTCATGTGGAAACCCCAATCAAATGATTGTCTCAAGGGGTCTGCTTTTTGTCTAACTGGGTAAATGCACAGATATTTCAGTGTGTCTCAGCAAATCTTTTTTTGGTTTTCTTCAGTCGACTGTACAAAGAATAGATAAACTCACATGTGTTGTCAAATGAGGTTAGCTTCAAGATTGTAATCTGTTTCATTTAAAAGGAAACATGGTCACTATCTAGTGTCAGTACTCACCAACCAGTTTAAATCAGGCATTTAAAATGTAGACACAAATTTCTTTAGCTACCACCAGACATATATTTAAAAGTATGTTTAGAGTATGGGGTAAGGTAGCAACCCATTGATGCTCCAGTATTAAATCACAAACAAACTACCATCTCTGAGACTTGTATTCTGAGAAATGTATAAAGGTACCTGTTAGAAAAAGCCAGGATCAAAGAGAAGTTGATAAGAAACCTGTTGATTATTCATCTATTTTAGCTGATTTACAGTGGATATCCCCCTTGGCCACATTCTGACAGCCTTTTGTTTCTGTTTTACTAGCAGAAGACCAAGTGGTTGCGTCATCGGACTATGACAGCACCCATGAAGCCAACCACAGTGACAGCAGTGATGTAGCACATACAGAGGAGGACACAGACAAAGTGAAGAGCCCCTCCCAGAGTGTCAACCTCCGCACATTAATACCTCCCGAAGTAAGTCGAGGCAGAGCGACTCTCACACATGTCTTCAACAAACAATACTACTGGCCTTTGATCTGTTAGCAGTGTGCTAAGAAGGCAGGAGCATAACACAAATGAGCAATTGTTTGTCACTGCAACATGTAAGACTTTCATCATGTGCCACTTCTACAGGGTAAACCAATTCTGGCACCAGAGCCATTAGTAATGGAAGACTTGGAGCCTTTGATGAGTCAGCTTAATAATTGGAACTTCCCCATCTTCACCTTGATGGAGAAGACGAATGGGAAATACGGACGGATCCTCAGTCAGGTGAGATCGTTAGAAAGCAACAATGCGTGAGCTCAGAGGGTGACAGCACAACTGTTTGCTTTCTGAACTACTTTGTAGCATTGTATTTGGCAATGATTAATAAATAAGAAAGCACATAGTATAACATATGGTGAGAGTACAGCAGGGATACCCACATCCGGTCCTCGGCCACGGCTGGGGTGCAGCTTTTAGATGTTTTCCTGCTTCAACAAATCTGATTCAGATCAATGCATCATTAGCAGGCGAGTGCAGACCTTAACAATCTTTTGAAGAGATCCATTTCATCTGAATCAGGTATGTTAAAGAAGGAAAACGTCTAAAACCTGCAGGACAGTGGCCCCCGAGGACCGGATGTGGGTATTCCTGGAGTACAGCCATAAGAGCAGCAACTGGTGTCACAAATGCTCCTGAATTCACTAAGATACTCGCTGACAAAAGAACTATCGGTCTCCGGAGGACTGACAGACGAGGAACAATTTAGCAAGATAGTGACCCAATGCAAACAACAGAAAACATACAAGAAAAAGAGTGACATTTATGTCCTGTTTACACAAATAATTCATATGTCACATGACTTCAATCATGTGAATCTCTATAAACTACTATCTGAAGACTGGCCAAACATCTGGAAAATTGTACAAGAAAAAAACATAATTAAAAGAAAAAGATTATATCAGTAAATATGTTTTTTCTTCTTTTGTTGCATTGAGTTCTTATATGTAACTTGTCTTGTACATTTTTACAAGACACTTTTAGCATCCATTCAAGAAAATAAGCCACTGCTGAAGTTACTTGATGGTGACATCATATAGAATCACTTTAAGTGATGTCGGACAGGGTTTTACTCACCTTTGGTGTGTATTGAAAATGATTCAAGTCATACTCTGACAAGGCTCTTGTGCTTTTGTGTCGCAGGTATCTTACAGGCTTTTTGAAGACACTGGCCTGTTTGAGACCTTCAAGATCCCAGTAAAAGAATTCATGAACTACTTCCATGCCCTCGAGAATGGTTACAGAGACATACCATGTAAGCTCTAAGGTCTTATTGCTTGTTGTGTTTTTGGTTTTGCTTGCGTTTGCTATTATTTTGTTTCCAGCTGCAATAGCGAAAACAGCCACTAGATGGAAGTGCCATACAGACTTCCCAGTGTTAGTCATTTATGTTGCCTTTCCAATGTCATGAGAAACATACGCAGCCCAGCAGTGCACCCTGGTGGAGGAGATTACATTCTAAGAAAACTTGTTTTCTTCTCTGATGCAGATCACAACAGGGTCCACGCTACCGATGTGCTTCATGCAGTCTGGTACCTCACGACGCAGGCTGTTCCTGGTCTGCCCAGCCTCATTACAGATCATGGCTCTGCCAGTGACTCCGGTGTGTCCATCAGCTTTTTCATGCTAATCTTTGTCGGTCTTGCAGGGTGTTTGGTCTGTATGTAAAACGATCGCTCCTTAAAGGCGTGCTTGAAGTTGTTACAGCCACATTGGACTGCTGTAACAGCAATACCTTTTTATGTAGTTTTCACTTTTGATAAGTCATTTACAACATTAAAGATTACCTATGTGTGGGCCAAACTTTTTTATTCGACTTTTCCATCTGCCTTCAGCCTCACTGTTAGGCATCGTATTAATTTCAGATCATCCAACCTGCAGGAATGTGTGTTCTTATCCCACTCACAGTTTGTCTTATCTTACTCATGCTTTTGGCACTTGCATTTACGTACCAAACACTATTTGAAGTCTAGAACAGCATGAAATTGCTGGCGGATTAGAGTTCCCCCTCACCCGTATTTCCATAACCTCATTTGTATGCCTTACCAGGGCCATCCCTTTGATCCACATGTAAGTGGATTTGAACTATCAAGTTTGTGTGTCTCTTTGTGTGCGTGCACTGTAGAGTGCATTAGTGGCACATGCACATGAAAGTACAGTATGTGAGCTGTGTAAATTCTGCCACCCTGCTCCTAAACCTCTTCACTCTGTCTGCTCCCCTGCGGCTAGACTCCGACAGTGGAATAACACACAGTCATATGGGCTTCCTGGTTTCAAAGACCTACACTGTGTCAGAGGATGGTTATGGCTGCCTGTCAGGCCTCATACCTGCTCTGGAGCTTATGGCCCTTTACGTGGCTGCTGCAATGCACGACTATGATCACCCAGGGAGGACAAATGCTTTCCTCGTGGCCACCAGCGCCCCACAGGTACTTTAGCTATGAAGCCTACTGACCAGTATCGAACAGTATCTGATTTGTATCAAAGAGATACTCGAGTATTACTCGAGATATTGCTGATTTTTAATTTTCACTTCTGAACTGCACTGGAAATCTGATGCAAATTGACTGTCTTTGACAATAAAATGTGACAATCATCCCTTTATGATTGATTTAAGGAAACTGTATTGTTTTGTATAGTTGGAGACTGTGTTCTGCCTTTGAATATTTCACAAATTTAGGGCATCGGAATCTTTTTTTCATACTTAAAGATAGCTTATTCATCAGAGAGTAGAAGTGCAGATTTCTCTTACATCTCTGGAATCATTAGCTTGTCATTTTCTGTACTATATGCATGAAATTGCTAGATTAATTTTAATACATTCTTGCATGTGTGTGTTTGCAGGCGGTGCTCTATAATGACCGCTCGGTTTTGGAGAACCACCATGCTGCCTCAGCCTGGAACCTCTTCATGTCACAGCCAGAGTTCAACTTCCTTGTGAACCTGGACCATGTGGAGTTCAAGCGTTTCCGTTTCCTGGTCATTGAGGCCATACTGGCCACAGACCTGAAGAAGCACTTTGACTTCCTGGCTGAGTTCAATGCCAAGGTACTCCCAAAAAAGATCATTGTTGTTTTACACTACATATTAATGAGAAATCACATTAGCATGTCAAGAGTTTTGAAGAGTGGATATTGTGATTTGCTCCCTTGAGAATCTTAAATTGACAGAATCGTCAACTTTTTATTTGTGTCTATGTTCAAATTTAAAGTAAGAAATGCCAATCAGTCAAATTAAAGCATATGAAATAAAACACAGGTGAAGAAGATGTATTCGGGATACTTTAGTTTGTTGTCCTCAAAACTAGAAAGCCAAATGATCTGTCTGGTAGACTTTAGATTGTGGAACTTTTAGTTTTTTGAGTCAAGTGTTTTCTATAGAGGCCCTTTCCTTGTACCTCAGCTCTTTTAACAGTGTAAGTCAGCTTAAGAGGTTTTCTAGGAACCGTTCTATTTGTACATAGCATAGCACGACTTTCATTAAGCTAAGTCAAAAACACAAAGCACCCTGCAGCACTTCAACAACTGATTTAAGTGCAGACAAAATGTTGGCTTTGGATTGGAGGGTCTTGGGTTTTTCCATTGTGAATGTTTATACAGTAATGCTACTCAGTGGCCTGTCAGCCAGCTCTGAGCTTGCTGCCTTGGCAGCAAAACTAACCTTAGTGCCTCTCACAGCACTCTGCACTTCTCTTCCTGGCAACAAATGATTTCTCTACGAAGACACATTAAGTTTTCAACTCCTCGGCTTCCTGAGCTTCACCAGATCTGAATCTTATTAAGCATTACTTAGAATAATTAATTCAATCAAACACAGCTGAGTTTAACATTTTGTGTGTAAAATTGATTGGAAATCAAAGATTCTATTTTTGGATCGGCCATCCTCGGGATATTCCATCAGTGTTGTAAACCAGAAATTATTATGGATACGCAATCTCTGAACAGCTTATCAAACCATCACATTTACATCGTATGTAGATATTCGACTACATACGATGTAAATGTGATGGTTTGATTTTCATTGTCAATGGTGATCAATCCCAAAACTACTAATATGTCTAATTATTAATCCCTCAGGTGGGAGATGATCCATCGACAGGCATCGACTGGTCGAATGAGAATGACAGGTTGCTGGTTTGCCAGATGTGCATTAAACTGGCTGACATCAATGGGCCCTTGAAGTGCAAGGATCTACACCTGCAGTGGACAGAGGGCATTGTCAACGAGTTCTATGAACAGGTACAGAAGCGGTCTCTGATGGGAACTAAGGTCTTGATTTTACTTCTTTAACTAAAGATGAGTAGACCAGTCTGTCAAATTATTGTGTAATTATATTGTATTTGGGTAAATACAAACGTTAAAAGCACTATGATATAATTAAATAAGTCTTCAGTACTAAATGATACATTCTGTTGAAGTATTGAAATACAAAGGTTTCCATATAATGATACAAATAGAATTGATTTATGAAGTTGTCACGGATACACATAAGTTTAAGCTGCTATATTAGTGACACTTTTAATCATGGTCATATTTGGAATTCAATATAACCTCATTCATAGGACATAATAATGTATTTACAAGGCTATATAAGACTGACCTTAGATATTTAGAATCATATATTAAAACTTATAAGGAAGTTTATAAAACTGTAACAAGCAGTGGGTACTTTGTGTGATAAGTTTTGTGCTCAGACCGTTTTGTAGATTATCATGCTTAAAGATAAATAGTAATGAAGAGTTGCTTGTCGTCATTACCAACCTTATCTCAAGGTAGAATATATATAAAAGCTATGTCCGTCGACTCTAATGCTTTATAGGAGCAGATTTATAATTATGTTTAGAGGTTGCTTTTTACTGGAGCTGCAAATAAGCGATCTCAAAACACATATATATATAACATTATATACATATTCATATATATGTATATATATATAAATATTATCTGTTGAATGTCTAAGCTCATCCCAATCACGTGTTTAACCGTAATGTAGCCTGAACATGAACCTAGTTCTAACTTTATGTTTCAAACCAGCCACTGAATCTTTAAACAGATCCTTATTAAAATGTTTCTTTCTCATAAAAGTCTAAAAGAGGAATAAGATCATTTATCAAGCTTTAGTGTTGCATGAGCTTTTTCTGTTTTGTCCCAGAAAGCATATAAACATGTCCTGAAATATTTTACTCTCCTCTCTACTTTTTCTACCACAAAGGCTCTTTATCTTCACACATGACTGATTTTGCTCCCCTGCATTAATTTTCAACACACATTGAGATGGTAAAAACTCTTTTTCCTCTGTTGTATGGGGAGCCGCCACCATTTCCTGGCAAGATTTTATGTAAATGTTCAGTGATGTGTTCTACTTTTTTTTTTCTTGTTAGTATAATGATTTCCATAGACTGTATCCACAGATTTGTTGTCCATGTAGTACAGTTATGTGTACAGTAATTGTGTCCTCATGAGTATGTACAGTGCCGCAGTTGTGTTCCCAGTCTCATTCACCCTTTGTTGTTGGGCGTCCTCTTGGCACTGAATGTCTGCTGTTGACTGCTAATTGCCTCTGAGTCACGCAGAATATGCGCAGACTTTTATGTAACTGGCTACTTCAGCAAGGTGGAACAGCCTGCTTGGTACAAACCTTTCTGAAGTCTACTGGGGCAGCCAAAGAGTGTGAACTACGCAGGAGAAACACTCTTCGGTGACAGCTGTTTTAGTGTTGCTAAGTGTGGTGACGTGAGCAAAGTACTCAGGCAACTGTCATTCAGGTGGAGCAGCGGCCTCTCAGTACACTTGACAGCAAAAACAAAATGAAAAGAAAAAGTTGCAAGACAAGGCCATTCATTCCCTTTTAGATTAAGCTAATAATGAGCCATACTTACAGCAATGTGTACACATACTGTATGTACTCCCACAGCACTGGAAAAGGTGTCTTTTGAAGACACGTATGAATCTCTGGGTTAATAGGTAACTGCAGTTAATGAAACTTTAGGCCAGCTCTGAACTTGTACTTGTTTTGATAGCTCAGTTAGAATACATTATACCATTGTATTCATCATCCATCTGTTTATATTGTTGTCATAGGAACAGCTGGGTCTCGGAGCTCACCCTCCCCTCATTTTTGTCATGCATGTATGTCTGCTCAGTTCTCAAGAAATTCCATCAAATTACAGATCCATCTGGGATCCAATCTAATGATGAATCTCATTACGTCTTACTTTAGTATCTTGCTGGGACAGAGGTATTCTAATACATAGCGTATGAGATGACACCCAGGGTCAGTTACCAAGGCAACCTGCAAACCTCGCTATAGATGTTGTTTGTTCTCGTCTATTAAGACGTCATAGACATCACACATGCTGGGCTTTTCTTAGGCCTTGAGATGGATTTCTTGGACGCATTTGGTTCAGATCAAATACCAGTTGTCTGTGTTTAATTCACAGATGTTGTGGCAATCTTTTATTTCACAAGTCTGATAGAATTACTGTCCAGAAATGTTGTTTCAATTCATGTGAGGACTTCTAATGACATTGCAGTTATAAACAAAACATGAGGAATTGGTTCATTGATTCGAATACCTAACTAACTGACCCGCTGAGCCATTCAGCCGGAGCAAATCTAGCATTCACAGCAGTGTGATGCAGACCTCATATGAATCCTGCCTCTTCATGTTGGTCTCGTTTCTTTATGAATGATATGAAATGAGCTTTGAAATGTGAATTGTGTCTTAGGATTCTTTCATCTTGTAGTTGTTACATTAATGGTTCGTGTTCAACGTAGGGTGATGAGGAGTCCAGCCTTGGCCTTCCTGTCAGCCCCTTCATGGATCGAGCGGCACCACAGCTGGCCAAGCTCCAGGAGTCATTCATCACACACATCGTTGGACCACTGTGTAACTCTTACGACTCGGCCTGCCTAATACCTGGACGATGGGTGGAGCCCGACCCAGAGGAAGAAGAGCCAGAGATCACAGAGAACGAGGATGAGGATGAGGATGAGGAGGATACGGTAGAGGAGGATGGATCCACCAGCTCAGAAGTATCACGTAAGCATGGGATCAGCCACAGCAGTAAAAGAAAAAAAGTAGCATTAATAATTGTACATATGTCCTTTTAATCATGCTCTGTTTTCTCTATTGCAGAGAAAGGAGCTCCCAAGAAGAGGAGGAAAGCATTCTGCCAGATCACCCAGCACCTGCTGGAGAACCACGAGATGTGGAAGAAGGTGATCGAAGACGAGGCCCAGAATAAGGGTCAAGGGGCAGAATCTGTACATTTAAACAATGTGGCTGAACCAATCCTGGCTATTGACGAGGAAGAGGAGGATTCAGGCAGCAGAGAGGAGCAGGTAGAAGGAGAGCATCCAGAGGAGGAACCAGGATGGTCTCAGAGGGAAGACTCTAAACCTCCAGAGGAGTTAGATGAAGGGGATCCACAGTGAAACCCTCCTTGGGTAGCATGGCATCAGTCAGGACAAGGATGTGAAGAAGTATTACTTTTTTCTGATCCAATCAACTGACTCCTATTTGTGCCAGCACATCACTTAGACACAACACTGTAGATGTTTGGGAAATGCGTGCCTATACCGAAAAAAAAACAGGGTGGGATATTTTGTGCTTTATACATTTAATCTGATTATGCCGTTTCACCAGACATTTAAATGGGGCTTTCCACATTGCAATAAAGCATTCATGGACTTTGGGATACTGACTCTTTTGCTACTGTCAAGAGAAGAAGAAAAGTGGTTGCACAGGCTTCAACCCAGTGTGGTAACACAGGACTGCAGAAATTCGCTGCCAATTTATACATAACTGTTTTCTGAATGCGATTATATATAGACCCCACCGTTACTTGTGCTGCTTGTGTTTCAATTTGAGATTTTTTTTCTCTCTTTTTTTTTTTTTTGTCTGAATGGGGCCACAGTGTTTCTTTTCTTTTCCAAACTTGGATTATAAAGGGAGAGAATCAAATGAGGAACAATCTTCTTCCTTTTCAATATATGACTAAATTAATCCCTCACTCGTGGGCTTTACCATACAAAATCAAATATTCATGCCTGATATATTTTGCGTTTGTTGCCAAATGAAGTACTTAATGCCACCATGGGGAGCTTTTTTAGTGAAACACATAGACTTGAGGCTGCTCACAGTTTATATCGCTGTCCATTTGTGTGTTCCTTTGTGTTTCATTCAGTGTGCTCTTATACACGTTTCCTCTGCTGTGGCAGAGATTCATTCAGCAGATGATCTTATTTGTAAATAACAATGACCATGACATCACTGTCCGAAACAAAGCATTCAAGAGACCTGCAACGTGCAGGTTAATGCAGGTTATTAGAAATCAATCAGATGCGAGAGTGCTAATTACAAGGTCATGATTAAACACAAACACTATTATATCGAACCCCAAATTCTGTTATCATTGTAAGAATCATCAAAGGAAAATCAGTAATCCTACAAAATTATTTTCAGCCATAGACAGACCGACCGACCACATCACAGTGTTCTTTCTATCAGTTTATAACTCAAAGACATAGACTGTATATTAAAAAAATGGACTTGCCACAGAGGCAACACCCCCCCCCCCCCCTTGGTTTGTGAGCTGCTGTTTTCAAGAGTTTGGCATTTGGCTGTTGCTATATTGTTTTTTTGGGAACCATTTACTGATCATATTTAAACAATAATTAAATATTTATTTTCAAAAAGGCCACCAGCACATCGATCACAAGCAGTGAAACCAGGTAATTACACCACGATGACTTGTGGGAACATTTAATTGACTTAGTATTTCATGAGAAACGTCAGTGCTTTTTGAATAGAAGCCTATGGGAGATGTTTTGAAGCCAGCGTTTAGCAGCCGCAGTGGTGTTACACTTTAAGTCGCTTCCTCGTTAGCTTCTCATCTCAGGCCCAGCTGTGACGTCCATCCTTCATGCAGACTATGTGAATGGACTCAAGGTGCTGTGTTACTCACTGTAATTGCTGATTGTCATCTTGTACAAACCTACAAATGACGCAGACTTTTAAACCTCAGGAAAATGACAACTTTTGAGATTCCAGTAAACATGTGTAGCACCCGTGAGTAGAGTTAGCGAAAATAGCAGGAGGCTAGTTTGGATTATGGTCATAACGGGTTTGGAAGAAGACAGAAATCACAACCCCCTCATTTCTCCTGTGATCTTTGCATAGTGAATCTGTTTGATTCTCCTGGCACCTCAGGGAGACATTCATTCTCCTACAGTTAACATCAGGCAGGACACTATTACTGTAGTTAGATATTATGAGGATATAAGAGAAGATGTATTCTTGAGAACTTAAAAAAAGACTTTAAATGTAGTTACAGCTGATGAAAGTGTGATCTTTTTTTGCACGCTCACCAGAAATACAACAAGGCGAAAACCCGCGTTCCTGTGTGCTGAAAAGCCGGAATTTTCATGATGATGATTTTAACTTACCTTAATGTTTAGAATTTGCAGAAAAACTGCTTAAAATTGATTGCTTAAAAAATTGGAAAAAGAATTAGCTGAGTCATGATTATTTTGTTTGTGGACAGATGTCTTATCTCTGGCAGCATCCATATTTTTGGATGGTGGGTATTAGAAAAGTGTTTTACTCTAATGAGTGGAAGAAACATTCTGACACAGCCTTTATTTCAGTTTTAAATCAGTTTTCACAAGGTAGCATTTACTGAAACTCAGCCACAACGGGCCTGCTTTCTTATAACTGTCAGAGCAAATTTGAATCGAAAAAGCAAACTGGGCACATTTCCATTAAAAGGTTTGGAGCGATTGTGCAGCATTGTGCCATTTTAGGGTGGAGAGTAGTGGTGACCAGAAACCAAACCTTTCTTTCTTTCTTGCAGAAGATAAACAAACAAAATCTCAGAAGGCGAAACGGGGAGTCTTTTGCTTAATTTTGGGAAGCTCTTTAAAAGCATGTCACCCTTTTGTTAGATAATACTTCAAAATGCACATGGAGAAACAATGATGGAAAAATTGCTATTGCCATGCTTCAAGAGACACACTCACAAGGAGAGCTGATTGTGGGGAAACTAAACTAAACTAAACTTTCAAAACTAGAGTCCTTTCAAAGGTCTTTCAACACATATTACTCAAGATAAAGCATTTATGTTTACAACAATACATTGTGAGAGAAAACTCTTTCACAGATGAAAAAAAGCCTTTAAGACAACTTGTTTCACCCATAATTTCTACCTAACTGTACATCTCCTTTCTGCAGGTGTTTTTCTGCGCTACTGAACTCTTCCGCAATCTGATTTCTTTTAACTAATCTTCACAAAGGGGAGCAGCACACGTGTCAGCCTGTATATGAGATATGATATGCCTGGGGAACATCCTGTCCTTGTATCATTGCAGATCGTGTATTAATACACTTCGTCACCACACACTGTTCCTAGCTGTAATGAATGGAACGCTACATCCACAATGGCCTCTTTACTGCAACCTCTACTCTGCTACACTGTGCACTAACACATGATGGGAAGGGGGTGGGGAGACCACACACAAGCTCAATAGTTGGTTGACCTACTGATTAGTCAGGCATTACACACACATTTACCCCGAACCAGATACCAGACCAGAGTTGCTCGAAGCCACTGAGTCAGTCAGTGCTTGCCTGACTCTTTGGATTTTATATGCTATAGGCCTGCTCTTTTCTGTGTAATTTATGCCAACTGAGGTGCAACCATCATTAGATTCCCTATGGGCATATTTTATTCAACTTTTTAAAACCCAATGTTAAAATTGTTTTGAATATAATTCATTATAACACAGCCATCTTAATATGGTCACTTGGTTGATATAATCCCTACTTTCCAATCCAGCATTCACAGTTTTCAATTACATAACTGCATCACCTTAAACACTACACTGTGAATGTATATGCAGTGTGGGATACAGTGTATGTAAGAGAGGCGGACAGTGTGTGTTTTTCATTGGTTGCAGTTGCCCCTCTAATGTGACTCCGTCCTATATTTAGTTATCTTGTACTGTTTGGAAAGAGGATGCAACTTTTCCTAACAAGCAGAGATGGTGAAGTGATGAAGGGCAAAGGCATGCAGTAAGCAGTTATTCAATTCTTCGCACATGCTCATCGGAATTATTATTCGCAGAGTGTCCTATAGCATATTTCTCCTAGTGCTTCCTCTTTGATCTGCATACTGCCTTGCCTCGCTGGCAAAAGTAGTAGGGCATTCGTCGCACAACATCACTCATTTTTAAAGGCATTTGGATCCTGTCCACGCATTGATTTGTTGGTGATGACACTTTTTAGAATGAACAGTGTATGCATTTTACCACACCGACACATTTGCTTTTAATCAACACTTATATTTGAGCTGATACAGTATATCAGTTTTGTAGTGTGTGTTTTTTTTTTTTTCCAAGTCTTAATTTGTTATATTTGATTGTCACGCTTATTCACACTTGTAAAATAACTGTAACCATGGGAACTAAACAAGCTTTACAGTTATGTAAACAAAATGAGATGAGTATTTTTATATAGTTGACACACGATTAAATAATGACTTGCTTTCTTCTCACTAGTACCTTGCACTTACCACATGTACTAACAGAAGAATTTGTCCAAATACACAGTATTTATGAGGGTAAAATAATGAATTTCCTTGCAGGTTGATGCTCCATTTTGTACAATATACATATATGCTGTACAGTAAAGAAATTTTAAAACTACAAAAACTCTTTTAGATATACATTATTTATTTTTACCATTTTGTAATTTAGACACTATACTGTAGCTTCAATATTGCCAGACTTACTGGAAGTGCCTATATTGGTATTATGTATCATACAGTGAATATATTTGAAGATCATTAGACGTCACAAAACTGAACCATGTGGATGTTGTAATGTGAATACATTGAATTACAAAATTACAATTTCTGTGGTATCCTTGCGTTGGTGTTGTGTTGATTTTTCTTTTTTTTTTGTAATGAATATGCTTTAATGATAAAAAAAAAAAAAAAAAACTGTAAAGGCTCAATTTTATGATAAAACGTCCTGGTTATAAGTGCAAAGTGCCGTTTCTTATCAATGAACCAAGAGTTCAGTCCATTATGGATGAGAGTATGCCTTCAAAGTTTTCACAGACAATTCCGACAAACTGCCATCTGATCTTTCTCAATTTCATTTATTTACTCATTCATTCATTTATTTGTCTGTTTGCTTGCTCAATTATGTCTCATATAGCTTCAACAACATAAATGTAGAGCATACTTAGTTGTTGAAGAAAAATCCTGAAATAATTTGGGGGATTCTTGACAGCCAAACTACTTAAGTTAATACCGTCTCATTTAAAAATGTTAGATACAGGATTCTCACTGCCGTACTTCAATATTTGGTTCTGGGGTTGTATCGGAGCAAAGTTGAGGAAGAAGATTTTACATAAACATGTTAGAAAACTCTGAAGTGTTCAAAAGTTTGTCAGTCCTTTGGTATGTTCGGTAAATTTCCAGAAATCTAATCCAAAACCTCATCTGATGGTCTTAAAGAACTATGCAGGCAATAACAAGTAGCAACACAGATAGTAACAATAATAAACGGCTGTCTAATGCAAAGCAGTGTAACATTAACAAAGTATTGTGTCTGCTTAAATCCCTTTGTAACGTTTTAGGTGTGAGTTGCTTTAGAATCACGGTGAATACTGTCCCTGTTCTGGGCAGCTGTTAACTGAGCTCTTCTTTGGGAATTTTTGTCCTGATTCTCCAAACTGTGAGCGCTCTGATCGCTGCCAACTGCAAGTGCAACATTGATTGCTCGTCAGTACTTCACACAAGGCCACTTCTAACGAGGGAGAGTCTCCCTTTAAAGATAAGCTTTGTACATTTTTATGTTAAGAACTGTTACAAGAAAACAAAAAGGCAGAAAGTACAAAGGAAAACTAATAAAGCTAACGACTAAAAAAAATTCAAAGTCAGTCGTCCTTGACAGGTCACCAAGACTAACAACCATGCATGCTCACACTCACTCCAGTGATCAAAGTAGACTCACCAATTAACCTAATAAAGAAGGAAGGCCAGTGTACCCAGACAGAACCCACACAGGCACCAGGAGAACATGCACACTCCACACATAAAGCAGAGATTTGAACGTGTAACTCTTGCTGCAAGGAGACATAAGCACTACACCACCCTGCAGCTCATTTCTGTTTCAATGTACAGTTATTATTAAACTATTAACATGAATCATTAACCTCTATGCACATGCCCTCTTTAAAATCAATTGTCACTAAAAGCTTGAAGTTTCATACCTCAGTTCTAAACTACAGCCTAAATAAAATAAATCTGTGACAGAGATGGACTGTTAGAGCAGCATGAAAAAATCCTTGAATAATAGTAACAATGACGCTATAGGGGAGGGTGCGGCCTTTCCATTTCCAGGAGAATCTATGTATCCCCATGGCAACAGAGAAACGTGAGAATTAAGGTCTGATTACCTGTTGTGTCAGTGGGCTTAACAGGGGAATTATGACCTTATCTAATGATGGCTTTTCAGTCAGAGGCAGCAAAGTATTCAGACCTTTCCTTTGATGTTTTCTGCCAAAATTTCTGAAGGATCAGTGGGAGAGTTTCAGCATATATATCTGTGCAAGGGGAAGAGAACATAGGGTCTGGAAATGCACTCTTCTATTTCTCAGCTTCTCAGTTTTTGGGCCTATTTCAATCATCTCAAGCACCCGTGTCAAGCAATCCATGTTCTCTTAGCTCTTGAAAAACATTTTTTTGTTTCAGCCAGTGGGTATTAAGACTCCCAGTCTGTTTCTAGCAAGTGTGTGAGGAGCATGAATTTCACTATTCTAAGAAAATAAGTTTGTGAGCAACAAGTCTGAAACACAGGATATTGAGAAAGCTGCTGCTTTTCCATATCAGTTCAGTAGAGCCTAGTTCTTAACACTGGGGAGTGATAAGATTAGGCTACTTATTTAATTTCACAGTGAGTGAGCAGCTATGCACTCCATTAGTCTGTCTAAAGTTGTATTGGAGGTTGCGTAATGTGCCATTTCTTTTCATTAAAAAAGCTTGACGTGTAAATTCACAACATGAACCAAGTTCTGTGTTCCCATCCATGTGTGGAAAAAATGCTCATATGGGGTGGCGTACAGCGTTTGTCTTACCAAGTTTCATGCCATCCCTGAAAGCTCTAACACTACAAAGGTGTTGGAGAACAACCGATGGTTAGTTTGTTACAGCTTTATGAGGCATTATACGCGCTCCGCCGCGCGACACCGTGATCAGTGTCCACTCTCTCGTCTCCGCCGACTCGCTCTGGCCTCTGCAGCTGAGGAGCACGCGCAGTGGAAGAGGTGATTTCGTGGAGAGTTGATCCTCAGACGGCTGAAGGCTTTCTGTGAGCCGTCAGGGTTTGATTTCTTTCCAGTTCTGTATCTTGTGTTAGAAGTTAGAGGCGTTTTGAAAGGAGAAGATTTTCAAGCTCGAGTCAGGTGAGTAAGATTTACTTTTTTTTTTTTTTTTGGGTGAATGTAGCACGTGCCAGTGAAACACGATGAGGATTAAAAGAAAAAAAAAAAGGTGATCGTTTCTTAACATTTTATGCGAAGTTGAAGATGATGCATTTCGGAAAATTATGTAAGTGGTAGAAATACATCAGTGTCAGTGAATCATCAGACACTTTGCTGGTGCAGTGCGCACTAATACACTTGTCCGCGAAAACAGCGGGGACTTTGCAGAATGTAAGAAATCTGGAAAGCGCATTGGCTTATTAAGTATGTCGATGATGGATGAGATCAGAATGTTGATACGTTTTCCCTTGGATTTGGTTAGAACCTGATATTATGTTCGTTCAGTAAGGTAACACTAGTTGTCTTTCTTTTTTTTTTTTTTTACTTTTGTTGGTTATGATTGGTGCCTGCGATTTCAATTGTTTGCTTTCTCCATACTGATATCAATAAGACCCGTTTGTTTATTAGAAATTGTCGCCTTGAACGTTGCCCCAAATTTCACGGAAATGCAGCAAATACCAAACAGTATCAAACAGAGATTTAGACTGTCAAAAACCCCAGATTTATGAAGTGGCGGTACTCCTCCCCCTTCTGAATGGACTTGAATGGGCACTCTCGTCTACATCTCAAAATAACTTGGAGAGAAGGCGGTTTAATTGTAGAGAAGGAATGTTGCCCGTTAACAGACTCTAATGGAGCAAATCCCACATTCAAGCTTCAAATCAATCTGACGAAGTATTTTCACTGTTACTTGCAAAATGCTTTGCTCGTCGTTTTCATGTGGGAAACCATCAGGAGTGTTGGGCTGTCATCAGTAATATGAGTCAGACAGCTCCTCATTTCATATTAAGTGCAGCCATAGTCGCATAATCTGGGCTCTGTAAAGAAATAACAGGGGCCAGTGTCTGTCAAAACTCTGCCCCGATTAACGTGTGCTCCTATTAGATGACTCTTTATGTCATCAGCTTCTTTTTTATTCTTGCAGCCATACTGGGGCGTTGGTGCGTGAAGAAGAGATCCCCAAGGAGTTGTCTCTGAATTAGTAGCCTGGATTTTAAACCTTGTCAAAGCTCACTCTTTTTATTCTATATCCCACCAAAAATAGGCTACTTAATACGAACAAGAGTTAGCATTTTGGTGACTAAAACAGATTTTTCTTAGTGACATGAACTGTTTCTCAGATCCTCTGAAGAATATAAAAGATTTGTTTCATATTAGGTAAGAAAAAAGAAAAGAAAAAAAATGCTGAACACTACAATCCAGTTTCCAAAAACTACTAACAAAGCATGAGATTAGTTTATTTCAACCTGGAGCATTAACAGTGACACTCACTGGTGTAGATTTGATTAATTACGAGGTGGTACAAAACAGCAGAGTAACTAACCCTGGCTATCAGTTTTCCAAGAACCTTGAATTTGCATTATTAATTTTATAAAATGTTTGCTTATCTGACAGACCGAAAGTAAACAAAAAATAGCTGCCTTAAACAGTCAATTTACTAACTGCATTAGAGATAAAAAATGTAATTTAAAGGGTTAGACAACCTAATGTCAAGACAAAGGAGTAGTCTGTCATTCTGGAGAATAGAAGCTTGTTGTCAATGTAATTTTATAATTTGTCAAGGAAGTGCTTTGCTAAATTTGGTCCGATTGAGGAATAGCCATGGGAAACTGGCTAACAGCTTACTCATACCTTGAAGGAAATAGGAAAATATGCAGTCTTATATGCAGTCACTCTCATTTATCCAGGCTTCCTAGACCATACATAGAACCATTGTGTATCTGTTGTGAGTGTGCAGATTTATTGATACCGACCTTCGTGTAGAACTCACTTTGCACTTTGTTTATTTTAGTACAAAAAAAGGGGGGTGATACAACTTTCATTTCTCCAACCACCAGCAGGTGTGAGCCAGAGCACTCTCCAGAAAGCAAAGAATAAGAGACTGCCATGAAGAAGATAGACACAACAGCCGCAGGCAGCTGGACTGTACACAACAACCCTGCCTCGTCTGTAGTGAAGAACTGTCATCCCAATCTAAAGGTACTGTTCTAAAAAAAACATGTCTTTTGACCTTTATTCAGACTGGAGAGTGTTGTAAGTCTTAAAATGTTGTGTGCTTTGCTGTGCGGTGGTTTACTAAGACATTTAGCACAGTGTCATTTACTTTTCTAATATTATGATATGACAGTGGATTCTTTTTTTCATGCTTAGTTTAAAGACATTACAAAGATAATAGATTATTAAAGACATTACAAAACTTCTTACAAAGTTATAAACATCAAACTTGAAACCTTTATTTGCACGATCACTGTGGGGTTTACAGTAAATGCAGTTCCACATGCCAGCAGAGTTAGTTCTGCATACCAGAGAGAGGTAATACAAACATCCATGAGGTGTATCATCTGGAAAGGACATCCGGCCCCACATGTTGATGACTTTCAAAGTCAGCTATGCAGTCCTCTACCAACTGGGATTACAGTTGATATATATGTGTGTAGCTTAGATAAATTATGCCCATTTTTCACAAGCTGACACAGTTGCCTGAAGTCTTAATGAAATATCTCTGGCATGTTTTGGTCAAAAAAACACAGAGAGACAATACAGCAACTCCTTTTTCATCCAAATATTTACATTTCTATTCAAGCGGATAATTTCGGGCTGTGGAGTGACACACATGACTCCACTCTGCCCCTCTCTTCCTCATGGTCTGTCTTTTCTGAAATTTGTTGTGACAACGACCTGGAGCACCTTCCCGTCTCCTGCTGCGCAGCTGGAGAAGCACACATAGAAACAGTACATGTAGCTGTACGCCTGATAACTAGCTGGCAAACTGTCCTTCTTCATCACAGAAATGCATTTTATTTTGATGCTGGAAGTTGCAAAAGTTGGGCAACTTCCAGAGGAATACTGAAATTAAGAAAATTTTAATTAATTTTGAAAAGGAAATGTTCATATATGGCATGTAGAAAAAAGGGGCTCAGAGAAATAGGTTTATTAAGAGGGGCCATTAAAGGAGGGGCTTATTAAAGGGCCAATTTAACATCTTGTATCACAGATGTCTACTTTGCGAGCTAGACACAGCCAACTGCACTGCAGAGGTTTGAGGGCTATGCAGTGAGTACAAGAACTGAAGTCAGAGGAGAGACTATTGTTAAAGTTGAGGATCACTGCCAACATCTGCCTCCCTTTTCACCATGTCGAAAAAGGAGGCAGATGTTTTGGCAAACTTTCATAAAAAAAAAGCTAACAGTTAACAGTTTATCATATCAGGATTGACTTCCTCCCTGTCCCGCTAGCGTGTTCATCAGGCCATCAGCTCAACTGCATTGTTGGCACGAGATGCCTTATGTGAATGTAAGTTACACTATTTAAGAATGTTGATAACTTAGTCCAAAGCTGTAGGGCAACTAAAACATTTAATATCCTGAGTGTGCTTTAGTGATCCGAGAAGCTCTGTTTAGCTCAAATGAATTCAGCTCTGTTTGCCCTATCGATGAGGTTTATTTGAGCAGCTTTGAGATCTCTCAATCCACATCTTCACTAGACAAGCCCCAAGCATATCAGAGCAAGGAGTGCTGGTCATTTTCTCATTTTATTTTTGAGACTCTGTTTAAACTGGATTTTGTTTAGTCTGTTTTAATCTTTGACGTTTGACTGAGTGGTTGATGCATATTCATGTGATGCAACACACAGGACTTATTTATTTCTGCTTTACTTTGACCTTTTCAGACTTTATTTTCATTGACCGACACACTTTAAAGTTTAAGTTGAGTGTGTAACATTTTGCCAGTGGTCCTGGTTATTAGCGATGTTTAGAGTGCAGCTACTTTGAATTAATTCACAGTGAAAAGTTTTTAGGCAAAGTTTATACTTCAATAATATTAGTCAGAACAGAGTGCACCTCTTTAGTGGATTAAGGAGCGTATTGAACAGTAATTTTAAAGCTGCTTAGGGCTATATTTAGAAGGAATTCCAGACTTGCCAGCTTTTTGTCCATGTGTTTTGCTTCTGCATGTTGGGTGGTTCTCAGGGTGGTTCTTTTAGTTCAACACTTGTTCATTTGTTCCTTTAAAAAGAAAATCTGTATATTTTTTTACACATTGTCAGTCCAAGACTTGAGTTGTTTTACATGCGTGGTTTTTAATTCACATGAAAATGTTAATATTAACTATTATAGATTCTTGATAAGAGATGTAACTGAGACAGGGAAATCAGTGTCAGAGGTGGTGGCAGGGTTACATCTGTAATATAATTGTAGGTTTAAGTGTAATTTTGTAATCCTTTTTTATTTCCTAAGCATGTTTCACAATTTTTCCTCTCAACACAAACTCGAAAGGAAACTTGGCTTTCTGTACTGATGAAAACTTTAGTACTTCTCCCAGTAACTAGTGCTTTATGCTGTACCACCAAAATAAACTAATAGCAGTGTTTTTGCCTTTTTTACATACTACAAGGACAAAGCAGATGTACAGCAAGAACAAAAATCAGCACTTTCAGCAAACATTCCATTGTGAACAATGATTTAAAAGAATGACACAAAGAAATTCTGCTAGATACAGTACAGTCTGCATTTTTATTTTTACCCCAAACCGTCTCCTAGTCTTGCATTATTAGTTGTTTGTAATGTTAGTATTGTTAGGGGTTTATTTCAGATCGTTTGGAGATCTTGTAAAATCTCTTGCAAAGCCCTTATATTTATGAACTCTTCAATATTTGATATATTGTCTCAGGATCAATACCCTTATTAAATGAAGTAACCTGTTGCCATAGTGAAAAGCAGTATACTGTATGTAAAGTGCAATCAATGTGATGCAATACTTATCAAATATAGAATTGTTAATCTTACTCAAACTGTGAATTTAGCTTTTTTTTTATATAACTTTCTAGAAATGTATACCTGTTGCTTTTGCCTTAAACAAAATTCTATTAAGTTAAAAACATGAATGTTCAATGGACATTTGAAAGTGAGCTTTAGTTTCAGTTCAGTTCAAAAGTCTGAGATTGAGAATACAGATTTAAATCATTACAAAATCTAACTGTGAGCCAGTGCAGAGAGGCCAGCACAGGAGCCATTAGTAACATTACCTTAAATGATTACCAAAAGTAAGTAAGTTCATCCTGCATTCTCAACTACTTTCTAATAAATTAACATTTATATTCTTAAAGGTCATTGTGTATTACTCCAGATTTGTTGACCTTCCACTGACATTCAAATTTCCAGTAGTCTTCTGAGGCCTCAATTGTGATCATTGATTGAAGCATTATTTGATTTTTGTTTCTCTGTTTTTCTTGGAGCAAGTTTGTCAAGGATGGAAAGACAATAATCACAAATGTGACAGCACTTCTCTTTCGAGCTGTGATTCAATATCACTTAAGGATGTTGAATTAAAGGCACTGCAAGATTTACCAATGAGAATGTGAGAGCATCTCCTGTACAAACAGGTTGATGAAGAGGCAACAGTTTTGTGGTCAGTGACTGGTGTATCCAGTAGCTTAAGTTTAGTGAGTTTAGGGCAAAACCAGATGAGAGTCCCAGGTCTCAGGTGTGACCTTTAAAGTGTTTAGCTTATTTCACTGATTTGATGAGGTTCAAAGATTGTATAGAATCAAAAAGCCCTCAGAATAAATTAATTTTAAAGTCACTAAGAATAATCACCCTGTCATTTTTAGGTATTACAATGGATAAAAGCTGATTTAGGAAGCCTTAAGATGTACAGTAAGGTTGGTAGACCTTGTGCTTCAAATCACCAACAGTGACAGGATGGCACGTAAGACCAAGATTATGGAAGACAGCTAGACGCCCCCCCCAACAGCCCTGGGCAATTGAAAATATGCTAAATCAGGACCCACTTCAACGAGAGCAACAGTGTCTCCTGAATGCAGCGAACATTAAAATGTCCATATTTTTACTAAAGATGAAATCTTTCACCTCAAAAGATCATGGTTCATATGGATGGCCTTAGCAGAGGTAATGCCATAATTACAATTAAGCAAGGAGGAAATATAGGGTGGTAGACCTTGCAATCAAGTGTGTTACTGAAACTATCATCATTTTTCCTCAGAAATCATTTGCTATTGTTTCTCACATATCTTGTCATGTTATGTTTGAAAAGACGGCAAATGTTCCTTCAGATAACTTCAATCAAAGAAAACAAAACATATTGATGCCAGCATAAGGTTTCCAAACTGCTAACAGCATTCCAGTGGAAGCACTATGTTGTGTTTTACTCTGTGGTATGAAGAGCGATCACATGCTGGACACCAGAAAATGTATCACTTGGTGTCTATTTACACATCACATACAGTTCAGAATGTAATCTACAATAAGAGCTATAGACAATGCTCAGATTCAGCTGCATCTATTTACCAAATCTGTTGAATTAGTACATACGCAGAGGAAAAAAAGCCTGCACTTACTTTTTATTTTATCTATTATTTATTAATTATGAAGATACAGCCATAGACACTCTCACTTCCAAATATATGGTGTTTAAGGCCTGTCTGATCATGAGTTTCCCCATTTCTCTGGGTTACTCGTGTCAGTGAGCTCATATTAAATTTGCTTTGCCCATATTACTATTTAATAATTAAAACTCCTTATTACGATTTAATGCTTTGAATGTATGTAAAATGTACTTACTTTGTGGACACGACTGACATATTGTTATTAATTTAATATGTTTAAAAAATTATAACGAAATGTCAAGTCATATGTGCCATCTGTGCCCTCGTTAACCTTTTGAAAAAGTCTACTACTATGGAGTGTACTTCTTTTTCAGAAGTCAAATATAAAGTATTATATTTATATATATAGTCATTCTTCCTCTGTGTATTGTGACATGAGCTTCCGTTTTATGTGAGATGATTTGGATGCGCATGACAATATGTGAGGATGCATGTAAGTACATGTGAGCACCTCCCATTCACTATGGAGTAAACAAATACCCATATTTCCTTCCCTGAATCAAATATCCACAGAGACAGACCCACCTTTAGCTGGGTATGAATCATATTTATTCTAACTGATGTATGATTCCAATCTTCCAAAATGACGTGTTATATTATGGTGTATATATGTTATGTGTTACATGCGTCTCTTCCGAGCTTTGGTTATTGTCATATGCTGCCAGTGGACTTGCCTGTGTCCTTGGAGGATTGGTTTCTCTAGCCCTCCCTTTGTTATCAACTGTCAGTGTCCACAGGTGGTTGAGCTAAAGGAAGAAGGAACCTTAGAAACTCTGGTCCCATAACAATACCAGCTTCCTGTTCACAAAGACGTGATTATGCTGCAAATCCATGTCATGTAAAAACACATGTTCAGTCAGAGACACATGTTCACTCATTCTTAGGGTGAATTAGTACATAGTTGTTTGTGTAATTTCTAGGTTAATTTTGGTCTTTTGTCCAATGTTCAGAAATTTATCAGGATTCTATTTCCGTTTCTATGTGGCTGCTCAAATCATTTTGTTGTGGTTTAAGCAAATGTAAGATTTAAATTAAAGAAATCTGTAAGATTTGGACTGCTTCTAATCACAAAAAGGAACTGAACAGGTTTATGCATTCACTTTAATGAGACATATTTTGACCTTTTTAAACAGTTGGCAGAGTTTTCTTAAGTCTTAATAAAATGTGTGAAACCTACTTTGGTCAAAATATCACTTGATTTAAGCACTGTAGCTTGTTTAAGTACTGTAGCTGTCCTCTCACCCTGTGTTAACAGTGTTAAGAGTGTTAATCAGTGTTAACAGTTGCCATAGTAGTGTCTTTGACAGAGCTGTGGAACCATATTACATTGAACCGGAGTCAGACCCTGAATAAGAAAGAGCGCCTGAAGAATTTTGACTATCAAGGCTTTGGTGAACAGTGAGTTTTTGACCTGGCCCTGCCCTCTGGTGTGCAATTTAAGGCACTAAACACAAACATAATGAAGCTGTTCTTCCAGTCACACCAATAACACTCAAGCTCGTAATCCCTCCATGTATAGATAGTTACTCTATCGATTGCACGAGGGAAATTGTTTCATACTCTGGTGCTGAAAGTTAGTGATAGCTAGTGTTATGTACAAGTGAACTGTTCTTTCTCACAGGCAGCAATTCACCAAGCAGTAGATCAAATATATCAAATATAAAATGATACATCGAATATAAAGTTTATCCATTGGGCACTTATTTTCTTTGAAGCGTGATGTAAGATGCTTGTTGCTCAGCACAGCAGACAACAGACCATTTTATGGCAAAAATGGCTTCATAGTTCTAGCAAGAAAATGAGGGTGGGAGCTCAGAGGTTAAGTTCAGAGGAATCAGAGGGAACTTGACAAGTGATTACTGCTGAAAATCTTAATGGCGCACTGAATATTTTCATTCTTTGGGAGCCCAAAATAATGAGCCAGATTTTTGTCAGAATCGGTCCCTTTTAAGTCTAAACTGAAGCACATAAGCACTTCAGAGCCACATCTTTTGATATATATATATATATGTTTTCTTTTTTTCTTTTTGTATCTGCAGACGTTCCTTGCAGCTTTGTCCTTTGCTTACTTTGCCAAGGCTTTATCTGGCAGCTACATGAAGAGCACAATTACACAACTAGAGAGGCGGTTTGACATACCCAGCTATCTGATCGGCATCATCGATGGGAGCTTTGAAATAGGTGAGGTTCTTTGCCCCATCTTTGTACTTTTCTGTCTTTGTTTCTTGTTTTTTGCAGATCTTTCGAGTGCCATGCAAATGTTTGGACACCCCAATTAATTTTCCTGCCATCATGTGAATGTGGATACATAAGTGTATGAAAGGAAAGACCTGATTTCCAAAAGGCATAAAGTTAAAAATTAAAAACACACTTTTATATTTTGAGCAGGATTATTTCAGTCGTTAAGAGTTTAAAATTGGATTGGACCCAATCACAGATTATAAACACTTTCTGTTTCTTGTTTTTTTTTCTATCTATTTTTCCTTTTGTCCGAATTCATGTACTGCTCTTCATAGGTCTGCCCATAGATCTTCAGAGATGTTTGAATCAGGAGACTTTTTGGGCCAATGGAAAACAGTCAGCAGGGACCTTAAGATAGTCCATTTAAGATTCTGAGATGTATCTAGGCTGGTTATGCTGCTGTAGAAGGTATCCTCTTTCAGTGTGATGTTGCCTTCAGAATTTTCAAGCATTTGATTGGACTGTATTATTCCCTCGCCCAGTGAAATACTCCCAGTACCACTGGCAGCCACTGAAGTTCAAAACATGATTAATCCCCCCTCAGGCCTAACAATTCAGGAGGTTTTTCCTTTCATGAAAGTCTTTACCCTGTTTTCCTCAAACATACCTTTGTTTATTGCAGCAAACATGTTCTATTCCTTTTTTATCCATCCTAAGGAACTATTTCCAAGATACATCAGGCTTGTTGAGATGTATATATTCAAACTCCTAACTTTGAATTTTGTTGTAATTTTGCTAGCAAATTTCTCTTCTGATGACTTCATGAGGGTTACATTTGTGAAGGTGTTGCTGTGGAGTTAAGTGGTGCACCTTGAAAGTCAAACAGAGGTTTGGATTTAAAGCAATTTTATGAGCAGTTGTTCAGGAAAGTTTTCTCGGCCTTTTGAACACATCAACTTGATCTCATCTGTTCCTGTTAACTAATATTTCTTAGTTAAATTACAAGTGAAGACCTTCCTTGAAACACTTTATCTTTTTGAATTCTTATCCTCCCTTGTTGGCGTCCGTATCTTGACTGAAAAGCAACTGCTTAGGGAAGCCAATGGATGCTGCATAAGAAAGGGGACGGGTCAGATTCTTTATAAAGCTTTTAAATAAAATTTTTGATTGTTCAAATCTCTTGGGTGCCCAAACTCTTGCGTAGAAGTCACCTACAATGGTCTCTTATTGGGCTGGGAACATTTGTTGCTCACACCTTACAAAAACACAATAAGCTGGGGCATGACACTCATGAATGTAAAGGGAATATAGGTCAGAAGCTGTGGATTATCTGATTTAATACAGAACATGTCACTGAGATGAGAATGAGAGGAAAATTATAAATCAGTATATGTGTACAGCCATGACACGCCACGATGACTGAGATTTTCTGTGCAGTAGGTCTCATGTTTAATGCCTTTGACTGCTTTCCATCTCTTTTTCTGATCCTCTCAACCCTTTAGGGAATTTGCTGGTGATTGCTTTTGTGAGTTATTTTGGTGCTAAGCTTCACCGACCCAAGATCATAGCAATTGGATGTGTCTTGATGTCTTTAGGGACCTTCTTGATCGCCATGCCTCATTTCGTCATTGGCCGGTGGGTAAACTGTCTGAATGTGTGAATGAAACTTTCTATTACCAATGGCATCCACATATTTCTTTGATCATAAAACATTTATCCATGTGATGCCTTTGCTTTGTGGGCCTTGAAAAATAGAGTCTATGTGTTGCCTCTCATTGTGAATGTCTAACAGCACCTGATGCTTTCTTCCTTCCCTTGTTTAACAGTCACATTGGTATTTTATATGCAGCTATAAGATCGAAACAACAATTAGAGCTTCAGTGAATTCAACCAATAACCTCTCTCCATGTCCAGCAAGCTCACCTGAGTCATCAAGGGCAGGTGATAGACCCTCTATACTGCCCTCTAGAGGTAAGATCATGCACATAATCCTCTCCTTCTTCTGGCATATATTTTGTTGACTTAACGTCCAAATCTCTGAAGCAATGTTGCATGTGGCACTGAATGTACTCCTTGAATTTTAGTATACTGTATGAGATGATATTTTCATCAGCAAAAGTGGAGAACTTTGTAAAAGCAGACAACTTCTGAAATGGATCAGAGTCAAAATGGCACCAAGTTTTCTTTAGAACAACCGGTGAGTCTCAGTCTCAGTCACCTTGATGTGTGTATACCAAGGTTCACATGGTGGGATTGACATGTTCAAATGAATGTCAAAGAGCAATCGCACCAGAGCTGAATCCAAACTAAGCCTGTCAGGTGTGTTGTCAGCCTGCCAACCTTGTCAACTGTCAGAGCAGTATCATCTATCGGCTGTCTCAGTTCTGACTGTATGTCTATCTGTTGCGTTTCTATGTTCTCTCTGGTTCAAATATGTATGGTAAAGCAGACGTTATCTTCGTCCAATGAGCAGTAAGCATTTCATTTAATTTTCAGTCCCATTATATTTGAGATGAGACAAAACTCAAGCCAACACAAAAAGTTAGGGTAAATTTCCCTTCAGTGACATCACTTGAGTTGTTCACATGTGACACAGTGTCAAAACAAATGGGCACAAAAATATTATTTCTAAATGTTCTCTGTATTATTTGGAGTTGTCAACCATCATCTCATGTTTCTTCTTTTCTTTTATAGGCTGTGAGCAGGAGTCCAGTGTTTCAATGTGGATTTACGTGTTACTGGGAAATGTCCTGCGTGGGATTGGAGAGACTCCTGTACAGCCTTTGGGAATCTCCTATATTGATGATTACGCACAATCTGAGAATGCTGCTCTCTATATTGGTAAGTCAACTAACTCACTGTTAGCAGCTTTGATCTGTAGGAGCAGATATGAAGGTTCCTTGCAGCGTTGTATCAGAATGAAAATAATTTTTTATATCCAGATCGCCTAGAAGGATTTTGTCCTCTCTGCTGTTGATTTGTTATCCCCAACTGTTACCAAGGCAATCTCTTCTGGTTATAGAATACTTTAACTATACGTTTTTGTGCCATATATTTTAAGATAAAATATGTAGGGGAAGTTTAACGATCATGTGATTAGTCGTCAGTTCTGGTTCACTAGTGTGTATTTTTTTCAAGTTGATAAATAAGATCCTCTTCTCAACATGCAAAAAACATGGAATCTTTATAGCAACTGTTCTTGCCACTGGTCCACACAAAAAGAGTGTGAATGTCTAGGAATATAAATTGAAAAGTTAATGTATTACCCAAGTCTGACTACTTAACTCCAAGTTTGATACAGAAAAAAAAGAAAGATTAAAAGATACTTTACTGTAGCAAATACAAGAAGTCGATTGCAAAATTGAGCCCCAGTGTAATACACAAGGTTGTAGTAGGTGTTGAATGGAACTAAACAAATGGGCCCTTCTTTGCTGTGTATCACAGGCTGTGTTCAAACCATAGCAATTATTGGTCCTGTGTTTGGGTACCTGCTGGGGTCGCTGTGTGCCAGGATCTACGTCGACATTGGCTATGTGGACATGGGTGGGTAAACTGTCATCCACCTGATGATCTGCGACTCATCATTAACATAGCAACTCAGGACTCTGTAAATCATATTTTTTTAGCTTCAGAGGCACAGTCACTCCTGTGTAGACAATTCAAAATGATAAGCTGCACATGACTGTGCTAAAGTTGCATAAATCACAATGCATGAAGGTAAAGAATTAGGGCAGATCAAATGACAAGTACAGTGCAATCTGTGTGTGAAACAAACTCTCTGTAGCTTTAGTAAAAGTTTTCTGTTTAATAGATGAGGCAACGTGACCATTTGTTATAAAATGTCATTTAACATCCACCACCCCACAAGGTTGCAGTGGTATTTAAAGCATTTTTGAACCATCATCAGTTTTAGGCATTCATTTATTGAATGTACCATACCTGAAAAAACTAAATGATCGTATGACTATCATCAAGACATGATCATGTGATTGTTGTCAGCTGTAGTAATCTTTGTACAGTACTAAATATGTGCTTATCTCTTCACAGAGACAGTCACCATTACCCCTGCTGATGCCCGTTGGGTGGGGGCATGGTGGTTAGGCTACCTCATTGCTGGTACTATCACCCTCATGTCTGCAGTTCCTTTCTGGTTCCTGCCTAAATCGCTGCCGATGCCTGTGGATAAACATGATCACAGCTGCACTCCGGAGCAGACCAGGTTCATCAAAGATTCCCCAACCATGGACCACAAGATCAGACAGGAGGAGCCTGCTAATTTACATCTGATGGCCAGCGGTATGATAGGAGTCACAATGTGTTATTTTGTAAAATGTTCAAGGATTCTGATTGTTATCTGTGTGCAGTATGTCATCTTGTAGGACGTCATAACTTTACCTACTACTGCTATGTATATGTTTTTATATGAGTTTCTTGCAACTTGATTTTTAAGAAGTTCCTTAGGCTGTTTTTAAAGCCTTGAAAAGAAATCTTAGGATATCAGGGTACCCTGTTTCAAAAGCAGCTGCCCCACTGTACACAATGTAAGTAGAAATGGAATGACTTACATATCATTCAAAGTACATATTTAAAATTGCACCAAGACAATATCAAAAACAGACAAAATACAAACTGTTTTAAATAAAGCCTTTGCTCTCTCTCTAAATTTGATCATAATGCTTATCCTGATTAAGAAATTAAGAAAAATTCTGTAGTTGTTACATAATGTCATTAAAAGCTACTTGTAATCTCTGTTTCCAAGAGACAAGTCTGAAAAGGGTCAACAAAGCCCTTGTGCAGCACTGCATTAAAAACAGACATGATGTTTGGGTGGAAATAACCGCATGGACTCAGGAACACCTCTGAAGACTATTGTCATTGAGCACAGTTTGTCACTTCATCCAAAAATGTTGCTTAATACTTAATACGCTTCAATCTTTTCAGGGTTGCAGCCACACAAATCTAAAAGATTTTTAGAAAATAAAAAGATCTTGATCTTTCCTGATATGTTACTGCCTTCTTCTGGCCCCAACCTATTTAAGAAGGTCTGAAGTGAGGTGGAAAACTGTCTTGCGATCTGATAACTGTCTCAGGATCTTTTAAGAATTCATGGACACTTTTTGTTCTCAGCGCTAAAGAAGAGAGAGATCATCCAGCCTCTTATCAGTGCACAGTTCAAAAGACAGTATCTGTGGTGACATATGATTGCATTAGTGCACATGGCAGGGGTAACTTGTTAATCTGGCTGCCATCCAGCCTGAAGGGAAGATCTTGCTTATTTCAAGACAATGGGAAAAGCACATTCAGCATTCATTACGACATTGCTCTGTAGTAAAAGTGTCCGGGTGCTCAGCTGACCTCCTTGCGGTCCAGATCTGCCATTCATTGAAAACATTTGTTAGATTATGAAATAGAAAATAGAACAGAGCAGGCCCTAGACTGTGGAGCACAATAGGCAAGAAAGACTGGGAAAACAACAAAAACTGGTCTCCACAGATCTGAAACACTCACAGATGTTAAAAGAGGGGGTGATGCAATGCAGAGGTAAACATACCCCTGTCCAAACTTTTTTGAAAATTGTTGCTTGAAAAGGAAGTTCATGGCCCAACTGGGAGTATTTGCTTCATCTTTCTTCCATATTTTCTGTTTTTTCTCCTCTCTCTGTTAAATGGCATGAAGATGTCTCAAAAAAATGTATAGATGCACTTATAGAAGTGATACACATTCATTTTAACTTCCCCACACAGAATTTGTGCCTACATTGAAGAGTCTCCTCGGAAATCCTGTGTATATCATCTACCTGTGTGTGACGATCATTCAGTTCAACTCTCTCATTGGTATGGTCACCTACAAACCCAAATACATCGAGCAACACTACGGCCAGTCAGCATCAAAAGCAAATTTTCTCATGGGTAAGCATTGTGTCTTTATAAATTAGCCTTTGTTTCGTTGTTGCAAGTCTGATGTGGGTCATCATAAGAGTTTCACACGTATATATGTATGGATATTTGATAGTCCCTCTTAAGTAAAAGTTTCAGATTCAGAATTATACCAAAATCAAGCACTGTTCTTTGACCATCTGAACTGATAGGTCTTTATTAAAAATCCTCCACTAATCCTACATTAATGAGGCCCTTTAAATAATCAACGTTGTACATCTGGAAACAGAACAACAAGAATGATCTCTTCATCAAGCTACTAAATCAGTAAACAGGGTACTGGATAATGAGAAACATACCCCACATCCTCCGAACCATCAGAAGTCATTTGAATCTTTTGCAACATGGCTTCATTTCTCTATAAATGAAATATGAATGAGATTACTTTGATATGAATGAGTGATCTGACTTTGATCCCTTTTGGGGAGTGATGCTGCCTCCTACAGTATGATGCTTATTTAAGTTGTTTTCTGATTCTTTATCACTTAAAGACTGAGTTGTATTCTGCGTTTTGGCTAGGCATGATTAACATCCCAGCTGTGGCCTTTGGGATGTTCTCTGGAGGGGTTATCATGAAAAAGTACAAGCTAGGTGTCATGGGAGCAGCTAAATTTGCCTTTGGGACCTCCCTGCTGGGCTACTTCCTGTCACTCCTTTTCTTAGCCATGGGATGTGAGAACTCCAAGGTGGCAGGCATCACAGTTTCATACAGTGGGTATGTTAACAACAAATAAAGCACATGCTTTGAATTAAAGCAGACCTTGGTGACTTTAATGAAAACAATTGTCAAGACTCAGACAAAGACAGACTGAAAAATTCAGTTTCCTGTGGCTCGTCCTATTGAGTGAGTGAAAACATCCAGTGAGAGCAAGGAGGAGCTTTTGAGGGTCCCAGTCCACATAGCAAGAGCTAAACTGCTTTAATATTCAGGTGTTCCATTTCCTAAGCACAGTAGAGAGGGAGGTGGAAAGTATTAAAAGCTGTTCTTGCTCAAATCTTCAAATTTAATCCATCTTCTTCTCAAGTGCACCATGTTCTGCTTTAATGCAATTTCTTCAGTTAAAGGTTACAGCTCAGGCATCTCCAAAGCTTTCCATTGTGTCTTCTTCTTGCTGTCAAATATCCTATGCACATAAATTGCTTTTTTTTCTCAGTTACTCAATTTTTCCATGTTGGCTGTCAATAATATGTGCATTTTTCTATGTTGTCACATGCAGAGTGGAAGGCTTGTCTTACCAGGGGCGCTCTCTCCTCGCTGACTGTAATTTGGGTTGTATGTGCTCAAAGAGAGAGTGGGATCCAGTGTGTGGAGATAATGGGATCACCTATGTGTCCCCCTGTTTAGCTGGATGCACCTCATCCACTGGCTCTGGAAGGAACACGGTCAGACAAATACCACTGCCTTTGCGTCACTTCTGTATTGCCTTGTATAACTGAAAGCTAACAAAGTGTGACATTTAGACATGTAATTAGCATGTGACATTTACAGGAAAAGTGTTTCCTGCTGTGCTGTAGCCCAACTATCACTGTCAATTTTCGTTTTCTTTCAGGTGTTTGACAATTGCAGTTGTATAGCAGGGGGTAATAACCAACCAGCCAACCTGACAGCCACTCCAGGCCAGTGTTCACACAGAGAAAACTGTGACAAGGTCTTCCCTTACTTCTTGGCTCTGTCTGTCCTTAGTTCCTTCATCATCTCTCTTGGGGGAACGCCTGGCTTCATGCTGCTTGTCAGGTCCGTCATTAGCCCCAATGTATACTCATGGGATAAATGGGAAATACTGGGGTCATATATAAGTAAAAAAAACAGAACCAGGATTTTTAAAGTACTTTTCCACCTGATAACAGCTTATCAATGTATCGTGAGTCTGTTATACTCTGTTATTGCTCTCCCTAAAAAAATAGATAATATGAATAATGTCTTTGCCTTAGTTTTGCCAGTTTGAAAGCTGAGTCTTATTTTTACAGGTGCATTAAGCCTGAGTTGAAGTCCCTAGCTCTTGGAATCTACACACTGGCCACTCGTACCCTGGGTGAGAGCCACCTCTGTACACTACACTTAATGTGAATAACAGACATACAGAGTTCTCTGAACACTGACATTCAGCATACTATGTAGGCAGCACACTACTTTAGCACATTACTTGGATGTTATTTGTGCTAGTACATTCATCCCAGGCAACAATTATGTTTCAGTTTGTGTCATAATCACCAGAACTCTTTTAAATATTTAGTCCTTTTGATGACACCCCACTTATTTTCAGGTAATGGATATTTAATGCTTAAAGCAAACTTGACTTTGCCCTTTGTATGAACTAACAAGTTTACCTTATGTTCCCCAACAGCAGGGATACCTGCCCCGATATACTTTGGAGCCGCAATTGATACAACCTGCCTCAAATGGGGTTACAAGACATGTGGAGGAAGAGGTGCTTGCAGAATATATAACACATCAGTTTACAGGTAATCTAGACAGGTTTTGATTCTTTAATTGTCAAAGTGATGGAACTTGGTGAGGAAGTGTTTCTATTTTTGTAGTTGTGTGCAATTTAAAGGGCAGTACGAGCTGCCACATTTGAAGAATGGCATTCAGTTTCCTCAGGTAGTATGGTTTTCTGTAACTGCTCCGTGATCATTTTATTAAGGAATTTCTAAAGTGGTGAATTTGTCCCACAAACCCACCAACTCGGAATATATGAGAAGCCTTACAAAGAAAGGCCGAACGATTTTGTTTCAGCAAGTGCAACAATCAACCTTTTCTATATTCGGAGCATATCACAAAGGGTGTGAGGAACATGTGTACAGGGTATCGTTTTTTGCACACTATACCTTCAGTCTTCAGTGTTTTCTTTGTAATTAATATGCATTAAAAGATAGATCTATTTAAGTCATTTTGAAAGGAAGTCAAAAACAGTTGATTTTAATAGAAACACACCCTCAGGCATTTGTAGCCTGACATGGTCATGCCTCAAAGACTTCAAAGCATCTTACTCTCTAAGCATTGTACTCTAACGCCATTGCTTCTTTATGTTTTACAGGACAGTGTACCTGGGCCTTACACTTGGCTTGAGGACAGTCTCTTTCCTCCTTTGCATTTGGGGCTTTGCTCTACTCAGAAGACACATTAAGAGGGAGGAGGAAAAGGCTCTGACCAATGGGAATGCTGAGTTGGAGTCACTGAGGAAAGAGGAGAACAGCTTCATACACTGTGAGCAGCTTATGCTGACCTCAGACTGCAATCCTGACAGAGAGACTCACTTGTGAGCAACATTATATCCTCCTCTGACTCAGCCGTGAGGCACCACACATGTATGGAGGTCACACACCGTGGACAGTTTTAATAGCACATATATTTGTACAGGATTTGAGCAGAGGTATACTATCTGAAACAATAATTTTATAAGCAAAGCGTACTATTTGTGTTTTTCATGAACGGAGAAATTTTGTAAAAAAGATGATGTAGTTGTGCTGTATATTCTGTTAGTCTTTCTTTTCTTTTATTAGACTTGATTTTGGGTTTACCATACGTTGAGGTGCCATTGTAAGATAGCTAAGTGTTGT